>NC_133326.1:719195196-719817886 GCF_042186555.1 Aquarana catesbeiana
TGTACTAAACCCCCTGAGCCATAATTGGCCAAAGCCACCCTGGCCAGTTTTAAATTACTTTTCTCCTTTAGAAATGTCATTTTGCTGTGGTATTGTTCTAAACACAGAAAAAATGTGCCACTTTACAGGCATACTATAGACACCCCCCAGGCACAATATTTAAATGAATACTTTATTTTTATTGTTTTACTTTAAGCATTAATAAAATCACTGCTCCCGAAAAAATATCAGTTTTTAAAACTTTTTTTTGCATTGATACATGTCCCCTGGGGCAGGACCCGAGTCCCCAAACACTTTTTATGACAATAACTTGCATATAAGCCTTTAAAATTAGCACTTTTGATTTTTCATGTTCGTGTCCCATATACTTTAATGGTGTTCGTATGTTCATGCAAATTTTTTGCCTGTTCACATGTTCTGCTGCCAACTGAACCGGAGGGTGTGCGACTCATCCTTACTCATTATCTTTATAAGTACAGAGACCTCCAAGGGGTTCTACAGAAATTTTATAGAATGTTTCTCACCCGTCCTTCCATTTTCATTACAGTGCAGCCCGGGTGTCAGAAGACCTCCCAACAACACCCCACCTCCATCATCTCATCACCATCCAATGTTGTCTACATTTTACTATTCACATTCTAAAGGCCCGTACACATGAAACAAAAATCGGATGAAAAAATTTGTATGACTGCCGACTTTTGAATCATTAGTACGGTGCTTTCAACAGCTGATTTCTCTTTTTCATCAGACAGAAGCTGGATGTGCAGACTATAAAATTTTTGTTGTATGTGAACTCAACGTCCAATTTTTGTTTCATTAGTACGGTTTTCATACAAAAAAAATCATAAGAACAAGACTACACATGCTCAGAAACGAAAGAATACATACAAAACTATTCAACACATTACGTCACTTCTGACATTGTATTCTGTCATCTGAAAATTTTTATATTGTGAGTGGGGATGAGCTTCGTGTTCGAGACGAACATCGCATGTTCGGTTGTTCGTCGACTTAAGAACGATATGGGCCATTCGCGCCAAATTCGAGTGTCACGTCACGGCCCATAATTCACTACGGCATCGCAGTGCATTGCTGGCTGATGATTGGCCAAGCATGCACTATGACCCGCATGCTTGGCCAATCACAGCGCCGTCTGTACAGAGAGCTGTAATTGGCCAAAGCCAGGGTGGCTGCAGCCAATTATGGCTCAGGGGGTTTAGTACACGCCCCACACTATATAAGGCGGCCTGCACGTCAGCCCTGTGTAGTGTGTTCCAGCGTTGAGAGAGAGATAGAGAGAGAGACAGTGTCATTTGATTTAAGTTAGATAGAGTAGGCAGGCGAGTCAGTTAGCTGCACTTACAGTGTATTGTGTATGTATGTGTATGTATATATATATATATCCATCCTAGGTGTTGTGTATATACACTGGGGACAGAAAGTATTCAGACCCCCTTAAATTTTTCACCTTTTGTTATATTGCAGCCATTTGCTAAAATCATTTAAGTTCATTTTTTTCCTCATTAATGTACACACAGCACCCCATATTGACAGAAAAACACAGAACTGTTGACATTTTTGCAGATTTATTAAAAAAGAAAAACTGAAAGATAATATGTTCCTAAGTATTCAGACCCTTTGCTCAGTATTTAGTAGAAGCACCCTTTTGATCTAATACAGCCATGAGTCTTTTTGGGAAAGATGCAACAAGTTTTTCACACTTGGTTTGGGTATCCTCTGACATTCCTCCTTGCAGATCCTCTCCAGTTCTGTTAGGTTGGATGGTAAACTGTGGTGGACAGCCATTTTTAGGTCTCTCCAGAGATGCTCAATTGAGTTTAAGTCAGGGCTCTGGCTGGGCCATTCAAGAACAGTCACGGAGTTGTTGTGAAGCTACTCCTTCGTTATTTTAGCTGTGTGCTTAGGGTTATTGTCTTGTTGGAAGGGAAACCTTTGGACCAGTCTGAGGTTCTGAGCACTCTGGAGAAGGTTTTCGTCCAGGATATATCCCTGTACTTGGCCGCATTCATCTTTCCCTCGATTGCAAGCAGTCATCCTGTCCCTGCAGCTGAAAAACACCCCCACAGCATGACGCTGCCACCACCATGCTTCACTGTTGGGACTGTATTGGACAGGTGATGAGCAGTGCCTGGTTTTCTCCACACATACCGCTTAGAATTAAGGCAAAAAAGTTCTATCTTGGTCTCATCAGACCAAAGAATCTTATTTCTCACCATCTTGGAGTCCTTCAGGTGTTTTTTTTAGCAAACTCCATGCGGCTTTCATGTGTCGCACTGAGGAGAGGCTTCCGTCTGGCCACTCTACCATAATGCCCCGACTGGTGGAGGGCTGCAGTGATGGTTGACTTTCCACAACTTTCTCCCATCTCCTGACTGCATCTCTGGAGCTCAGCCACAGTATTCTTTGTGTTCTTCTTTACCTCTCTCACCGAGGCTCTTCTCCCCCGATAGCTAAGTTTGGACGGACGGCCAGCTCTAGGAAGGGTTCTGGTCATCCCAAATGTCTTCCATTTATGGAATGGAGGCCACTGTGCTCTTAGGAACCTTAAGTGCAGGAGAATTTTTTTGTAACCTTGGCCAGATCTGTGCCTTGCCACAATTCTGTCTCTGAGCTCTTCAGGCAGTTCTTTTGACCTCATGATTCTCATTTGCTCTGACATGCACTGTGAGCTGTAAGGTCTTATATAGACAGGTGTGTGGCTTTCCTAATCAAGTCCAATCAGTATAATCAAACACAGCTGGACTCAAATGAAGGTGTAGAACCATCTCAAGGATGATCAGAAGAAATGGACAGCACCTGAGTTAAATATATGAGTGTCACAGCAAAGGGTCTGAATACTTAGGACCATGTGATATTTCAGTTTTTCTTTTTTAATAATCTGCAAAAATGTCAACAATTCTGTGTTTATCTGTCAATATGGGGTGTTGTGTTTCATTAATGAGGGAAAAAAAATGAACTTAAATGATTTTAGCAAATGACTGCAATATAATAAAGAGTGAAACATTTAAGGGGGTCTGAATACTTTCCGTCCCCACTGTATATATATATATCTATATATATATATATATATAGATATATATATACATACACTGTATTCAGTTTAGCTAGATCCATTCCTGTTATTATCTTCCTACTGAGAGGCTGGCAGGTGTTTTTACAGTATTTACAGCTACCTGAAGAAAATTGCTGGTGTTCTTCTGATCCTATTAGTACCGCAGGCAGCTGTAGTATTTACAAGTTAGTGTAGTGCGTCCTTTGCACAGTGTGCACCTAAAGCTACCTGAAGAAATTGGTGGTGTTCTGATCCTATTAGTACCGCAGGCAGCTGTAGTATTTACAAGTTAGTGTAGTGCGTCCTTTGCACAGTGTGCACCTAAAGCTACCTGAAGAAATTGGTGGTGTTTTTCTGATCCTATTAGTACCACAGGCAGCTGTAGTATTTACAAGTTAGTGTAGTGCGTCTTCTGCACAGTGTGCACCTAAAGCTACCTGAAGACAATTGCTGTTGTTCTGCTCCTATTAATACCACAGACAGGCAGCTACAGTATTTACAGTTAGTGTACTGTGTCCTTTGCACAATGTGCACCTAAAACTACCTGAATAAAATTGGTGGTGTTCTTCTGAACTTATTAATACCACAGGCAGGCAGCTACAGTATTTACAGTAATGCCCTGTACACACGATAGGATTTTCCGATGGAAAATGTGTGATAGGACCTTGTTGTTGGCAATTCCGACCGTGTGTAGGCTCCATCACACATTTTCCATAGCAATTTCTGACACACAAAGTTTGAGAGCTTGCTATAAAATTTTCCGACAACAAAATCCGTTGTCAGAAATTCCGATCGTGTGTACACAAATCCGACACACAAAGTGCCACGCATGCTCAGAATAAATCAAGAAACGAAAGCTATTGGCTACTGCCCCGTTTATAGTCCCGTTGTACATGTTTTACGCCACCACGTTCAGAACGATCGGATTTTCTGACAACTTTGTGTGACCATGTGTATGCAAGACAAGTTCGAGCCAACATCCGTCGGAAAAAATCCATGGATTTTGTTGTCGGAATGTCTGATCAATGTCCGCCCGTGTGTACAGGGCATTAGAGTTCTGTGTCCTCTGCACAGTATGCACCTAAAGCTACCTGAAGACAATTGCTGGTGTTCTCATACTTATAATACTACAGGCAGGCAGTTGATTCTGCTAGCTGCATTATCAGTATATATATACAGTATATATGTATACATCCCAGCTTTGTGCAGCTACATCTCACTGCAGGCCATTAGTATGTCTGGAAGGCTAACAAGGAGAGGCAGACAGTCACAAGCCAATAAAAGAGAGCAAGCAGGCTCTGTATCTAGAGGCAACAGTGCTGGTCGTGGAGACGGTGCATCCTCATTAGCACGTGGCCGTTGGGACACGCTTGTCCTTTTTTTCGGGCAGCTGGCCGTGTTGAGCTGCAACATGTGGAAGACTTGGTAGAGTGGATGACCAAGCCGTCCTCATCCTCCTCATCCTCTCTCACCCAGGCTCAGGGTACTTTGTCTGGCAAAGCAGCTGCCAACACAGCCTCTTTCCTCGGCTCAATGGCATCAGTCACTCCTTCCCTAGCCCCACCATGTCTTCCTGAGGAGTCTCCCAAACTGTTTGACCACAGTGTTGGGTACATGCTCCAGGAGGATTCCCAGCGTTTTGAAGGCTCCAATGATGGTACCCAGCTAGAGGAGGGCAGTAACGTGAGCCCAGAGAGAGGGGGTACCCAAGAAGGACAGCAATCTGGCAGTCATGTTCCCCCAGCTGCAGCATAATGCCATCTTTGCTCCAGTGATGAGGAGGGAGGGGATGATGAAGTCACTGACTCCATGTGGGTGCTTGATAGGAGAGAGGAGGAGGAGGAGGAGGCACATCACCAATGAGGCAGAATGCCCTCCAGGGGCCATCTTAAGGGCAGCACACCGACTGCATCACACAGTAGAGCTCCGCATGTGCAGGGCGCTGCTGCCTCTGCGCGTTATTCCAAAAGTTCTTTGGTGTGGGCATTTTTTGAGACAAGTGAATCAGATCCCACTGCTGCTATTTGTACCATATGTCTCAAGCATATCTCGCGTGGCCAAAACATCACCCGCTTGGGCACCACATGCTTGACCAGACATATGTTGACCTGCCATGCAGTTTGTTGACAAGCATACCTAAAAGACCCATACCAAAGAACAAAGAGGACCTCTCCTTGCTCCTCATCAGCTGAGATCTCCAACCCCACTATACCTTCAGTCCTCTCTGAGACCTGCACTGAGAGGAATGAAGGTGTAGAATTAGGTGTGTCACTGCCAAGTACTTGCGGGCAATCTGCTATCGGTAAACCGACATCAGATTGCACCAGGCAAATTTCCCTGCCCCAGCTGCTGCACCGCAGAAAGAAGTTCGCTCCCAGCCATCCACATGCCCAGCGGTTGAATGCTAGCTTGGCAAAATAGCTAGCACTTCAACTGCTACCTTTTCAGTTGGTAGACTCTGCCCCCTTCTGTGATTTTGTGGAATGTGCGGTTCCTCAGTGGCAGGTTCCCAAACGCCACTTTTTCTCACGGAAGGCGATTCTCTACCGGCATGTGGAAGGCAATGTCTTCGGTCAGCGGTAAGGTGCATATTACCGCTGACTCATGGTCCAGCAGGCATGGACAGGGACGTTACCTAAGTTTCATGGTGCATTGGGTGACTCTGCTGGCAGCTGGGAAGGATGCAGGACAAGGTGCAGTAGTGTTGGAGGTTGTTCTGCCACAACGCCTCCAAAATCCCACTACCGGTTGATTCTGACACAAGTCTCTCCTCCACCCCCTCATCTTCTTCTTCCTCCATGGTCTCTTCCTGTGCTTTGTCCTTGGAACCAGTGGTGCTCCATAGGCGTTCAAGGGGCTACGCAAGTACGCAGGCCAAAAGATGCCATGCGGTGCTTGAGCTGGTGTGCTTGGAGGACAGGAGCCACACTGGGGCAGAGATTCTGTCAGCTCTGCAGGGGCAGGTTCAGAGGTGGTTGACGCCACGCCAGCTTAAGCCACGTATGGTGGTTTGCGACAATGGCACCAACCTCCTCTCCGCCCTCCGACAAGGACAACTGACCCATGTGCCCTGTTTGGCTCACATCCTTAACTTGGTGGTGCAGCGGTTCTTGGGCAGGTACCCGGGCTTACAGGATGTCCTGAGGCAGGCCAGGAAAGTCTGTGTGCATTTCTGCAGGTCATATAATGCCAGTGCTCGGCTGGCTGACCTCCAAAAGGAATTTAACCTGCCCAAGAACCGCCTAATCTGTGACATGCCCACCAGGTGGAACTCAACATTGGCCATGTTGCAGCAGCTGCACACGCAGCAGAGGGACATCAATGAGTACCTGTGCGACTATGGCACCAGGACAGGGTCAGGGAGCTTGTTTTTTTTCCCCACGCCAGTGGGCCATGATCAGGGATGCATGCACTGTCCTGTCACCATTTCAGGAGGCCACGAGGATGGTGAGCAGTGACAGTGCATGCATCTGTAACACTGTCCCCCTTGTCCACCTGTTGGAGCACATGCTGTGTGGAATAATGGACAGGGCACTTGAGGCAGAACAGAGGCAGGAAGAGGAGGACTTCCTTAGCTCTCAAGGCCCCCTTTATCCAGACAGTGTTCCTGCGTGCCACCGATCACACAGGAAGAGGAGGAGGAGGAGGAGGAGGAGGAGTGTCAGCATGGAGGTGGAGCCTGGCACTCAGCATCAGCAGCAGTCTTTAAGGGATCATTTACAGTCCCAAGAAACCCATGGACTTGTACGTGGCTGGAAGGAGATGGCTGCGGATCATGTCATCCTTAGTGACCCAGAGGACTCTGGACCGAATGCCTCAACAAACCTACGCTGTATGGCCTCCCTGATCCTGCAAAGCATGCGAAAGGATCCTCGTATTTGTGGTATCAAGGAGAGGAATCAATACTGGCTGGCAATCCTCCTTGATCCACGTTACAAGGGTAAGGTTGCAGACCTCATCTTGCCATCGCAGAGGGAGCAGAGGATGAAACATCTTTGGGAGGCCTTGCAGAAAGGTCTGTGCAACGCATTCCCAGAGAATGGGATGTTACAAACTCCTGTTCCTGGACAACGTGTTGCTGAGGCTTCGGTCAGTCAAAGAAGGAGCGGTAGAGAAGGTGGCCGTCTGACCGATATGTTCAGACAATTTTTTAGTCCACAGCCGCAAGGTATGATCGGTTCCAACAACCATCGCCAGCGTCTGTTTTACATGGTACAGGAATACCTAGGGGCAAGATCTGACTTGGACACCTTTCCCACCGAAAATCCTCTGGGTTACTGGGTCTTGAGGATGGATCACGGGCCAGAGCTTGCACAGTACGCAATTGAGCTACTGGCCTGTCCTGCATCCAGCGTTCTTTCGGAACGCACATTTAGTGCTGCTGGAAGCTTTGTAACCGATCACAGGGTGCGCCTGTCCACCAACTCAGTCGATCAACTGACCTTCATAAAAATGAATCAGTCTTGGATCACCACCAGCTACCAAGCACCTGATGCTGATGTAACCGAATACGTTTTTTTAAATGTCAGATCCCTTCAAGACCGCCTATGCTGATGCTGAGTGACTATCCTGTTATGCTGAGTGACTATCCTCTTCCTCCTCAATGATCATGCTGATAGTTTGTAAGAATATTTTTGGTTCTGGGCACGCCACCAGTGGCTAAGGCCCAATTTTTCAGCCCCTGTCTAACAGGTGCGTGTAATTACAATTTTTGATGCAATATTTTGCAAGGAGGGTTCATTGCTGCGCTCAACTAGAGTATTTGTGAGGGATTGCAGTGTTGTGGCACCAGCACCAGTGCCTAAGGCCCAATTTTTCAGCCTCTGTTTAACAGGGGCGTGTAATTACAAGTTTTGATGCAATATTTTGCAGGAGGGCTCATTCTTGCGCTCCAGCTAGACTATCTGTGAGGGGTTGCAGTGTTGTGGCACCAGTGCCTAAGACCCAATTTTTCTGCCCCTGTTCAACAGGGACATGTAATTACAATTTTTGATCTAATATTTCACTGCAGGGCCCATTTCTGCGCCCACCAAGACTAACTGTGAGGACTTACAGTGTTGTGGCACCAGCACCACCACCACCACCAAAGGCACAATTTTTCTTGGACCTTTAGTGTTGTAGCAACACCAACACCTAAGGCCCCAATTTCTGCAGAGTATATAGGGCAGCCCCCTACTTTCAAACATCCAACTTACAAATGACTCCTACTTGCAAACAGAAGGAGACAACAGGAAGTGAGATGAAATCTACCCCTAGGAAGGGAAATTCTCTCCTGTAATAGTTAATATGGGAAAAAAGTATCTCCTCTTCACTGATGCTTTATCACCAATCTTTGTTTCACTAAAAACCCCACATTGTCAAAAAACATTTGTCATTGGGACAGAAAGTGAGATGAAATCTTCTGAAGAGGTGCACAGACAGCAAAACAAATGTCACAGGGGTGATAACCCTTCCCTATGTTTTCCAAAAAGCTTAAAATAGATTTTTTGGCTGGAGCTACACTTTAAAAATGTACCAGTTCAAAATTACAAACAGATTCTACTTAACAACAAACCTACAGTCCCTGTCTTGTTTGCACCGCCTGTATACTGCTGTTCAGAGTATATAGGGCCTGGGGGCCTCACGCCTTTCCTTTTTTAAATTTGGGTGCGGGGTTCCCCTTAATATCCATACAAGACCTAAAGGGCCTGGTAATGGACTGTGGGGGGGGGGGGGGGGTACCCATGCCGTTTGTCTCACTAATTACATTAAAGCTGCAAGCAGTTTTAAATGACTTTTATTCCTCTAAAAATGACATTTGGTGCAGGGACTGTTCTAAGCACTGGAAACATGCGCCACTTTACAGGAATACTATAGACACCCCCCAGGTACGATATTTAAAGGAATATTTCACTTTTTATTTTTTCACTTTAAGCATTATTACAATTACTGCTCCCGAAAAAACGGACGTTTTTAAAAGTTTTTTTTTGCATTGATACATGTCCCCTGGGGCAGGACCCGGGTCCCCAAACCCTCTTTAGGACAATACCATGCAAATTAGCCTTTAAAAGTAGCACTGATTTCGAACGTTCGAGTCCCATAGACTTCAATGGGGTTCTAAAGTTCGCGCAAATTTTCGGTCCGTTCGCACAAGAATCGGGGGGTGTTCGGCTCATCCCTAATTGTGAGTAACCTATTCACTTTCGACATGAGACTCGCATGCCACAAAAAATGGACGTTCGGTCCTCCAAAAATATAAGTGTGTGTACGAGGCTTATGACTTAGTATGTGTGTTACTTCCAATATAACAGATCTTACCCTCTATCCACCACAGAGAAGCCGGCATTCCGGAGAACCTCACAACGTCGTCTCACTTCTGACTCCAACATCATCTCATCCTCATTCAATGTTATCTGCAGATCAGTCAGAGTTCGGTTTATGGAGATAACGGAGCAAAGATCATAACAGCACCGTAATGTCACTTTACAGATATAGACTCTGGAGGGAGAAGCAGGAAAGAGGTGAAATATTCTTCCATGGAGGGGCAGAAGTAGACACATCCAATGAATAATCAGTGAGTGGGGTCTTAGAAAATGAAATGTTGGGACATATGGATGGAATAAATATTGGTTGGACCTCCCCTGTGAAATGGAGGTAAGTTGTCGTCCACCTGAAAAGTCTTAGTGTGGAGATACACTGTTGCGGGTACATTGCGGAGTACATGGTAACGCACACATTGGAGGTGTGAATGACTCCATATAGATTCCCTTTCACACTAAACTGCGGCACATCGATGGGAACCGGCCACATAGGAAATAATGGGATTTCTAATTCACATGCGTCTCCGTGCAGCAAAATCCTTGAGGATTGCTAAATGCACTGACAAGCAATGATAATATGTCAGCAGATCAACCAATCATTGGACAGTCAGCCCTCGGGCGGAGCCGGGTGGAACTGAAACAGGAAGTGGTTCTGGTGAGTGATATTATCTGCTGCCCAATTGGTTGCTGGATATGCTGACATATTATTGGTTGTCAGGGCATTTATTGTAAATAAAGAGACAATTGTTTTGAAGGACGTACTTTACTATTGGTTACATTTTTGTTTTATTTGGAGTTCTATATCCATCCAATCAGGAGGGACCAAATCCCTTAAAGGGACCCCACGCGTGTGACAGCTGATCTTGTGGGAAGTACCCCGGGCCCATTGAGCCCCCTAGAGGGGGACAAGCACATGACACCTATATTGTATATGGGGCCAATACCTGAGGGGGCATTTCATCAGTATGGACGTGGAGGACTCTGAACACACTTCATTTTGTAGTGACACACTGGAGGGGGCACCATCATTGAGGAAGATTGCTCATAGATATATCGACTTTCCTCTTATATATATCCAACTAGATACATTCATTTTACAGCACTGGAGTTGTGGCATCAATTACTTGTAACTAGTTATTGTTTTTTACATTCATAATTTCCATTAGTAATGTGTTAGTTTGTAATATGTATTCACAGCACTGAGGTTTGTTGTATTAGCAGCCAGATGCAGCGCTGGTGCTTTGATAGCAATTACCTGTATAAAATTGTTGGTTTCTGCAGAAAATGTATTAATAGCAAAATAAGTACTACATTTGCAGCACTGGTGTTTTGGCATAAATTACCTGAAAAATAGTTTTTTTTTTTTTTACACACACCATTCAAAGTAGAAATGTATAAGTTTGCAACATGTATTTACAGCACTGGGTTTGGGGTACTATTAGCTAGTCACAGCACTGGTGCTTTGGTATCAATTACCTGTATAAAGTTGTTAGTTTTCTGCATAAAGTGTATTGATACCAATTCATTAGGCTGCAACACCTTGTTACAGCACTGAGGTTGTGGTAGTAGCAGACATATATTGTATGTAGTATTTGCTTTGTATTATAATTTTTGTTGTGTAATTATTATTTGGAAGTATCAGGATCAGGTGGTTAGGTGGTTTATTACATAGTTACACAGCCGTATAGTAACACTGGGGTTGTGGTAACACTTACCTCGGTCTGCAGGTAGGTTGTCTGTCTGTGTAATATAGAGCAGAGCTACACTAGTTTATTTAGTGTATAAAATATGTACAAAGATAAAGAATGACAGAAAACACAACAAAGACAAAAGGCAGACACAGTCTGGCTGTGAGCATAAAACAGAAATAAACTTTTACTGAGGATTATCCTGTGACAGGAACATGTCAGGAACATCCGCTATTCACCGGTTAGACTGGCTCCATGGGAATCACCCCGTCCATATCTCAGGATCCTCAATTTATGGATGTGGGTGGAGTTTAGCCATCAGCCAATCAACCTTGGGGGGTGTTCCCTTCCCAGCCCCTAAGTCGGTCCTGTGTTCTGAAGGAACCAGAGCTAAATGGACCATGAATGGTTCTGATGGATGAAGATTGGATTTTTAATATCGGCATGTCAGTCTGATCCCAACAAGACCAATCAGTGCTTGTCTGGTGTGATCAGACTCCATAGAACCATTCTGGGAGTTTCTCCTGGATTCTATCCTCACTTCACATACAATGTTATATGTACATGTACCCCAACATGTGTACAATCAGGAGGAATTATATCCATTTCTCTGCAACTAATATTTTATTTTGTATGAGAGATAAAATAGATTCCTCTGATCTCTGATATAAATCAATGTCTGGCAGACAGTTTTACAGTGGGCTTGTAGATGAAATGACTAGGACTTCTCTTTGAGGCTCAGTGAGGTGACAATTTTGTATCTACAAGGAGGGGGGGATTTTATTGGAATCTAGGGGTCACTTCTGGTCTAGAGACTCGCTCTGTCCTTCCAGATTCTAATTGAGGACAATCTGTCTATGATTGGTCACTGAATGAAAAGAATATGGAGTCCTGTTCATTTCAGGTCCGATTTGTGCCCAAAATTTGGGCAGAAATCGGAACCTGAAACGGTGAATGAAGATGCACCGGACCCCCTGCTGTGAACCACTGTGAACTCCAGTGTGAACCCAGCCAAAGTCTGATCTCTGATAGTCAGTGGAGGGGGAGGGGATGAAAGCCAATAACAGCGAGTGACCTGAAGAACTATGATGGGAACTCCCAGTGTAACCGGCCAATCAGAAGTCTGTCTTTGTATAACTTTCATCCAGGTGACATGTCTGGATCCCTCACATAGAATATTTATACCAGAATCCTGCAGAATATTATATAATTTACATAGTTGCCAACTGTCCCGGATTTCCCGGGAAATGTCCCGAGAAATCTGGTTCTCGATTTTCGACGCCGCCGCCGTCGCTAGAGGTCCACGGCCGGCGGAGACATCGTCTCCGCCGGCCGCCATCTTAAATAAGTTCAGAAAGACGGCTGGGGGGGCTAGACGGAGCTCCTGCATCGCCGCCCACCCTCCGCCTTGCCCCGCCTACCCCCCGCCCCGCTGCCAGCCAGTCTGTTATGGAAAGGGGCGGGGTTCTAGCCATGCACCCGGCGGACACAAGGACACCTCTGAGGTAGGGGGGCGCACCACCACTGTGGGAATCTGATGTAAGGGGGGCTCCACTGGGGACACCTGATGTGAGAGGGGGCTCCGCCGGGGACACCTGATGTGAGGGGGGGCTCCACTGACTGGGGACACCTAATGTGAGGGGGGCTCCACTGGGGACACCTAATGTGAGGGGGGGCTCTGCAGGGGACACCTGATGTGAGGGGGGGCTCTGCAGGGGACACCTGATGTGAGGGGGGGCTCTGCCGGGGACACCTAATGTGAGGGGGGGCTCTGCCGGGGACACCTAATGTGAGGGGGGCTCTGCCGGGACACCTGATGTGAGGGGGGCTCTGCCGGGGACACTTGATGTGAGGGGGAGCTCCCTAGGGGACACCTGATGTGAGGGGAAGCTCCGCCGGGGACACCTGATGTGAGGGGGAGCTCCGCTGGGGACACCTGATGTGAGGGGGGCTCTGCCGGGGACACCTGATGTGAGGGAGAGCTCTGCCGGGGACACCTGATGTGAGGGGGAGCTCTGCCGGGGACACCTGATGTGAGGGGGAGCTCCGCTGGGGACACCTGATGTGAGAGGGAGCTCCACTGGGGGCACCTGATGTGAGGGGGAGCTCCACTGGGGGCACCTGATGCAAGGACGGTCTCTGCTGGGAGCACCTGATGCAAGGACGGACTCTGCTGGGGGCACCTGATGCAAGGACGGACTCTGCTGGGGGCACCTGATGCAAGGACGGACTCTGCTGGGACACCTGACGCAAGGACAGATGGCTGGTGGCAGGCGACGTGGATAGTGACACACTCAGGGCTCCCACTGATTCAGCATTATGGTGAGTTGAATGATTTCATTTTATATTACAATATAATAATAGAAATAATGCACTTCAATCATCCTGACACCATAACAACCATGGTGCCGGGATGATTGAAGTGCTAACACCAGGTTCTTGGAGTATCTTTATCTGCTGATTGTTAAACTTTCTAGAATACACATATTTTTATTGTGTAGGATCTGGGGCTGCTGTCCCATCATTTCCCTCTCCCCCTTTCCCTCTCCATCCCTCATTCATCTCAGACTCTAACCACACCCTGTTGAGCCACGCCCATTTAAGCCACACCCACTATGATGCGTAAACCACACCCATTTTCAGCGCTTTGCGCTTCGCGTGCCGCACTTGTGTACTTTACCTAAACCACGCCTACAAATAAATGCCCCGCCCCCTAATTATTGTACGGCTCCGCCTACAGCCACAAAAGTGTCCCACATTTTTTTTTTACAATGTTGGCAACTATGCATTTATAGGAAAATTCTCACCCCAGGTGCTGCAGAGTACATCCAGGATGTCTGAGCCCCTCACATAGAAGTTTTATTCCAGAGTCTTCCAGATTATTCCATAATAAATCCAGTGTGGTGAGGGATCCGTTATTGATAAGAATGGATCTGAGATCATCACAGACAGAGGAAGTCACATCACATCCCTCCAACCTGCAGAGACAAATCCAGACACATGATATATTATAAGATGAATATGAGGAATTATTCCCATTTAGTGAAAAGTAACATAACATCACTAGAGCGGAATATCAGGATATACACAATGTTACACAGAGGAAAGATCTTGTTATTAGGGAAGCTGATAAAGGTGAAGCTGTTGTAGTACTTATGTCTACACAGTATAAAGAGGGGGCGCTGTGACAGCTCAGTCACCCCGTTATGTACCCGGTTATTAAGCAGGACCTCACACTGTGTCTCATACAGGGGCTTCTGAAATTGATATATAAAGGAAAGGATCTGGGGGGTTTATGAAATAATATAGCAGAATGTCTGATGGTGGATATCCCAGTGACCCCAATATTCCATCACCTTCCTAAAGTCCACAAATCAGGAGTTCCCATTGAAGGTCACTGGATTGTGGCAGGAATAGGATCCCTTATAGAGAATGTAGGGGGGAGGGGTGGATGTACATTTACAGCCTTTAGTGCTGAGATTTCTGGGATATATTAGAGATACAAGTACTATATTGGCAAATATTCCACATTTACAATGGGATTCTACATTCACATGGGGGACACTTCACATTAAAGCACTTTATTCTTCCATCTCCCATTCTTAATCTTTAGTGTCTCCAGCAATCAGATGTAGCAAGGTCTCTGGGCTTGTCCAGACTAATGAGAACTTTCCAGGCCAAAGATAGCTGACATCTTTCTGTATGTGGTGGGTTGGGAGGCATAGTGGGTGCAAGGTGGACAAAGTTATTGGGCGTCAGACACTTCTTGAATGTGAAAGAGGTTTTATTTCTCTTAACAGTGCTTTTTGTATTTTTGGGGAAAGAGGGTTAGGGCCAGGACACCCTTAAGTAGTTGTAGATTCAATTAGCAGACACCAAGACTTCAATAGGAGGACAGCTGTGCAGGGAAAAGCCCCAGCAAGGTGCCACATCTGCAAATGCAGGAGTGCTGTCTCCTATGACAACAGGACAATTTAACAGTTCCTAACTCAAACGTAACAGTTTCTTCAGCTTCACTACAACTTCCTCTTGTAGTTCTTCAACAATGAGCTCCTGGTCTCTCACTAGACCCTCTGATTCACTGACTCTGAATCCCTTGAGCTCCTCCAATATCTGTGGTGGTATCTCCCTCAAGCTTCACCCACGCTTCCCTGCTGGGTCCCTAGCTTGGCAATCTAAATACTTCTGAAACTTCACCCCACTGGCCTGCTTGGTCCCTGGCTTGACTCACAAGGCTGCTCTGCAAGCGTCTCCTCTGCTGGTTGGGTCCCTGACTTGATCACCGCCTGAAGTTTCCCGATTCTCCATTGTGCCCGTTCAGTGATAATGTTGCTCTGGTTCTTGCTTCAGTTACTCACTCGTAATAAGGTGTTTGGTCCCTTCTACCTCCAACCACAACAGGTTCTCTGACTTACAGAGCCAGCACTTCCGGTTGGACTGCAAGCCGCAATCCCAACACTGCACTGCTCTCCTACTGGATAGGCCTACTTGACACAGCCTAGCAGCCAGATTCCCCCTGGGATAGGCACAATCTCTGGCCTAGCAGCCCAGGGCACACGACACACGTCCACCCAGACAGCCATCTGTTGGCACAGAACATAGATCACCTGACCTCACCCGAATATATAGGCTCTCCCAGCAGGCCAAGGGATTCAAGAAAACCCCTGCCCATTGGCTGAGATACCCCATATACCCATAACCTGACCTTGGGTTTCCCTTCTCGTATCTAGTACCACCAAGTACCCGGCCATCTGGCGGTAGAAGAGAAAAGTGCAACAAGGCCAAACTTAGGGAGAAATCAATGGATCTCTAACAACTGACCAGGGTAACTACTCCTGGCAAGTAAATTTGTGAGGAGCATCCCTGACTAAGCCCCAGGGCGGTACACAGATATCATCTCCATAGATATAGATTATATACTAGGATGTTACAGGAATTATTACAGAGGATGTAAAGGATGAAGTTTTTTTACCTTAACCACTTCAGCACCGGAAGGTTTTACCCACTTAATGACCAGAGCACTTTTTATAATTTGGCACTACGCTGTTTTAACTGGTAATTGCACGGTCATGCAATGCTGTACCAACCAAAATTGGCAAGAAACCAGAACCTGGGCAAAGGATGTAAATCCCACAAAGAAATTACCCACACCCTGAGAGGGAAACAAACTTAGCAATTTGTGGCCGGTAGCTTGGCAGGCTTCACTGTATGCAAGCTACCGGCCACCAGTTGCCTAGTTTGTTTCCCTCTCAGGGTGTGGATACTTACATCCTTCGCCCAGGTTCCTGTTTCTTGCGGCTTCCCACTGGTTTCCATCTCCCCGTCCTCACACAGCTCCCGGGGGAAGCTTGGTGGCATGGTTGGCATTTTATGCATTTATCCATCTATTATGAAGTTTTTTATTAATTTAGGATAGCATACCCGCCTATAAAGATGTATCTTTCAACTACTTCACAAAGAGTCATCTATTTCACACCAGTAGGCCAGGAGTCTTTCATCAATTGCATCTATCTGTGCTTCTCCCGAAGAAGCAAGACTCCTCTCATGAAAAGCGTATATGTGAAATTACCACATGTGTGAGACTTTTTGGCAGTCTAGCTGCGCACAGGACCCTGAAAACCAATCACCGCCTTCAGGCTTTCTAAGGGTGTAAATTTTAGATTTCACTCCTTGCTACCTATCATAGTTTCAGATAGCTTAGAGGCATGTTGAGTATTTTGCAGATCTCGCTTTTTGTCACAAAGTTTTGAAAGCTGACAAATTCAAATTTTCCTTTTGGGTGTCTACTTTCCAAAATGGGGTCATTTGGGGGGTTTTGTGCTATCTTGACATTTCAGGGCCTCCAAAACCGTGATAGGTAGTGAGGAGAAAAATCACAATTTTACGCCCTTAAAAAGCCTGAAGGCGATGATTAGATTTCGGGGTCCTGTACACGTCTAGAAAACATCTCATACTTGTGATATCCCCGTACTCAGGAGAAGCAGCAGATTGTATTGCTGTACAGATGTATTTTGGGGTGTAATTCCACATATACCCATGCCATGTGTGAGCAATATATAATTTAGTGACAATGAAAATTTTAATTTTCCTGAAACTTGTGGCAAAATATAAAATATTCCATGGACTCAAAATGCCTCTCATCAAATAGCTTGGGGTGTCTACTTTCCAAGAATGGGTTATTTCAGGGGGGTTGAACTGTCCTGGTATTTTATGCCCAACATTAGAAGCTTATGCCACACATCACCCACTCTTCTAACCACTGGAACCACCAAATCCTTTCTGACACTTATTTTTGCTAAAAAATTACTTTGAACCCCCAAACATCATATATTTTTTTTTTAAATCAGAGGCCTTACCGATTAAAATGGTGGGTGTTGCAAATTTGTTTTCACAAAGCAATTGCGCAGTGATTTTTGAAACGCAATTTTTTGGGAAAAAAACACTTTTTTACACACTATAAAAACACACTATATTGCCCAAATATTTGGTGAAATATAAAAGTGAATCTTATGCCGAGTACATAGATACCAAACACAACATGCGTTAAAATTACACACACCGCGCAGTGGCGACAAACTATATACATTTTTAAAAACCCCCTGAAGGAGTGCGATTCCTCTATCGGGACTTTTTTCACGGGGTTACCTCTAATAAAGTAGAAAGTAGTAGAAGTTTATAGTTTTTGTATAAAAGTATTGTAGTTTATTAATTTAGCATCTAAAAATCATTACACATGACCTAACCATATATACAATAAAATGGATGCATGTAAATGGGAAAAAGTAATTCTACAAATAAATGACCAAATGCAATGATACAGGTAATAAAGAACCAATGATCATAGAACCCGACGTTTCGAGGTAAGCAAAAGGGGTTGACCTCTTCTTCAGGGGTAACGACAATTGGTCAAAATGGATATTTCATCTACAAAATTAACAAAAAGCAGAGCAAACATAAATGGATGAATATCTCAGGCATTCACAGCAGGAGGCATCTAGTTTACATTATAAAGGTCAATAGACATTAACATATGTTGCATCTTTAGTAAGTTCCAGGCATATACATGCAGAGATTTCATACTGACCCCTTAAGATTCATATAACAATCCATCCTCTAAAAATATCAAGAAGAATCCAATTTCGATTACAACCAAATACTGCAACCAGCACGAAACCTTCAAAAAAATCACCAATAAGTATTGGCATCTTCTTTCAATGGACCCCACTATAGGCCCATATGTGAGCAAACACCCGGTCTTTACATTCAAAAGAGCCAGATCTCTCAAGGATTACCTGGTGTCCAGTGAATACCACGATTCCGGACACCAGGATCCGTGCAAATACCCAGGTACATACCCAGGTACATTTACTTGTGGGGGGTGCAACTACTGCCAGCAGGATTGTACCCCCCACCCTCTAACTCCATCAAACAGGCTGTCTCAAGCCTTCGCAGTGAGGGGAGGACTGTGTCTGTTCTTATATTGGGGATATCCTTTGTGAAGCAACCTCAGTCCACCCTGGTTCTTTTTCCTGTGATTCACCTGGTATCTTCCCTATCTTCTTGAGCCTCGGTTCTGTGATCCCTGTGTGGCCTTGACGGGCGGCAAATTCTTGATTTGCATTGGATGCTGATAATGTCCCTGGGAGTGTTTATATGAATCTTAAGGGGTCAGTATGAAATCTCTGCATGTATATGCCTGGAACTTACTAAAGATGTAACATATGTTAATGTCTATTGACCTTTATAATGTAAACTAGATGCTCTCTACTGCCTCCTGCTGTGAATGCCTGAGATATTCATCCATTTGTTTGCTCTGCTTTTTGTTAATTTTCTAGATGAAATATCCATTTTGACCAATTGTCATTACCCCTGAAGAAGAGGTCAACCCCTTTTGCTTACCTCGAAACGTCGGGTTCTATGATCATTGGTTCTTTATTACCTGTATCATTGCATTTGGTCATTTATTTGTAGAATTACTTTTTCCCATTTACATGCATCCATTTTATTGTATATATGGTTAGGTCATGTGTAATGATTTTTAGATGCTAAATTAATAAACTACAATACTTTTATACAAAAACTATAAACTTCTACTACTTTCTACTTTATTAGAGGTAACCCCGTGAAAAAAGTCCCGCTAGAGGAATCGCACTCCTTCAGGGGGTTTTTAAAAATGTATATAGTTTGTCGCCACTGCGCGGTGTGCGTAATTTTAACGCATGTTGTGTTTGGTATCTATGTACTTGGCATAAGATTCACTTTTATATTTCAGCAAATATTTGGGCAATATAGTGTGTTTTTGTGTATTAAGAATAAAAAAGTGTTTTTTTCCCAAAAAATTGCGTTTCAAAAATCACTGCGCAATTGCTTTGTGAAAACAAATTTGCAACACCCACCATTTTAATCTGTAAGGCCTCTGATTTAAAAAAAAATATATGATGTTTGGGGGTTCAAAGTAATTTTTTAGCAAAAATAAGTGTCAGAAAGGATTTGGTGGTTCCAGTGGTTAGAAGAGTGGGTGATGTGTGGCATAAGCTTCTAATGTTGGGCATAAAATACCAGGACAGTTCAACCCCCCTGAAATAACCCATTCTTGGAAAGTAGACACCCCAAGCTATTTGATGAGAGGCATTTTGAGTCCATGGAATATTTTATATTTTGCCACAAGTTTCAGGAAAATTAAAATTTTCATTGTCACTAAATTATATATTGCTCACACATGGCATGGGTATATGTGGAATTACACCCCAAAATACATCTGTACAGCAATACAATCTGCTGCTTCTCCTGAGTACGGGGATATCACAAGTATAAGATGTTTTCTAGCCGTGTACAGGACCCCGATAACTAATCATCGCCTTCAGGCTTTTTAAGGGCGTAAAATTGTGATTTTTCTCCTCACTACCTATCACGGTTTCGGAGGCCCTGAAATGTCAAGATAGCACAAAACCCCCCAAATGACCCCATTTTGGAAAGTAGACACCCAAAAGGAAAATTTGAATTTGTCAGCTTTCAAAACTTTGTGACAAAAAGCGAGATCTGCAAAATACTCAACATGCCTCTAAGCTATCCGAAACTATGAAAGGTAGCAAGGAGTGAAATCTAAAATTTACACCCTTAGAAAGCCTGAAGGCGGTGATTGGTTTTCAGGGTCCTGTGCGCAGCTAGACTGCCAAAAAGTCTCACACATGTGGTAATTTCACATATACGCTTTTCATGAGAGGAGTCTTGCTTCTTCGGGAGAAGCACAGATAGATGCAATTGATGAAAGACTCCTGGCCTACTGGTGTGAAATAGATGACTCTTTGTGAAGTAGTTGAAAGATACATCTTTATAGGTGGGTATGCTATCCTAAATTAATAAAAGAAACTTCAAAATAGATTGATAAATGCATAAAATGCCAACCATGCCACCAAGCTTCCCCCGGGAGCTGTGTGAGGATGGGGAGATGGAAACCAATGGGAAGCCGCAAGAAACAGGAACCTGGGCGAAGGATGTAAATCCCACAAAGAAAGTACCCACACCCTGAGAGGGAAACAAACTAGGCAACTGGTGGCCGATAGCTTGCATACAGTGAAGCCTGCCAAGCTACCGGCCACAAATTGCTAAGTTTGTTTCCCTCTCAGGGTGTGGGTATTTTCTTTGAGGGATTTACATCCTTTGCCCAGGTTCTGGTTTCTTGCCAATTTTGGTTGGTACAGCATTGCATGACCGTGCAATTACCAGTTAAAACAGCGTAGTGCCAAACTGTAAAAAGTGGTCTGGTCATTAAGTGGGTAAAACCTTCCTAAATTTATAGGTACAGCTAGTGCGACTCACAGGCAAAAGAGCAACTGGTTGTCAGAGACTGCTTGAATCGCTACAAAAAAAATAACTGTTAGCTCTAGCAGGGATCAGGTATGACTCTGCTAATGCTGCAGTTTTGTGTGTTGTGTTTTGTAAGTGACAGTGATCTGTTGATACTGCACTTGGGTGGGCTGGGCAGAGGGGCTAAACGCAGGTGCTGGCAGGTATCTGGGCTGATCCTGCTAACAATGCGTTCTTTGGGAACATTATACTACTGGGGACGCTAGTATAGATCTGATCAGATCAAAGATATTGATCTGTTCAAATACTATACTAGTAATGGAGCTATATAGTGTGTGTACCTGGCAAAAATCTGATGCTGTCTGGGATTTAGCTACCACTAACTCACACTAAAACCTGATAAAAAAACTGATATCACCTGTGACACCAACATGGTGATCAGAAAAGAGATCTGTACACTCTACTAGTGACACCGTGACAGGGAGTGAAAGGGTTAAATGGGGCAATCAGGGGGTAATCAAGGGGTAAAATGTGTGCCTACATGTCCTGGTGTCAGTGCAGTGTTGGTGTATTCACAGTAGATGTCTTCAACTCTCACGCTGGAACTGAAAAGGGCTCCACAAGGGGAGATGACATCACTTCCTCTGCCTGTGTTTACATTACATAGGCAGAGGACAGTCTGCTATTCGTCAGAACCGATCAGCAGTTCCAGGCCAGAAATCATTGGCCCGGGTCTGTAGACTGATCGGTTCTGAAATGAATACGATCTTCACAGGGACAGGGGGGGTGCAGGCATGCCCCCCCTTACCTACGCACGCGACTGACGTACAATGACGGCGATTCATGCAGAAGAGCCAACCTGCCGCTTTACAACTGCGGCGGCTGGTTGGGAACGGTTAATAAATTCTCTGCATTCTCTGTATTAAGGTAAAACAGCTTCTGTTTGCAGCTCCCTCCATCCCCCCTAATACTTTCCTGAGCCTGATCTCCATCCAGCAATGTGCACAAGAGCAGAGGCTCTCCTGGCTCTCTCCCTCCTCATTCAGACACAGCAGGGGAAGCCATTGCAGCGCTGGAACTTTGACATCAATGAAATTAATAATGTTTTAGTTTTCAACACATACTTACAGCACTGGGGTTGTGGTATTACCAGCTAGTCACAGCACTGGTGCTTTGGTATCAATTACCTGTATAAAGTTGTTAGTTTTCGGCATAAAATGTATTAATACCAATTCATTAGGCTGCAACACATTGTTACAGCACTGAGGTTGTGGTAGTAGCAGACATATATTGTATGTAGTATTTGCTTTGTATTATAATTTTTGTTGTGTAATTATTATTTGCAAGTATCAGGATCAGGTGGTTAGGTGGTTTATTACATAGTTACACAGCCGTATAGTAACACTGGGGTTGTGGTAACACTTACCTCTGTCTGCAGGTAGGTTGTCTGTGTAATATAGAGCAGAGCTTCACTAGTTTGTTATTTAATGTAAAAAATATGTACAAAGATAAAGAATGACAGAAAGTACAACAAAGACAAAAGGACAGACACAGTCTGGCTGTGAGAATTAAACAGAAATAAACTTTTTTCTGGGGATTATCCTGTGACAGGAACATGTCAGGAACATCCTCTATTCACCGGTTAGACCGGCTCCATGGGAATCACCCCGTCCATATCTCAGGATCCTCAAGTTATGGATGTGGGTGGAGTTCAGCCATCAGCCAATCAACCCTGGGGGGTGTTCCCTGCCCAGCCCACCACCCGGTCCTGAGCTAAATGGGTCATGAATGGTTCTGATGGATGAGGATTGAATTTTTAACACCAGCATGTCAGTCTGATCCCAACAAGACCAGTGCTTGGCTGGTGTGATCAGACTCCATAGAACCATTCTGGGAGTTTCTCCTGGATTCTATCCTCACTACACATACAATGTTATATGTGCATGTACCCAAACATGTGTACAATCAGGAGGAATTATTTAGATTTCTCTGCAACTAATATTTTATTTTGTATGAAAGATAAAATAGATTCCTCTGTTCTCTGACATAAATCAATGTCTAATCTGTATATTCCCCCGGACGCCGGTAATGGCTGGAGAAGAACCGTTGTGTGCACCAATGATCCACTTCCTGGTTACACGGCCCTTGGAGCGCACACGTCACTTCCAGTCAATGTCGTAGATTACGTCACTGACGCGTTTCATCACTTCCTGACTTTGTCTAAGGGCCGGACCAGAAGTGACATGTGCTCTCCACGGGCTGTGTAACCAGGAAGTGGATCGTTGGTGCACACCGCGTCCAGGGGAATATACAGGCACAGTACACTTTACTATTGCTCTAAGATAACCTGAACTATGTATGCATATTTTGTAAGGGGGTTTTTGACTTTAATAAAAAAATTTTTAGCAGTATTACAACTACACATGTGGATATATTTATTCCTTTCACATGGTCTTACTGAAGCCTCATACAGTGTGATTAACACTTGGTGGAAGCTGTGGTTGGATCAGTGGAGAAGCTTGTATTGCTAAAGGCGTATTACTACTATATTTCTGGTGAGTGTACCCCCAAAAGGGGAAATAAATTCCCTCACATGGTGAAGTGTATGGTGGAAGGCGTTTTCAACTATCACATTACAAGTTGTACCAGATCTCTGTCACTCCTATTGACTCATATATGAACTGTATATGGAAGCTTGTCTTTGGATTTGCATTTGACAGGAAGCGCTGCTACAATATTTAAAGGATTTTATGTTTTAGATTGTTTTTTTTTTTTATATTGTCTTTTTATATTACATATTTTTAAGCGGCTGCTTTTAGATTGTGATTATATAGTTGTATTTATTTATAGCTGCACAGATATCGCAAGTGCCATCTTCCTGGGCGCAGAGAGGTGCTTTTTTTAGGTTGGCAAGTATAATCAAGCATCTTTATAAATAAATCAATGTCTGGCAGACAGTTTGGGGGCTTCTCACTGTATCGGCCTCGTCCCCTGCTGGGCTTGTAGATGAAATGGCTAGGACTTCTCTTTGAGGCTCAGTGAGGTGACAATTTTATATCTACAAGGGTGCCAGGATTTTACTGAAATCTAGGTGTCACTTCTGGTCTAGACACTCGCTCTGTCCTTCCAGATTCTAATTGAGGACCATCTGTCTATGATTGGTCACTGAATGAAGAGAATACGGAGTCCTGTGTGTCTTCTGGTCTGATTCAGGTCTGAATCTAGACCAAAATTTGGGCTGAAATCGGACCTGAAACGGTGAATGGAAACGCGCCAGACCCCCTGCTGTGAGCCTCTGTGAACTCCAGTGTGAACCCAGCCAAAGTCTCATCTCTGATAGTCAGTGGAGGGGGGAGGGTATGAAAGCCAATAACAGCAAGTGACCTGAAGGACTATGATGGGAACTCCCAGTGTAACCGGCCAATCAGAAGTCTGTCTTTGTATAACTTTCATCTAGGTGACATGTCTGGGTCCCTCACATAGAAGATTTATACCAGAATCATGCAGAATATTATCTCATTTAAGGGATAATTCTCACTCCAGCTCCTGCAGAGTACAGTCAGGATGTCTGAGCCCCTCACATAGAAGTTTTATTCCAGAGTCTTCCAGGTGATTAAATGATAATTCCAGTCTGGTGAGGGATGGATTATTGATAAGAATGGATTGGAGATCATCACAGCCAGAGGAAGTCACACCACATCTCTCCAACCTGCAGAGACAAATCCAGACACATGATATTATATTATAAGATGAATATGAGGAATTATTCCCATTTAGTATAAAGTAACATAACATCACTAGAGCGGAATATCAGGATATACAGAATGTTATACAGAGGAAAGATATTGTTATTAGGGAATAGGTATGAGCTTCGAGTTCGAGTCGAACTCATGTTCGACTCGAACATCGGCTGTTCGCAAGTTCGCCGAACAGCGAATGATTTGGGGTGTTCGTGGCAAATTCGAATGCCGCGGAACACCCTTTAAAAGTCTATGGGAGAAATCAAAAGTGCTAATTTTAAAGGCTTATATGCAAGTTATTGTCATAAAAAGTGTTTGGGGACCTGGGTCCTGCCCCAGGGGACATGGATCAATGCAAAAAAAGTTTTAAAAAAGGCCGTTTTTTCAGGAGCAGTGATTTTAATAATGCTTAAAGTCAAACATTAAAAGTGTAATATCCCTTTAAATTTCGTAGCTGGGGGGTGTCTATAGTATGCCTGTAAAGGGGCGCATGTTTCCCGTGTTTAGAACAGTCTGACAGCAAAATGACATTTCAAAGGAAAAAAAGTCATTTAAAACTACTCGCGGCTATTGCATTGCCGGTCCGACAATACACATAGAAGTTCACTGATAAAAAGGCATGGGAATTCCCCGCAGGGGAACCCCGAACCAAAATTTTTAAAAAAAATGACGTGGGGGTCCCCCTAAATTTCATACCAGGCCCTACAGGTCTGGTATGGATATTAAGGGGAACCCCCGGCCAAAATTAAAAAAAAAAAAATGACGTTGGGGTCCCCCTAAATTCCATACCAGACCCTTCAGGTCTGGTATGGATTTTAAGGGTAACCCCGCGCCAAAATTAAAAAAAAAAACGGCGTGGGATCCCCCCAAAAATCCATACCAGACCCTTATCCGAGCACGCAACCTGGCAGGCTGCAGGAAAAGAGGGGGGGACGAGAGAGCGCCCCCCTCCTGAACCGTACCAGGCCACATGCCCTCAACATTGGGAGGGTGCTTTGGGGTAGCCCCCCAAAAAACCTTGTCCCCATGTTGATGAGGACAAGGGCCTCATCCCCACAACCCTGGCCGGTGGCTGTGGGGGTCTGCGGACGGGGGGCTTATCAGAATCTGGAAGCCCCCTTTAACAAGGGGACCCCCAGATCCCGCCCCCCCTGTGTGAAATGGTAAGGGGGTACTACCATTTCACTTAAAAACTATCAAAAATGTTAAAAATGACAAGAGACAGTTTTTGACAATTCCTTTATTTAAATGCTTCTTTCTTCTTTCTTTTATCTCCCTTCATCTTCTTCTTCTTCTTCTGGCTCTTCTGGTTCTTCCTCCGGTGTTCTCGTCCAGCATCTCCTCCGCGGCGTCTTCTATCTTCTTCTCCTCGGGCCGCTCCGCACCCATGGCATGGGGAGAGGCTCCCGCTCTTCTCTTCATCTTCTTCTCTTCTTCATCTTCTTCTTCATCTTCTTCTCTTCTTCATCTTCTTCTTCAGGCCGCTCCGCACCCATGCTGGCATGGTGGGAGGCTCCCGCTGTGTGATGCGTTTCCTCTTCTGACGGTTCTTAAATAACGGGGGGCGGGGCCACCCGGTGACCCCGCCCCCCTCTGACGCACGGGACATGACGCGACTTCCCTGTGGCATTCCCGTCACCGTATGTCAGAGGGGGCGGAGTCACCGGGTGGCCCCGCCCCCTGTTATTTAAGAACCGTCAGAAGAGGAGACGCATCACACAGCGGGAGCCTCCCTCCATGCCAGCATGGGTGGGGAGCGGCCCGGAGAAGAAGATGAAGAAGAGAAGAAGATGAAGAATCGGATGGGCGTGAGTGTGTGAGTGAGTGAAGTGCTCCTCCCCCCCCCTCTCATGTTCCCGGGCTAAGAGCACGAGAAATCATCCAATCATCCGGCTGTCAGATGGAATACAGAGACGCTGAGAGACGCTGAGACATAGAGTGAGAGAGAGAGAGAGCCTGTCTGTCTGCATATCTGCTGAAATACTTGGCTTCAGTCAAGCTGAACGCTGGGAGGATACACACCAGAGCTCTCTTGTCTGCCTGGGCATGCCTGTCTAGCTGCTTGGCTTCAATCCTGTTACATACCGTACGGCAGGCAAACACACACCGCAGCCCTCAGGAGAAACGGACGGGCGGCCAAAACCAAAAGTGAAAGGAGAGTGAGGTGAGAGGTGATTGACGGCTCCTCCTGATCCCTTCATGAACATCCCCTCAATCTACACATACCATTCACAAATATCACTCCATCGCTGTGTTACTGGCCGGCTGGGTCACTGTTTCTACACACCACAGCTCCCATTGTGTCACTGTATTAAACCCCTTCAGTCTAATTGTATTACTCCACCGCTGTGTGACTGGCTGGCTGGATCACTGCCTCATTACAACACAACTCCTACTGTGTTAGAGTACGAAATTATATCAAGTTAAACTATATTATTAACTTTACTATTCCACCGCTGTGTTACTGGCAGGCTGGATCACTGCCTCATTATACCACAGCCCCCACTGAGTCACTGTACGCAACTTTAACTATACCATTAACCATACCATTTCACCGCTGTGTTACTGGCTGGCTGGGTCACTGCCACATTACATCACAGTCCCCACTGTTTCAGTGTATGAAATTATTTTTAAATTAACTACACCATTCCACCGCTGTGTTATTGGCTGGCTGGATCACTGCTTCATTACATCACAGTTCCCACGGTGCCACTGTACAAAATCCCTTCTATTTAATTACACCATTCCACTGCTGTGTTACTGGCCAGTCGGGTCACCGCTTTATTACACCACAGCTCCCACTGTGTTATTGTACAAGGATGACAACTCGCAGACAAGTAGCCGCGCAGCCAGCAGCAGGGAGAGGAAGGAAATCAATGGACGGCATTAAGGCTTTCATGTCCCCCCGCACACCTGAGCCAACCGGACGGCTGGACATTAAAAAACGGAGCGGAGCCACCATAACTGACAGTGTGGAGAAAACAGAGTGTGAGTCTGGGATAAAGCGGGCGGATGTACAGCCAAAAGGGGACAGTATCGTCGTGAACGGTAAGAGACCTCCTACAGCGGGAAGAGGGAGGAGGACCCCGGAGCAGAGCCCTCCCGGTAGTGGTGGTGGGTGCCCCCAGGTAAAAGGAGCTAAAAATATAGGCCAGCTAGTTCCTGGTAATGGACATTTAGAAACGGCTATACAAAGTATATCAACGGGAAGCCGGGGTACAGTGACACAGGGGGAGGATGATAGACAGACTCAAGAAGAGTCTGAGACCATAGATATGGAGAGGATGAGAGCAAGAGAAGGAGAGGACCCAACCCCCAACATGGACCGAAGTAACAGTCAGGAATACCCAAGTATAAAAGGTGGGGGAGAGGGAAGATGTGGGTCACCGCAGAGACATGTCATGGACTGTGACCAGGAGAGCCTCCAAAACGGTGAAGGGAATCCACAAGGATGGACTGGACAAAGTGTAGATCCAGAAAGGGATATCTGGGGCCTGTTGAAGGCCCTCCCCACTAAAAGTGATATTCAGCAATTAATAAATGCAGTTGAACAATCTTGTATGCAAGCAGTAGCAAGCGTAAAAGAGGACGTCAGGGACCTGGGATACAGAGTAGAGGGGATGGAAAAAGAACAAGAAGTCATTATACAAGCTGTGACCGAAACTCAAGAATCCATGAAAAAATATGAAGAAACTTTAAATGCATACAGGGACCAGCTGGATGAATATGAGAATAGGGATAAACGCCAAAATATACGTATAAAGGGACTGAAAGAGTCAATCACAGCGACAGAACTAGCCCCAGTGGCACAAAAAATGTTTGGACAGATTTTAGGAGATCAAGCCCCTAATGTTATAGAAATAGACCGGATACACCGGGCCCACTCCAAGAGCACAAAAACTGATGTACCCAGAGATGTAATATGTAAAGTGCACAAATATGCAGTGAAGGAGAGTATAATGAAGATGGCACGTGATAACCCTAGGATTACATTTGAAGGTTCAAACATAGCTCTGTATCCAGATATATCAAAAAGGACGCTCTTTAAACGTGGGGCGGTTCGCCCATTGCTGGAAATTTTACGGAAGGCGGAGATCAAGTATAGGTGGGGGTTCCCTTTCAGTCTAACAGCTTCCAGGAATGGAAGAACCGCAACATTGCGAACGAAGGACGATCTAAAAGTATTTGTGGAAAAATTAGATCTCCCGATGGTGGACTTTGTGGACTGGAGAATAAGTTGTCTAGGGCCCCCCCTACAACGAGCAGAGAAATGGCAAGAAGTACCAGCAAAGGTTAATAGGGGAATAGCCCAGAGAAAGACTTAAAGGACATTTTTTTTTTTTTTTTTTTTCCCTTCCCACTCAGGAGGGGTTTAATAGAGTAATGCCGGGGAGAGGGGGGGGATTGGGAGGGAAGGTGTAGTGGGGAATGTGTACCTTAGGTAGGTCAATAGGTCATCCCCAATGGAAGGGGAGAATAATCCTGCGGAAGGCAGGGAAGGGTGGCGGCAGGCGCACAGGAGGTGTGGGTGTGCGCAAGCTAAATACCCGATTTTTAGAAATACCCCTAATGGAAGGTTTGTGGTATGGGAGGACAGGATGTAAGTATGTAAGGTATATATTTATGCTATACAAGTGGTATATTTTTTGTATTTTTTGGGTTTTTTGTCTGGAAGTAATGAATGACGGGGGGGGGTAGAAGGGGGGGCGGGATTGGCAGAGGAGAAGATAGAGAACAAGTGCAAGGGGCTGGGTGTTCTAAAAATGAAATAAAATGACAGCCATATTGAAAATTTTGTCATATAATGTGAGGGGTTTGAACTCACCAATTAAAAGAGGGCGCTTATGGGTTGAGCTGCAACATTGGGGAGCTGATGTTGTTTTCCTGCAGGAGACCCATTTCAAGATGAAGAAGAGAAGAAGATGAAGAAGAAGATGAAGAAGAGAAGAAGATGAAGAGAAGAGCGGGAGCCTCTCCCCATGCCATGGGTGCGGAGCGGCCCGAGGAGAAGAAGATAGAAGACGCCGCGGAGGAGATGCTGGACGAGAACACCGGAGGAAGAGCCAGAAGAAGAAGAAGAAGATGAAGGAAGATAGAAGAAAGAAGAAAGAAGAAGCATTTAAAAAAAGAAATTGTCAAAAACTGTCTCTTGTCATTTTTAACATTTTTGACAGTTTTTTAGTGAAATGGTAGGGGTACAGTACCCCCTTACCATTTCACACAGGGGGGGCGGGATCTGGGGGTCCCCTTGTTAAAGGGGGCTTCCAGACTCCGATAAGCCCCCCGCCCACAGACCCCCACAACCATCGGCCAGGGTTGTGGGGATGAGGCCCTTGTCCTCATCAACATGGGGACAAGGTGTTTTGGGGGGCTACCCCAAAGCACCCTCCCAATGTTGAGGGCATGTGGCCTGGTACGGTTTAGGGGGGGGGGCGCTCTCTCGTCCCCCCCTCTTTTCCTGCGGCCTGCCAGGTTGCGTGCTCGGATAAGGGTCTGGTATGGGTGTAGTACTTATGTCTACACAGTATAAAAAGAGGGCGCTGTGACAGCTCAGTCACCCCCTTATGTACACTTTTATTAAGCAGAACCTCACACAGTGTCTCATACAGCTGCTTCTGAAATTGATAGATAAAGGAAAGGATCTGGGGGGTTTATGAAATAAAACAGCAGAATGTCTGATGGTGGATACCCCAGTGACCCCAGTATTCCTTCACCTTCTTAAAGTCCACCAATCAGGAGTTCCCATTGAAGGTCACCGGATTGTGTCAGGAATAGGATCCCTTATAGAGAATGTAGGGGGGAAGGGTGGATATACTTTAGTGCTGAGACTTCTGGGATATATTAGAGATACAAGTACTATATTGGTGGATATTCCATATTTACAATGGGATTCTACATTCACATGGGGGACACTTCACATTAAACCACTTTAGTCTTCTATCCCCCATTCTTTAGTGTCTCCAGCAATCAGATATCCTCTCCATAGATATAGATCATATACTAGGATGTTACAGGAATTAATACAGAGGATGTAAAGGATGAAGGTTTTTTACCTTAACCCATTCATCCCCGGAAGGATTTGCCCCCTTAATGACCAGAGCACTGTTTACAATTTGGCATTGTGCTGCTTTAACTGGTAATTGCGCGGTCATGCAATGCTCTACCCAAACAAAATTTGTGTCCTTTTTTCCCACAAATAGAGCTTTCCAAAAAAATCCAATAAACTCAATTTTAGTCATACATTTAGGCCAAAATTTATTCAGCCACATGTCTTGGGTAAAAAATGTCAATAAGCGTATATTTATTGGTTTGCGCAAAAGTTATTGCGTCTACAAACTAGAGTACATTTACTGGAATTTATGCAGCTTTTAGTTTATGACTGACACTCATTTCTTGAGGTGCTAAAATGGCAGGGCAGTACAAACCCCCTCAAATGACCCTATTTTGAAAAGTAGACACCCCAAGGAATTTGGTGAGAGGCATGTTGAGCCCATTGGATATTTTTTTTTTCACAAGGAAAAAGGACAAAAAAAATGGTATATTGCTCACATATGACATGGGTATATGTGGAATTACACCCCAAAATACATTCTGCTGCTTCTCCTGAGTATGGGGATATCACACGTGTGAGACTTTTTAGCAGTCTAGCCACGTACAGGACCCCGAAAACCAATCACCGCCATCAAGATTTCCAAGGGCGTACATTTTTTATTTCACTCCTCACTATCTATCCCAGTTTTGGAGGCCATGAAATGCCCACATGGCACAAAAACCCCCAAATTACCTCATTTTGGAAAGTACACACCCCCAAGCTATTTGCTGAGAGGCATGGTGAGTATTTTGCAGATCTCGCTTTTTGTTACAAAGTTTTGAAAATTGAAAAAAAAAAAAAAAATCCTTTTCTTTCTTCATTTTCCAATACAAATGAGATCTGCAAAATACTCGCCATGTCTCCTAGCAAATATCTTGTGCTATCTTTTCGGGCCTCCAAAACTGTGATTGGTTTTTGGGGTCCTGTACGCGGCTAGGCTCCCAAAAAGGTCTCACACATGTGGTATCCCTGTACTCAGGAGAAGCAGCAGAATGTATTTTGGGTTGTAATTTCACATACACCAATGCCATGTGTGAGCTATATATCATTTAGTGACAATTTTGTGTAAAAAATAATAATAATAATTTTCCTGAAACTTGTGGCAAAATGTATAATATTCTATGGACTCAACATGCTTCTCAGCAAATAGCTTGAAGTGTCTATTTTCCAAAAAGGGGTCATTTGGGGGGTTTTGAACTGTCCTGGCATTTTATGCCCAACATTAGAAGCTTATGCCACACATCACTCACTCTTCTAACCATTTGAACCACTTGTCCTTTCTGACACTTTGTTTACATGAAAATAAAATTTGTTTTTGCTAGAAAATTACTTTGAACCCACAAACATTATATCACCGGCTGCATGCTCGAGTCTCCCGGTGGGACAGGAGAGCCAGAGAAAAACATGGAAGACCGCGGGGGGGGGAAACATTCCCTCACACTGCTTGTAAAAGCAGTCTGGTGGCTAATTAGCCACTAGGATTGCTTTTACATGAAAGCCAACTGCTGGCAGAAAAGAATGATACCAAGATAATGCCTAAACCTGCAGGCATCATTCCGGAATAACCGCTCACAGTCCAGCAACATACCAGTACGTCGCTGGTCCTTGTTGGGCATATATTATCTTTTATTTTCATACAGCCTGTGGATTAACTGAAAAAAGATAACAGGTTCCTCCATTCACATCAATCGTGGTATGCCCAACATTAGAATACCACCCTTCATCCACCAACTTCTAATGATGAGCGTACATGCACCATTCTAAAAAAAGAACCTAACAGATTCCTCATTCACATCGATCAGCTTTTGTATTTGTTTATTTAATTTCTTATTTTATTTTATTTATTTTTTTACATTTTTACACTTTTATTGTAACTGTAAACGTTTCAGCTTAGGGTCTCTCAAAATGTGATGACCATCTCATCTTTCGAGACCCTATGTGATAGTGTGCCCTAGTACTGTGCCGTGCTGTACATACATAGTTACATAGTTGGTGATAGTGAGGTTGAAAAAAGACACAAGTCCATCAAGTCCAACCTATGTGTGTGCTTTTATGTCAGAATTACATTGTATATCCCTGTATGTTATGGTCATTCAGGTTCCTATCTAATAGTTTTTTTAAAATGATCAATGCTCCCCGCTGAAACCACTGCCTATGAAAGAGAATTCCACATCCTCACCGCTCTTATGCCGCGTGCACACGATCGGACATTCCGACAACAAAATCCATGTTTTTTTTCCGACGGATGTTGGCTCAAACTTGCCTTGCTTAAAAACGGTCACACAAAGTTGGTCAGAAATTCCGAACATCATGAACACGGTGAAGTACAACGCGTACAACAAGCCGACAAAAATGAAGTTCAATAGCCAGTGCTGCTCTTCTGCTTGATTCTGAGCTTGCGTGGAAATTTGTGCGTTGGAATTGTGTACACATGATCGGAATTTTCGCAAACGGATTTTTTTGACAGAAAATTTGAGATCCAGATCTCAAATTTTGTGTGTCGGAAATTCCGATGGAAAAAGTCAGATGGAGCCTACATGGTCGTAATTTCCAACATTAAGCTCCGATCACACATTTTCCGTCGGAAAGCCCGACCATGTGTACGGGGCATAACAGTAAAGAACCCTCTATGTAGTCTGAGGTTAAATTGCTTCTCTTCTAATGTTAGTGAATGGCCGCATGTCTTTTTAAATTCCCTTTCACAGAAAAGTTTTATCTCCATTGTAGGGTCACCAGTATGGTATTTGTACATTGAAATCATATCCCCTCTCAAGCGTCTCTTCTCCAGAGAGAATAAGTTCAATGCTTGTAACCTTTCCTTATAACTAAGGTCCTTCAGACCCTTTATTAGCTTTGTTGCCCTTCTCTGGACTCTCTCCAGTTGCAGAACATCCCTCCTGAGGACTGGTGCCCAGAACTAACCTATTCTAATACTCCACTAGTGTATGGTAGTGATGGAAACATTCATGGATGCAGAGACCAGGTTGGTCAGGACAGGAGGGACATAAAAAGCTGGTGTCATGCCTATATCTGTGCTTTCTGCAGACACGTCTTCTTTGGGGTGCTCTTTGGGCAGGGGTACTGTGATGGGAGTCACATTGAGCGTGGGATTAGTGGAACCCAGAATACCTTGGAGAGGTTGGGAAACCCTTGCTTCAGCTCCCCATGAACCTCTTATGTCTAATTCACCCTGTGTCTATTAGGGGCACAGGGTGATCAAGAAAATGTGGCTTGGATTACTTAAAATGAAGCAGTAATATTTATCCACCATATCTCCCAGGAAATATATAGACTATTCCCGATTTTTTTTTTATTCTGAACTATACATGTCAATTGAAAGAGCTGATCACATTGGCCTCTGTACAATGTAGGAAACAGTCCGTCTGCTACTAGGGGCTCCTGCTATTATGTGAAAGTGTCCTGTGTTTATGTGCATGATGATGTGTGTTGTGTCTTCTAAAAGACAACAAAGGTCATACCTCTGAGTCACCTAGGCTGTTTAAATGATTAACTAGCTATGTTAATTCTGTTTCTAGTTACAGTTTGCTAGGGTAATGTGATCAGAATGGGGAAATGTCCTCCTGGTGTTTGTCCAATAAATGATTCCATGTTCAAACTGTGTAACTGAGCTAGTCTCATCTAATTCTTGGTTACAATATTCGGCTGTAAAATCTGATATCTGATGTTCAGACTGGAGGAGGCTGTATACTGATGGAAGCTTTCAAGTGGAGTGCGATGGGGTTCCGTGACATTGGTGGCATCAGTGGGATCCTTCCTGCAGTCTGGGACATCCAAACTTCCAACGGGATCAAGGTCCGGATAGCAAAAGAGCTGGAGATATCTATCTGGCATCAAAGTTGCAAGGACTGCTGCGGAGTGCCCTTTCAGCAATCCCCAGGTCTGTGTATGCAGATCAGTACCTGGAGATCAGACAGTAGATTCAGGTGCAGATCTGGATTGGAGCCCTCCAGGTTGCTGGTAGACACCAGGGCAAGTGATTTCCAACCACAGAGCAATGAGCCAGTGACCAATGGGAGTTACAGATGCCATTCCTGGAAGAGTGGCCCCAGGACCAATGGGTGTCCGAGTTGGACAGGCTGGTCCAGCAGGAGATAGAGCTGGACAATCGATATCAGGCTCTGCAATGGCATGCAGAGCAGGGATATTTAGGGGAGATTCGTGTTGGTGAAGACACCTTCAGTATTAAGGGACCTGGCAGTCCTGTATTCAAACACATCCATAAGGAAGGGGAGCGTGAAGACTCAATTATAAATTGGGTGAAAGCTGCAGGTGTGTAAAAAGTCAAAAACAGTATCAAAGGTAAATGGAAAACACCGCGCTAACCAGTGAAATAAATGGAAGCTGCTGCATACAGTCTGACAAAAACAACAAATAGGCACATGGAAAAATGCAGCGACTTTCCAACCGAGAAACTAGGTCCCAATGGGTCATTCAGAGAAAGTGCAAAAAAGCCTCTTACCGGATCCTGTGGGAAGTCGCTGTAAGATGCCTGGTGTTTTCTGACAACCATCAGATCACCACCACCCCTTGGAGTACTTATACCTCCTGTGCAGTTGGACATTCACATCCATCTATGGACGTTTTTGTTTCAAGGCACCTGTGGTTAATTATTGATTTCCTTACCGTTTCACCATTTTAAAGACTTATGCTCATTTGTACATGCGCTGCATTTTTCCATGTGCCTATTTGATGTTTTTGTCAGACTGTATGCAGCAGCTTCCATTTAGTTCACTGGTTAGCGCAGTGTTTTCCATTTACCTTTGAGCAGCTTCAGCCTCCCTGAGAGAAGAAGCAGTCAGCCTTTCTCCCACAACACTGACAGAGACATGGGATTTTCTGCCAGCAGCATCTGTGGAGTTACCAGAAACTTCTCCAGTTGAAGTGCTGACAACTGGACAGAGGGTCCAAGACCTCTGCCCTACACCTGCGGCAGTTCCGGAGGCCCAGGGCGAGAAGGTGGCGGTCACTCCCCAGCAGCAGATTAAGATCCAGAGGGAGAAGGGAGAGGAGGTGTTTGTCCTCCCTCAACAACAGTCAGCCAGGGTGGAGGAAGCTGCCTGTCCTTCCCAGCAAGGATCCATGCACCTGGGAGACAGTACCAGAGACATGTTGTCCCAGCAGCCAGATAAGGGTAAGGGAGATGGAGCAGCTGGCTTCCCTTCCCAGCAGCAGATCGCACCCCAGAATGATGCCAGCAAACCAGCAGAAGGGCTGGCGACAGGGCAGAGTGCTGCTGGCCTCTGCCCTCAACTAACAGAAGATGGAGTTCCTGTGAAAGGTGGATGGGACATCGGTCTCCAGGGAGAAGGGCCAGTCCATGCTTCTCCCCAGTGGCGAGTATGTTCTACAAGAGAGGCAGAGGTTGGCTGGGTGAGTAATGCTCTGTTGGGAACAATTGGTTGTACTGTGTGGATACCAGTTTCGGGTGACTGGAACTACGGACTAACTTTGGAGTCAACCTATCTGGGTTCTCCTCCTGTATTAGTCTGCTGCCGAAAGGGGAGAGATTGAGTCACTTTGGACAGGGGGGGGCTGGTGGAACCCAGAATCCCTTGGAGAGGTTGAGAGCTCCCCATGCACCTTTAACTTTCAATATGTTTTTATTGTCAATTAGGTCATACATTTTATGCATTGACATATTAGAATGCACAGGAGGGAACGCCTCCTCGAATATGAGACATAAAGGTTACAATTCGAGAAAGAAAACAACATAAAACATACGGTTTCTCATCTTTAAAGGCTATTGGTGGGGTAAACCTGATACATATCCGTATCTATGTTCTGAAAATACATTCTCCATGTATTGTCTCTAAATCCGCACGGGAACTTTCCCCTACCCCAGCACCCCTGACGGGATCTAGCTGTGCCAGGTGGGGAAAAACCCTGTACTTCTCCTATGCCCGTTAGGTTGGAGCCCTCAGGAGTGTTGAGGGACTATGAATCCCCGTGGGCTAGGTAGTATACCGTATGGTAGCTGCATATTGAATTGCCACCAGTTAGCTAACTGATGAGAGAAAGAAGACAGGAAAAAGAGTTGAAAGAAAGAGAGAAGAGTGAGGAGGGAGGGGGGGTGGAGGGGTCCTTCCAGGTGGGTGAGGGGGGAGCAGGAGTACATCTGTGTGTCTCTCAGATTAATGCAGGATGAATTCGTCTGTGTGTGGGTTAGGGGTTGTTGCGTGCCTGAACCCCTGGTATGAGGGAGGTTCCCATATTGTTTGGAATTTCGTAGAGGTGTTTGTCAGGATGCTAGAAAGTTTTTCTTGAGCCATAATCCATGATACCTTCCTTTTTACTGCGTTGAACGAGGGCCTTGGCTGTTTCCATGCTTTGGCAAATGAGATTTTGGTGCCCAATAATATAAAGTTGATCAGTGTTTGATTAGCCTTAGAAATTCCAGATAGGTTAGCGTTGAGAATAGCCACCTCTGGGGACCTAGGGATCTGGCAAGTCGTCACCTTGTAAATCATAGAGAAGACTTTTCTCCAAAAAGTGCGTATTTTGGGGCATTCCCACCAAATGTGGGCCATAGTGCCCAGGTGTTGACATCCTCTGAAACATAATGGGTTCGCTGAGGGATAGATTGCTGCCAACCTGGTAGGGGTTAGGTACCATCTGGTAATCAATTTGATGCTTGCCTCCCTCAAGGAGATGTTCTGGATCCCCCTAAAGGATTTAGTAAGAGCTGCTTGCCAGATTCCTATGTCCCTGCAGCATTGGAAGTCAGATTCCCAAGCCTTCATATATGTGGTTTTGTCTGTAGGGCAAGTGAGGGCCGAATATATCACTGATATGCCTCCCCTCTGCTCCATGGCTTGTCCGCACCATTGTTCATATACTGTGAATTTAAGGGGGAGCGGTTTCTCCTTCCAAATAGAGTGGAGAAAGTGGGTAATTTGGTAAAAGCGGAATCGTTCCGATTCCGGGAGGTCCAGGTGTTTGATACAGAATTTGAGGGTGATTGGCCCATTGGGAGTGAAGAAGTGCCCTATCCGGTATAGCCCTTTGTCCAACCACCATTTGAAAGCTGAGATGTCAAGTCCAGGTGGAAAGTCAGGGTTGTGGAATAGGTGAGCTAGGGGTCGACCCGTGGAGACCAGAGCTGTGGAGTGCCGGAGGGAGTCCCAAAGGGCGCAGGAGTGGGATAAAGTGGGTGATAGGATGGGCGGTCTAGATTTAGGTGGGCACCAAAGAATGTAGTCTAGCGTGTGTTTGGGGATGGCTTGTCTTTCAATATTCACCCAGTCTGGTTTTTCGTAGCGAGAGTAAATTGAGGACAGTTGGGCTAATCTGGCAGCCAAGTAGTATTTACGTAGGTTTGGAAGACCCAGCCCTCCCTTGCGTCTGTGAAGGAAGAGAGTACTCTGAGGGATACGATATCCTTTCTTACCCCAAATATATTGGAGAATTTTACTCTGCAAAGCTCTCAGGTGATCTTTCCTGATTGGGATAGGGAGGGAGCGAAAGAAGTAGAGGAGCCTGGGGAGTAGGGTCATCTTAACGGAGTTGATCCGACCCAGCCAGGATAGCTCGTGTTTTGACCATGTAATAAGGTCTGCCTCTAGTTTCTTGAAGAGTGAAGGATAATTTTGTGCATAAAGAGTTTCCATCTTGGCCGTCAGTGTGATTCCCAGGTAGCTAATGGATGTGTCGCCCCATTTGAAGTGAAAGGATTGTTTTAGAGAGTTAACTGTTTGTGGCGAAAATGAGACATTAAGAGCTTGAGATTTGGTGAAATTGACTTCGAGTCCAGAGATTTTAGAAAAGTTCTTTAACACTAGACAGAGATTAGGTAATGTAGTGAGGGGGGATGTCAGGAAAAGGAGGATGTCGTCGGCGAAGAGCCCACATTTGTGCATCTGGTCTCCACAGGTCACCCCTTTTATGTCCGGGTTTTGTCGAATTGCGATTGCTAAGGTTTCTATGGCTATTGCGAAGATTAGGGGGGATAGAGGGCACCCTTGTCTAGTGCCCCGTAAAATGTCTATTGGTTTGGAGTAATGACCTTGGATGCGTATTTGGGCCTTTGGTTGTGAGTAGAGAGCATGCAGAAGTCCCAGAAAACGGCTACCGAATCCCCATCTCTCCAGTATATTGAAGATGTAGTGCCAGGAGACCGTGTCAAAGGCCTTCTGCAGGTCTAAGGATAGAAGGAATCCCGATGGGTTAGGCCCCCCTGTCCAGTTAGTTTGAAGAATCGAGGTGATATCTATCGCCCTCCTTATTTGGTCAGGACCCTGTCTCCCGGGTATGAATCCTACCTGGTCCTTATGTATATATTGTGTAATAAAAGATGACAACCTGTTAGCCATTATTTTGGTGAGTATTTTTAGGTCATTGTTTATGAGTGAGATCGGTCTGTAGTTGCTAACGTCTTCGTGGTTTTTGCCAGGTTTGGGTATGACCGTGATTAAAGCGGTGTTGAGGTGGATGTCTAGGGGGTTTCCATTGGTTTTGGAGTTGAAGAAGGAGGTCAGGTGAGGTGCCAGAATGGCTGCAAAAGACTTGTAGTATGCTACAGAAAGGCCATCCGGACCCGGAGCTGATCCCCCTCTAAGGTCTTTTATGACCCCCAAAACCTCCTCCTCAGAGATGGGTATGTCCATCTTTTGTTTGTGGACCTCTTTTAGGGAGGGTAGGGGGGTACCTTCCAGAAACTGAGGGATTAAGTTCACGTTTGGTGTATTTGTTTGGCTATATAATGTAGAGTAAAAACCCCGAAAGGCTTCTAGAATCTTTGAAGGATTGGTCGTGGGGGGGTTGGCCATTTAGTCTGAGTTTAGGGAAGGCCTGGGTCCTGATGGGGGGAGACAGTTTTTTAGCCAGGAGGGGACCTATTTTGTCTGCCTGAGTGTAAAATGTATGTCCATTCCAGCGAATGTCCTTTTCGGCCTTGGATGTGAGTGCTAGATTGAGATCAATTCTCGCTCTATCGAGAAGGGAAACAGGGGTCTTGGAGGGGTCCATTTTGTGGGAAGCTTTCAGAGTGGTGTATTCCTTTTCCAACTTAATTAGATCTGCTTTTTGTGCTCGTTTGGTTTGAGTGGCAATCTGGATGAGTGTACCTCTTATAAATGCTTTATGTGCAGCCCATAACGTTTCTGGAGAAATGTCCTCTGATTTATTGAGTTTAAAGTATTCTTTTAGGGCTTTTTCAAGTTCAATGACCCTGATGGGGTCAGATAATAGTGACTCATTCAGTCTCCAGTGTCCCCTGGATCCGCCCAGGGGGCCCGTTTTGAGTGAAATGGTTACTATGGAGTGGTCCGAGAGGGCCGACTCCCTGATTTGTGCTTTGTGGATCAAAGGGAGTAGGGAGGATGGGGTTAAAATGTGGTCAATCCTCGCATAGGTGTTATGAGGGGGAGAGTAATGGGTATAGTCCCTTTTGTTGGGGTTAAGTTCCCTCCAAGTGTCAGATAAGCCGTGGGCATGGATTGTTTTGGCAATCCTGAGGCTCTCTTTGGTGGGTCGTGTTAGTTGAGTCGGAAGGGGTTTAGACTTGTCCAATCCCTGATCGAATGCTGCGTTCGAGTCTCCGCCAAAGATGACCGTTCCCTCCAATTTCTGAGCGAGGCTGCACAGTAGGGAGTCAAAAAATTTTGCTTGTCCTCTATTTGGGGCATAGTAGGAGACCAGGGAATACAGGTGGTCCCCCACTGTGCCCTTGACCAGGAGGAACCTGCCCTCCGGATCAGCAAATTCAGAGATTTTTACAAATTTAAGGTGTTTGGAAATGATGATTGCAACTCCCTTAGTTTTGTTGTCTGCGCTCGCTAAGAAAAACTGTGGGAAATGAGGGTGGAGATACTTAGGGCTATACCGGGAGGGGAAGTGCGTTTCTTGCAGCATAATAATGTCTAGCTTGAGATGCTTGTAATAATCGAGGACCTTTCTCCTCTTAATCTGGGAATTGATTCCCTGGACATTGTGAGAGGCTATGTGGAGTTCAGCAGTAGGGTCGTTAGCCATGGAGCAGTTGGAGTGAAGTGCAATGGCCCTCACTTACCCTTTGGAGCGTGGGAACCTGGACTTTAGGATGATGATCGAACATTCTTCTTGGCGGGAAGGTATCAGGAATTCCCGTGAGTGTGTGTGTGGTATCTGAAACACAAGATGTGGTTAGGTACAATGTATTGATTGGGGATGAGGGGTGGGGGTGCAGGATAGAAAAGAGAAGGTCTCCTATAGAAGAAAGAAAAGACATAGGGAAGGAGAAACCCCCTATGTCTTCTAGAAAAAAATTTTAATAAGTCTGGCCCATCTGGGCTCAAACAACCTAGCCCCCAGAGACCTTCGGGTGTCTAGGGGTTAGGTGGGTGCGCAAGTGTTTCCTCACGAAACCGAACGCCCAACATAAAACTAGTTCCCTTACGGGAAAAACGGCTGGAAGAAAAAACAAAGAAAATTTTGAAACCATTACCGTGGTATACCCGGTTGTCATAACAGAGTGACTAGTTAGTGGTCCTTAAACCGCCGCCCAATATAGTAACCTCCTAGTTTGCTATTCAATTGCTATCACAGCAGAGCCTCTATAAACTATACCTGAAAAAAATCCTTAATCAAGGGGGATAAGATCCCTCCCCCCCTCATAGATAGGCGTGAGGAAGCAGCCCCTCTCAATCTAGAGAGGCACGGCTCCCTTGAGCATATAGGATATGTTGATGGGCTAGTTAAAAATATCAAAAAATAAAGAGGGTAAATTTGGATAAAATCCCAAACCCCCCCCCCCGGAACCAGAGAAACAAAAAAACAATTAGCAAAAAGTTCTGGAAAGTCAGAAAACTTTGCCCGGTTGCTTAGCCTGCCTAGTGACTAGGCCCAAGGGATCCCCTCATTCCAGGGGATGGTCAAAACGATCCCTACTTCACAATCGGGATAGAAGAGATGCAGTTCACATCATCATTGGCTTCAAGTTTGGTTGTTGTCTTTGGCCTTCTTTGCTTTTCCTGTTGACCACAGTGGAGATTGAGGGCTGGTGGGGGTCTGTCGTTTGTTGGAGTTGGTCCCGGTATTGGTCGTGTCCATCTCAGCTTCCTGTGAGATGATTTTCAGGTGCAGGAGCAATTTTTCTCCTTCTGGTAGGGAGGAGAAGGTGTATTGTTTCACCTGGACGGAGAATTTAACCACGAACGGGAAGGCCCACTTGTATTTTATGTCTCTTTGGGTGAGAGCGAGAAGCAGGGGCTTCAATGATCTCCGCCTTTGGATCGTAGAGGGCGACAGGTCTGCGAAGATCTGTACTGGGTGTCCCATGCATTGCACTGAGTGAGAGGACCTGGCCTGTCTCATCACTTCCTCTTTAACTGTGTAGTGGTGGGGCTTAGCGATAATATCTCTTGGGGTGCCGTCTTTTCTGGGGGGCCCTAAGGCTCTGTGTGCCCTGTCCAATTCAAGGTGTTGAGAGGAGATATTAGGGATTAGCTGTTTAATCAGGTCCTGGACTGCTTCTGGAACATTGTGAATCGTTTCCGGTAGGCCGCGGATTCTGATGTTATATCGTCTGGACCTATTCTCAAGTTCGTCAATACGAGCCATTGCTAGGTCTAATTGATCTTGCACAGTGCTGATGTGCTGCGAGTGTTGATTAGTGACAGCTATAGTGTCCTCCATTTTGTGTTCGATCGCGTCGATACGGGCCCCTAAATTAATAAAGTCTGCCTTAAGGTCCCCCGTAATTTTAGCTGCCGTTTGAGCCAGGCCTCTGTCCAAAAGTTCAGAGAATCTGTGGAAGAGGGAGTCCATGTGAGAAGCAGAGTCACTGGCAGGGAAGGCAAGTGGTGTGAGGCCTGCGTGATCTGAGGTAGATCCCTGGGGGGACAGAGGGCCTTCACAGAGGGGGCGATCCTGCAGGGATCCTGTAGAGGCTGGAGAGGGGGTCAGCAGAGGTGGGTATCCCGGATGTCTCCCTGGGGTGAAGTGAGGGGGAGTGAGGGGTTGCTCTGACCTGTAGTCCGCCGGGCCTGTGGAGCAGAGAATCTGAGGCAGATGCTGTGCCTGTGTAGCGGCGGCCATCTTGGGCATCTCAGCCATTTTTGTTCGCTCCTGTTGTGGCCACAGGTTCCGTTTCACCGGGGCCCCGGGCATATGTGGGTGTAGCCGGGACCTTGGGGAGTATCACCAGGTGCTTTATTCGTGCGGTGGTGCGCTGTGTTCTGTGCTGTGAGCGCCGGTCGATCGTGAGGGAGCACCTTTTATGTCTAAGTTACCCTGTGTCTATTAGGGGCACAGGGGGACCAGGAAAATGTGGCTTGGATTACTTAAAATGAAACAGTAATATTTATCCACCATATCTCCTAGGAAATATACAAAGACTATTCCTGGTTTATTTGATTCTGAACTATACATATTGAATGAAAGAGCTGATCACATTGGCCTATGTACAATGTAGGAAACGGTCCGTCTGATAATAGGGTCTCCTGCTATTACGTGAAAGTGTCCTGTGTTTATGTTTATGATAATGTGTGTTGTCTTCTGAGCTAAAAGATGGCAAGTCTGCCCTGAAAGGTCATACCTCTGAGTCACCTAGGCTGTTTTTTTTTTAATCAACAAAAGGTTTTTATTGATGATAACATAAGGCACTACAAGGTATAATTGCATAGGTATACAATCAATGCACAACAGTGTTTTGCATAGTCTAAACAATCTATGGGTATTTGTAGCTGTATAACCATCTTATCATTGCTATATCATAAAGATCAATGTATGATACATAGAGTTCTCTCGGCACCCGCAACCAAAAGGGGTGCAACATACAAAAAGAGCAGTAAGAAGTAGAAATACAGAAAAAAAAGTCATAAGAAAAAATAACTCTCTTCAGTCCAACTGGCAATGTGTGCAATTAGTATCATAATATTAAATTACTGGTAGAGCTCCTTCGGTGGGTCACCTGCCTTGCCATAAGTTTCCCAGGAGTCCTTGTGCCAAAGCTACTATCCCAGCAGTAGTCTAATTCCAGTTGTGATGGTGCCACATCTGGCGAGTTCAAACAGCACTGCCATACACCGTAAATTGTTTTTTTGGTTATTTCCTATGATGATACATATTTTTTTCCCAGATAAGGGTGGCATTAACCTGTTGGATTCATTGTGTTATTTTGGGTGTATTTGCCGAAAGCCAAAGACAGGAAATCAGCTTTATTGCGATATATATGAGACTTGTGAGGGCTATGCACACCAAAGGGGTGTACAGTTCCCCGTTAAGGCTCCCCAATAGACATGTCAGTGGGTCTACTGCTAACTGCACCTGGAAAATGCTATTGATTTTGTTGCTCCAAAACCTCATTAATTTAGGACATCTCCAGATCATATGGATAAGATCTCCTGATTGGGCTTGACAAATTCAGGCAAATAGGGGTGTCTTTCCTGCCCCATTTGTGCAACTGCACCAGCGTATGATACACGCGGTGCAATATGAACAGATGGGATAGTCTCTGTCCTGCAGATACCGACACCAGCGGTCCCACCTCCAGAATCTTCTCCCATTGTTCCTCATGAGTTCGACACGAACATTGGCTGTTCGCCCGTTCGCTGAACCGCAAACAATTTGGGGTGTTCGCGGCAAATTCAAAAGCCGCTGAACACCCTTTAAAAGTCTATGGGAGAAATCAAAAGTGCTCATTTTAAAAGCTTATATGCATGGAATTGTCATAAAAAGTGTTTGGGGACCTGGGTCCTGCCCCAGGGGACATGTATCAATGCAAAAAAAGTTTTAAAAATGGCCATTTTTTCGGGAGCAGTGATTTTAATAATGCTTAAAGTTAAACAATAAAAGTGTAATATTCCTTTAAATTTTGTACCTGGGGGTGTCTATAGTATGCCTGTAAAGGGGCGCATGTTTCCCGTGTTTAGAACAGTCTGACAGCAAAATGACATTTCTAAAGGAAAAAAAGTCATATAAAACTACTATCGCTAGCGCCGGCTATAATGAATTGTAGGTCCGGCAATACACATAAAAGTTCATTGATAGGGGGCGTGGCCTGACACCAGACCGAGATGGCTGCCTGAACAGTGCGCTCCGGCATCCAGGGCTGACATTCCAGCTTTCATCAGCGATACAGTGGTAAATCTCCAACACGGAGATGGCCAAGAGAAGCAGCGCCGCCGCCCGCTCTCAGTCGGATCAAACCACGCAGCTAAGCCAGACCATCCCAGAGATATTCCGGTCTCAGCACGCGGCCACACAGACTCCATCACAGGCCTCCACGCAGGCCCCAACTCTGTTCCCGAGCCACGATGCAGTGAGTCATACCAGCCAGCCCAGCACCTTAGACCCTGGGGAACAACTGACAAGTGCCAGGAATGCTGCACAGCCATCCCCACTTCTTAGCATGGCAGACCTACAGCTAGTGGCGCTAGATATTAAAAATACTCCGCCATTTCAGACCTCAAATCAGACCTTAAAGCGGTCCCATCCCGCCTAGAGACTGTAGAGTCCACTTGTCTTATGGCACAGCCATAAGACAAGTACAACAAGTCACAGACACCCACGCACAGCACCTCATTGAGATGCACCACCACCTTGAGGACTTAGATAATAGGGGGAGCACATGCAATTTACGCATCAAGGGGATCCTGGAGACTATAGACACCCCTCAATTGCAACCAACGGTGTGGGCCATCTGTAACACCCTCCTTGGCAGACCCCCTGATGCCCCCATAGAAATGGAGAGATGCAACAGGGCCCTTAGACCCAGGGGTTGGGAAGGGGACCCCCCCAGGGACACAATATGCTGCTTAGTCAGCTACACCCAGAAGGAGGACATATTACGCCTCGCTCGTAATCAAGGTCAACTGCAGCATGAAGGTTCACCCATACAAATATTCCAGAACCTGTTGGCCATTACGCTGCAACACAGAAGGGAGCTCTGTCCCCTCCTCCACGTCTTACGAGACAGGCATATCATATATTGCTGGAAGTATCCATTCTGTTTAGCTGCGACAGTGGGAAATCGTACAGCTCTCCTGTGTACTCCAATGGATCTATGTAATTTTTGTGACACCCTGGGCATTCCGAAAGTTGCTGTACCTGAATGGTACAGTTCATTCATGCATCCTAAACCCTGGATCTCTACACAACAGGGAGCGACTCTCCGCTCGCAACGCAACCATCAGAGGCACCGCAGGTCAACCTCCAACTCGCCAAGGAGACACGCAGATGACATCATGGATTGGGATCCGAAATCTTCACCCTCCTCGACTCGTCGGAAGACAGCACGCTAAACCTACACCACCAAGTTTGTGAGTAACCTCACACTTTACACCATCATTCTGCCCCTGTTGGCATGTTGATCGCTACCACAGTTCTTACATTTTTCCCCGGAGCCATTATCATACCACTTCTCTGAGCCCCCTGCGGATGCTCCGCTGGGTTTTTGATGTTCTGAAGATGCCTTTTAGGCCGTGTTCTGAAGTTATACTTGTGACACAAAATACTGCTCTACAACTTGCTCCCCCTGATCTGGCACACGGCTACCTACTGAAGAACATTTGGTGCACAATACCTCTATAACATTTCTATCCCAGAGAGGCCCTCCTACCATTGACGCTATGCAGCGATGTGCTTGACCGTGGTACGTGCCCTTACCTTTTGTCCCCTTTCTTTTTGCTCTCCCTCAGGCCCGGACTGCAAGCTGAGGAGCCACACAAACAACTTTCCCGGCCTCAGGGATGGATTGATGACCCGTGGACTCGCCTCAGGTTTTCTTTCTCTAGTTTATGTTGAAACCTTTCTTCTAACTGAGTCTAACCCACAGCAGGCACTTTAAAGTGAACTAAAGTTATCATGGTAGATGTTGCACTCTGCAGCTATTTGTTATTAATACTTAGACGTAATGAACACCACTTGCATCCCTTACAATGATAATATGTAATATATGCCACGTAGTACCCCAGAATAATGTGACAATGTGTCTGATATACGTGGTTGGTAATCACTGATTCTTCCCGTGGTCTGTGGCAGATCGCAGAACATGGAAATCAACCGACAGAGGTAGAGGCTATCCGTGTAACTGGGCAGCTAGATGGGATCCTGTGGGAGGAGATGTCGGGGTTTCGTATAAAGACCGTTTTATGACCCACAATTACCCATTCCTGATTACAGGGGGCGGATGCACGGGAAAGACGATTGACCCACCATGCTCCTTGGGGCCCTGACATCTCCGACTAAAGCATCTTTACACTGACACCCAGATTGGTGGGCTCAACTTCTAGTCCCCTGGAAATCAACTTAACACTGTACTAAGTTAAGTGTTACCCACGCATGTCAAAGATATATGGAGGCGGAAACTTGGACAACTACAGGACAGTCTGTTTAAGCTCTGGTCTACGGACAACGGGATCATTATACTTTGACCGACGCCCCACATTTGGTGAAGCCCAATGGGATACAGACCCTGGATGAGTCCAATTTCCACATCTATTATACACACTGAATGCCCCCCTTTTTACCCTCAAGCCTGAACCAGGAGGCCTGATAATAGGCCCATTACCTACTAAAGGAGTCATCTCTCGGCCCCTCCTCTCAAACATTTGTGTTACTTTTGTTAGCTATACACTGTTGTACAAGTTACTGTTTCATTTAATGTTAGCCCTGGTTTGTCGATGTTGCTTATACCCCAGTGCTAGTCTCATAACCCAACTCAGGGCAGCAGGTTCCCCTTTGAATTATTTCTGGCTAACCCTCCCCTTACCCCATATTTTTTACCTCCCTGTCCAAATAGGTGGACTTGCAGGCCTGTTTCCACCTCTGGAAGTTACGTGGTGATCCTATCGCCTCACTTACACTACCCCTTGTTCGCATCCCCCCCCCCCTTTTTTTTCTGTGTTTTTTTTTTTTTTTCTTCCCCCTTTTTCCCTCCCTACCTCTTTGCCCTTTTCTCACCGCCTTTACTACCCTCTCCAGCTACACATACCCCTGGGTACTGGTGAACAGGATTATCTAAAGCCAGCCACTTTAAAAAGTAAAACATGTTGCACAACCCAACATGCTCAGCTCCCCTCTCTCAGAATTTATTCTCTTAACTAGGGATGAGCCGAACACCCCCCTGTTTGGTTCGCACCAGAACTTGCGAACAGGCAAAAAATTTGTTTGAAAACGTGAACACTGTTAAAGTCTATGGGACACGAACATGGATAATCAAAAGTGCTAATTTTAAAGGCTTATATGCAAGTTATTGTCATAAAAAGTGTTTGAGGACCCGGGTCCTGCCCCAGGGGACATGGATCAATGCAAAAAAAAGTTTTAAAAACGCTGTTTTTTCAGGAGCAGTGATTTTAATAATGCTTAAAGTCAAACAATAAAAGCGTAATATCCCTTTAAATTTCGTAGCTGGGGGGTGTCTATTTCAAAGGAAAAAAAAGTCATTTAAAACTACTCGCGGCTATTAATGAATTGCCGGTCTGACAATACACATAAAAGTTCATTGATAAAAACGGCATGGGAATTCCCCACAGGGGAACCCCCGAACCAAAATTTTTAAAAAAATGACGTGGGGGTCCCCCTAAATTCTATACCAGGCCCTTCAGGTCTGGTATGGATATTAAGGGGAACCCAGGCCAAAATAAAAAAAAATGGTGTGGGGTCCCCCTCAAAATCTATACCAGATATGGATTTTAAAGGGAACCCTGTGCCAAAATTAAAAAAAAAAATGATGTGGGGTCCCCCCAAAAATCCATACCAGACCCTTATCTGAGCACGCAACCTGACAGGCTACAGGAAAAGAGGGGGGGACGAGAGAGCACCCCCCCTCCTGAACCGTACCAGGCCACATGCCCTCAACATTGGGAGGGTGCTTTGGGGTAGCCCCCAAAACACCTTGTCCTCATGTTGATGGAGACAAGGGCCTCAGCCCCACAACCCTTGCCCGGTGGTTGTGGGGGTCTGCGGGCGGGGGGGCTTATCGGAATCTGGAAGCCCCTTTTAACAAGGGAACCCCCAGATCCTGGCCCTCCCCCCTGTGTGAAATGGTAAGGGGGTACAAAAGTACCCCTACCATTTCACAAAAAAACTGTCAAAACTGTTAAAAATGACAAGAGACAGTTTTTGACAATTCCTTTATTTAAATGCTTCTTCTTTCTTCTATCTTCTATCTTCTTTCTTCTATCTCCTTTCTTCTATCTCCTTTCTTCCTCCGGTTTCTTCCTCCATCTTCTTCTTCTTCTTCTTCTGGTTCTTCTGGTTCTTCCATCGGTGTTCTTCCACCGGCATCTTCCTCCGCGGCGTTTTTTTCCTTTCTTCTCCTCGGGCCACTCCGCATCCATGATGGCATGGAAGGAGGCTCCCGCTGTGTGACGCTTCTTCTCTTGTCATTTTTAATGTTTTTGACAGTTTTTTTGTGAAATAGTAGGGGTACACCATTTCACACAGGGGGGAGGGCCGGGATCTTGGGGTCCCCTTGTTAAAGGGGGCTTCCAGATTCTGATAAGCCCGCCGCCTGCAGACCCCCACAACCACCGGGCAAGGGTTGTGGGGATGAGGCCCTTGTCCCCATCAACATGGGGACAAGGTGTTTTGGGGGGCTACCCCAAAGCACCCTCCCAATGTTGAGGGCATGTGGCCTGGTACGGTTCAGGAGGGGGGGCGCTCTCTCATCCCCCCTCTTTTCCTGCAGCCTGCCAGGTTACTTGCTCGGATAAGGGTCTGGTATGGATTTTTGGGGGACCCCAAAATTTTTTTATATTTTGGCGCAGGGTTCCCCTTAATATCCATACCAGACCTGAAGGGCCTGGTATGGAATTTAGGGGGACCCCCACGTAATTTTTTTTTTAAATTTTGGTTCGGGGTTCCCCTGTGGGGAATTCCCATGCTGTTTTTATCAATGAACTTTTATGTGTATTGTCGGACCGGCAACTCATTAATAGCCGCGAGTAGTTTTAAATTACTTTTTTCCTTTGAAATGTCATTTTGCTGTCAGACTGTTCTAGTTCTAGTTCTCTGTTGTAGAGTGGCAAGTTTAATACGTGCCACTCCACCTCTCCAGATAAGGACCCTGAATTGTGAGTCAATCCTTTGGAACCAGTATTGTGGTATCCAGATTGGGGCATTATGTAAAATGTACAATAGTTGTGGTGCCCAGATCATCTTTCCAAAAATTTCCAAAATATCGGTTTTAGGTTCAATGTAAAATAATCCCTCGGGTCTTTGGTCACCACAATACCCAAATATTTGAAGGAGGTAACAACTTGCATATGAGAAACATCATTCGGTAAAGGGGTTAATAGAGGGTCTAGTGGTAGAAGAGCCGATTTAAGTCAGTTAATGCAAAGCCCAAAAGCTGCCCAAACTGATCGATTAGGATCATTACTGCTCTCAGAGAATACCCAGTATCTCCCAAGTACAGCAGTGTATCGTCTGCGTACAATGAGATTTTTTCCTCAATTTGACCATGCCGGAAGCTCACAATGTTAGGAGAGGCCCACACCATAGCCGCAAGAGGCTCCAATGCAAGGGCAAACAGCAGGGGTGACAATGGGCACCCCTTCTGTGTGCCATGGAACAAAGGAAATGCCTCAGATAGGGTGTCATTAATTCTCACTTTTGCTGTGGAGGCAGCGTTCAGCAGCTGCACCCAAGAAATAAATTTATCTCCCAAGCCAAATCGATGCAGCACCTCCCACAAATATTTCCACTCCACTCTGTCAAAAGCTTTGGCAGCGTTGAGGGAGAAGATGGCTCTATTGTTGGGGTTGTCATCTGATTAGTTAGCTATGTTAACTCTGTTCGGCTGTAAAATCTGATATCTGATGTTCAGACTAGAGGAGGCTGTATACTGACGGAAGTACTCAAGTGGAGTGTGATGGGGGTTCTGTGGCAGGTACAATGGAGGACATCAAGACATTTGCTTCGGAAAGTTGGGCCACAGCACCTTCTAGAAACAGAAGGGCTGTGATGATCTCTTCCTGGAATATTAGGAAGGATTCAGTTCTTTCTGATGCTTTGTATAGCACATAAGCGTTCAGCAGAACCAATTGAAATAAGTATACAGACAATTTTTGTACCAGCATCTGGCATTACGGGCCATCATCTGGACGTTGAAGTCCACCCCTCCCATGTTAAGGTTGTAGTCATGGACATTCTCAACAACACCAGTCGCCATTGGAATTTGGACTGTCGTATCTGTGTGAATGGAGGACAGAACAAAAACATTCCGTGTGTCCCTCCACTTCACTGCAAGCACATTATTACATCTCAAGCAGGCTCTCTCCCCCCGTCTAAGTCAGGAATCTACAAGCCGTTGGGGGAAGCCCAGGCGATTAGATCGCACGGTGCCACTTGCGCCAATTCCAGAATCAAAAAGGTGACTAAAAAGTGGCACAAGCGTAAAAGTGGTACCCCTTTCCGAATAAGGGTGACACCAAGTCCCAAACAATCTTACCACTACTCCCTATGTGGTCTGAGTAGTTGGGGGCTCCACATTGCTATCTTTTCCCTCGTAAACCAGAAAACTATATGTATAGCCTGTGGCCCTGTCACAGAGCTTATATATCTTGACCCATATCTGGCACGCTTGCTGGGGAGTAGGGATGAGCCGAACACCCCTGGTTCGGTTCGCACCAGAACCTGCGAACGAACCAAAAATTTGCACAAACGTTAGAACCCCATTCTATGGGACTCGAACGTTCGAAATCAAAAGTACTAGTTTTAAAGGCTAATTTGCATGGTATTGTCCTAAAAAGAGTTTGGGGATTCGGGTCCTGCCCCAGGGGACATGTATCAATGCAAAAAAACTTTTAAAAACGGCCGTTTTTTCGAGAGCAGTGATTTTAATGATGCTTAAAGTGAAAAAAACAAAAGTGAAATATTCCTTTAAATATCATACCTGGGGTGTGTCTATAGTATGCTTGTAAAGTGGCGCGTGTTTCCTGTGCTTAGAACAGTCCCTGCACAAAATGACATTTTTAAAGGAATAAAAGTAATTTAAAACTGCTTGCGGCTTTAATGTAATGTCGGGTCCCAACAATATGGATGAAAATCATTGAGACAAACGGCATGGGTACCCCCCAGTCTATTACCAGGCCCTTTGGGTCTTGTATGGATATTAAGGGGAACCCTGCACCCAAAATAAAAAAAGGAAAGGCGTGGGGCCCCCAGGCCCTATATACTCTGAACAGCAGTATACAGGCGGTGCAAACAAGACAGAGACTGTAGGTTTGTTGTTAAGTAGAATCTGTTTGTAATTTTGAACTGGTACATTTTTAAAGTGTAGCTCCAGCCAAAAAAAACTATTTTTAAGCTTTTTGGAAAACATAGGGAAGGGTTATCACCCCTGTGACATTTGTTTTGCTGTCTGTGCTCCTCTTCAGAAGATTTCACCTCACTTTTTGTCACAATGACAAATTTTTTTAGAAAATTTGGGGTTTTTAGTGAAACAAGGATTGGTGATAAAGCATCAGTGGAAAGGAGAAACGTTTTTCCCATATTAACTCTTACAGGAGAGGATTTCCCTTCCTAGGGGTAGATTTCATCTCACTTCCTGTTGTCTCCTTCCGTTTGCAAGTAGGAGTCGTTTGTAAGTTGGATGTTTAAAAGTAGGAGCCTGCCCTATATACTCTGCAGAAATTGTGGCCTTAGGTGTTGGTGTTGCCACAACACTGTAAGCCCTCACAGGGCCCTGCTGTGAAATATTAGATCAAGAATTGTAATTACATGCCCCTGTTGAACAGGGGCAGAAAAATTGGGCCTTTGGTGATGGTGGTGGTGCTGGTGCCACAACACTAAGTCCTCACAGTTACTCTTGGTGGGCGCTGGAACGGCCTTGCTGTGAAATATTAGATCAAGAATTGTAATTACATGCACCTGTTGAACAGGGGCAGAAAAATTGGGCCTTTGGTGGTGGTGCTGGTGCCACAACACTGTAAGTCCTCACAGTTACTCTTGGTGGGCGCTGGAATGGGCCCTGCTGTGAAATATTAGATCAAGAATTGTGATTACATGTCCCTGTTGAACAGGGACAGAAAAATTGGGCCTTAGGCATTGGTGCTGGTGCCACAGCACTGCAACCCCTCAGAGATACTCTAGTTGGAGCGCAGGAATGAGCCCTGCTGCAAAGATTTGCTTTAGAAATTCTAATTGCACGCCCCTGTTAAATAGGGGCTGAAAAATTGGGCCTTAGGCACTGGTGCTGGTGCCACAACACTGCTGTCATGGTTATGCAATAGAGTTTGTCTGTCAGCTTACCTGTCTCCATGTGTTCATTCCTAGAGACCAGCTGAGCCTCACCTGACTGATTTTATAAACTCTCCTCTAGCATGGATCCACCCCAGGCTCAGGGAACCCTATATTAACCTGTGCACTGCAAGCCAGCAGTGCTGATCAACCATTGTGTGTTAGCTTTCGTGTGTACTTGCTGTGTTTCCTACGTCTGATTCCAGTTACCGACCTTGGCCTGTTCTCGACTATCCCTGTCTGCTTGTGACCCTGACATTTGGCGTGTCATGTTTATCCTTGTCTGCTAGTCGCCCCGACATTTTACTTTCCTTGTTGTTCCAGCCTGCTGCCTCCTACCTCTTCTCCTGTAATCTACCGTGAGCGTGAGCTGTGAGACCCTGGGGGCTGTGACCTGGAGCCAGACTGCAGCGCAGTCCATCCTCACCTCTAGAGGCTCTGGTGAACACCTGCTGGCTCTTAGACTCCGCGCACTGGGGAATCTATGCTCTAGCTCCCAGTGGGATCAGTGTTCCAGTAGACCTGCTTCCTGACCTCCCAGGGTTTAATCCGCAGCAGTCAGTCCTAGGGTCCACTACCTTAGCGGTGCACTCCTGACTTCCACGGAGTGCATCTGTCGCCTGGTTTTAGGTGACCTGACAACTGCAACCCCTCACAGATACTTTAGTTGGAGTGTAGGAACAAGCCCTGCTGCAAAGAATTGCATTAAAAATTGTAATTACATGTCCCTGTTAAACAGGGGCTGAAAAATTGGGCCTTAGGCACTGGTGCTGGTGCCACAACACTGCAACCCCTCACAGATACTCTAGTTGGAGCACAGGAACGAGCCCTGCTGCAAAGAATTGCATCAAATATTGTAATTACATGCCCTGGCTGAAAAATTGGGCCTTAGCCACTGGTGGCGGCGCCCAGAAACAAAAATATTCTTACAAGCTATCAGCATGATCATTGAGGAGGAAGAGAATAGTCACTCAGCATAACAGGATAGTCACTCAGCATCAGAATTGGCAGTCTTGAAGGGATCTGACATTTCAAAAAAATGTATTCGGTTACATCAGCATCAGGTGCTTGGTATCTGGTGGTGGTCCAAGACTTATTCATTTTTATGAAGGTCAGTCGATCGTCCAAGTGGGTGGACAGGCGCACCCTGTGATCGGTTACAAAGCCTCCAGCAGCACTGAATATGCGTTCCGAAAGAACACTGGATGCAGGACAGGCCAGTAGCTCAATTGCATACTGTGCAAGCTCTCGCCAGTGATCCATCCTCAAGACCCAGTAACCCAAAGGATTTCCAGTGGGAAAGGTGTCCAAGTCAGATCTTACCCCTAGGTATTCCTGCACCATGTAAAACAGACACTGGTGATGGTTGCTGGAACTGATCATACCTTGGGGCTGTGGACTAAAAAATTTTCTGAACGCATCGGTCAGAGGGGCACCTTCTCCACCGCTCCTTCTTTGACTGACCGAAGCCTCGGCAACACGTTGTCCAGGAACAGGGGTTTGTAACCTCCCAGTCTCTGGGAACGCATTGCACAGACCTTTCTGCAAGGCCTCCCGAAGATGTTTCATCCTCTGCTCCCTCTGCGACGGCAAGATAAGGTCTGCAACCTTACTCTTGTAACATGGATCAAGGAGGGTTACCAAACAGTAATGATTCCTCTCTTTGATACCACAAATAAGAGGATCCTTCCGCAGGCTTTGCAGGATCAGGGAGGCCATGCAGCATAGGTTTGCTGAGGCATTCAGTCCGGAGTCCTCTGGGTCACTAAGGACGACTTGATCCGCAGCCACCTCCTCCCAGCCACGTACAAGTCCATGGGTTTCTTGGGACTGTAAATGAACCCTTAAAGACTGCTGCTAATGCTGAGCACCAGGCACCACCTCCATGCTGACACAATCCTCCTCCTCCTCGTCCCCTTCCTGTGTGATCGGCGGGCACGCAGGAACACTGGATAAAGGGGACCTTGAGAGCTAAGGAAGTCCTTCTCTTCCTGCCTCTGTTCTGCCTCAAGTGCCCTGTCCATTATTCCACACAGCGTGTGCTCCAACAGGTGGACAAGAGGGACAGTGTCACTGATGCATGCACTGTCACTGCTCACCATCCTCGTGGCCTCCTCAAATGGTGACAGGACAGGGCATGCATCCCTGATCATGGCCCACTGGCGTGGGAAAAAAACAAGCTCCCCTGACCCTGTCCTGGTGCCATAGTCGCACAGGTACTCATTGATGGCCCTTTGCTGCGTGTGCAGCCGCTGCAGCATGGCCGACTTTGAGTTACACCTGGTGGGCATGTCACAGATTAGGCAGTTCTTTGGCAGGTTAAATTCCTTTTGGAGGTCTGCCAGCCGTGCACAGGCATTATATGAACTGGCGGAAATGCACACAGACTTTCCTGGCCTGCCTTAGGACATCCTGTAAGCCCGGGTACCTGCCCAAGAACCGCTGCACCACCAAGTTAAGGACGTGAGCCAAACAGGGCACATGGGTCAGTTGTCCCTGTCGGAGGGCGGACAGGAGGTTGGTGCCATTGTCGCCACTATTCCTGGCTTAAGTTGGCATGGCGTGAACCACCTCTGAACCTGCCCCTGCAGAGCTGACAGAATCTCTGCCCCAGTGTGGCTCCTGTCCCCCAAGCACACCAGCTCAAGCACCGCATGGCGTCTTTTGGCCTGCGTACTTGCGTAGCCCCTTGAACGCCTACAGAGCACCACTGGTTCTGAGGACAAAGCACAGGAAGAGGCCATGGAGGAAGAAGAAGAGGAGGGGGTGGAGGAGAGAGGTGTGTCAGAATCACCAGTAGTGGCATTTTGGAGGCGTGGTGGCGGAACAACCTCCAACACCACTGCACCTTGTCCTGCATCCTTCCAGCTGCCAGCAGTCACCCAATGCACCGTGAAACTTAGGTAACATCCCTGTCCATGCCTGCTGGACCATGAGTCAGCGGTAATATGCACTTTACCACTGACTGCCCTGTCCAGCGAGGCCAAGACATTGCCTTCCACATGCCGGTAGAGAGCCAGAATCACCTTCCGTGAGAAAAAGTGGCGTTTGGGAACCTGCCACTGAGGAAACGCACATTCCACAAACTCACGGAAGGGGGCAAACTCTACCTACTGAAAAGGTAGCAGTTGAAGTGCTAGCCATTTTGCCAAATTAGCATTCAACCGCTGGGCATGTGAATGGCCGGGAGTGAACTTCTTTCTACGGTGCAGCAGCTGGGGTAGGGAAATTTTCCTGGTACAATCTGACGTTGGTGTACCGATAGCAGATAGCAAGTACTTGGCTGTGACACACCTAATTCTACACCTTCATTCCTCTCAGTGCAGGTCTCAGAGAGGACTGAAGGTATAGTGGGGTTGGAGATCCCAGCTGATGAGGAGCAAGGAGAGGTCCTCTTTGTTCTTTGGTGTGGGTCTTGCACATTCGGAGCTCTGCGGTGTTATACAGTCAGTGTGCTGCCCTTAGGCTGGCCCCTGGAGGGCATCCTGCCTCATTAGTGATGTGCCTCCTCCTCTTCCTCTCTCCTATCAGGCACCCACGTGGAGTCAGTGAACTCATCATCCCCTCCCTACTCATCACTGGAGCAAACCTGGCAGTATGCTGCAGCAGAAGGGGGAACATGACTGCCAGATTGCTGTCCTTCTCGGGCACCCCCTCTGTCTAGGCTCACGTTACTGCCTTCCTCTAGCTGAGCACCATCGTCAGAGCCTTCAAATCGCAGGGCATCCTCCTGGAGCATGTACCCAACACTGTGGTCAAACAGTTCGGGGGACTCCTCAGGAGGACATGGTGGGGCTAGGGAAGGAGTCACTGATGCCATTGAGCCGAGGGACGAGGCCGCGTTGGCAGCTGCTTTGCCAAAGTACCCGGAGCCTGGGTGAGAGAGAATGAGGAGGATGAGGACGGCTTGGTCATCCACTCGACCAAGTCTTCCGCATGTTGTGGCTCAACATGGCCAGCTGCCAAAAAAAAAGGCCAAGCGTGTCCCATGGCCATGTGCTGATGAGGATGCACCGTGTCTACGACCAGCACTGTTGCCTCTAGACACAGAGCCTGCTTGCCCTCTTTTATTGGATTGTGACTGTCTGCCTCTCCTTGTTGGCCTTCCAGACATACTATTGGCCTGCCGTGAGATGTAGCTGCACAAAACTGGGATGTATATATATACCAATTATACTGCAGCTAGTAGAATCACCTGCCTGCCTGTAGTATTATTAGTATGAGAACACCAGCAATTATCTTCAGGTAGCTATACTGTAGGTGCAACTGTGCAGGGTACACAGTACAGTAACTGGAAATATGTCAAGAGCCTGCACAAGCACCTAGCTTCGGGTAGCTATACTGTAGGTGCAACTGTGCAGGGTACACAGTACACTAACTGTAAATACTGTAAAAACATCTGCCTGCCTGTCAGTATATTAGAAAGAGAAGAACAGGATCTAGCTAAACAGAATACAGTATATACACACACACACAACACCTGGGATATATACCGTATTTATCGGCGTATAACACGCACTTTTTTCCCCTTAAAATCAGGGGAAAGTCGCAGGTGCGTGTTATACGCCGATCCCCTGCGATCCCGTGGTGTCAAAACTTCAAAATCGCCGACCGCGATTTGAAAATGGCGCCGCCGGCGCCGAAATACACAGAGCCGGTCCTCGGCTCTTTCCGGCGGCGCTCGTTCATTTTCGGCACCACTCGTAGTCCCGAGCGGAGCTATCCGAACCTAGGTTCGGATAGCTCCGCTCGGGACTACGAGTGGAGCCGAAAATGAACGAGCGCCGCCGGAAAGAGCCGAGGACCGGCTCTGTGTATTTCGGCGCCGGCGGCGCCATTTTCAAATCGCGGTCGGCGATTTTGAAGCCCAATATGGCAGGGACAGGGGATCGACGGCTGCAATGGGGCAAGGCTGCACTGGGGAAGGCTGCACGGGGGAAGACTGCACTGACAAGGCTGCACTGGGGAAGGCTGCACTGACAAGGCTGCACTGGGGAAGGCTGCACTGACAAGGCTGCACTGGGGAAGGCTGCACTGACATGGCTGCACTGGGGAAGGCTGCACCGACAAGGCTGCACTGACATGGCTGCACTGGGGCAAGGCTGCACTGAGAAGGCTGCAATGATGGGCATTTAAATGTAAGTTTTTTTTCCCTTCAACTTCCCTCCTAAAAGTTTTTTTTCCTTAAAATTCCCTCCTAAATTGGGGTGCGTGTTATACGCCGGTGCGTGTTATACGCCGATAAATACGGTATATATACACAATAGACTGTAAGTGCAGCTAACTGACTCAACCTGCCTACTCTATCTAACTTAAATCAAATTACACTGTCTCTCTGTCTATCTATCTCTCTCCAGTCTCCGCTGCAACACACTACAAAAGGCCACCACGGAGGCGGCCTTATATAGTGTGGTGCATATACTAAACCCCCTAAGCAATAATTGGCCAAAGCCTCCCTGGCTTTGGCCAATTACGGCTCTCTGTACACACAGCGCTGTGATTGGCCAAGCATGTGGGTCATAGTGCATGCTTGGCCAATCATCAGCCAGCAATGCACTGCGATGCCGCAGTGAATTATGGGCTGTGGCGTGCCACTCGAATTTGGCGCGAATGGCCCATATCGTTCGAACGACCAAACACACGATGTTCGAGTCGAACGTGCGTCGAGTCGAACGTGCGTTCGTCTCGAACACGAAGCTCATCCCTACTGGGGAGAAACTTTGAAAGTAAGGCAGCCAGAAAACTTAATCAGGGACTCATCAAAGCAGACAACTTAATCGGGAATAAACAAGGAAGCAAATTGTTGGTTGAAGTAGTTTACGAGGGGCTTAATTTTGTGGAGTCATTTTTATCCAAGGTCACCCCGAGAACAACAGAGTTCATTGTCATTGAAGTGCATAAACAGCAAGATATGCTCATATCTAGTCCTGGTCATGAAAGCAGAGAACACGGGCATATGTTGAATTGGGTCAGTGGACTAAAAAGACCGCAACTCCCACTTTTTAGTAATGCCCATGAGGAGGTTTCCAGTCACATTCTCTGGTAAGGGTCAAATGGGGATTTGCGGTGATAGATTGACCAGCGTATAAATTGCTTTGGTCCACAATAGATCTGTACAGATGTTCCGTGAAAAACAGCGAATAAAAGTCAAGGATACTAAAATCCACTGTTTCCACCTAAATTCCGGGTTGGTCCGTGAATGGGGGAAGTGGTGGGCTGCCAATCAGGATGAGCATATGCAGCGGGAAGGTCACTATGGTCTCTATGGGTCTGTGTTCAAACTCTTAGTGGCTGCGGGACACTTGTGCTTATAAGAAGTGATATAAATACTAAAGCGCTGAAGTGGATTTTGTGAATAAAATTATGTGAAAAATTATTATTAAAAGATATCCAAATAATATAGCTGCAATCAATATTGTGAACTGCATAAGTAGACGATTGAATATAAGTGAATAATTGCGCTGATATTAACCTCTTAATAGTGCACCTTGGTGTCCTAAATTACCATAAATATGTGACTTTACAAAACATTAACTATAAATATGTGACTGTGGATAAATAATAAGCAGTCCTCCCAAGAGTTAACATACACTTAATAGATGAATAGACACAGATAAAACAACCATAAATTATATACCAAAAATTGTCCTTTGTAAAAGAATATCAGGATCTTATAGGTAAGCCAAAATCAATGATAGGAGGTTCAATGATGAGTGTGCTTTAAAAGAAATAGCAACAGGTTCAATACCAATTTCACAATTAAACTGCTGTTGGTTTATGGTGGGATATTTTCGGTTTTTACAACCAGAGTGATGTTAAATGTAATACTAATCTCATTCACATGTCCCCATTCGCATGATCGCATGAAAGCAAAAATGATCAGCTGCTTTCAGATAAGCGCTGGAGGCTCCTCATCCACCGCCAGTGCACACACAGAGACACTGCTGGAAACATCACAGGCTCCTCCTGAAAAAGTCATGTGTCTGGTGACGCAACGCGTTAGTAGGGATGAGCCCAATGTTACGTTCGACTCGAACATCGGGTGTTCATCCGTTCACCAAATTTAGAACATTATGGGATGTTCACTGGAAATTTGAGCGCCCATGGAACACCCCATAATGAACTGATTGTCAATGCACTGCAAGATCATAGTGCATTGATGGCTGCTGATTGGCCAAAGCATGCACCTGACCCACATGCTTTGGCCAATCACATCGCGCTCTGCTGTGAGAGCCATGATTGGCCAAAGGCAGGATGCTTCTGGCCAATAATGCTCAGGTGGATAAGTTCACCCCCCACACTATGTAAGGCAGCTTACATGGTGGCCGTACATAGTGTAATGAAAGAGAGCAGCAAACTAACATTTCTAAAGGAAAAAATGTAATCTAAAACTGCTCACGGCTGTAATGTATTGTTGGATGCCAAAAATATACATAAGAATCTGATTGGCCAAAGGCCTCTGGCCAATAATGCTCAGGTGGCTAAGTTCACCCCCACACTATGTAAGGCAGCTTACATGGTGGTCGTACATAGTGTAATAAATGAGAGCAGCAAACTGATATTTCTAAAGGAAAAAATTTAATTTAAAACTGCTCACGGCTGTAATGTATTGTCGGATCCCAGCAATATACATAAGAATCATTAAAAAAAATAGTGTGGATTCCCCCCTCCAGTCCATTACCAGGCTCTTTGGGTCTGGTATGGATATTAAGGGAAACCATGCCAAAATTTTAAAAAATGCAGTGAGGGTCCCCCCAAAATCCATAGAAGACCCTTCAGGTTTTTTTTTTTTGAAAAGTTTTATTTATTACTTTTTAAACATAACAGGTATATATAAAACCCAATGGGCCACACACAAAACAAAACTATTTACATTTCTTCAGCATTGACTCTTTCCTCCCCCTTCCAGACCCTCGCTCAGTGAAAAAATCAAAATAATAATAATAAGGCCACCTTTTCTCAATAACAGTCAATGGTACATTTAGATATGTCAGATAGTTACATACATGTTAAAACCCACTGCAGGTGCATTCTATTAGGTATCACTCAATCCGCCACCGTAGTTTCACTATTCATCCAACTGCCCCACACTTTATCAAATTTTTGTGGTATGCCCCTGCTAATGTATGTAGCCCTGTATAAAGGTGCAGCCCTATTAACCACACCCTTCCACACTGATGGATGATTAGGCTTTTTCCATGATAACACTATCATTTTCCTAGCGTAATAGATTAGGATTGTCAGCAAAGTACGAGTTACTCTTTGGGGATAGATTGTCCACCAGTCCAAAAGGCACACCTCTATTGTGGGCTGTATAGGAATGGCTGTTACTTCTGTAATACATTCTGTGACCCCCTTCCAAAATACTTGAATGTTCGAGCAATTCCAAAACATATGCATGAAATCGGCAGTGAGGGAACTGCACCACCAGCAACCAGGTGACCGGGTAAGGAACATCTTAGCCAATCTAGCTGGAGTAAGATATATGCAATGCATGAATTTAAATTGAATGAGTTGGTCTCTAGCAGAGACCAATCTAGTAAAATGAATGTCCCATACATTGTCCCAGTCATCCCTATCCATCTGGGGGAACACCTCACCCCACACCGCCCTACACTTTGCAAGGAGATCTCCTCCCTCACCGAACAGTTGTTTAAATATTGTAGACAAGGTCTTGTCCAAAGTGTCCTCCCTCAGTAAGGACTCAACATCACTCATTTTCAGGGTAATACCCATATCTCCAAATTGGGCATTGTATGCATGTCTGAGCTGAAGATAACGGAACAAGTGAGTATTGGGTAGATTAAACTTAGTTTTCAGGGCGTCATACTGTAGAAGTTTTCCACCACCGACTATGTCTTTCAGCGTCTTAATACCAAATTCAGTCCAGATGATTTGATCAGGGTGCTCGTAGAAGTGTGTTAATTTAGGATTCTTCCAAAGTTGTGTGTGAGGAGAAATCTCAGAAGCGCTACCCATCTTGGTCACTGCTATCCATGCCCTACTGGTTGCACGCATGGATATCGTGAGTCTATACGGAGCCCTGACACCCCGATACGGGAGATGTGTCAGTGCCTCATATGAACCAACAACAGCCACCTCTAGTGTATTAGCAGTGTCATCCTCAGGTATAGTAAACCACCTATGTACGAATACTAGCTGACCCGCTAAGAAATATCTATGAAAGTCCGGGACCGCCAATCCCCCTTGTTTCCACGGCAGTTGTAACACCCGGAGTTTAATTCGGGGGTATCACCCCTGCCACAGGAAAGTCAATATGAGCTGATCTATTCTTTTCAATATATATCTCGGTATCCAAACAGGGGAATTCCGAAATATATATAAAAACAGAGGTAAAAATTTCATTTTCACTAAGTTCACCCTACCTATGAGTGTCAGAGGTAGATTCTGCCATGCCTGTAGTCTGGATTTTAGCTTAGTCAAAAGTGGATCGACATTCAAAGCAATAAAGTCTGATACGGAGTTGGAGATATGTAACCCCAGATATTTGATCACCTCTACCCTCTGCACGGGACAATCTGCAGGAATCTCACATCTGGGGGATCGTGTCCTGAGTAAGAGAATCTGGGATTTTCCCCAGTTGACTTTCAGACCCGAAAAGTGAGCAAATGAATTTAGGATGTCTAAAGCTGCCGACAGGGAATTCTTGGAGTCTCGAAAAAAAGAACCATATCATCTGCATACAGTGCTGTTTTTTCAGTCAAGCTACCCACTGTTATCCCTTGTACCTCCTCAGAGGCTCACAAGGCCGCTGCCAAGGGTTCGATCACGACAGAGAAAAGACCCGAGGATAAAGGGCATCCTTGGCGAGTGCCCCTATATATTGGAAAAAATTCAGATAACATATTGTTTAACTTTATGGCTGTTGTGGGGCAATGATATAGAATGTCGATCCACTTCCGGAACTGAGGACCGAAACCTAATACCTCCAGTACCGCCCTCATGTAATTCCAATCCACGGAATCAAAGGCCTTTTCCAGATCTAGAAAGACCAGTATTCCACAGCTAGAAATATCTGGGCCCAACTGAGTGTGGGTAAAAAACCCTGTGCAAATTAATATCCGTGGCCTTTTTGGGCATAAAACCTGTTTGGTCGGGAGAAATAACCTGCTGCAGGACCAACATAAGTCCAGTAGCTAACAGTTTGGTCAGTATTTTGAGGTTCATATTTTTTTTTTAATCAAAAAGGTGTTTATTGAATAGGTTCAAACAGTTTCCAATGTACAAACATTATATATTAATACGTTTACATATACAATGTACAGTCCTCCCAGCGTCCATCATATTTATCTTGTCTTTAAACCTAAAATGTTTACAACATACTGATACATATCGTACATCTGGCATTATCCATCAATAACCCGTTATGTTCCTCCCGCAGGGCATTGGATCAATCTAGACATTACCAATTTCCTGGGACTTAGTCCAGGGGTATCTAACCATGGTGCCCAAATTCTTTCGAATCTGCCAGGGCTGCCCCTATGTTGATAAATATATTTTTCCATAACCAAGGTATTTCCCATATGTGTTATCTAGGAGGCTACCAAGGGCGGGGAGGCGATTTACAACCAATAAAATGAGCTTGCGTGCCTGGAACAGTGCCCTAGAGAAAGTCCAGGAGCCTTACCACTAGGAAATTACCCTATTGAGACTACCTCCTCCTCCCTGAACGTGGCATCCATAAAACTGCTCGATTCCTCCGGCAGTGAGGGCAACTGTAGGGTCCCTAATGTGTCCCCAAGGTCACCAGTGTCATATGAATCTTTAGGGGAGTACAGAGACCTATAGAAGGATGCAAACTCCCGTACACTGTCCTCCCCGTATCTCAATAGTTGTCCGGATGGAGACAATATGCAGGGAACTACTGTCGGGGACGTGTCCCCTGCTGTAAGGAGAGCTAATAGTTCTCCTTTTTATCTCCTTTTTCAAAAACTCTTGCTGCACTCATTTGCAGCTGGCAAGTAGTCATATCCTGATAATGGAGAGACATATTCCTCCTTGCGAACTGCAACTGAGTCAACGTGTCAGGAGAAGGTGAATCAGCATGTGCCTTAGCGCATTCTTGTTCCTTGTCCTGGAGTTGTTTTTCCACACTATTCTGCTCTGTTCTCAGTCCTTTTATGGTTGATATGTATACCCCCCGAGTGGTGGCCTTGAAGGCCTCCCACTCAGTGTGTACCATTGCTGATCCTTCATTAATCTGCCAAAATGTATCAATGTGCGGTTTCAGCATCTCCTCCACAGTGGGTTCGCCAACCCATCTAGGAGACAAACGCCAAATTCTCCTTGAGCTCTGGTAGCCTAATTGCAAGGTAATCTGAAGTGGGGTGTGATCTGATAAGCCCCCCGGAAGATAGGATGCCCCAGCCACCAGCAGCAATAATGTTCCACTGGCGAACGCCAGGTCTATTCTTGAGGACGAAGCATGTACTGAGGACAAATATGAGTAGCATCTGTCAGTGGGATGCTTCCACCGCCAGATCTTTGTGAGACCCCCAGCTTCCGCCCAATGCAACAAGTCGTGGTTTGGAGCCCTGTGTGTCCAATGTATAGTTAAGAATATTATTGAAATCTCCAGCCACCAGTAACTAGAATGGAGCAAGAGATGCCAATTTCTTCAACACCTCGTACAGGATATTCCCTGTAAAGTAGGGGGAATATATACATTTACCAGGGCCAACCTGCGGGAATAAACTTCAATTATTACTACTAAGTATCTGCCCCCAGGATCTGTAATCACCATTTCTATGGAGCAAAGTAAGGACTTATGCAACAAGATAGACACACCTTTAGCATAAGACAAATAAGTGGCATGTATGGCTCTGTGCATCCAGGGATGTTTTATGGCCAGAATTTTGTTGACTAGTAAATGAGTTTCCTGTAAAAAATTATGTGGGGATGTTAGGCCTGCAAAAAGTTCAGCACCAAAGCTCTCTTGTATTTTGAATTCAAATCCCTGACATTCCAGGAGATGATTCTAATATTCAAGGACATGACTGTAATTCAGAAATTTGCCACAAGATGGAGGCCTAGGAGCACAGGTGAAGTCCAGAGGCACACAGAGCCATACAGTATGCTGAAGAAAAACATTTACGCACCTACAAACATTACGTTTTGGTGGAGCCTGTTTCTGAGGCCCTTCAGGTTTGGCATGGATTTTAAGGGGAACCCCGCTCCATAATTAAAAAAAATGGCATGGGGGTCCCCCCAAAATCCATACCAGACCCTTATCCAAGCACAGAACCTGGCAGGCCACAGGAAAAGGGGGGACGAGAGAGCACCCCCCTCCTGAACCATACCAGGCCACATGCCCTCAATATCGGGAGGGTGCTTTGGGGTCCCCCCAAAACACCTTGTCCCCATGTTGATGGGGACAAGGGCCTCTTCCCCACAACCCTTGCCCAGTGGTTGTGGGGGTCCTCGGCAGGGGGCTTTTTGGAATCTGGAAGCCCCCTTTAAAAAGGGGGCCCCCAGATCCCGCCCCCCTATGTGAATGGGTAGAGGTACATTGTACCCCTACCCATTCATCAAAAATTGTTAAAAAAGTAAAAATGACAGGAGACAGTTTTGGACAAGTCCTTTATTAAAAATATAAAAAAGTGTCCTGCGATGTCCATTCATCTTCGATCACAGCGCCAACAGACCGAGAAAAAAGAAAAAACTGAAAAATGCTGCCTCCATGGGAAGCATACCCGCGACTGCAGCCTTTTTGCGATGACAGCTGTTATATAGCTGAGGGCAGGGCCAACCGGTGACATAAACCAGGTGACCCCACACCCTCTGACATCACATGATGTCAGAAGGGGGCGGGGCCACCCAGTTTACGTCAGCGTGTGGCCCCGCCCTTGCCTATATAGGAGCTGTCAAAGCAAAAACGGCAGTTTTGGTGAGGGAGTAGGGGTACAATGTTCTCAATACCCATTCACATGGGGGGGCGGGATCTGAGGGCCCCCTTGTTAAAGGGGGCTTCCAGATTTCGATAAGCCCCCTTCCCGCAGACCCTCACAACCACCGGGTAAGGGTTGTGGGGAAGAGGCCCTTCTTCCCATCAATATGGGTACAAGGTGTTTTGGGGGGACCTCAAAGCACCCTTCCCAAGTTGAGGGCATGTGGCCTGGTACGGTTCAGGGGGGGGCGCTCTTTCATCCCCCCTTTTCCTGCAGCCTGCCAGGTTGCGTGCTCGAATAAGGGTCTGGTATGGATTTTAGGGACCCCGTGCCCTTTTTTTTTTATTTTAGAGCGGAGTTCCACTAAAATCCATACCAGACCTGAAGGGCCTGGTATGGATTTTGGGGAGGACCCCCACGCCATTTTTTTTCATTTTGGCGCAGGGTTCCCCCTAATATTCATACCAAGTAATTTTAAATTACATTTTTCCTTTAGAAATGTAATTTTGCTGTGGCACAGTAAAACACAAGGATGTGCTATTTTACAGGCAGACTAAGCAGACCACCCAGGCACGATATTTAAAGGAATATTTCATTTTTATTGTTTCACTTTAAGCATTAATAAAATCACTGCTCCCGAAAAAACCTCAGTTTTAAAAACTTTTTTGCATTGATACATGTCCCCTGGGGCAGGACCCAAGTCCCCATATACTTTTTATGGCAATAACTTGTGTAGCACCCTCTACCTGAGGGTAGATGCTAGAGTAGGATTTTTTCCTAAGTTCAGGGATATGTGCAGGTAAATTTAGGCAGGCTTATGCGGTCCGCTCGGCCTGTCTGTTTTGATTCTGGGACTGGGAGTGTTCAGTACAGTGGTGGGTGTGGTCACCTGCACTTTGATCCAGAGATGCCTCCTCCATCTTCAGAAATATGTTTCTGGAATGGGGGTTGGGCCTGAAGTCTGAGTGGCAGGCAGCTCATGTGAGGAGCTCTGACCAATTACCTCTCGGTATTGACAGGGGGCAGGCCTCCCATATAAGCTGGGATCACATGCTACCAGAGAGGAGTTCTGAGAGCAGGAAAAGATAGAATGGAGTGCTGAGTTGCTGTTCCGGGCATCCCCATGTGGGGAGGGGGTGCGCCGAGCGTGGAAGAGGGCTGGAGGAGCCATTGAGATGCTTTGGAGGATAGAGATCTTCATCAAGGAGCTGGTGTTGGGATGCTGTGACCAGGGAACACAGGACATGTACACCGATGAAGGCTGGTGAAGGAGAAGTAGCAGTAAAGAGTCAGGAGGAAAGTTGCCGAGTTAAAGTCAAGCTGCTGTGACTGGGGAACACAGGACTTGTACTTTGAAGGAGGTCAGTGCTGAAGAATTACAAAAGGACCTTTGAGAGTAGTGAAGAATGCTGTGGTAGCAGTCCACCTATTACCATGTGTCAGGCCAACGGGGGGAGGTACTGTGTATCTCTGGTCTGGTGAAGCATGTTGGTAATAACTTCCAAAAGTCTGTGTGGCTATCAAATTCTCTAGGCCATCGGGGAGAGGTAGTGTGTGCCTCTGGCCTATTGAGTTGTCCCAGCGACACTATTCAAAAAGACTTTAACGTACATCTATCAAGTTGAGGATTATTCAGAGTGATTCTCGTTTGTAGTATTGGAAGTAAAATGGTATTCATCTAACAGTTTTGCAGTGTAAGTTTGTACAGGAGAGGTGATGTTCTGCAGGAGCTAGTGCGGAGGAGGAGGAGCAGTAGTCTGCAGCGGGAGAAGCGCTGAAGGAATAGACTATGAATGATGGAGATTCATTATTGCAAGACAGAAGCTACAGATTAATGCTTTGCAAATACAAGTACAAACCAACAAGTGCTATGGGCATCCCATATCTTCCCTTGTCCTACCCAAGTTATATCCCGCAATAAACGTAACAAAACTACGCAAATGACTGCTTATTGTCTTAACTGATAGATGAGGGTCTGGCAGCAGGGTTATTTGGTGGATGTTAGTAACTAGTGGTAACCACACCGCTACACTTGCATATAAACCTTTTAAAATTAGCACTTTTGATTCACATTCGTGTCTCATAGACTTTAATGGTGTTCACACAAATTTTTTGCCTGTTCCCATGTTCTGCTGTATAGATCTTATCAGATCAAAGATATTGATCCATTCAGATAGTATACTAGTAATGAAGCCATATAGTGTGTGTGTGCATGTTAGTGTATCTGGCACTAATATGACTGGGATTGACGCTACCACTGACTCACGCTAAAACCTGATATCACCCGTGACACTAATACGGTGATCAGGAAAGAGATCTGTACACTATACTAGTGACAATGTGACATGGAGTGAAAGGGTTCACTGGGGGAAGGCGATCAGGGGGTGATCAAGGTTGATGTGTACCTACGTGTCCTGGTGTCAGTGTAGTGTTGGTGTACTCACAGTAAGATGTCTTCTCCTCTTGAGCTGGAACCGAAAAGGACTCCACAAGGGGAGATGACATCACTTCCTCTGCTTGTGTTTACATTACACAGGCAGAGGATAGTCTGCCATTTGACAGAACCAATCAGCAGGTCCAGGTCAGAAATCATTGGGGGCCTGTAGACTGATCGATTCTGAAACTAAACTGATCATCGCGGGGACACGTGACCGACGTACGATGATAGTGATTCTTGCAGGAGAGACAACCTGCTTCAGTACAACTGCTGCGGCTGGTTGCGGACCAGTTAATATATTACTGTATTCTCTGTATTAAGGTAAAATATCTTCTGCATGCAGCTCCCCCCATCCACCCAATACTTACCTGAGCCTGATCTCCATCCAGCAATGTGCACAAGAGCAGAGGCTCTCTTGGCTCCTTCCCTCCTCATTGGCTCAGACACAGCAGGGGGAGCCATTGGCTTCTGCTGCTGTCAATCACAGCCAATGAGGAGGGAACAGGGGGCGTCTTATGAACACACAGAGCTGGGCTCTGGAGTGAGCATGTACAAGTGTCCCCAATAACAAGCGGCTTGCTACGTGGGCACTCAGCCGGGGGAGGAGCCAGGAGCACCAGCATTGGGACCCCAGAAGAGGAGGATCCAGGCTGCTCTGTGCAAAACCATTAAAGAGCCGGTAAGTATAACATGTTTGTTATTTAAAAAAAAAAACACAAAAAGCTCCTTTACCAGCGATTCACAGCACTGGGGTTGTGGTATTACCAGCCAGTCACAGCACTGGGGTTGTGGTATCACAAGCCAGTCACAGCACTGGGGTTGTGGTATTACCAGCCAGTCACAGCACTGGGTTTGTGGTATTACCAGCCAGTCACAGCACTGGGTTTGTGGTATTACCAGCCAGAAACAGCACTGGGGTTGTGGTATTACCAGCCAGTCACAGCACTGGGGTTGTAGTTTTACTAGCCAATCACAGCACTGGTACTTTGGTATCAATTACCTGTATAAAGTTGTTAGATTTCTGCATAAAGTGTATTAATACCAATTCATTAGGCTGCAACACATTGTTACAGCACTGAGGTTGTGGTAGTAGCAGACATATTTTGTATGTAGTATTTGCTTTGTATTATAATTTTGGAAGTAACAGGATCAGGTGGTTAGGTGGTTTGTTACATAGTTACACAGCCGTATAGTAACACTGGGGTTGTGGTAACACTTACCTCGGTCTGCAGGTAGATTGTCTGTCTGTGTAATATAGAGCAGAGCTACACTAGTTTGTTATTTAGTGTATAAAATATGTACAAAGATAAAGAATGACAGAAAATACAACAAAGACAAAAGGACAGACACAGTCTGGCTGTCAGAATTAAACAGAAATAAACTTTTTCTGAGGATTATCCTGTGACAGGAACATGTCAGGAATATTCACCGATTAGACCGGCACCATGGGAATCACCCCGTCCATATCTCAGGATCCTCAATTTATGGATGTGGGTGGACTTTAGCCATCAGCCAATCAACCTTGGGGGGTGTTCCCTGCCCAGCCCACAAGCCGGTCCTGTGTTCTGAAGGAACCAGAGCTAAATGGGTCATGAATGGTTCTGATGGATGAGGATTGGATTTTTAACACCGGCATGTCAGTCTGATCCCAACACGACCAATCAGTGCTTGTCTGGTGTGATCAGACTCCATAGAACCATTCTGGGAGTTTCTCCTGGATTCTATCCTCACTACACATACAATGTTATACAGTGCCTTGAAAAAGTATTCACACCCCTTGAAATTTTCCACATTTTGTTATGTTACAACCAAAAACGTAAATGTATTTTATTGGGATTTTATGTGATAGACCAACACAAAGTGTCACATAATTGTGAAGTGGAAGGAAAATGATAAATGATACAAATAAATATGTGAAAAGTATGGGGGCATTTGTATTCAGCCCCCTTTACTCTGATACCCCTAACTAAAATCTAGGGGAACCAATTGCCTTCAGAAGTCACTTAATTAGTAAATAGAGTCCACCTGTGTGTCATTTAATCTCAGTATAAATACAGCTGTTCTGTGAAGCCCTCAGAGGTAGGGATGGGTGAACTGTTCAGCCTGAGCATAAGTTCTGCGAACACCGAACAATATGCAGTGTTCGGGGCAAGTTCGAAAGCTGCGGGAACACCGTTAAAGTCTATGGGACACTAACATGAAAAATCAAAAGTGTTAATTTTAAAGGCTTATGTGCAAGTTATTGTCATAAAAAGTGTATGAGGAGCTGGGTCCTGCCCCAGGGGACATGGATCAATGCAAACAATTTTTTTTTTAAATGGACGTTTTTTTTTGGGAGCAGTGATTTGTAAAGTGGCACATTTTTCTCCTGCCAAATGTACCCCTACCATTTCACAAAAAAAGTGCAAAATGGTACAAAAGACAAGATACAGCTTGGGACAAGTCCTTTATTAAAAAATAAAAACGTCCCACAAAGTAAGTTCACGCCACCCGACGGACCTAAAAAGACCCACCCTCTGATGCTTCTTGGCTTGTGACAGCTCTTATATAACTGAGGGCGGGGCCACCCGGTGATGTAACTGGATGACCCCGCCCCCCTCTGATTCACGGGGACTTCCCCATGGCTTCCCCATGGCATTAGAGGGGGCGGGGCAACCTGGTTACGTAAATGGGTGACCCCGCCCCCCTCTGACACCACGGGGAAGCCATGGGGAAGTCCCCGTGTGGCTCAGCCCTCAGTTATATAAGAGCTTTTACAAGCCAAGAAGTGTCAGATGGTGGGAGCCTCCCATGCAGGCAGATCAGTGGCAGATTTTTTTTTTCTTCTTCGGTCCGTCGGGAGGACATTTTAAATTTTATTTTTTTAATAAAGGACTTGTCCCAAGCTGTGTCTTGTCTTTTGTACCATTTTGACACTTTTTTTGTGAAATGGTAGGCCGTTATCATTTCAGACAGGGGGGAGGCCGGGATCTGGGGGTTCCCTTGTTAAAGAGGGGTTCCAGATTTGGATAAGCCCCCCATCAGCAGACCCCCACAACCACCGGGCAAGGGTTGTGGGGAAGACGCCCTTGTCCCCATCAACATGGGGACAAGGTGCTTTGGGGGGTTACCGCAAAGCACCCTCCCCATGTTGAGGGCATGTGGCCTAGCATGGTTCAGGGGGGGTGCTCTCTTGTCCCCCCTCTTTTCCTGCGGCCTGCCAGGTTGTGTGCTTGGAGAAGGGTCTGGTATGGATTTTAGGGGGACCCCTAAGCCATTTTTTTTTTTTAATTGGCGCAGGGTTCCCCTCAATTTCCATATCAGACCCGAAGGCCTGGTATGGATTTTAGGGGGACCTCAACGCAATTTTTTTTTAGAATTTTGATTCGGGGTTCCCCTTAATATTCATACGAGACCCAAAGGGCCTGGTAATGGACTGGGAGTGCATCCCATGCTCTTATTTTTAATGAGTTTTATCTATATTGCCGAGACCCGACAATTCATTACAGCCGCAATCAGTTTTAAATGACAATTTTTTCTTTAGAAATGTCATTTTGCTATGGTACTGTTCTAAACACGGGAAAAATGCGCCACTTTACAGGCATAGTATAGACACCCCCTCGGCACGATATTTAAAGGAATATTTAATTTTTATTGTTTCACTTTAAGCATTAAAAAAAATCACTGCTCCCGAAAAAAATTGCATTGATACATGTCCCCTGGGGCAGGACACAGGTCCCCAAACACTTTTTATGACAATAACTTGCATATAAGCCTTTAAAATTAGCACTTTTGATTATTCATGTTTGTGTCCCATAGACTTTAACAGTGTTCATGTGTTCTGCCAAATTTTTTGCCTGTTCGCATGTTCTGCTGCAAACCGAACAGGTGGGTGTTCGGCTCATCCCTACTCAGAGGTGTGTTAGAAAACCTTAGGGAACAAACAGCATCATGAAGGCCAAGGAACACACCAGACAGGTCAGGGATAAAGTTGTGGAGAAGTATAAAGCAGGGTTAGGTTATAAAAAAATATCCCAAGCTTTGAACATCTCACAGAGCACTGTTCAATCCATCATCGGAAAATGGAAAGAGTATGGCACAACTGCAAACCTGCCAAGACATGGCCATCCACCTAAACTTACCGGACGTGCAAGGAGGGCTTTCATCAGAGAAGCAGCCAAGAGGCCTATGGTAGTTCTGGAGGAGCTACAGAGATCCACAGCTCAGGTGGGGGGAATCTGTCCACAGGACAACTATTAGTCATGCACTCCACAAATCTGGCCTTTATGGAAGAGTGGCAAAAAGAAAGCCATTGTAGAAAGAAAGCCATAAGAAGTTCTGTTTGCAGTTTGCGAGAAGCCATGTGGGGGACACAGCAAACATGTGGAAGAAGGTGCTCTGGTCAGATGAAACCAAAATTTAACTTTTTGGCCTCAAAGCAAAATGCTATGTGTGGTGGAAAACTAACACTGCACATCACACTAAACACACCATCCTCACTGTGAAACATGGTGGTGGCAGCATCATGTTGTGGGGATGCTTTTCTTCAGCAGGGACAGGGAAGCTTATCAGAGTTGATGGAAAGATGGATGGAGCCAAATACAGGACAATCTTAGAAGAAAACCTGTTTGTGTCTTCAAAGAACTTGAGACTGGGGTGGAGGTTCACCTTCCAGCAGGACAACGTCCCTAAACATACAGCCAGAGCTACAATGGAATGGTTTAGATCAAATCATATTCATGTTTTAGAATGGCCCAGTCACAGTCCAGACCTAAATCATAGTTACATAGTTACATAGTAGGTGAGGTTGAAAAAAGACACAAGTCCATCAAGTCCAACCTATGTGTGTGATTATGTGTCAGTATTGCATTGTATATCCCTGTATGTTGTGGTCATTCAGGTGCTTATCTAATAGTTTCTTGAAGCTATCAATGCTCCCCGCTGAGACCACCGCCTGTGGAAGGGAATTCCACATCCTTGCCGCTCTTACAGTAAAGAACCCTCTACGTAGTTTAAGATTAAACCTCTTTTCTTCTAATTTTAATGAGTGGCCACGAGTCTTGGTAAACTCTCTTCTGCGAAAAAGTTTTATCCCTATTGAGGGGTCACCAGTCCGGTATTTGTAAATTGAAATCATATCCCCTCTCAAGCGTCTCTTCTCCAGAGAGAATAAGTTCAGTGCTCGCAACCTTTCCTCATAACTAAGATCCTCCAGACCCTTTATTAGCTTTGTTGCCCTTCTTTGAACTCGCTCCATTTCCAGTACATCCTTCCTGAGGACTGGTGCCCAGAACTGGACCGCATACTCTAGGTGCGGCCGGACCAGAGTCTTGTAGAGCGGGAGAATTATCGTTTTATCTCTGGAGTTGATCCCCCTTTTAATGCATGCCAATATTCTGTTTGCTTTGTTAGCAGCAGCTTGGCATTGCCTGCCATTGCTGAGCCTATCATCCACTAGGACCCCCAGGTCCTTTTCCATCCTAGATTCCCCCAGAGGTTCTCCCCCCAGCGTATAGATTGCATTCATATTTTTGCCACCCAAATGCATTATTTTACATTTTTCTACATTGAACCTCATTTGCCATGTAGTCGCCCACCCCATTAATTTGTTCAGGTCTTTTTGCAAGGTTTCCACGTCCTGCGGAGAAGTTATTGCCCTGCTTAGCTTAGTATCGTCTGCAAATACAGAGATTGAACTGTTTATCCCATCCTCCAGATCGTTTATGAACAAATTAAATAGGATTGGTCCCAGCACAGAACCCTGGGGCACCCCACTACCCACCCCTGACCATTCTGAGTACTCCCCATTTATCACCACCCTCTGAACTCGCCCTTGTAGCCAGTTTTCAATCCATGTACTCACCCTATGGTCCATGCCAACAGACCTTATTTTGTACAGTCAACGTTTATGGGGAACTGTGTCAAATGCTTTTGCAAAATCCAGATACACCACGTCTACAGGCCTTCCTTTATCTAGATGGCAACTCACCTCCTCATAGAAGGTTAATAGATTGGTTTGGCAAGAACGATTCTTCATGAATCCATGCTGATTACTGCTAATGATATCGTACGTATTACTAAAATCCTGTATATAGTCCCTTATCATCCCCTCCAAGAGTTTACATACTATCGATGTTAGGCTAACTGGTCTGTAATTCCCAGGGATGTATTTTGGGCCCTTTTTAAATATAGGTGCTACATTGGCTTTTCTCCAATCAGCTGGTACCATTCCAGTCAGTAGACTATCTGTAAAAATTAGGAACAACGGTCTGGCAATCACTTGACTGAGTTCCCTAAGTACCCTCGGATGCAAGCCATCTGGTCCCGGTGATTTATTAATGTTAAGTTTCTCAAGTCTAATTTTAATTCCGTCCTCTGTTAACCATGGAGGTGCTTCCTGTGTTGTGTCATGAGGATAAACACTGCAGTTTTGGTTACTGAAGCCCCCCGATTCACTCGTGAAGACTGAGGAGAAGAATAAATTCAATACCTTCGCCATCTCCCCATCCGTTGTAACCAGATGTCCTTCCTCATTCTTTATGGGGCCAATATGGTCTGTCCTCCCTTTTTTACTGTTTACATACTTAAAGAATTTCTTGGGATTTTTTTTGCTCTCCTCCGCTATGTGTCTTTCATGTTCTATCTTAGCTGTCCTAATTGCACCTTTACATATCCTGTTGCATTCTTTATAAAGTCTGAATGCTGAGGATGATCCCTCAACCTTGTATTTTTTGAAGGCCTTCTCCTTTGCTTTTATATGCATTTTTACATTGGAGTTAAGCCATCCAGGACTTTTGTTCGCTCTTTGAAATTTATTACCCAATGGGATACATTGGCTAATGCCCTTATTTAATATGCTCTTAAAGCAAACCCATCTCTCCTCTGTATTCTTTGTTTCTAATATTTTATCCCAGTTTATGCCTTTTAGCAAGGTTTTTAGTTTAGGGAAGTTGGCTCTTTTGAAATTCAGTGTCTTTGTATTCCCTTTATGTTTCCTATTTGTGTGATTTATACTGAAACTAATTGACCTGTGATCACTGTTACCTAAATTGCCCCGCATTTCCACATCTGTGATCAGGTCTGTATTGTTGGTAATCAGTAGATCCAGTAATGTTTTATTTCTAGTTGGTGCGTCTACCATCTGACCCATAAAACTGTCCTGCAAGACATTAAGGAACTGGCGAGCCTTAAATGAATGTGCGGTTCCCTCCGCCCAGTCTATGTCTGGATAATTAAAATCCCCCATTATGATAACACTTCCCATTCTTGCTGCTAATCCAATTTGTGATAGGAGATCCGTCTCCACTTCCTCCCTCAGGTTTGGGGGCCTATAGCATACTCCCAGTATTATTTTCCCCTTAGCTTTATCCCTTTGGAGCTCTACCCATAAGGATTCCACCTCCTCTCTAGCTCCCTCAGTGATGTCATCTCTCACATTCACTTGTACATTATTCTTGATATATAGGCATACCCCTCCCCCTTTTTTACCCTCTCTATCCTTGCGGTATAGGGTATACCCTTGAATGTTTGCCAGCCAATCATGAGAGCTGTTGAACCAGGTCTCTGAAATTCCCACAAAATCCAAATCCTCCTCGTACAACAGTATCTCTAGTTCACCCATCTTGTCCGCCATGCTCCTGGCATTGGTGAACATGCCACATAGTTTAGACCGGTCGCATATTGTCCTCGTATTGGGTGTTTCGAGATTGCAACTAGGACTTGCTACTATACTCACCTTGTGTTTTTGTGCTTTGGTTAACCTACCACTAATGCCCCCAATACTACCCTCTGGAATATCTTCCGCGCTGGCTATCTCTGCCTCTGGACCCTCCCCCCCATCGCCTAGTTTAAAAATCCAATTGAGAATCTGTGGCAAGACTTGAAAATTGCTGTTCACAGACGTTCTCCATCCAATCTGACAGAGCTTGAGCACATTTGCAAAGAATGGTCAAAAATGTCCCTCTCTAGAGTGCGAAGCTGGTAGAGACATTCCCAAAAAGACTTGCAGCTGTAATTGCAGAGAAAGGTGGTTCTACAAAGTATTGACTCAGGGGGGCGCTATAGAAATGCCCCCCCCCACACTTTTCACATGTTTATTTGTAAAAAATTTTGAAAAGCATTTATAATTTTCCTTCCACTTTACAATTATGTGCCACTTTGTGTTGGTCTATCACATAAAATCCCAATAAAATAAATTTACGTTTTTCGTTGTAACATGACAAAATGTGGAACATTTCAAGGGGTATGAATACTTTTTCAAGGCACTGTATGTACATGTATCCCAACATGTATGAAATCAGGAGGAATTATTTCCATTTCTGTGAGCCGCTGCAAACGCCAAAGTCTGATCTCTGATAGTCAGTGGAGGGGGGGTAAAAGCCAATAACAGCGAGTGACCTGAAGGACTATGATGGGAACTCCCGGTGTAACCGGCCAATCAGAAATCTGTCTTTGCATAACTTTCATCTAGGTGACATATCTGGGTCCCTCACATAGAAGATTTATACCAGAATCCTGAAGAATATTATATCATTTATAGGATAATTCTCACCTCAGGTGCTGCAGAGTACAGTCAGGATGTCTGAGCCCCTCACATAGAAGTTTTATTTCAGAGTCTCCCAGAATAATGTTATATGCTAAATTCAGTTTGGTGAGGGATCGATTATTGATAAGAATGGATTGGAGATCATCCCAGTCAGAGGAAGTCACACCACAATCATAGAACCTGCAGAGACAAATCCAGACACATGATATTATATTATAAGATGAATATGAGGAATTGTTCCCATTTAGTGAAAAGTAACATAACATCACTACAGCAGAATATAAGGATATACAGAATGTTATACAGAGGCAAGATCTTGTTATTAGGGAAGATGATAAAGGTGAAGCTGTTGTAGTACTTATGTCTACACAGTATAAAGAGGGGGCGCTGTGACAGCTCAGTCACCCCCGTATGTACCTGGTTATTAAGAAGGACCTCACACAGTGTCTCATACAGGGGCATCTGAAATTGATAGATAAAGGAAAGGATCTGGGGGTTTATGAAATATAACAGCAGAATGTAGGGGGAGGGGTGGATATACATTTCCAGCCTGAGACTAGTGCTGAGACTTCTGGGACTTTAGTGCTGAGACTTCTGGGATATATTAGAGATACAAGTACTATATTGGTGGATATTCCACACTCACAATGGGATTCTACATTCACATGGGGGACACTTCACATTAAAGCACTTTATTCTTCCATCCCCCATTCTTTAGTGTCTCCAGCAATCAGATATCATCTCCATAGATATAAATCATATACTAGAATGTTACAGGAATTATTACAGAGGATGTAAAGGATGAAGGTTTTTTACCTTAACCACTTCCCGGAAGGTTTTACTCCCTTAATGACCAGAGCACTTTTTACAATTTGGTACTGCGCTGCTTTAACTGGTAATTGCGCGGTCATGCAATGCTGTACACAAACAAAATTTGCATCCTTTTTTCCCCACAAATAGAGCTTTATTTTAGTGGTATTTGATCCCCTCTGGGATTTTTATTTTTTGTGATATAAATGAATAAAGATCAAACATTTTGAAAAACAATAATATTTTCTACTTTATGTTGTAAAAAAATCCAATAAACTCAATTTTAGTCATACATTTAGGCTAAAATGTATTCAGCCACATGTCTTGGGTAAAAAAAAAAAAAAAAAATCAATAAGCGTATATTTATTGGTTTGCACAAAAGTTAAAGTGTCTACAAACTTTGGTACATTTACTGGAAATTAAGCAGCTTTTAGTTTATGAGTGCCTATCTCATTTCTTGAGGTGCTAAAAAGACAAGCCCATAGCAAAAAAAATAGGCACAAGGCTTCATAATAAGGAAAACAGTGCATAACTTTCAACAAAGGGTTAATTGCAGGAAGTGAAGAGGGGAAGGCTATTAAGATTAGCTGAGAGTTTCAGGAAGATGGGGACTGCTGTGAGGGGGGACATGCAGAGCAGACACAGCAGCAGACTCCTGTTGGAACTTGGAACTGAAGAAGAAGGAAGTTTGTGTCCTCTCTGCCTGTATTCCACTGCCATGAGTGACTTGGATAGTCTGAACAGCCAGCTACACTCCACGGCCGCCTCCAGAGGCATGGACTGGCTTTCTCAGCAAGTCTCCTCCATGCTCGGTGGGGAGACCTCGGCTGCAGGGGACAGGACATCCCAGCCAGGGTCAGATTAAGAACATCATGGGCCTGGTGCTGAGGATTTTGGTGGGCTTTTTATATTTAAAAAAATGCAAACAATTTTTTGTTATAACAAATTAAATTAAAAAGAGAGAGGGAGGATGACAGAGAGAGAGAGAGAGAAAGGGGATGAGAGAGGGGTGAGGGGTAAGGAAGGGAGGATGAGAGAGAGAGGATGCGAATGAGCATGCGTGGGAGTGACAGCAACGCAGCCCAGCCAAGGCAAGTGACCAAAGGCACAGAACACGGAAGGAAGCGCCCGGGACCCGCAAGAGTGATCACAGCGCAGTGCTGGAGGGCTCTGTCTGGCAGGTAAGTGCACCCCAATGTGCTAATATGCTGTGCATACTAGTACATCATGGCATAACCTACCTCAGGGCCTCTAAAAAGTAGTAATGTTAGCAAAGTTTACTACCGCTTTAATATCACAGGATCCCAGGAGCCTCTCATGGGGCCCCCTACTGAACCTGTGGCCTTTGGACAGTGCCCAAGTGCATAGTTGCCAATATTTCAAAAATATTTTCAGGGACATTTTTTTTTTTTTACCAGTGGTATATTTAGAGTAGCTAATATCCCCTATGTTCCTTCATTCATCACAGTAGTAATCACAAAATTAAATGAGTACTATTAATGGGCAGAACAAATATGAGGACTGAGAAGATTCCCTTTGGTTGAACTAACAAAAGTGTGCCCACTCTAGAGCTGGTAACCTTGAGGATAATTAATATAATTTTAAAGGACTGTTTTTGTGGGTAAGAGGCATAGAGGAGGAGTATGGATGGTATGAAAGTAGGAATGTGCAAGTGAGGGAGAGGAATGTGCAGGGTGTGACAATGGGCACTATGTACAGGAGCGGAGTGTGGAGGGTATAACAGTGGGCACTATGTACAGGAGATGAGTGTGGAGGGTATAACAGTGGGCAATTTGTACAGGAGAGGAGTGTGGGGGGCATGGCAGTGGGCAGTATGTACAGGAGAGGGGTGTAGAGGGTATGACAGTGGGCAGTATGTACAGGAGAGGAGTGTGGAGGGCATGACAGTGGGCAGTATGTACAGGAGAGGAGTGTGGAGGGTATGACAGTGGGCAGTATGTACAGGAGAGGAGTGTGGAGGGTATGACAGTGGGCAGTATGTATAGAAGAGGAGTGTGGAGGGTATGACAGTGGGCCGTATGTACAGGAGAGGAGTGTGGAGGGTATGACAGTGGGCAGTATGTACAGGAGAGGAGTGTGGAGGGTATGACAGTGGGCAGTATGTACAGGAGAGGAGTGTGGAGGGTATGACAGTGGGCAGTATGTACAGGAGAGGAGTGTGGAGGGTATGACAGTGGGCAGTATGTACAGGAGAGGAGTGTGGAGGGTATGACAGTGGGCAGTATGTACAGGAGAGGAGTGTGGAGGGTATGACAGTGGGTAGTATGTACAGGAGAGGAGTGTGGAAGGTATGCCAGTGGGCATTATGTACAGGAGAGGAGTGTGGAGGGTATGATGGGGGCAGTATGTACAGGAGAGGAGTGTGGAATGTATTATGGGGCAGTATGTACAGGAGAGTAGTGTGGAAAGAAAGACAGTTGGCAGTATTTACAGGAGAGGAGTGTGGAAGGTATGACAGTGGACGATGTGTACAGGAGAGGAGTGTGGTGGGTATGACTGTGGGAGGTATGTACATGTCAGAACTATTGAGGTTAAAAGAATTAATGTGAGGCCTAATCATATTATTTTACATATGTTTTTCTGGACATGAAAGAAGCCATTTTGTGATGGTTCTAGAGAGGTTAAACTAAGTTTATGGATGATGAATAGACACTGTTACTAGAGTTTTTTCCTCTCTTAAAGGATCCAGTGCACATTCTCTCAAGTTATATATTTTGAGGAGTCTTAGTCAAATTTACAACCAAATCAGATAAGGCATCTGCCAAAAGGAATGTTTGTTAGAAAAAGGAATGTGACTCAGGTTTCAAGATGAACAGAAAAATGTATAGTTATTTTCTTCCTCTTTTCATGACTATCTAAAGGATATAGGCTCACTTAAAACTATATTATGAACCAGAAATTGTACATTGCTAATATATAAATTAGCCATAAATTCCTATTATATATTATTACATTATAATAAGGTAAGTATATGCATAATTCATTAAACAATGTTACCTGTTTTGGTTTATATTTTTTTTAATATATTTTCCAAAATATATTCTTAACATGTTGTTGATATTATTACATGATTATTATAATATGATATTATATATCTATAATAACATAATCAGAGCATGCTTATAATACTATGAATATTTTTTTAGGAATTTTAAATGTGAGATTACTTATAAAGGTTATTGTATGTACAGCCACACATGATCTCACCTTCCAGATATGTGAGGGGGAAAGGTAATTGTGTGGATTAGACATTCTTAGAAGACATATATCTCATGGACAGACACAAAGTCTACCAAGTTTGACACATAAGAGACATTTCTTGATATTTTATGGTTTCTTTAAAACCAAAAGTTATTCGGGAATTAAATTTGGTATGTTAAGCAATACAACACTGCCCCCTATCGGCCACTGTGAATAAAGGTTCAATATTGCCCATATAGATTTTGGGCAATATGTGTTTGATGTCACTCCTGATGTGAAAGGCATTTCCACACCCATTCCTGGGGGGAATATAGAGTATATACAGATGACAGTGAGGGTGATTGAACAATAGAGAGCCGAAAGGAAGAAGAACGGAGAAATGTAGTAATGGTAGAAATCTATTTTGGGGGATGCACATCTGATGTCTCTCAAAACAAAAGTTTCTTAGATCTCCGGTAAAGTATTAATTTTCTATTTTATCTTTTGGTATTGAATTATTTAGCATATACATTACTAAACCATTTAAACTTTGTAGCATCGTGTTTACATTTTTTATTTCTAACTGCAGTACAAAATAATTCTGTTTCAAATATAGAGAAATACACATTGTTGTATAACTCAACAAAAACTGACTTTAAAGTCATCAATGGTTTTGTTATGATAACATTCATTAGAGAATTATCTTTACCATAAATAAGTATTAGTTAAATTACCAAACTCTTTGCACAGTATAACATTTTGTTTGTGCATTTTTAAAGTGTAAGATTGAGGGTCTATTTGTTTGAGAAGAGATCACATGTGTTGAATCAATACCTAGTTTGTTTTCATAGTCGGTAAAGCCACAGAAAGCTATTTACAAAGCCATCAAGAAGTGTTAAGACATGGTATTTTGTAACAAGAGCTTGTGGTAAAATTTCTCATCATTTGTAACACCAATCCAATATATTTGAATTTATATTTTTTATTTGTATCATCACCAGTTATATCTAATATTATTTTGCACTGAATTTTAGTATATATATATATATATATATATATATATATATATATATATATATATATATATATATATATATATATATATATATATATATATATATATTAGCACATCACTGTATTCATTTTTGTCTTCTAACTAGCATGGATAAACTAATTTTAATTATTAGATTGATTTGAAAATCAACCAAATCTCCTTAACTATAGATGTTTGCATATTTCCATAAATATAATACTGTTAATATTTCAGTATAAACATCTGACATATTATGGAGGCCCCAGCAAGATCTATTAAAGTTAAAGTTTGAAACAAGAAATATAATTGTGCAAATTATATATATTTTATTGCCATTATAAAAAAATATATATTTTTTATTTTTATTTTTTGGGATATTGTGTTTGTTAGTTGCAATATTGAAAAATGACTGACACTGAAGATATTTCTAATGTAGCCAATCCTGCTGGTGCAGAAAATGAAATTAGTCTGCATAACAGAAAAAACTGAGAATTGATAAAATATCAGGTGATATCTTATGTCAAAGAAAAATGGGAAATAAAAACAAAATTCGGTCCCTATAAGTCAGCTATTGCTGCCAGAAGAGCCATTTATACTTTGAAATGTAGGCCGAATCAAAGTCCCGGAGAATTGTTATCAGTACTCAAGAATGCCTATAGCTTGGCTGAGAGAGAACCCAATTTTTAGAGCCATGAATTTATCCAACTTTTTGATAATGCCTTACCAAATAACATAAAAGTTGTTATGGCCCGGGATTAGCATCCCAAAAATGATCTGTATTGGCTAATAATAGAGAGCACCACCCTTTTTACTGTTAAACAGAACAGTGATGAGCCTCAGGATAAATCTAAAAAGCCCGCTCAGTTAATAGCTGAGGCTCAGTTTAAAACGAATCAGGGACAATTTGAGACTTCAAAAAGTAGTCATGCTGGAGTTGTTAACAACTCCGGTCCTCTCAATCAAAGGAAAGCTAGACCCAATCCAGATGATAAAAAGATACCAGCTGTTCCTAAAAACTCAATTAAAAAGAAACAGTTTGTAAAAAGGCGATTTACTCATTATGGGAAAAATCTGAGAAATGATTACAGAGATAAACAGCCTGACCAAAAAAAAGTTCAAAGTGGTTCTGAATTAAATGGGTCTGAAATGCTTCAAGCTTCTGATTTCCAAAATCCACCCACAAGGGTTAATTGGAAAAATTAAAGTAGTTTACATGACAGGGTGAATCAGATGCAATCTCAATTGGGAGTATTGACAGAACAAATGGAGAAATTATCACATTTTCTGACTGTACAATCCAAAAATCCTTTTTTAGAAGAAGGAACCCCAGTTCAGAACCTTATTTAAAACCAAAAAGTGAAAAGCTGGTGGAAGTATCAAATCATGTAAATGGCTGTGATTTACCAGTCAGCAAATATGAGCAAATTGACCTAAATGTTTATATATCTAAAATTAATTTAAACCTTCCTATACAAAAGGGCAAGAAGGGGGAGACATATTTGTGATCTTATCTTGCAGCCAAAACCTTGCCGTGAAGAAAAACTGACAAGCAGTCTGAAAGTGGTTGTAAACCCACGAAAAAAACAAACAAAAAAATAAAACCTGCAAGAGAAAGGCATAATGAGCTAGTATGCATAGCATACTAGCTCATTATGTATTACTTACCTTAGATGGAAGCCCCTGCAGCAGTCCTCGTTCACCTCTCCGGCCGGCAACATCACTCCAGGAGTTACTTCTGGGTATTGCAGGCTCTGGCGCTGTGATTGGCCGGAGCCGCAATGACGTCACTCCCGGGGATGCGCACGGGAGCCGGGGGTAACGGCACAGTCTAACTTAAGCAAATGCCACCTCTTACAGCACTGGAGAGCAAACCATGTTACTGTCAGAATAAATAAACCTGTGCTGCAGCTGAATGGTGTACCTGCAAAGCAAATAATGGTTATCAATAAAACACAATAACAGGACAATACAACAGTAGAATGGCATACCTGCAAAGCAAACACGATAAAATACAGTAACAATAAAACATTACAGCTCAGCATAAAATACAGTAAAACAAAACAGAGCAGAACAATAGAGAGAGAACAAGAGAGAGAGAGAGAGAGAGAGAGAGAGAGAGAGAGAGAGAGAGAAGAACAATAAAATATCAACTATTTTTGGCTTTTTTATTTATTTTTTTATGTTTTTTTTAATTTATTTTTTACACTTGTATTGTAACTATAAACGTTCCAGGTTAGGGTCTCTCAAAATACGATGGCCATCTAACATCTTTCGAGACCCTGTGTAAGTTTACCCTAGGACTGTGCCGTGCTGTACCCTATTCTAATACTCCACTAGTGTGTGGTAGTGACAGAAACAGTCACCGATACAGAGACCAGGATGGTGAGGACAGGAGGGATGGTGGTCGGCCAATTAGGATTTGCAGACACATCAGGAAGGGCACTATGGGCTCTATGGGCCTGTCTTTTAATTCTTGGTGGCTGCGGGGCACTACTTGTGCTAGTCACTGCACCAGCTTGAACTGCACTGGGACTCTCCACATCACCAACTGTTACTGCAGTGCTGGTTTGTATAACACGCAGCTTGCTATGGGGGTGGGGAGAGGAGCCAGGAGTATCAGCGGTGGGACGAAAAGAAGAGGAGGATCGGGGCTGCTCTGTGCAAAACCATTACAGAGCTGGTAAGTATAGCATATTTGTTTTTTTTAAAAAAACACAAAACGCACCTTTACCAGCTAGTCACGGCACTGGTACTTTGGTATCAATCACCTGTATAAAGTTGTGTGTTCTTTACATAAAGTGTATTAATACCAATTTATATGTATCAAAATAAGTTCAAATTAGAGCACTGGAGATTTGGCATTGATGAAATTAATAATGTATTAGTTTTCAACACATACTTACAGCACTGGGGTTGTGGTATTACCAGCTAGTCACAGCACTGGTGCTTTGGTATCAATTACCTGTATAAAGTTGTTTGTTTTTTGCATAAAGTGTATCAATACCAATTCATGATTGGTCACTGAATGAAGAGAATACGGAGTCCTGTGCATCTTCTAGTCTGTTTCCGTTCCGAATTCAGCCCAAAATTTGGGCTGAAATTGGACCTGAAACAGTGAATGGAGACGCACCAGATGCCCTGCTGTGAGTCGCTGTGAACTCCAGTGTGAACCCAGCCAAAGTCTGATCTCTGATAGTCAGTGGAGGGGGGAGGGGATGAAAGCCAATAACAGTGAGTGATCTGAAGGACTATGATGGGATCTCCCAGTGTAACTGGCCAATCAGAAGTCTGTCTTTGTATAACCTTCATCTAGGTGACATGTCTGGGTCCCTCACATAGAAGATTTATACCAGAATCCTGCAGAATATTATATCATTTATAGAATAATTCTCACTTCAGCCACTGCAGAGTACAGCCAGGATGTCTGAGCGTCTCACATAGAAATTTTATTTTAGAGTCGTGCAGATTATTCCATGATAAATCCAGTATGGTGAGAGATCGGTTATTGATAAGAATGGATCGGAGATCATCCCAGCCGGAGGAAGTCATATCACAACTATGCAACCTGCAGAGACAAATCCAGACACATGATATTATATTATAAGATGAATATGAGGAATTATTCCCATTTAGTAAAAAGTAACATAACATCACTAGAGCGGAATATCAGGATATACAGAATGTTATACAGAGGAAAGATCTTGTAATTAGGGAAGCTGATAAAGGTGAAGCTATTGCAGTACTTATGTCTACACAGTATAAAGAGGGGGCGCTGTGACAGCTCAGTCACCCCCTTATGTACCCGGTTATTAAGCAGGACCTCACACAGAGTCTCATACAGCGGCTTCTGAAATTGATAAAGGAAAGGATCTGGGGGGTTTATTAAATAAAAGAGCAGAATTTCTTATGGTGGATACCCCAGTGACCCCAATATTCCATCACCTTCCTAAAGTCCACAAATCAGGAGTTCCCATTGAAGGTCACCGGATTGTGTCAGGAATAGGATCCCTTATAGAGAATGTAGGGAGGGAGGGGTGGATATACATTCCCAGTCTTTAGTGCTGAGGCTTCTGGGATATATTAGAGATACAGGTACTATATTGGCAGATATTCCACATTTACAATTGGGGACACTTCACATTAAAGCACTTTATTCTTCCATCCCCCATTCTTTAGTGTTTTCAGCAATCAGATATCATCTCCATAGATATAGATCATATACTAGGATGTTACAGGAATTATTAAAGAGGATGTAAAGAGAGATGGAGAGGGTATTATGCGGGCTTTTGTGTCGTACTACTCAGAGTTATATACTGCTATACCCAAATATGATGACCGAGTGCTGGTGGATCTGTTGGGCTCCCTTCGGGTCCCGGGGCTGCCGGGGGAGGTGGCGGCAGAGTTGGAAGCTCCTTTTACTCTTAAGGAAATGGCTTCGGCCATTGCCTCCTTCCCCAATGGTAAAGCTCCGGGTCCGGATGGGATACCGGCGGAATGATATAAAACTTATATGGAGCTGCTGTCTCCCAGACTCTTGCAACTTTATGGAGAATGCTTTGAGACGGGGAGACTGCCGCTCTCGATGTATGAGGCTCATGTGGTGTTACTGCCCAAGCCTGATAAAGACCTTCTTCAATGCTCCTCCTACAGGCCCATAGCACTGTTAAACATGGACCTCAAAATTTTGACCAAAATGATTGCCAATAGATTGATGAAGATTCTAGAGCACTTGATATCACCAGATCAAACAGGGTTTATGCCCAACAAAGCAACTGACATTAACATTCGCAGAGTGTACACCCACACGCAAATAGATGAGGAGATATCTTCTGGAGGGGCTCTGGTGTTTTTCGATCTGGAAAAGGCATTTGACTCCATGGATTGGGGATATATGACCCAGGTACTTCAACGCATGGGATTTGGTCCTATATTCCTCAAATGGATATCAATGCTCTATGAGCAGCCGGTGGCAGCACTCCGCCTTAATGGAGGGGTGTCTGACAATTTTCCAGTATCCAGAGGCACCAGGCAAGGGTGTCCATTGTCACCGGGCTTATTTGCGTTGGTCATGGAACCTCTGGCGATTGCACTGCGCTCCTCCTCTCAAATACAGGGTATTGGGGTGGGTACTCTTACCGAGACTACAGCCCTTTATGCAGATGACCTAGTCCTTTTCATTAGAGATACTGGACCTTCTCTACAGGCTGCGCTGGCGCTACTGGAGCGATTTACAGGGGTTTCTGGACTCCGGGTCAATTGGAATAAATCTAAGATACTTCCGCTACGTTCTCACCGGGCGAATAGACAGGCAGAACCAGGTAATCCCTTGCAATGGGTAACACAAATTAAATACCTAGGTCTTCAAATTACGAATTCAGTGACGGAATTCATTAGTCTTAATGTGTCCCCATTACTAGACATCATCTCTAAAAAATTACATTCCTGGAAAAATCTTCCATTGTCACTTATTGGGAAGATAAATCTGCTCAAAATGAAAATACTACCATTACTCCTGTATACCCTTAGAAATTCTCCGGTGTGGATACCAAAAACAGTTTTCAAGTCAATAGACAGTATGATCTCTTCCTTTCTGTGGCAGGGAGGAGTCCCCCGCATTAAACTGACCATTTTGCAACAGCCGTGGGGGGAGGGAGGCCTAGCGGTACCAAATTTCCAAAAATATTTTTTAGCCGGCCAATTAACGGTGGCACACCGTTGGTTGACCACGCCTTCGGATGACGCAGCTGTGTCGTTGGAGGCGGCATGTGTGGGTTCATATGAAGCACTATCCCACTTGGTATATAGGGGTTTACGGGCTCCCTACTCACTGACGCCCTCCATGCGCTCTGTAATTAGGGCATGGTCCATGACTCAGGGGCTCCGGCCTTCTAGTCCTAATAAATTTTCTCCAAATCTCCCCTTGTGGAGGAATCCTGGTCTGCCGCACTTCTTCGATTACCCGGATCCCATAGTGTGGACAAAATACGGAATTAAGACACTAAATCACATTGTAGTGAATGGCACCCTAATGTCCTTCGACGTGTTAAAATCGCGTTATGAACTACCAAACTCGCATTTTTTCCGGTACATTCAATTAAGGCATGCCTTTCAATCCCAATTTGGAGGAGAACCTCTTAACCTTGAGCCCAGTGATCTAGAACTGCTGACCCGCAGTGACTCGTTGTCTAAACCAGTTTCCAGCATATACAGAGATCTCTTTCAGGAAACAACGAAACTGTTGGAACCCTGCAGACAAGCATGGGAGGCTGTGACCTCGGGGTTGGATAGAGATGACTGGGATGATGTATGGGGAATTGCAATTCAGACTTTGGTCTCCACTAGGGACAGACTAATTCACTTTAAATTCCTGCATAGGATTTATCTGACCCCAGCCAGACTTGCTAGGATGTTTGGGAACCAACACTCATCTTGTTGGAGGTGCTCCACGCCGCTAGCGAATTTTATGCATATTTTTTGGGAATGCCTACAGGTCAAGGCATACTGGCAAGATGTAGCAGGCTGCATAAGGTCGGTCACCTCTATTTCGATTCCCATGACAGTTGAGGTATGCCTACTGCATTTGGTGGAGCCCCTAGCTACTACCAGGGCTATTAGAACTCTTCTTACTATATTGTTGTTTTATGCCAAAAAGAGGATTATTCTCTCCTGGAAGAGTTCCTCAGCCCCAACCTTGGAGTCCTGGAAGGCATTGGTTAACAAGGCAGTACCATTTTATAAAGCCACCTATTTGAGTAGGGGGGCACTGACCAAATTTGACAAAGTGTGGGGTGGTTGGATGGCATCAGTGGATACGGTGTCAGACTAATTACAGATAACTTATCGCTATTGATATTGGTGTACGAGGCCACAAAGGAGGATGTATATGACTAACATACAGGAGCAAAATTGACAATTCTGCATTAGGACATATGGTCGCTTGTGGGGGGGAGAGTTACTTATCCATGCAAAATTCTTAGTACTGGGGTGGGAGACGGGTCATGCCTTCTGTAATTAGCATTGAGACTCAAGTTGTTAAACAATGAGGGTGCGGTGTCTGCTAGTGCCTTCCTCCAGTCTGGAGGCTAACTTGGACAGTATGTATCTGGGCAAAAGCTTCGTTGTTTGGGGGGGGAGGGAGGGGGGAGTTCTAAACGTATGTCTGTGGTTTTGTATGTAAATGTCCACCGGCAATTGTGTTATAGTCGGTGGCTGTCGGCCGTATGTGGCCTGTTGTTATTTGTATGCCTTTTAAAATGAATAAAAAAGAATTTCCAAAAAAAAAAAGAGGATGTAAAGGATGGAGGTTTTTACCGTAACCACTTCAGCCTCAGAAGGATTCACCCCCTTAATGACCAGAGCACTTTTTACAATTTGGCACTGCACTGCTTTAACTGGTAATTGTGTCAATTGAGCCTATTGAATATTTTTTTTTTGTCACAAGTGACTGAAAAATGACAAAATAAAAATATTTTTACACAAAGATGTCACTAAATGATTTATTGCTCACACATGCCATGGTTATATCTGAAATTACACCCCAACATACTTTCTGCTGCTTCTGCTGAGTACGGGGATACCACATGTGTGGGACTTTTTGGCAGTCTAGCCACGTACAGGACTTCGAAAATCAATCAGGATTTATAAGGGCGTAAATTGTTGATTTTACTCCTCACCACATATCACAGTTTTGGAGGCCATGAAATGCCAAGATGGCGCAACCCCCCCCCCCCCAAATGACCCCATTTTGGAAAGTAGACACCCCAAGCTGAGAGGCATGGTGAGTATTTTGCAGATCTCGCTTTTTGTCACAAAGTTTTGAAAATTGAAAAAATAAAATCCTTTTCTTTCTTCATTTTCCAAAATAAATGAGATCTGCTAAATACTCACCATGCCCCTTAGCAAATAGCTTGGGGTGTCTACTTTCCAAAATGGGGTCATTGGGGGGGTTTGTGCTATCTTGACATTTCATGGCCTCCAAAACTGTGATAGGTAGTGAGGAGTAATGATGTATTTGCTATAAGTTCAATTTTTATGCCTAGTTCCTTATGTATGTTAGAAACAGTTAACAGTTTTAGTCATGTGATCTGGGGGTGGGGAGCTGTGGTTGTTGTAAGATGGATGCTGCTTAATAAAAACTAGGCTCCTGTTCAAGCTCCTTGCTGTCTGCCTATACTTTGTGTTAAAACATCACATGGTACCAGAAGTCAGGTCAGAAGAGTCATGGCAGCAAACGGCAACACGAAGAGCATTCCTTCCTTGGATTTGCAATCAGGGAACGTATCTGAAAACTGGACACAATGGAGGGAACTGATAGAGCTTGTGTTTGCAGGACCAGATGCAGACAAATGGACTAATCAGCAGAAAGCAGCTCACTTTCTGATATGTGTGGGACAAAAAGGACACAATGGGGTTATTTACGAAAGGTAAATCCACTTTGCACTACAAGTGCAAACTACAAGTGCAAAGTGAACTTGAAATTGCACCGAAAGTGCACTTGGAAGTGCAGTTGCTGTAGATCAAAGGGGGACATGCAAGGAACATAAAAAACAGCATTTTAGCTTGCACATGATTGGATAATAGAATCAGCAGAGCTTTCCCTAATTTCAGATCTACCCCTCAGATTTACAGCAACTGAACTTCCAAGTAGTAGTGCAAAGTGGATTTGCCTTTCGGAAATAAACCCCAATATATGCCAAGCAAGTGGGGAGATCACAAAAGGACAACAAGAAAACAGAAGTACTGTTTGCAAAATTTGAAGCATACTGCAACCCAAGGAGAAACTCCACAGTGCAAAGGAAACTGTTTTATGAGAGGAACCAATGTGGAGGTGAGTCTGTGGATGAATGAGTGACACATCTGCACTTGTTTGCCAAAGACTGTGCTTTCTATGATGCCGGAGATATGATAAAAGACTGCATTCTGATGGGCAGTAAGTTTAAGGAAGTTCAGAAAAAGCTTTTGCAGGAAGACTTAATTCTTGAGAAAGCTATAAGGATTGCTAGAGCATATGAAATATGAAAGGACAAGAAAGGACATGCAGGTACTAGAAGGAACACAGCTCTAGATTAATGCTATAGAAAATCACAGCAGCAGATATGGGCAAGAAAGAGCATACAAAGGAATAAAGGGCACCTATGGCACTGAGACAAGTAACACGCAAGCAGGGTGTGGATATTGTGGAAACATGAACCATAAAAATAGCGTCTGTCCTGCAAGGGGGCAGATATGCAACAAATGCAAGAAAAGAGGACATTTTGCCAGGGTGTGTAAACTGTCTTCACAAACGGGAAGGTCAAATACACAGTCTGTACATGCCATAGAGGACAATGATGACAATTGGGGGTCAGACTCAAACTGCACCCCAATATATCTTGCAGCAATGCAGAAAACACATCAGTCTGCAGATGAAGCAAATGTAACATTACAGATAGGGGCTAACAAAACTCCAATCCCATTCAAAATAGATACAGGTGCAAGTAAATTGTGTGCCAAGCCACATATACCTGGAACACCTCAGTAATGAATCCCCCTTAGAGACTCAGGACCTACCAAAACTAATGGGATATGGGGGTGAAAAGCTGAAAGTAATGGGTCGCTGTCATGCAAAATGTTCTTACAAGGGATCTGAAAAGGTTTTGCAATTGTTTGTGATAGAAACACAAGCCCCAGCCATGCTAGGTCTCAGAACAAGTAAAGAGATTGGATTTGTGAAGATCGTAATGACTGTGGATGGTGGGCACAGAGGTCTGACAGAGGCTGACATTAAACGTGAGTACTGTGATCTATTCAAGAGCCTGGGGTGCCTCCCGGGTGTAAGCCACATACGTATGTATGTAGCGCTGAGGTTTTTGACATCTAATCCTATGCAGTGCTGTAATGTGGTTAGATTGGTGTTGGCTCCCTCTAGTGGTCATTCTCATCAAGAAGGGGAATGAGACTTTGTTTACACATCAGAACATGCTGCAAAGCCTAAGCAGGAAGTGACTTAAATGTTCTATGGAAAAGACTCACTTACCCACAGTGCTCACTCACCTACCCATGAAGCCAAGTCACAGAACTGCATGCTGGGTAGAAAAAAAATGCCCAGCGTGGCCATTCTTTTCTCTCTTCCGGCTGGGATGTGAGACCTGCCTGCAGGGACCTGTGGGTGTGTGTTTGGAAAAGCCGCGGTCTGCTGGGCGCGAAACGGAACGAAAGCCACCAGAGAAGTTTACACCACAGTGTGCTGGATCAGCAACGTGATCGGATTGGATGATTCAAAACACCTGACGGAGTCAACTGAGGGTTCCCAGTCACCTCGCGGAGTGGTACAGCGTGATGGTACTGGCTGGAAGCGGGACTGAGATCACGATAGTGGAGCAAATCCAACTATCCGGGCCTGATGTGGTGAGAGGGCTGTTGCCCAAGATTCTTATAACACTTAACTACACGGTACAGACTACTTCAGAGTGTTGCTGAGACCTGCAGTTCTACAGAGCGGTCTCACTTAGATAGACTGTGTTTAACAAGGCCTCAAAGCCTGACCTCCACTAACTACTGAGTGACGCTCCAGTTAATTTGTCATAGGAGAAGAAATTTATAAGCGAGTTGTACAACTAAGTTTGCAGTTACTCATCGCTTTATATTACTTTATTATCTACTACACAGCTGTGTCAAGGGGGTTGAGAATTATTCTCAAGGGGAAGAGAAGCAGAGTACAGGCCCAATTAATTACCAGCAGCTCCTTCAGGGGTAAGTGCTACAATTCTCAAGGGGGTTGAGAATTTTTCTCAAGGGGAAGAGAAGCAGAGTACAGGCCCAATTAATTACCAGCAGCTCCTTCGGGGGTAAGTGCTACATGTGGGGGCTCGTCCGGGATTTCTGTTACTCTGCAACAAAGCCCACCCTCTTGGCACCAGTATGGACCCCATCACTGGGGTCCAGTGGTGCGAAGCAGAAGGCGCCCGCTCAGAAGCGAGCATGGCAATGGAGCTCCCAGGAGAAGACTGGGAGGAAGAATGGGTCAGCCAAGTTGTGAAGTTATTATCCCCAGATAGGAAGGCCCGGGGAATCTCTGTCAGACCAGATTATGGGACCTCTTGCACTTATGCACTATTAGAGTGGAGAAAGGGAGTTCCTGAAAACTTCAAAGGCACAAGTGTGAAATTATCTGACAAAACCAAACTCTACCTGACACACCCTGAGGGACCAGGTGGAAGCTTGCCCAGCTCTAGACAAGTGATTCCAACAACGCGGGAAGTCAGTTTTCGGTCAACACCATTCAAAGGTGGCAGAGGCCCCCCTTTGAAGAAGAAGAGGGCCGTTGTTGAAACACTCAGGGCCCACAGAAGAGGCTCACAGTCGGAACAACAACTAGCTGACCTGAAACAACAGTATAATGATATACAGGAGAGGTTCCAGGAAACCTCCAACATGATTGCAGTACACATTAAAGAGTTAAGTGTCACATGCAAAGACCCGAGTGATGGTCAGCCAACCCCAAGACCTGTTTCAGTCATACAGAGATGCACTGGGAGCCACTTGCTCGAGGTGACGATCAGGAAAGATTTCAAGATTGAAGGTCAGATAGGAGAGAAGGAACAGAAAGACAAGCTATCCTACCCAAAACCTTCTGCATCAGATTGACCTAGGACTCCAAAAAGGGTATCTTGAATCTGAAATTGTAGAAGCTGTAGTCAACGCCATTAGCCCAGGCCTAAGTATCAGAGGCATGCTGGAAATGAAGAATGGACTAACTTTAGTACAACTCAGGAGAATATTAAAGAGCTACTACAAAGAGGAAGATGCTGCTGAACTGTATCATCAGCTGGTAACCATGGCACAGAACAGTCAGAAGACTCCTCAGAATTTCTTATTCAAAGCCATTGAACTGAAAGATCGCCTGTTGTCTGTCTCAAAAGGAGAAGACTCAGATGAACACTTTGGGGCTGAAATGATACAGAAGAAATTCCTGAGGTCCGTGGCTACAGGGCTGAGGAGTAACCACATCAAGTTCCAGTTAAGGCAGTATTTGGATGATCCCTCCATTCCAGATGAGGTGCTCATTGAAAAGACTAATGAAGCGGTTAAGATGGAGATGGAAAGGGAGAAGAAACAAAAGAAAGTTCAGTACAACAGCACAACGAGAACCAAAGAATGCCAGTCTAATGTTCTACCGGGTTCTCGGGAGCCTAGAGTCCTGACGGTGAACACTGATCAAATGTCTTGGCCCTCACCTATACAACATCTGCCAAAGTGTGATTCTGAACTAGGAAAATTACTTCAGATGCAAAAGGAGATGTTAGAGATGATGGCCCTGTTGACTGCCAAATTAATCTGCAGAGAAAGGAAGTCTCGGTGCCCAAGACCCTGACAGGTTCTACAGCCGCTTAGACAGAGCAGTGGGTGAAACAAAAGACCTATTTCAACTGTGGGGGAGTTGGGCATTACCGCCAAGTATGCCAGTAAAGCCTGAAACACAACGCCAAAGCCGGCGGGAAACTTCAGAGGGCCCCAGTGAAGGAGTCAACTGGGTGCCCTGTTACATATGCTAACTCCAAACAAACCAATGTCTACCAGGCTCCTGGAGCCCCACCTAGGCCAAAGCCAAGTACTTGCGGGCAATCTGCTATCAGTACACCGACGTCAGATTGTACCAGGCAAATTTCCCTGCCCCAGCTGCTGCACCGCAGAAAGAAGTTCGCTCCCAGCCATCCACATGCCCAGCGGTTGAATGCTAGCTTGGCAAAATTGCTAGCACTTCAACTGCTATCTTTTCAGTTGGTAGACTCTGCCCCTTCTGTGAGTTTGTGGAATACGTGGTTCCTCAGTGGCAGGTTCCCAAAAGCCACTTTTTCTCACGGAAGGCGATTCTGGCTCTCTACCGGCATGTGGAAGGCAATGTCTTGGCCTCGCTGGACAGGGCAGTCAACGGTAAGGTGCATATTACTGCTGACTCATGGTCCAGCAGGCATGGACAGGGACGTTACCTAAGTTTCTCGGCGCATTGGGTGACTCTGCTGGCAGCTGAGAAGGATGCAGGACAAGGTGCAGTAGTGTTGGAGGTTGTTCCGCCACCACGCCTCCAAAATGCTGCTACTGCTGATTCTAACACACCTCTCTCCTCCATCCCTCCTCTTCTTCTTCCTCCATGGCCTCTTCCTGTGCTTTGTCCTTGGAACCAGCCGTGCTCCGTAGGCGTTCAAGGGGCTACGCAAGTACGCAAGCCAAAAGATGCCATGCGGTGCTTGAGCTGGTGTGCTTGGGGGACAGGAGCCCCACTGGGGCAGAGATTCTGTCAGCTCTGCAGGGGCAGGTTCAGAGGTGGTTGACGCCACGCCAGCTTAAGCCAGAAATGGTGGTTTGCGACAATGGCACCAACCTCCACTCCGCCCTCTGACAGGGACAAATGACCCATGTGCCCTGTTTGGCTCACGTCCTTAACTTGGTGGTGCAGCGGTTCTTGGGCAGGTACCCAGGCTTACAGGATGTCCTGAGGCAGGCCAGGAAAGTCTGTGTGCATTTCTGCCGGTCGTAAAATGGCAGTGCTCGGCTGGCTGATCTCCAAAAGGATATTAACCTGCCCAAGAACCTCCTAATCTGTGACATGCCCACCAGGTGTAACTCAACGTTGGCCATGCTGCAGCGGCTGCATATGCAGCAGAGGGCCATCAATGATTACCTGTGCGACTATGGCACCCGGACAGGGTCATGGGAGCTTGTTTTTGTCCCCACGCCAGTGGGCCATGATCAGGGATGCATGCACTGTCCTGTCACCATTTGAGGAGGCCACAAGGATGGTGAGCAGTGACAGTGCATGCATCAGTGACACTGTTCCCCTTGTCCACCTGTTGGAGCACACACTGCGTGGAATAATGGACAGGGCACTTGAAGCAGAACAGAGGCAGGAAGAAGAGGACTTCCTTAGCTCTCAAGGCCCCCTTTATACAGACAGTGTTCCTGCGTGCCCGCCGATCACACAGGAAAAGGAGGAGGAGGAGGATTGTGTCAGCATGGAGGTGGAGCCTGGCACTCAACATCAGCAGCAGTCTTTAAGGGATCATTTACAGTCCCAAGAAACCCATGGACTTGTACGTGGCTGGGAGGAGGTGGCTGCAGATCATGTCTTCCTTAGTGAATCCTCTGGATTACTGGGTCTTGAGGATGGATCACTGGCCAGAGCTTTAACAGTATGCAATTGAGCTACTGGCCTGTCCTGCATCCAGTATTTTTTCGAAATGCACATTCAGTGTTGCTGGAGGCTTTGTAACCGATCACAGGATGCGCCTATCCACCGACTCGGTCAATCGACTGTCCTTCATAAAAATGAATCAGTCTTGGATCACCACCAGATACCAAGCACCTGATGCTGATGTAACCGAATATTTTTTTTTGAAATGTCAGATTCCTTCAAGACTCACTATGGGGATGCTGAGTGACTATCATGTTATGCTGAGTGACTATCCTCTTCCTCCTCAATGATCATGCTGATAGCTTGTATGAATATTTTTTGATTCTGGGTGCCGCCACCAGTGGCTAAGGCCCAATTTTTCAGCCCCTGTTTAACAGGGGTGTGTAATTACAATTTTTGCTCCAACTAGAGTAATTGTGAGGGGTTTCAGTGTTGTGGCACCAGCGCCTAAGGCCCAATTTTTCTGCCCCCGTTCAACAGGGACATGTAATTCTTGATTTAATATTTCACAGCAGGGCCCATTTCTGCGCCCACCAAGAGTAACTGTGAGGACTTACGGTGCTGTGGGACCAGCACCACCACCACCACCACCACCAAAGGTCCAATTTTTCTGCCCCTGTTCAACAGGTGCATGTAATTACAATTCTTGATCTAATATTTCACAGCAGGGCCCGTTCCAGCGCTCACCAAGAGTAACTGTGAGGACTTACAGTGTTGTGGCACCAGCACCACCACCACCATCACCAAAGGCCCAATTTTTCTGCCCCTGTTCAACAGGGGCATGTAATTACAATTCTTGATCTAATATTTCACAGCAGGGCCTTGTGAGGGCTTACAGTGTTGTGGCAACACCAACACCTAAGGCCCCATTTTCTGCAGAGTATATAGGGCAGGCCCCTACTTTCAAACATACAACTTACAAACGACTCCTACTTGCAAACAGAAGAAGACAACAGGAAGTGAGATGAAATCTTCCCCTAGGAAGGGAAATTCTCTCCTGTAAGAGTTAATATGGGAAAAACATTGCTGCTTTCCACTGATGCTTTATCACCAATCCTTGTTTCACTAAAACCCCCAAATTTTCAAAAAACATTTGTCATTGGGACAGAAAGTGAGGTGAAATCATCTTATGAAGAAGTGCACAGACAGCAAAACAAATGTCACAGGGGTGATAACCTTCCCTATGTTTTCCAAAAAGCTTAAAATAGATGTTTTGGCTGGAGCTAAACACTTTAAAAATGTACCAGTTCAAAATTACAAACAGATTCTACTTAACAACAAACCTACAGTCCCTGTCTTGTTACTGCTTGTATACTGTTGTTCAGAGGGCCTGGGGCCCCACGCCTTTCCTTTTTTTAATTTAGGTGCGGGGTTCCCCTTAATATCCATACAAGACCCAAAGGGCCTGGTAATGGACTGGGGGGTGGGGGGTACCCATGCCGTTTGTCTCAATGATTTTCATCCATATTGCCAGGACCCAACATTACATTAAAGCCACAAGCAGTTTTAAATGACTTTTTTTCCTTTAAAAATGACATTTTGTGCAGGGACTGTTCTAAGCACGGGAAACACGCGCCACTTTACAGGCATACTATAGACACCCCCAGGTACGATATTTAAAGGAATATTTCACTTTTTTTCCACTTTAAGCATCATTAAAATCACTGTTCCCGAAAAAAACGGCCGTTTTTAAAACTTTTTTGTGCATTGATACATGTCCCCTGGGGCAGGACCTGGGTCCCCAAACCCTTTTTAGGACAATACCATGCAAATTAGCCTTTAAAATTAGCACTTTTGATTTTAAACGTTTCAGTCCCATAGACTTCAATGGGGTTCTAACGTAGGTGCAAAGTTTCGCTCCGTTCGCAGGTTCTGGTGCAAATCTGGTGCTCATCCCTACTAACCACTTGAATCACCAAGTCCTTTGTGACACTTTGTTTACATGAAAATATTTTTATTTTTAGCTAGAAAACTACTTTGAACCCCCAAACATCATATGTTTTATTAAAGCAGAGGCCCTACAGATTGAAATGGTGATCTTATGCTGAGTACATAGATACCAAACATGACATGCTTTAAAATTACACATACCTGCGCAGCAGCGACAAACTATATACATTTTTAAAAGCCTTTACAGGTTACCACTTTAGATTTACAGAGGAGGTCTACTGCTAGAATTACTGCCCTCAATCTGCCATTTGCAGTGATACCTCACATGCATGGTGCAATTGGTGTTTACATACGGCACGAAACCGACGCTTGCGTTCACCTTTGCGTGCATACATGGGGGGACAGGGGTGCTTCATTATTTTTTTATTTACACTGTCCCTTTAATATTATTTTTTTTTTATCATTTTTATTGTTATCACAGGAAATGTAAATATCCCCTATGATAGCAATATGTAGTGACAGGTACTCTTTTTTGAAAAAAATGGGGTCTATTAGACTCTAGATTTTTCCTCAGCCCTTAAAGCATCTGACCACACCAAGATCTGTGTGATAAAATGCTTTCCCAATTTCCCAATGGCGCTGTTTGTATTCGGCGAAACCGAAGTCATGAAATGCTCGTAGCTTCCAGTTTCTTAGGCCATGGAGATAATTAGAGCCATTCTGGTCTCTGATCAGCTCTATGGTCAGCTGGTGGAACCACTGGCTGCATTCTCAGGTTCCCCAGTGGGAGAGGAGAGCCTGAGAAAATCATGGAAGATGGCAGGAGGGGGATGTTCCCTCCCACTGCTTGTAAAAGCAGTCTAGTGGATAATTAGCCACTAGGATTGCTTTTACATGAAAGCCGACTGCTGGGTGAAAAGAACGATACCAAGATGATGCCTAAACCTGCAGGCATCATTCTGGTATAACCACAACCACTATAAGTCCAGCAACATACCAGTACTTCGCTGGTCCTTGTTGGGCATATATTGTAATGTTCTTTTTTTCATGCAGCCTGTGGGTTAAATGAAAAAAGAGAACCTAACAGATTCCTCCATTCACATCGATCGATGTGGATGAAGAAATCTTTGACAAGAAAAGTAAATAAAAATATATGCTGAAGCAATGGCCACAATCCACCCTAATGTCCACCCCTGCCCCCATGCTTCAGCATATATTCTTTTTTTAACTTTGGTGGTGAAATCACCTCCTACAGCGCTGGAGTCAAGGATTTATGTATCATGAGAGCAAACCCTGTTGCTGTCAGAATAAATTAACTCGTGCTGCAGCTTAATGGCGTACCTGCAAAGCAAATCATGGCTAACAATAAAGCACAGTAACAGTTCAGTATAACAGTAGAATGACATACCTGCAAAGCAAACACGATAAAACACAGTAACAATAAAACATTACAGTTAAGCATAAATTACAGTAAAACAGAGCAGAACAATAGAGACAGAACAATAGAGAGAGAACAATAGAGAGACAAGAACAATAAAACTATTTTTGGCTTTTTTCTTTCTTTTTTTTTTCTTTTTTTTTACACTTTTATTGTAACTATAAACATTCCAGGTTAGGGTCTCTCAAAATGCGATGGCCATCTAACATCTTTTGAGACTCTGTGTAAGTGTGCCCTATGACTATGCCGTGCCATACCCTATTCTAATACTCCACTAGTGTACTGGTAGCGACGGAAACAGTCACTGATGCAGAGACCAGGTTGCTCAGGACAATAAATACGGGTGTCATGCCTATATCCGCATTTTCTGCAGACACAATATCTTCTTTGGCGTGCTCTTTGGGTAAGGGTACCACGGAGGACATCTGGAAAAAGCCTCTCATGCAGCCAGCTCAATGCATTTGCATTGGGAAGTTGGGGCACAGCACCGTCTGGAAAAAGAAGGGATGTGATGATCTCTTTCTGGAATTTTAGGAAGGATCCAGTTCGTCCTGTTGCTTTAAATACCACATAAACTTTCAGCAGAGCCAATGGAAATACGTATACAGACACTTTTTGTACCAGCGTCTGGCCTGACGGGCAATTAAGTATGGTGCCATGATCTGGTCTTTGAAGTCCACCCCTCCCATGTTAAGGTTGTATTTGTGGACACAGAGGAGCTTCTCAACAACACCAGTTGCCATTGGAATTTGGACTGTTGTATCCGCGTGAATGGATGACAGAATGAAAACATTCCATGTGTCCCTCCACTTTCCTGCAAGCAATTTATTAAACTTCAAGCATGCTCTCTCCCCCGTCTAAGTCGGGAATCTACAAGCCTTTGGTGGAAGCTCCAGCGATTAGATTGCACGGTGCCACATGCGCCAATTCCAGAATCAAAAAGGTGACTAAAAAGTTGCATGATTGTATAATAATTGTCCACGTACAAGTGGTACCCCTTTCTGAATAAGGGTGACACCAAGTTCCAAACAATCTTACCGCTGCTCCCTATGTAGTCTGGGCAGTTGGGGGGCTCCACACTGTTATATTTTCCGTCGTAAACAAGAAAACTATATGTATAGGCTCTGGCAGAGCTTATACAACTTGACCCCATAACTGGCATGCTTGTTGGGCAGAAACTGTTTGAAACCAAGGCGACCTGAAAATCAGGGACTCATCAACACAGACAACTTGATCGGGAATAAACAAGGCTGCAAATTGTTGGTTGAAGTGGTTTACGAGGGGCCAAATTTTGTGGAGCCGATCGTATTCAGGGTCACCCCCAGATTTCATTGTCTTTGAAGTGCATAAACCGCAAGATCTGCTCGTCTCTAGTCCTGGCCATGGAAGCGGAGAACACAGGCATATGGTGAATATGACCGTAACTCACACTTTTTAATAATTCCCATGAGGAGGGATAGGCCCAGAAAGGTATTAAATTTGGAAACCATAATATGTTTCCAGGCAAATTCTCTGGCAAGGGTCAAATGGGGATTTACGGCGATAAATTAATCAGCGTATAAATTGCTTTGGTCCACAATAGATCTATACAAATCTTCCATGAAAAACAGCAAATGAAAGTCAAGGGAAGTAAAATCCGCTGTTTCGACCTTAATTCCGGATTGGCCAGTGAATGGGGGAAGTACGGGCGCTGCAGAAGTGGTGGGCTGCCAATCTGGATTTGCAAACACATCAAGAAGGGCACTATGGGCTCTACGGGCCTGTCTTTGAACTCTTGGTGGCTGTAGGGCGCTACTTCTGCTAGCCACCGAACCAGATTGTTACGTAACAGGGGGCCCCGCCCCCCTCTGACGTCATAGAGAATGCCACGGGGAAATCCCCGTGTGTCAGAGGTATTTAAGAACCGTCAGAAGAGGAGAAGCGTCACACAGCGGGAGCCTCCCATCATGGTAGATGCGGAGCGGCCCGAGAAGAAGAAGAGAAAAAGACGCCGCGGAGGAAGATGTTGGACGAGCACAGCGGAGGAAGAACCAGAAGAACCAGAAGAAGAAGAAGATGGAAGAAGAAACCGAAGGAAGATAGAAGATAGAAGAAAGAAGATATAAGAAAGAAGAAGCATTTAAATAAAGGAATTGTCAAAAACTGCCTCTTGTCATTTTTAACATTTTTGACAGTTTTTTGTGAAATGGTAGGGGTACTTTTGTACCCCCTTACCATTTCACACAGGGGGGAGGGCGGGGATCTGGGGGTCCCCTTGTTAAAGGGGGCTTCCAGATTCCGATAAGCTCCCGGCCCGCAGACCCCCACAACCACCGGGCAAGGGTTGTGGGGATGAGGCCCTTGTCCCCATCAACATGGGGACAAGGTGTTTTGGGGGCTACCCCAAAGCACCCTCCCAATGTTGAGGGCATGTGGCCTGGTACGGTTCAGGAGGGGGGGCGCTCTCTCGCCCCCCTCTTTTCTTGGGGCCTGCCAGGTTGCGTGCTCGGATAAGGGTCTGGTATGGATTTTGGGGGGACCCCACGCCATTTTTAAAAAAATTTTGGCATGGGGTTCCCCTTAAAATCTATACCAGACCTGAAGGGCCTGGTATGGAATTTAGGGGGACCCCAACATCATTTTTTTTTTAAATTTTGGTTCGGGGTTCCCCTGTGGGGAATTCCCATGACGTTTTTATCAATGAACTTTTATGTGTATTGTCGGACCGGCAATTCATTAATAGCCGCAAGTAGTTTTAAATGACTTTTTTTCCTTTGAAATGTCATTTTGCTGTCAGACTGTTCTAAACACGGGAAACATGCGCCCCTTTACAGGAATACTATAGACACCCCCCAGGTACGAAATTTAAAGGAATATTACACTTTTATTGTTTCACTTTAAGCACTATTAAAATCACTGCTCCCGAAAAAACGGCAGTTTTTAAAACTTTTTTTGCATTGATCCATGTCCCCTGGGGCAGGACTCAGGTCCCCAAATACTTTTTATGACAATACAATGCATATAAGCCTTTAAAATTAGCACTTTTGATTTCTCCCATAGACTTTTAAAGGGTGTTCCATGGCTTTTGAATTTGCCGGGAACACCCCAAATTGTTAGCTGTTCGGAGAACTGGCGAATAGCCGATGTTCGAGTCGAACATGAGTTCGACTCGAACTCAAAGCTCATCCCTAACCAGCGGTAACAGAAATGGTAAAAACTGGTATGGAAAAAAGTTGTGCAATAGAGAGTAACTGCTTCCCTGTGTGTGGTCCCTCCTCAGACACTCTCCTAGCAAGCGATGGGACCAGAGTTCCTGGTGGTTTTGAACTGGGTAATTTTGAGAAAGAGGTTGCCAGGGGTAACCACACAGGTATGAGCGAACCTGGAACCCAAAAAGTGCTGGGTAAAGTTGAGACAGATGTCAAAGTAGGACCCCTACAGTCTTGGGAGAGTAGATCTGGGGGAGGTGAGAAGAAATGTAAGCACCCAAAAGTTAGAAAGAAGTGCACATGGAAACACACTCGGAAAAAGAGGTGGGTGGAGTGCCCCTTTAGGAAGAAGGGTATAGTATTTCTCCCTCCAGTGCGAAACAGGGGGGAGGATATGTGGAGATGCAATCCCATGTCACAGGTGCATATGAGCAGTGTATGCCTGATTTTGGAAGGCACACCTGCTCGCTGGCTTCATAATCATCCCAGGAATAGATGTCAGTGCTCATCCTTAGAGACAGCTCTGCCCGGCAGACGGGAGTTCTGGCCTAGGTGTCAGGAAGGAGCCAGTGCAGCATGAAGGTACAAGCACAGAGGTGCTGAACGTCAGTTCTGGGGAAGACAGACCAAGGCCTAAGGTGTAAGGTTTGAACAGGAGTGATGCGTTTTTAGCCAGGAAGGCTGAATGCTGGTTGTTCTGAAGCAGGACTGTAATTCTGAATACCCCTGCAAGGGAATCTGATGTTTATTTTTGAAATTTGTTTCTTTTGAAAAAAATGGGCTGCCATGCCCTTGAAAATGCAGTCGGACTGACATGATTTCTCCAACTCGGATGTACCACTAGAGCTTAATCATCCCGGATCGTCACAATATATATGTGTAGCACCCTTTAGTTTAGGCAGGGAGCTCCTCACAAATTTACATGCTAGGAGTAGTTATCTTGGTTGATTGATAGCGATCTATTGATTTCTCCCTAAGTTTGGCCTTGTTGCACTTTTCTCTTCTACCACCAGGTGGCCGGGTACTTGGTGATACTAGATATAAGAAGGGCAACTGAAGGTCAGGTTATGGATTAATGGGGTATCTCAGCCAATGGGCAGGGGTTTTCTTGAATCCCTTGGCCTGCTGGGAGCACCCATATATTTGGGTGGAGTCAAGTGATCTGTGTTCTGTGCCACCTGGATGGCTGTCTGGGTGGATATGCATCATACTCCCGGGGCTGCTAGGCCAGAGATTGGGCCTATTCTGGGGGCATCTGGCTGCCAGGCTGTGTGAGGGCATATGCAGAAGTAAAAGGGTAGCACAGGGTTTAGGCTTGCAATCCAACCAAAAGTGACGGTTCTGCTAGGCCGGAGAACCTGTTGTGGTCAGAGGTAAAAGGGGAGCTGTCACCATTAAGGGAACAACCACCTTTACCAGGGACCATAGTGAGTAACTGAAGCAAGTACCAGAGCAGTATTCTCACCAAACGGGCATGGTGAAGAATCTGGAAGGCAGTGATCAAGTCAGGGACCCAACCAGCAGGGTGACGCTTGCAGAGCAGCCTTGTGTGTCAAGTCAGGGACTGAGCCGGTCAGCGTGGGTGAAGCTTAAGCTTGAGGAGTATCTGGAGTGCCAAGCAGCTGTGTGAAGTTGGCACCCCATGTTTGCTACGTGTTTGTAGCCCAGGGCCCAGCCATGGGCGGGTGTGTGGCTCCAGGCCCCTGTGTCCTGTGGTGAGAACGGCCTTCTTATGCCCAGGCTCGGTGGAACGGCTGGCAGGTCTGAAGATTCTCCATGGCAGCAGTTTTTGTATGTAAAAGCTCCCTGTTTGTTTTTCCCTCATGTGCTTTGCTGTCTTCTTTTTCTTTTTGCTTCTATGGCGCCTGGAACGTAAATGCGTTCCAGGGTTCGGATCCCTCTTCCAGGTCGCGGCTTCAGCTCGCTCCCGCACATGTGCGATCCTCGGACGAAGCCGAGGCTTGGTTTCCTGCATGCGTGGTGTGGCAGGGGACCCTGCGGCCGTGCAGGCACTCTACGGCAGGTCGCCACTGCCCAGGTGCAGTCCAGGCACGGCAGTGACGTCATTCCGGCGGGGATGTTTGAATCCCTGAGAGCCCTGTCATTCCAAGGATTACTACAGCCAGCTTGCTTCAGCTTCTCAGGCCCCAGGTTCCCAGATCATGGTTAGCTTCAGCCTGGGGCTATGGTAAAAGAGGGAAGGGGGGGCTAAGATGCCTCTTAAAGGGGATGCTGCACTGCTATTTGTACTCCTTTGTTCCAGGACATGTGAGTGTTCCTACAAGGCTGCAGGATTGCCTCCTATTCGTCCGCCAGGGTGCCATGGACAGATCACCGCCTCCGTATGGCCAGCCCTCACGCTCTAGGTATGTGGGGCATGAGAAGGAGAGGGCCAGGTCCACGTGCAGATGGACTGATTCCCTAAACGTCACATTCTCCCTTCTCCCTTTTTTAGCCCTTCCAGGTCAGACCATCAGCTTACTGTCCAAGATGACAGGGACCCTGCCAGGCCGCAACGCCCACCTTCTTTATCAAGGTCCAGATGTGACTCTCCATCTAGGACCCAACATCAGAGGAGATGTTCCCATTCCTCCTCCCAACAGAGGAGATGTTCCCATTCCTCCTCCCAACAAAGGAGATGTTACCATTCCTCCTCCATACACCACACCCACTGCCACAGTAGCCGTTTTGATCACAGATCCTGCTGGGGTTGTGGGACCGTGTCCCGGAAGTCAAGTCCTTATGTGACCCTTGTTATGCCAAGGCGGTCGGGAAAAAGATGCTGAAAGCCGGCAAATGGAGACGCTGGCCAAACGGGTGGTGCAACAATCCCCCAAAGAGTGGGGTACATCTTACACACGGAGCCAGTCCACCATATCTGGCTCCCTGGCTGACGAGGCCCAGGAGGATCTGGGCCCATTCCAGCCTTATGGTTCCTCCCCTCATTCCTCAAACTGCGAGATGGAGGGAGATGAGTTTGTTGGAGGCTTCGACTTTACCTTGGTTTCTCCACTAATTAAAGCGGTCAAAGAGGCCCTTAAGTGGGAAGACTCTTCTACTCCCACGGCTAAACAGAAAAAAATCTTTAAGCATCTGGAGAAAGAACATTCCAATTTTCCACTCCTTTCTGAATTAAAGGATATTATTGACGAGGAATGGAGCAAGGTAGATAAGAAGACCTCTATGTCAAGTAGAACCTCCAGGTTATACCCCTTCAAGGCTGAGGAAGTGAAATATCTGGAAAACGCTGCCCTCGTAGAGGCAGCTCTGATGCGATTAGCTAAACGTGTCACTCTTCCTCTGGGAGATGCGGTATCCTTCAAAGATGGGCTTCGGGAAGAATAGATCAGGATCGTAAAAGGATTTATGGGTTAGCCGGGATGGCTTGCAAACCCACCTTGGCCCTTGCAGCCATGTCCAAGGCCATGGAGGTCTGGATAGAGAATGTAGACTCCATGATCAGAGGAGTCTCAGAAGAACTGGCCAGGGGCTTGGTAATCCAGGAGCTGAAGCTGGCGGTGGCCTTCCTGGGGAGGCTTCAATCAACCTTATCTGCCTGTTGGCCCAGACTATGCTATCCCCGGTCACGGCCAAGCGGGCCTTGTGGTTGCTCCCCTGGCTCACTGACTCAGCATCCAAGCAGACCTGTTGTAGGATCCCCTTGAAGGGTCCTCACTGTTTGGTGACAAGCTGGATAGCCCGGGCCACAGTTAGGAGGTCGGGCTTCCTGCCTCAGGTTAGGTATCTGTTCAATCAGAAAAGGCCTCAGCACAAAAGGCATAGTACTGAGCGTTCAAGGGAAGCACGCTCTTACAGGCCCAGCTGAGATATCAGAAGGAATTGGAGCAGAAGACAGACATCCTTCCAGAAGCCCGCTAAGAGCCAGGCATCCATGGGGGGAAAGCCGGCTAAGCCATTTTGAGTTTGGGCCTGCCCAGGCAGGTCGGGTGGGGGCGCGTCTGCTTCTCTTCCAGCACGTCTGGGAAAAAGCAATCTGGAACCAGTCCAGCGCCTGATATACTGTATACTGTTCCACACGGTAGAAAGTTCCATCTCTCTCCTGTGGAAAAGATTCCAGTCATTCAAGGAAGAATCTCACGAGCTCCAAGCTCTTCACACCTAAAAGCCTCGCAATGCTTAAAGATTATCGGCACAATGGTCTCTAAGACCCCATGGTCAAGTGGTCTCTGGGGAGATTATGCCCTTTTCAGATAGGGTATCTTCAACAATGGAATTCGGGGGACGGCAATCAGTCCATTCACATAACTTCAGTGATGGGGAACAGCCTCTCCTGGTGGCTCCAGCGCAGAAATCTGCTCACCTGCCACTCGATCGCCCCCGTCTCGTGGGTCACGGTCTTGACTGGTGCTGGTTGGGGAGCCCTTTGTGGGTCAGAACTTGCTCAAGGCAAGTGGGGTGCCCGTCTTCACAACCCAGGCTCGAATGTCCTGAAGTTACAGGCAGCCTGGTCTGCCCTCCAATCTTTCACTCATCTCTTGAAGGGGAAGTCAGTTTTACTGAAGATGGACAACACCACAGCGGTCTCATATGTGAAGAGACAGAAAAATCTGGCCAATATTTCACCAGTATTCGTCCCTGGAGTCTAGAATGTCCAAGCGGACTTCCTGTCGCACACTCACCTAGACAACAACGAGTGGTCACTGCATGCGCAGACGTTCGAGTGGATCCTGTCATTGGGAGTCAATCCCGAAGTAGATTTATTTGCATCCCCCTGCAACTTCAAAATCAAGAAGTATTACACTCGGGGCCTTTGCAGCCAGGCCTTCGGAATAGATGCCCTGACAGATCAGTGGAAGCTCCAACAGGGCGTACGCCTTTTCTCTGTTCCCGATCATCCTTGGATTCTTACGGAGGCTTCAAGCGGAGGCAGTTGAGGCGGTGATGATAGCACCTTACTGGCCAAACAGGCCATGGTTTCCCCTCCTGACGCAGCTCAGCTTCTGGGACCCGCTACCTCTTCCTCTCAGGCCGGACCCTCTTTCTCAGGGAGGCAGTCCTGCACCCTTGTCCAGCATTACTGAGACTTATGGTCTGGTTCTTGAGAGGGAAAGGCCAGAGTCTCTCAGGAGTAATTTCCACCCTCATGGGTTCGAGAAGGGCAAGCACGAATAAAGTCTATGAGAGGATTTGGGACAAGTTTGTCAAATTCTCATCCTCTACGGGCAGATCATTCAGGGATCCGTGTTTCCCAGGATATTCTCAGCTTTCCTCAATCCGGTCTAGATCTGTCTCTGTCCATCAGCTCTCAGGGTCCATGTCTCTGCCTTGTCAGCCTTCTCTGGTACATTGTGGACTGTTTACCCTCTATCTCTGCAGTTTTTTTGTGGGGCAACAAGACTCAAGCTCCAAAGAAGACCAAGATTCCCCTAGTCCTCGACTCACTGCCTGGACTAAGCACTGTGGGATCTGCCCCACTTTCTATTAAGGACTTTTCTGCTAGAGTCACGTTTCTAGTAGCCATCACTTTGGCTAAAAGTGCTTCTGAGATTGGGTCCTTGGGTCATGTAGAACCATTCCTAACTTTCTTCCTCGTCTGTATGCTCAGCTAAAATCCGAAGTCTCTTCAGTGTTCCATGAGAGCCAAGAAATTGTCCTACCTACATTAAGGACCCCAGGTTCCTTTGAAGTTCAATCTCTGTATGTAGGCGAAATGCTGAAGGAATACCTACGAGTTACTTCCTCCTTTAGATGCCCTGACTTCCTCTTTGCTCTACAGTTTGGCAACAAAGGGAAACGGGCTTCATCCAAAATGATTGTGACCTGTATCGTCCAGTCTATCTAGCAGGCTTATAGTGCTAAGGGCCTGGCTCCTCCGGAGGCGGTGACAGCACACCCTACCAGGGGTATGGTGGCTTTGTGGGCAGCAGCCCGGCATGTGGCTCCTGATGTCATCTACAAGGCAGCCTCATGGGCCTCCATTAATACCTTTATGTCACACTATTGCATAGAACCTGCTTCTCTATCCTCTTCAATCTTTGGTTTAAGAATCAGCATCAGTATACCCACCCGTGTGGTTTTGCAAGTTATTTCCCACATGTAGTCTGCCATGAAGTCTGTCAGGAAATCGGAAAATTTATTATCAATTACTTACCATAATTTTCCTTTCCTGATGGACTCCATGGCGGATGGAGTTCCCACCCTTTGGTCATGAGTTGGCTAATTACGGAACACTCTCCAGTGGTGAGCTCAAATTTATGGGAGTGGGGTCCTATAGCATTGGAGAGGAGGTGGGGTTAACCCACACGTAGTCTGCCATGGAGTCTGTCAGGAAAAGAATGTTTACTGACATAGATGTTTTTCAAAAAAGCAATCCAAAAAAGAGGTGACTTATATAAGAGAATTTGCTGGAGTGCTGTTTTGCTTGGTTAATACCTGGTTTAAACTTTTGTTAAAAGAGAACTATGGCCCAACCTTTTTTGGCCTTAGTTCTCTTTTCTTTACAAGATGACATATAGTCTGTTCTTCCAGTCAGTGCTAGAGAATCAGAAGGGGTGGCAAAACTACGCATGTGAAGTAAAACATCATGTATAATATCCACCAAATCTGCACAAACCGCGAACAAATAAATCTAGTTGTATGCAAGATTTAATAACGAGGTGTAAAGTCAGTGGGGTTTGACAACATATACCACTCAATATCTCCGAAACCAAAGCGGCACGTTTATTTTTAAAATTCAGTAACATGGGGTGCAAAGTGGGCGGGGTTGCAGCAACTATAACGCACAATATCTCCGCAACCAAATCGGCACAAACGTTTATTTTTGCGGTACAAACCAGCACAAATGTGGCACAAACGAATGGCATGTTTATTTTTAAAATTCAGTAACATGGGGTACAAAGTGGGCGGGGTTGCTGCAACTATAACACACAATATGTCCGCAACCAAAGCGGCACAAATGTTTATTTTTGTGGCACAAACCAGAACAAATGCAGCACAAATGAATGGCGCAATTGTTTTTAAAATTCAGCAACATGGGGTGCAAAGTGGGTGGGCTTGCATTAAATTGAATGTTTAATATCTCTGAAACCAAACCGGCACAAATGCTAATTTTTGCGGCACAAATCAGCACAAATGCGACACAAATGAATGGTATATTTTTATTCAGGTTTTACAAACACAGGGTGCCAACTTCACAAAGCTGTGCCAAGCTAGGGACCCAGCAGGGAAGCGGGGGTGAGGCTTGAAGGAGATACCACCACAAAGATTGGGGGAGCTCAAGGGATTCAGAGTCAGTGAATCAGAGGGTCTAGTGAGAGACCTAGAGCTCAGTGTTGAAGAACTACAAGAAGCAGTTGTAGTGAAGCTGAAGGAATTGTTATGTTTGTGGAACTGTTAAAGACTGTTGCCATAGGAAACAGCATTCCTGCATGTGCAGATGTGGCGCCTTACTGGGGCCTTTCCCTGCACAGGGGTCTTCCTATTGAAATCTGAGTCTGCCAATGAAATCTACAACTATTTAACCACTTCCATACTGGGCCTATTCTGGCACTCCTCTCCTACATGTAAAAATCATAATTTTTTGCTAGAAAATTAATCAGGGAAAAAATCTGTTTCATGAATTAAAAAATAACAAAACTGTAAAGTTAGCCCAATTTTTTTGTATAATGTGAAAGATGAAGTTACGTCAAGTAAATAGATACCCAACATGTCATGTTTTAAAATTGTGAACACTCATGGAATGGCGCCAAACTTCGATACTTAAAAAAATCTCCATAAGCGATGCTTTATTTTTTTTACAGGTTACCAGTTAAGAGTTACAGAGGAGGTCTAGTGCTAGAATTATTGATCTTGCTCTAATCCTCTCTGAAAGAGTTCCGTGCATACGGCTTAAATGGATTGGTATTAAAGTACAGTTTCCAGTCTCATATATGCAGATGAGTGTGGTGAAAAAACGTAGCTTCTCATTCATATGAAACTTGGTGTTTATCCTCAATGATGATAGAAAACCTTCACCAATACACCGCGTGGCAAACCCCTTATAATTATATGCTTACCAGAGGTAAAATTCAGAGTAGGGGGCGTGGCCTGACCTCGGGAGAAGATGGCAGCTTGAATCCTTTGCTCCCGCTGACAGAGAGGATAATCTGACTACAACGGAGGTTTCTTACCCGCCTGAGCACCTGGAAAACATGGGGACTTCTTCCCGCAGCTCCTCCGCATCCCGCTCCAGGTCCCCCCGAGACCTGACTGGCAGGATTAGCCAGAATATTCCAGAAATGTTCCGGTCTCATTCTGGCAACATGGCACCCACACGAGGCTCTCCTCAGACAGCAGGCCTGGTGGCAGAGACCATCTCATCCCCAGATAATGGAGCGGTAATTCTCACACCGCACTCACAACCCAGCCTTCAAGATCTCCATTCCGTGGCAATGGATATAAAAAACACCCTCATGGCAGCACTCACAGCCGCAATCACGGATCTCAGGATTGACATACAAGCGATTGCAGGCAGGGTTCAAGAAGTAGAATAGACGACCACAACCCACTGTACTGTGCTACGACGTACTTGTCAGGTCCTAGATACCCACACCCTACAGCTACGGGACCTCAACCACCACATGGAAGATTTGGACGATCGCGGCAGGCGCCATAATCTACGTGTACGCGGCCTACCGGAGTCAATCGAGGCAGACCGGCTACAAGCAGAAGTGTCCTGCTTATTTAACAGCCTCCTGGAAAAGCCCCCCACTACTCCAATAGGAATGGAACGCATCCACCGCGCCCTGCGTCCACGGGGGAGAGATTCGGACCCACCTAGAAATGTGATTTGCCATATATTTGACTACCAACTAAAAGAAGAGCTCCTGCGTAAGGCCCGCACCACTACACAGATATCACATAATGGTGCGGACATTCGCCTATTCCAAGATCTCTCTACAATAACACTGCAACGCCGCAGAGAATTGCGCCCCCCTTTGGAAGTGCTGCGTGCCAAGGGAATTCCATACAGGTGGAAGTTCCCCTTCTGCCTGTCAGCCTCTTCACAGGGACGCTCCGCGCTCCTCAGAGTGCCAGAGGATCTGCGCTACTTCTGTGACACCCTGGACATACCTTTCACAGAAGTCCCCGAGTGGTACGCAGAATTCCGTCCTCCGGCTTTCAGAAAGATCCCGCCTGACAACGAACCCATGGAAACTCAACCACACCGCTACAGGAGGCAGCGTTCCCCGTCCGAATCCAGACTTTGTCAACAAGCTCCAAGTATGGACCGCGGCCCCAGCCCGCTGAACACCCCGCAATCCAGGAGAGCGCCTCGAGACCGCTGAGCTGCAATAACAGATCTCGCAATACTTGGAGAACTTAACTCTTTAGTACCCTTCATTCCCCTGGTTCCCTCTACTGTTTTCAGAGTTGTTCCTGGTTTATGACATGCTTCGTTTATCCCATACATCATCAGCAAGTCACCCCTAAGCCCTAGGATTTTAAACCTGCCTATTATCTTCTACACCGGATACCACAACATGGACGGTAAGCCCCCCCCCCCCCCCCGTGCAGAGCGATGCAGAACTAAACGCTGCTGACATACAAGAGAGAAAGATACGGTTCAACGCTCTCTACACCACAGGAGGTACTGAACACGATGATAAGATCTGTCTTATCCACTTACAATGCACAGGTCAGGTACAACGGACATGAGCAAGCTAAACACGTATCCTTCCTTGTCCTAACACCCTACTCCCCCTCGCATTAGAATGGGGTAGGGGAGACGGCTGTATACTCTTATCTATATACCCTGTTGTTGCTTTTCCGATGTCTTAAAACTTTTATTTACTTTTTTCTTTCCTTTTTATTATCAATGCTCTAAACTTGAATGTACAGTGACGATGGGGGTGATGATCCGTGGGACTATATAAAAATACATTACACAACGCATTGACACACATATGCGGACTATAACCGACGTCTCGATCAGACATGTCCATTTATGGCACTACAGGTACTGACCAATTGTCCATGGTTGATGCCTAACACACAGCTCTCGATCTGCGAGACTATACACCCCAATGATTCACTAACCTCAATAACTACTCATGCCACCCCACTCCTTGCTTTATAATAAGGGAGGCTTGACCCCTACGGATCATCACCACCTATGGTAATATGTAGCTCATTGCAGTGAAGAGAATTAATAGCTGGGGTCCTTCTATTAAAATTCAGAATCATTAAGTTGACTATTATATCGATACTTAATTACCCAATTATATCAACATCCCCACGCGCTGGGGGCCGCTCTGAGTGCAACACAGTGCCCGCATTTACCGCTACACTAATTAAACGCAAATGGGAATACACCCTTATGATACAACTGGATCACCCCCTGTTTATCTAAAGCTTCCTAAACAATGCCCAATTATACTGGAGATCCTCACCACAGGACAATACTCTCCATGGGTGACTGAAGGGCTCAATGTTCACACCATACAAAATATACCCCACCTGAGTTGGGCTTCTCTTTCCTCTCTAATAAGAGATTCACCTCCTCTGACAGAGCGACCCCCCAGATGCCTCTCTTACTTTACGTAGCTACTCTTTAACAACGCAAGGCATGTGTTTATTGCTACGAAAGGTAGATATTACAAATTGACGACCCCACCGCATATCTAAGACAAATGCTGCAGCACCATCTGCCAGCATCTAATATCCCCATGGTCAATAAGAAGACTGACCTCCAACCAGCCCCTAAACCTTCCAGTTGAAATTAACAACCCATGTGAAGTACAGGACAAACTTAGTAGGTTGATCTCGCACCCTCATGCCTCAAGGCTCCAGCTCCTACCTCCCCAATAATCAACCGGACCACAAGCTCACTCAGCCTCAGATACTGTACACACTTTTTTGACCCACGGCAAGATAGGTCGCAGGGCCCTGACTCAATTATCCCATGAACAAGGTAGTATCTATTTCAACCCATAATGGATAAGACAACGCTGAAAGCATGACCTGTATGGGATATCGATGTGTCGAGTTTTGTATTGCATAGTTTATTAGTCACGTGTTATTCTTAAGGATTGTTTATGACTCTTTATTACACCTTGTTACTAAACACTTTGTATTGCCTACAAGATCATATTTAGTTGAACAATTGCCTATAAGGCACCCAGAATATATTCCCACACATTAGGGGTTCACTGACTAAACACACAGAATACCCTTTTACTCCGAATTACAGGCTTTACCCTGTACTTAGATTACCTTCCTCTCTCTTAACACCACCCATTCATACCCACGCGATCTATATACCAATGACCTAATCATACCATCTCCAGGTTGCACCTCAACACTAGTTTGTTATCCTTTTCACCCTCCTCATCTAGCCCACATCTCCTTCCTCCTTGTTTAGCGGACAGCTATTCCTCTCCGAACCTCAACTCTTCATACCGATTTCAGCTGCTCCTCCCCTCAGTGGCGTTTCACATCACAACTTCTGGTATATATATCAGACTTCACCTTCCACCACTGACTCACTCCGGTTATACCTAAATACAGGTATATACTTTCTACGGACTAGCGAGCAGGCTCTCGCTATTCACCGGAAACGATCACACACTCACACGAGCTCTCCTAATATCTTCGCCCACAGACGCACCTGATTGAAATACAAACGTATCATATTCTCCTAACCCCCATCCCCGCTTTCTCCCCCTAACCTTCAGTAACACCTCTCTCCATAAGACACGGACTCTCTGCTCTACCGTTTCAATTTCCTTAGTCAATCTTCCCTCCTCCTCCTCCGACGAGTACTCATAGTACTACACAAACCACCTATCTTTCTTTGCCAGCACCTCCAAACCTAAACCATCCCCTCAATATGCCGCAAATGTCACGCACTAAAAACAAAACAATCAAAGTAATATCCCTAAACGTACGGGGCCTTAACATTCCCGAAAGACGTTCTCAATTACTACTTTCCTTACAAAAAAATAAAGCGGACATTGTCTTTCTTCAAGAGACCCATTTTAGAACAGGCTCCACCCCAAAACTCTCCAACTATCGCTTTCCAACCTTCATTCACACAAATAACTCTACAAAATCCAAAGGAGTCTCTATCCTATTCGCTAAAAATTGCCCGTTTCACATTAAAGACACTTGCATAGACAAAGAAGCACGCTACCTTTTTGTCAAAGGTACGCTACATGGAAAACGAATCACCCTCGCCAACATATACGCGCCTAACATGAAACAGGTCCCCTTTTTCAGGTCCACCTTACAAAAACTCACTATGTTCCAAGAAGGCCTTCTTGTCCTAGGAGGAGACTTCAACGTTCCTCTGAATCCCTTACATGATACCTCGACTGGTATCTCAACCCTGCCATATAGCGCGTTATGTGCAAATAAATCACAACTAAAGGAGCTGTCATTACATGATTCCTGGCGTACACTTCACCCGAACGAGAAGGATTTCACATTTTATTCGACTCCTCATAATCGATACTCTAGACTAGATTATTTATTCCTATCACAAAGGGACCTACCGATGTTAATCACAGCCACCATTGACCCCATGTATCTTTCGGATCACCACCCTATATCCATGACATTAGTATTCACACACACCAATCCCCGACCCCAAATTTGGCGTCTGGACCCCTCGCTTCTCACAGATACCGCCACAATGACTGCCATACACGAACGCCTCTTGCGTTACTTCAAGGAAAATTACTCCCCTGATGTCTCACCTATGATGCGATGAGAAGCCCATAAAAGCACCATACGGGGAGAACTAATAGCACTCTCAGCTAAACGAAGGAAGGACAGACAGGAACACATAACTACACTGACTTCCCGTATACAAACATTGGAAAGAGCTCACAAAACTTCCCAAGCATTGACATCCCTCCCAGAACTGCTCCAAGCCAGGACCGACATTCTAGAGGCTCTAAACAAGCAAACGAAATGAAACTATATACTCTCCCAAAAAATATTCTATGAATATGGCAATAAGTCCGGCAAAATCTTGGCAAGAGCTCTCCAAGCCAAGAAAGCAAACACAACGATCCACTTGATAATAGACGTTGCAGGGAAAAAATAGTATCCAATGACCAAATAGCCGCGCAATTTCTACACTATTACACTCAGCTATACAATATACACCCCTCCAACCCACAGACGGACAACACTCAAAGAACAAAAGCCATCCACGACTTCCTCACGTAATACAGTTCCGAACCCATATCTACTGAAGCAGCTAATGATCTGGAACAACCCATATCACCAGCTGAAATAGATATGGTTCTCAAACAATTGAAAACTGGCAAAAGCCCCGGACCTGACGGTCTGACGACAGGATATTACAAAACATTTATTGACACCCTCAAACCACATTTCCTGAATGCATTCAACTCCCTAACCTCTGACAACCCCCCACCTAGAGACCTACTGACAGCACACATAGCTGTAATACCTAAGCCCAATAAAGACACATCTATGGTGTCGAACTATCGCCCAATCTCATTATTGAATTGCCCCTTCTGCCTAAACTCATCTCGTTAGACCAGGTGGGCTTTATACCTGGCAGAGAGGCAAGAGACAATACAATCAAGGCGATCAATATTCATAAATGGCTAACTTCCACCCAACAGCAAGGATTTTTTTTGTCTCTGGATGAGGAGAAGGCATTCGACAGGGTGGCGTGGGACTATATGTCTGAAGTACTCAAAATGATCGGTATACGAGACCTCATGTTGCAATTTATAATGGCCCTCTATGCCTCCCCTACCGCACAGGTCCGTGTCAATGGCCACCTGTCAAATGCCTTCTCCATGTCAAACGGGACACGCCAGGGATGTCCGCTTTCACCTTTAATATTTGTCCTTACATTAGAACCACTCCTCCAACGCATACGATCTAATCCAGTCATCAAAGGAGTCTCCGTCTCAAATACTACATATAAGCTGTCTGCCTTCGCAGACGACATCCTCTTGTTCCTGACAGATCCACACATTACATTGCCCAATTTACTTAAAGATTTTGCCACATTTAACTCCCCGACCAACCTACAAATCAACTTTACAAAATCCGAAGCCCTAAACATTAACTTAAAGAAGGAGACCCTTTCATCCTGTCAATCTAATTTCCCCTTCAAGTGGACCTGAGATGTGATTACATTCCCCGGGATTCACCTACCGGCCCACCTATCTGACCCATACCACAAAAACTATCTACCGATCCTCCAACAAATTCAAAGACCTAAAGTCCTGGTCTTCAGGACTCCTCTCTTGGTTTGGGAGGGCATCGATAATTAAAATGAACATTCTTCCAAGAATACTATATGTTCTGCAAACAGTCCCCATAAGATTACCGCAAGCCTTCTTTACATCGTATCGCAGGGCATGCAGCAAATTCATATGGGGCAAGAATCGCCCTAGACTCAGCTTTGATAGACTATCTTTACCCAAATTAAAAGGAGGCATAGCTCTCCCAGACATTGCCAAATACCACAGGGCATGCCAATTGTCAAGAATCATTGACTGGAATGTCCATTCCCACACTAAAGCCTGGACACAAATTGAAAATGAATTTTCATCGATCCCAATTCGACAATTACCTTGGACTTCCTCAAAACAGATCCCTCTGGCTTGCACACAACATCCCTTGATCTCCTCTACACTTAACTCATTTAAGACAACGTGCCAAAAACATCACATTTCTTCTACCCCAGGCCCAATGACACCAATCCGAAATAACCCAGATTTTCCACTGGGTCTATCCACTACATTCCTTGAGGACTACTGGCCCCACACTGAATTACGCGCAGAACATTTCTTCTCCGGAAACACCTTCCTAACCATTACTAATTTACCCACACATACGTCCGGAAGACCCTTTCCTCTATGGACATACATTAAAATACGTCATTTTTTTAACCACCCCCACAAGAACCCCGAATACTCCAGACAACTCACACCTTTTGAAGTACTGTGTTCCAAGACGGAACCACAGAGACATGTGATCTCAGAAATATACGCTCTCCTTTTCTCTGAACACAATCCCAAATCCAATGTAGCCACTCGTGGATGGGAAAGAGAATTATCACTAGACCTATCAGAACAATAATGGGAAAATATATACTCCTATATCCACAAAGGTTCAATTAACGTGTTAACACAAGAAAACGGCTTCAAGATCTTCTCTAAATGGTACAAAACTCTGCTTAAACTCCACAAAATTTCCCCTTCTATCCCCTCCACCTGTTGGAGATGCTTAGAGGGAGAAGGCTCCCTTGTTCATATATGGTGGTCCTGTCCACTCATCCAACCCTTCTGGAAAGAAGTCCAACGTATTACCACTAACATTACCACCTACCAGATTGAATTCACCCCTGCCCAAATGCTGCTACATCACTCCTCCATCCCAAAAAAAGACTACCATCGCTCTCTTGCCTTACACATGATAAACGCGGCAAAAATGTGCATTCCGACTCTCTGGAAGTCCTCCAAGCACCCTACTATAGCTGACTGGCTCAAACGAATAACTAAAGTAGCAGAAATGGAGGAACTGATTCACCAAGCTAAAGATACGCCCTCCAAATTCAAGACTATTTGGTCTTGCTGGCAACATTTCCAAAAGACAGACGAATATGCTGGTCTATTGTCCTAAGGTCTTACACTGACGTTTGAGGCCTAGTCGGAGGAGGACTCGTTAAAGTCTATTCTACTCATCTAATTCATTTATTCTCGCCTCCCCTTAGGTCCTACCCTTCTTTACTATCCTCCCCCTCCTAAAGGGACACTACATGATGATACAGTAAATGATGATAAAGAAGACAACTATTCTCACACACCCACTCTACACCTTCTCCTTAGACCTATTATTGCCAAATCCGTGATCCCCATGCCCCTCGATACAGAACTTCCAACCTTCCTGACCAACTAATCGCAGGATTGATAGTGGTCCGGTGACCGCAATCCTAACACACATTAAACCATCCAGAGGCAACATACAATAACCAGTAATATTACATACACAGATAACTCTAGGATCCCAAACAAATAAATATCAGTTGAGCTCACGATTGATCGAGCCTGCACATATCCTTAATCATACCTGAAGGCCTCTTATCATTATCTACACTATTCAAATGGTGCCTTCTTGAGAAACACGATAGCTCACAGTAACCCAGACAGGCTCAATAAAACACATCATTAGGATACCCCACAAAACATACAAAGACCTAACAGGGTCCCAACAACACAATATACTCACTAAATCGATTCTAGGCATAGACACCCCTGTTTGAAAGTTTAATACTTGTTTATGATTACTTACGGTTATATCATATTTCTGTTCATCAATATAAAAGTTAAACATAATGTATAGTACTGAATAGGTGCTCATTGTATCGCATATTCTATACCAAAACACTATACTATTCCTTATGTACCATCATTATGTAACGCTAATGTATAACATGACTTTTATTTACAATAAACATTATTCTGGAAAAAAAAAAATTCAGATTAGCCCATAATCACTTAGACTGCTCTGCCCATTACAGTTCTTAATGCTCCAGGGCCACGGTATATGGATATCATTGGAAAAGCATGTGAGATTAAAGAGGGAGGAAACTCTTCATAGTGTTAACCTGTTTATTTAAATACCAATTCCCCCTTGATACAAGTTAGGCTTACAATGTATGAAGTTAAAAACAGCTTGTCATGACAGAGCGTCAGCTCACCCCTGGCCGGAGTTTCCATAGCGTTCTGCCCGCCAAGATGAGTCCCAGGATGACGTTTGCCACGTTGCCACGCCCTGATGCGTTTCATCATTCCGTCCTCAGAGAGCGTGGCCATGCAACACGACCCAGCATCTGATATATGACCATCCACTGTATATAATATACCCCGCCCCCTGTTATATAAGAACTGTCACCTGAACTGAAGCATCACACAGCGGAAGACTCCCACTGAGGCGGATCTTGCGGAGGACGAAGCGGAGAAGAAGCCGGAGGAAGATGCCGGATGAGAAGACCGGAGGAAGAAGCGGAGGAAGAAGCGGGGGAAGAAGATGGAGGAAGAAGAAGAACACCGAAGGAAGACCAGAAGAAAGAAGATGGAAGAAGAAAGAAGGGGTTAATAAAGGGATTTTCAAAAACCGTCTCTTGTCTTTTTTAACCTTTTTGACACTTTTTTTGTGAAATGGTAGGGGTACATTTGTTCCCCATTACCAATTCACACAGGGGAAGTGGGATCTGGGGGTCCCCTTGTTAAAGGGGGCTTCCAGATTCCGATAAGCCCCCCGCCCGCAGACCCCCACAACCACCGGCAAGGGTTGTGGGAATGAAGCCCTTCTCCCCATCAACATGGGGACAAGGTGCTTTGGGGTGGCGCTAGCACAAAGCACCCTCCCAATGTTGAGGGCATGTGGCCTGGTATGGTTCGGGGGGGTGCTCTCTCATCCCCCCCTCGCTTCCTGCGGCCTGCCAGGTTCAGTGCTCAGATAAGGGTCTGGTATAGATTTTTGGGGGGACCCCACACCATTTTTTTTTTAATTTTGGCCCAGGGTTCCCCTTTCAAATCAATACCAGACCTGAAGGGCCTGGTATTGAATTTGGGGGGACCCCCATGCATTTTTAAAAAAAATTTGGTTTGGGGTTCCCCTGTGGGGGAATCCCATGCCGTTTTTATCAATGAACTTTTATGTGTATTGTCGAACCGACAATTCATTATAGCCGGCGCTAGTGCTAGTACTTTTAAATTATTTTTTTTCCTTAAGTAAAAGTCATTTTGCACTCGGACTGTTTTAAACAAGGGAAACATGCGCCACTTTACAGGCATACTATAGACACCCCCCAGGTTCAAAATTTAAAGGAATATTACACTTTTATTGTTTCACTTTAAGCATTATTAAAATCACTGCTCCCGAAAAAACGGCCGTTTTTAAAACTTTTTTTGCATTGAAACATGTCCCCTGGGGCAGGACCCAGGTCCCCAAACACTTTTTATGACAATAACTTGCATATTAACCCTTAAAATTAGTACTTTTGATTTCTCCCATAGACAATTCACTATAGCTGACAATTCAGTATAGCCGCTATTACTTAATTTTTTTTCTCTTTAGAAATGTCATTTTGCTGTCAGACTATTCTAAACATGGGAAAAAAGTGCCACTTTACAGGCATACTATCCCTTTCTTGACTAAGCCTATTTTTGACATTTGGTGTTTACAAGTTAAAATCCGTATTTTTCGCTAGAAAATTACTTAGAGCCCCCAAAAATTATATATATATTTTTTAGCAGAGAATCTAGAGAATACATTGGCGATTGTTGCAATATTTCATGTCACACTGTATTTGTGCAGCAGTGTTTTAAACACAACTTTTTGGGAAAAGGGACACTTTCATGAATTAAAAAAAAAACAAACAGTAAAGTTAGCCCAATTTTTTTGTATAATGTGAAAGATGATGTTATGACAAGTGAATAGATACCTGTCACGCTTTATAATTGCATGCACTCGTGGAATGGCGACAAACTACGATACCTAAAAATCTCCATAGGCGACGCTTTAAATTTTTTTTACGGTTACCAGGTTAGAGTTACAGAGGAGGTCTAGTGCTAGAATTATTGCTCTTACTCTGACGATCGCGGCGATACCTCACATGTGTGATTTGAACACCGTTTACATATGCAGGCGCGACTTCCGTATGCATTTTCTTTGCTGCTGGATCTCGCGGCAACGGGGCTGCTTTAAAAAAAGTGTTTTTTTTCTTATTTATTTTTATATTAATAAATTGTATTTAAAAAAAAAATGTGATCACTTTTTTTGCTGTCACAAGGAATGTAAACATCCCTTGTAACAGTAATAGGTGATGACAGGTACTCTTTATGGAAGGATCGGGGGTCTAAAAGACTGCCGATCCCTCCTTTGCACTTCAAAGTATTCAGATTGCTGTTTTCAACGATTCTGAATACTGTATATTTTTTTAAAACCGTCGCCATTGGCAGCCGAGTAAACGGGAAGTGACATCATGACTGGAGACTGGAACGAAGCCACTTACAGCTTTGTTCCAGACTGTCACTAGCCGCCAGAGGCGGCGGATTGTTGATCGGGCCTCCCGGTGTAACGGGAGGCCTGGTAAGAGCGGTGGGGGGGGCGTCCCCTCCCACTCCTCCGGTATAACAGCCGAGCGGCTTTTAGCCGCATTGGTTATACCTGGTAAGCTGATCGACGGCTCTAAAAAAACAGTACCGGGATGATGCCTGCAGCTGCGGGCATCATCCCGGTATAACCCCCGAAAGCCGAGTACGCACATCTGCATTTTAAAACTTTTTTTTGCACTGATACATGTCCCCTGGGGCAGGATCTGGGTCCCCAAACACTTTTTATGACAATAACTTGCATATAAGCCTTTAAAATTAGCACTTTTGATTTCTCTCATAGACTTTTAAAGGGTGTTCCGTGGCTTTCGAATTTGCCACGAACACCCCAAATTGTTTGCTATTTGGCGAACACCCGATGTTCGACTCAAACATCGGACTCATCCCTACTCCTAAACACTTCCTTTCAGGATTCCACACCTTCTTCGCTTCCTCTGCCGCTCCTAAGTTTACCCACCATCATACCTAACATAAATGTAACCAGATGGGTGGAAAAAAGGGATTAGAGGACATAATGATAGGCCCAGCTCCCAAAACCTTTATATCTCTACAGATAGAATATGACCTATCTAATTCAGAATATTACACCTATCTACAGATAAAACACTTTATCAGTTTCAACTTAAATACCACCATAACATTACCATGGAGAGTAACTCAATACTATACTAAGCCTAATAATAAAGATATATTTATCAAAACCTCCCACATACAAGCATGGGAAAAAGACCTAGGCACTAATTATTCCTCTGAACAGTGGCAAAACGCGCTCCACATCACATATGCAGCAACCAAAAGTGTGAACCTATGGGAACTAACACAAAAAAATTTGCTCAGGTGGTATCTAACACCCTTCAGATTGCTAAATTCTCTCCCACATACTCCTCATACACGCTGGAGGAACTGTGGAGCAGTGGGTACACTATACCACATACTTTGGTCCTGTCCTGCTATCGCCACCTTCTGGATGGGGGTATTTTGTTTACTTACACAAGTGTTGAGCATAAAAAACCTCTGTCACCAGGCCTCGCACTTTTGTCACTAGATATAAAATCATTACCATCAGATACCAGAAACATAGCTGTCCACATTCTTTGTGCAAGACTAGTGTTGGTGTGCCATTGGAGAGACCAGTTAGTCCCATCAATCCAAGAAGTTATAGTGGCAACCAACACTCACGCTGTGTATGAGATGATGTTCGCCTCAGCACAAAATAGACATCAAAAGGCTAACTATCTGTGGAAGAGATGAGTAGAATGGTACGAAACAACATCTAGGAATTAAATATGATTTTCTATCAAGAATTACAATAAAGTGAAATACTTTGACTATATTACACTTGTTTAACCTGGTTATTCAGTTAAGTTTTTCTTTACCTTTATATTTTTTAAACCCTTTGCTAAACATAGCTCAGTCCTGGTTGGACTGTATAGACAACATGAATAGACCAGCATTGGTCTCTTGTGACACTAATGCTGAACATCTAATTCTGTATCTATTACATTACCTATGAAGCTAACCAAATCTGAATGTCTTAAACGTCTTAAATGTCATATATATATATATATATATATATATATATATATAATATAATCCGCCCCCTGTTATATAAGAACTGTCACCTGAACAGAAGCGTCACACAGCGGAAGACTCCCACTAAGGCAGATCGTGCGGAGGAGGAAGCGGAGAAGAAGCCGGAGAAAGATGCCGGATGAGAAGACCAGAGGAAGAAGCGGAGGAAGAAGCGGGGGAAGAAGATGGAGGAAGAAGAAGAACACCGAAGGAAGACCAGAAGAAAGAAGATGGAAGAAGAAGCAGGGAAAGAAGAGGAGATTAATAAAGGGATTGTCAAAAACCGTCTCTTGTCTTTTTTAACCTTTTTGACACTTTTTTTGTGAAATGGTAGGGGTACATTTGTACCCCATTACCAATTCACAAGGGGGTGGGATCTGGGGGTCCCCTTGTTAAAGGGGGCTTCCAGATTCCGACAAGCCCCCCGCCCACAGACCCCCACAACCACCGGGCAAGGGTTGTGGGGATGAGGCCCTTCTCCCCATCAACATGGGGACAAGGTGCTTTTATATTCCTTCATATTACCTATGAAGCTAACCAAATCTGAATGTCTTAAACGTCTTAAATGTCCTTTATGTTTTTCTTCTGTATTGACAATTTGTTGAAAACCAATAAAGAAATATTGAAATGAAATCAGATCTGGTAACAAGTCACCAAGCGGGTATTATCCTCAGACCAGGAAATCTGTCCTCCAGGGGGCAGGAGAGCGATAGTGAGTATGATGACATGGCGGCTGGTTCTCATTTTATTGAATTATTGTAATATATCTGAAATCCACATATCAGAGTAGATCATTTCCTCTACATCACTTCCCCTTTAGGCTCCTCCCACTAGAAAAGCAACCCCTCCCCCGGGCATTTATCCAGCATTCTTATGCCGTGTACACACGAGCGGACTTTACGGCAGACTTTCTGAATGAACTGACTTGCCTACACACAATCCACCATAGTCTGTCGAGTTCGTACGTGATGACGTACAACCGGACTAAAACAAGGAAGTTCATAGCCAGTAGCCAATAGCTGCCCTAGCGTGGCTTTTTGTCCGTCGAACTAGCATACAGACGGCGGACTTTTTGACCGGACTCGATTTCAACGGATTAATTTAAAACATGTTTCAAATCTAAGTCCGTCCAACTTTTGAGAAAACAAAGTCCGCTGGAGCCCACACACGATCGAATTGTCCGACCAAATCCCGTCCGCCAGGCAAAGTCTGTCGTAAAGTCCGCTCGTGTGTACGCGGCATTATAGTGTTTTCAGAGCTTCATAAACACAATGAAGACACATCATAAATGTCATAGAAGTGTTACTGAGCATTGCTTCCTTCTGCATAATCATCACACGTGTGAGTGACTCCTAAGGGTGTCTATTCCATCCTATTTCCTGCTTGTTAGGAATATGGATGGTCATTCCATATGTATGTAGCGGGACCCTCGTAAGGGCTGCTGAGTTGGTTATAGCAATCCGCCAATCACCCTGCTGCCGACCTCCCATTCACCATGTTAGAGACATTAAACAGTCAATGATTTAATTTTCTTTCTCTTTATTGCCAGGATATAATTTGGAAGAAACAAAGGAAGTATGAGATGCCCATAGAGATTTCACTTTGATGGGTATCATCCATGACCTTGGCCTAGTAAATGGATTTTTCCCTGTAGAATCCTCACTGCAGACTATTGCTTCTTCTGTTACTTGGCATATCTGACTGAAGATCTTCTACTCACTGCTTCCAGTTAATGCAAGAAGAATCACTCTGAATAATTCCCCTCTAGACTGATGTGGTTTTCCTGTTACATATCAGAGAGCCAAAGACCTATACCGCCTATCTTCCATGGCTCAAAAAAACTAAACAGCCTTACAGTCTCTGGAAGTTACTGTCCACTTCTGTTCATGCTGTGTTCCCTGGCCACACAGCATGCTTCACTACTCGCTCCTGCTTCAACTTCTTTATGTTACACTGACCTTCTCCTTTGGATCAAAGTCCTGTGTTTCCCATGTCACAGAACACCAATCTACTTCTGCCACTTCGTCTACTTGATCTTCTCCAGCATCAAAGTCTTGTGTTCCCTGGTCACAGAAACTCGATACTTTCTCATAGAGATGAAGATATTTCCCAAGACTCCCACCTAGTGACTCCTCCATTCCTCCTCCGCGCAGGGCGCAACCCCATGTGGAGACGCCCGGTACAGCACCTCAGCACTCCATGCTGCCTTTCCTGTGCTCCAACTCCCCCCTGGAAGCATGTGACCCCAGCTTATATGGGAGACCTGTCCCCTGCCAATACCGAGAGATAATTGGTCAGGGCTCCTCACATGAGCTGCCTGCCACTCAGGTCTCAAGTTCAGCCTCCCTTCCAGAACAATTCTTCTGAAAGCAGGGGAGGATCTCTGAGCCAGAGTACAGGGACCACACCCCCACTATACTGACACTCCCATTCCCAGATCAAAACAAGCAAGCCTGAAATGAAATACACAAGCCTGGCTAAATTTACCTACACCTGGGCCATACAGCTAGAAAAATACTACTTTAGCACCTACCTTTAGGTAGAGGGCGTTACATGTACATAGCCCGGTCACTGTTCTACTATAAGGGGAACCCCAAATCCCATGGATGAGATTACAAAGAGAAAAATTCCCTCAGAGAGAGGAGAAGACATGAGAAGAGGACAGGTGATAGAAGATTCTACATTGGTGAGGATGGAGGACACCCAGAGATAGAAGGAAACACTGACAGACGGGAACAATCACAAGACGTCACATTTCCCCATCACTGCAGATCACACATTTCTCTTACCATAATTCATGAATTTTACTCTCCGGGTTCATCAGAAAGGAAAGAGTATCAGACTTCCTTTTATATCCTGAAGAGGAGGAATCTTCTATTTTGTCCTCTCCTGGACAATCTTTACTGGAAATAGTACAACCCAGAAATCTAAAATCCAATAATGAGATAATAATTACCACCAAGAATGTATGACATCTAAACCAAGAATAACAATGTAACACCCAACATTTCCCTTCCACATGGCTCTGGCTCTACAGTCTCATACTGGAACTGATGAGGACTTCTCATTGGTGGCTATGAGCGGTCTTTAAATTCACACTCCAGACAAAACTTTTGGAATCCTGGAACACCACTTTGGTTCCAGGTATAAAATGCAGTCCAGATATTCCCATCTCCGCCCACTTCTGCAGACAATTGGCCCCTCCAATGTTGGGATGATGATGTCACACCCCTGGCATTATTTCCCTCCCCCAGATCTCTGAACATGAAGCTTTCCCTCCAAATGTTCTGTGTGATAAATGGTATAATTGCGGGGCAGGGAAAGGGTTAATAAGATGTGAATGACGTGATTGTTACCAGAAGTTGTGTAGAAGGTGATATGTGGGAACCACCATTTAGCTCTGGTTCACACAGCACAACATGAAAGTCACAGCGACTTCCAGCTTGACTATTCTCTACAACTTCCCGGCAACCAGGTGTGACTTCAAAGTGACTTTACTGAGAAGCATTCCTATGTGACTTTGATGGATCCGTGTTCATAGCGTGTTTTGTCACATGCAAAACATGGGTCTGCTAACCGTGATTGGGGCATCATTAATAATCAGGCTGCATTTACATCTGCGTGATTCTGAATGCACATCAACCGCGTAGAAATTGTGTGCTTTGCCGCACGTTTCAGAAATGCGCTGCGACCGCGCATCACGCATGTACTGCAAAAATGGCAAGGCAAGCACGATGCATGTTTCCAAAACATGTGGCAATGTATGCGTTTTCCTGCAGGTTGCCAGGCATTCAGAAACGTTCAGATGTGAACAAATGGTATTGCAAATGCAACTTATGTTGCCTCACATTTTCAAAATGCATAGCAAAGCATGCGTTTTTCTTGTGGGTTTTCATGTGCGTTCAAAAATATGAAGATTCAAACATATGGTAATGCAAGTGTGATGCGCATTGTCGCACGAAACACGCAGCAAAGCATACATTTTCTTGTGGGTTGCCGGGCAGTTGTTACCATTCATTCACATCTGCACATTTTCAACTGCACAGCAACCTGCAAGAAAATCCATGCTTTGCTGTGCGTTTCATAAATTCAGAGCAATGTACGTCATGCTTGCGTTATTATTCATTTGCAGCGGCACATTTTTGAATACCAGATATGGCAGACCACAATAATACATGCGCTTTGCTGTATGTTTCAAAAATGCACAACAAGGAGCATTGCTTTTGCATTACCATTCATTTACATATGCGCATGTGTGGCGTGTGTTGCTGTGCATTTTTTTGACATACGAAAAAGCACACATTTTCTGTGTGGGTTGCCTCGTATTCAGAAACACGCATATGAATGCTGGCTAATTGTTAATGACACCCCAATCGCAGTTAGCAGACGCATGTTTTGCTGCCAAGATACATGACGCTCCATGACTGAGAAGATTCTTGAGCTACTTTGGGGTGTTTGTTGCATGTAGGGCAGAACATTCCAGTGAATGGGCTCCCTATACACAATGTGTGCTTACACATGAAAAATACACAACTAATGGAAGTGGGAATGTGCGTTTCCGCTACGCTCAGGTGTCTGGGATGTGTTTGGGAGGAAGATTTTAGGCAGCAAGGATGACCAGGGAGGAGAGGTGAGGGGTAAAGAAGCCTGAGAAGTCACAGCAAAGTCCTAAAGATTCAGACAAATGTACAACTTTCTGGCGATTTTACATTAAAGTCTATGGGAGTCGTGCAGCACAAGAATCGCTCAAAAGTAGTGCAGGAAGTATTTACTTTTGTTGCAGTGAAGAGGGAAATATAGATAGGTAAGGGAGGAAGAAATGGTATAGTCATTTAGAATAAAGATATAAGAAGAGTGGCCCTGAAGGGTAGATGTAAATAGTGAAAAAACTTCTCTAATGCTAATCAAAGAGGGAAGGGGGCAAGATAATTGTATGGTTATATGTATATGTGGTTTTTGGACTTTGGATTTTTTACTACTTCCCCCCCCTGCCCCAGTCTTGACAGATTTTTTTTTTTTTTTTTTGCGAGGGGAGAGAGGGGGGAGGAAAGGGAAGGAAAAGGGAATTACACATATAAATACATTTATGGACACTAGAAGATTAGAAGTGAGGGGGATTCCCCCCTCACTCATTATTTTATAAAGGGGGAAGGGAGGAGAGGGGGGAAAGGAAAGGAAACACAGATACACGATTTATAATAATTATGAACTATAGGGATATTATTCCCTTCCTTAAGCACAAATGTACTCTGAGGGGGGGGGGGGGGTTGTTTTTTGTTTTTTTTTCTCACAAATCACATTATTATGAATTGAATGAATAGTCATTATTATGACTATTGACATGAATTAGAATAAAGGGGGATTTATCTCATAATGAATTGAAGTGATTAAACACTTAAGGACTAGCCTCGTTTTGGATTTTAAGTGTTTACATGTTTAAAACAGGTTTTTCTGCTAGAAAATTAATTAGAACCCCCAAACATTATATATGGTTTTTCTTCTAACACCCTAGAGAATACAATGGCGGTCATTGCAATACTTTTTTTTGCACCGTATTTGCGCAGCGGTCTTATAAGCGCACTTTTTTTGGAAAAAATTCACTTTTTTGAATAAAAAAATAAAACAACAGTAAAGTTATCCCAATTTTTTTTTATATTGTGAAATATAATGTTACGCCAAGTAAATTGATACCCAACATGTCATGCTTGAAAATTGCGCCCGCTCGTGGAATGGCGTCAAACTTTTACCCTCAAAAATCTCCATAGGCGACATTTAAAAAATTCTACAGGTTGCATATTTTGCGCTACAGAGGAGGTCTAGGGCTAGAATTATTGCTCTCGCTCTACCGGTCGCTGTGATACCTCACATGTGTGGTTTGACCACCGTTTTCATATGCGGGCGCTACTCGCGTATGCGTTCGCTTCTGCGCGCGAGCTCGTCGGGACAGGGGGGTTTTAAAAATTTTTTTTTTTATTTTTATTATTTATTTTAAAATATTTTATTTATTTTTACACTGTTAAAAAAAAAAAAAAAAATTGTGTCACTTTTATTCCTATTACAAGGAATGTAAACATCCCTTGTAATAGAAAAAAGCATGGCAGGACCTCTTAAATATGAGATCTGGGGTCAAAAAGACCTCAGATCTCATATTTACACTAAAATGCAATTAAAAAAAAAAAAAAAAGTCATTTAGAAAAATGACATTTGAAAAAATATGCCTTTAAGAGGCGTGGACGGAAGTGACGTTTTGACGTCGCTTCCGCCCAGCAGTATCTTGGAGATGAGTGAGCGCCATCTTGGCCTCACTTGTCTCCTGACACACAACGGAGGAGGACGCGATCGCCTCCGCCGCTAACGACGGCTCCGGTAAGCGGCGGAGGGCACCGGATCGCGGCGGGAGGGGGGGGGGCCCTCTCCCGCCACCGATAAAAGTGATCTCGCGGCGAATCCGCCACAGGGACCACTTTTATCTGAAAGCCGGCCGCCGCACGAAAACGGGGATACCGGGGTTATGGCAGCTAGCTGCTGCCATAACAACGATATACCCCTTCAAACTTAGGACGTATATATACGTGCGGCGGTCGGGAAGTGGTTAATGACACGAATTAGAATAAGGGGGGGATTTATTTATGATTTTACATTTAAAACACTTTATAATTATAAGCACGATTGTACACGGAGGGGGATGGGTAAGTTTTTTTTTTTTCCCTCTTTTTTCAAATACATAATAATGAATGGAAGGGATAATGACACGAATCAAACAAGGGGGAATTTATTTATAACATTATTTTTAAACACTCTATAATTATAAGCACGATTGTACACGAAGGGGGGTGTTGGGGGAGGAAATTTTTTTTTTTTTTGTTCTTTCATCACATATGTTAATGTTGACTGCTGGGACAGGGGGGAAACTAGGAGATGAAGGATGTAATGTGTAGTATGTTTTTTTTCTGTGGATTGAATATAGGGCTATAGAATGTTGTATAAATGATGTATATATAAATGAAATAATAAAATTTTTATTATTAAAATAAAAAATTCAGCAATTAAAATAACAATAAAATCTTTTTGTTTTTACCTGACCTGCGACTTTACATGTCATCAGAATGTCGCTGGAAAATTGCTGTAGTGTGAATCAGGGCTTAGGGCTGAGGAAAGTGTGAGTTCCCAGGACTTCTAACAAGTGTGGTAGACGGAGAACATGTCTGATAATCACCGTTATACTGTATGCAGGTTCCTGCCCATTCTATGAATTCAGTTAGGATATCCTCACATTCACTTACCTGACCTCCTGACTCCTGTGTAGGAATGGAGATAGAAGTTTCTGGCACTCTGGGCCCACAGTGAGTTTTACAAAATGTATAGACTGAAAACGTTCTCTCTCCAAAGACTTCAAGCAATAGATCAGCTGCTTGGAATAATTCCTGTCCATCCACAAGTGACCAGTATCTGAGCCCTTCAGCTTCAAACTTGTATAACCAGACAAGACGCTCCTAATGAAGTCCTTGTCCTGAGTCTCATACAGACAGAAGATGATCTGAGTAGGGAAAGTCTCATTGATGTCCACTATGACCCATTCTATCATTGTAGATCTGTTGTCCTTCATGGCCCATTCTATGATTGCAGGTCTGGCTCGAAGTGAGATGGTGATTCCTGTGATCTCTGAGAATGTCTTCACCTGATTTTCATTTAAGAGACCAAACAGGAATTGTACAGATAATGCTAAATGTGAGTAATCTGAACTGTAGTCATGGAGTGTTTTCCCTTTACAGATCTCCGGGAGGAAAGTACCTTCCATAGACCCAGACCCATCATCCATCCCATAATACAGAGCAGCAAGGAACTCCTGTACACTCAGGTGGATGAAGCTGTAGCAGGTTTGGGTCCGGACGTCCCAATGAAAGATGTTCTCATTCAGAAATACAGACTCCACCTCATCCAGAGAAAGTCCATGTCTTTCTAAATCTTTCTTCTCAAATAAGATTTGTTGATTCAGAACTCCCTGATTGGCCAGAGCACACAGCTTCTTCAGACAGGTTTGTTTCCTGTGTACAGACTGCTCCTTCTTGCTGTGATGGGTTAGTAAAACCTCCAGGTAGAGAAGGTAAAGAGAAGTCATCGTTTGACACCGAATTGCATCCAAATCTTTTCTTATTTCTTGTTTCATTACAGTGCAGACAATCCAGCATTTGATGGGGACGGCACACATGGTGTACACAACATCATTCTCTTTTATTATACTGAGAACCTTGTCTGCATCTTCTTTATTTCCAAAGAATTTATGGACATATTCCTCTTGATCGTTCCTTGTAAATCCCTGGATTTCCACATTCCGAGAATCATTGATGAATGTGTTAAGTTCCTCCATGGCCAGTGACCTTGTGGTGATGATCAGAGAAGATTGAGGGAGAACCTGTCCCCCGAGCAAGCTTTGGAGAATTATGTCTTTGTGGGTTTTCATAGACAAATCAAGACAACACTCAGATTTCTCCTCCAGAGTCCACCTCAGTTCATCAAATCCATCAACTATGGTGAGAAGTTTTCTCTGACTTCCAGGATCCTTCAAAATAGACACCAGGTCATCTGAACTCAGTCTGCAGGCTCTGGATAAAAGTCCCACAAGACTTATGTTTTCAGGGATGGTGTTGATTTCTCTACAGCTCAGATAAAACACAAAATCAAACTTGTCTTGGTAGAGATCTCCAGAGGCCCAGTCCAGCATGATCTTCTTGGAGGTCATTGTTTTTCCAATCCCAGCAGCTCCTTTTAATACAACAATCTTAGGGATGAACCCATATTTTTCAGGGTCAAAGAGAGCCTGGATTGTAGTTGGAGATCTTTTCTCCATGATCTGTAGATGTCTTCTGCCTGAACTTTTTATTTCTTGTTCTTTTCCCTCTTTATTCTGGGGTCCATTTATCATCAATAACGTGGTGAATATTTCCTGTAGATAAACAACCTCCCCCATACAGGAATTATATTCTTTAATCCTCTGGAACTTCTCTTTCATGGACTCTCTGTGTTCCTCTCTGATGTCTTTATGAGAGAAAGGAGAATATTTTATTCCTCATACATACATGAAATAGTATTTATAAGACAGAGTTGGAAATATTGTATTCTAACCATAAACCCAAATAACGGGACCCTAAATGAAGATGTCCCATGGAAATACAGGAGGACTGTGGAAGCATCCAAACTATGGACACACCATCAAGACCAGAGGAGTAACTAGAAGCTTCAAGGCCCCGGTGCAAAAAACCATGAAGAGCCAACATGACAGCTGTGGCCCTTTCCATCCGTCCCAAGTCCTTTCCTCCAAGACAGAGTTGGAAATATTGTATTCTAACCATAAACCCAAATAACGGGACCCTAAATGAAGATATCCAATGAAATACAGGAGGACTGTGGAAGCATCCAAACTATGGACACACCATCAGGACCAGAGGAGTAACTAGAAGCTTCAGGGCCCCAGTGCAAAAAACCATGAAGAGCCAACATGAGTGCTGTGGCCCTTACCATCCATCCCAGGCCCTTTCCTCCAAGACTGGGGCCCTTCCCTCCAAGAGTGGGGCTCTTCCCTCTAAGGAAGGGGCTCTTTTTCTAGCCCTTTCCACTTGTTCCTTTTGTGGGCCCATTATAACCCTGGTTCACACTGCTGCGACTCATCATGTGACTTGCAACACAAAGTCACATGACAAGTCAAAACATATTCATTTCAATGGGTGCTGTCATAATCAAGTCGCAGCAACAAAGAAAAAGGATCCTGCAAAACCTTTCTGTGACTTTGGTGCGATTTGAGTGCCATAGACCACAATGTTAAATCACAAAATCACAAGCAAGTAACAAGGAATCTGCAAGCAAGTTGCAAAACTTTGGAATCATAGCAGTGTGAATTGAGCCCATGTTCTGAAGTGGGCACCCTTCCTGCCATCTTGGCCCCCCTACAGTGGTGGAATGCCAGGGCCTGGTCTCAAGTGCAACCTTTGCGACCCTGGTAGTACCTCCACTGATCCAGACTACAAAAGAACAAAATATTCATCCAGAAGAGATTTCATATGAAACGTGGATGTTCTACTAACCTGAGTATCTGTTGTCATATATCATCTCCTTCAGTTTAGCTGAAAATAAGATTAGGGAAGTTATTAGTCCTGACAAACCTCTGAAATGTATAAAATAATAACTAAGAGAGTTATTAGTGTAGCAGATCCTCCCAGACACCATCATCCCACCAACCCTCAGTAAATTGGAGTCTCTCCTCCTCCAGGTGATGGGGAGTGTCTTTGTCTGCCTGGTAACATCTCAACACATTGCAGTGACATGTGACCATGGTGGGGGGACCAGAAAAGCCCCCAATTCTCTATTGAGGGATTACAGGCACACACCTAGAATCTGGAGCCTTGACTCCTCTTTCTGATGGAGGTTCAGTTGGATGCATGGGGCACAAGGCTCAGAACCCCGAGCAACAATTAATGAGGGTCTCCTAGGAATACAGCTATAAATATGGAGGTTCTGTATAATAGACAAGTGGCTGTGATTGTATTGCTCTGCTCGGCATGCTGAGTGATGTCATTGTGTTATGGTGACTGACTGCCGGCATCCTGGAGAAGTGTTACTCTGCTTCCCTTTTACATTTTATTTTATTCTGTAAACTCCCTCAGTAAAGATTGTTTAACCCCTTAGTGTTAAATATGAAGTACTTGTGTGCTTCTATGGACCTCACAGCCAACCAAAACTAATATACAAAATAAATACCAAAGGATAATATATCACCCTAAAAATACACATGAAAATACAGCAACTATTAGCAAGTGACCTCAACACTCTTAACACAAATAATGATAATAAAAAATTGTGCGCTAATGCAAGAAGCTATGAAGCGAAAATAGACAAATATGCATGGATGACTATCCCCAGTTTAAAAAAAAATACAGTATTATGCGATAAGATGTGATAATGTGTGAAACAGTGATAAAGAGCTTGGATCAAAAGCAGATATTCATATGATTTTACATAAAAATAATAAAATAAGTCCCAAATAATAAAGGGCATGTGCTTCAAAAAGTGATGAGATGTGAAGATCAAGTGCTGAAAAAGCAGTTCTTGAAAGTTGTGAACACAATTGCTCCCACCATCCAGACATCCACCCGAGGTGTGCTCTAGCAGCTCACCTTAAAAAAAGACCCCAACAGGTCTAATGGAACTTTGGTATACAGGTCCTTTATGGCAGTTCACATTCCACTCTCCTCTCCTCTCATTATAGCATGAACCCAGGGATGTGGTATATGGCTCAGTAATCGGGGATAAATATCCGCTATACTGGATTAGATCTCCTCCTCTCTTCCATTCACAGGCCATACAAAACAAATAAGAACTCCATAGTGTAGTCATTTCACAGAAGAAATGGTTTTATTAAAACCTAATACCTTACTTCTAGGTTAAAAGCTAGCAATATTGTTACAATCCCTACTTCCTGTCTCAGCCGTGATGTCACTGACCCTTCCTACTTGTTACGTCACTGGTCACGTGACTTTTTCAAGGATAGGAGACAGGTGACAGACGTCGGGCTTATAAAGCCCAAAGGTTACTATGGAAACTTATAAATAGTATCCCAGGAATCACGTGTCCTCACAGCCACTGGTGGAATTACAAAAAGCAGCCCCCAGTGGTCAAAGACAAACATTACATGACAAAAAAATGGTGCAAAATATTAGGGTGAATCGCAATTCATTATAAGACATTTATAATCACAAAATGTCACTAAAATAAAAAACAACAAAAAGCCAAAAAGGAAACAAGACTAAAAAAATAAACAATGCAATGAAATTAAAAACAGAAAACATGTAAATAAATGTTGTTGTGTAAAAGCTAATGAAATCTAGTGAATTGTCTAACTACGCCCACATTAGCCTAACCATTGATAGAGGTAAAAACAGCACCATGCAGCTTTAAAAATACCTGAAATAAATATAAAAATGCCAGAAAAAAACTGTGTAGGGACTAATGACATCTAGTGGGACAATAAGGTATAAACACCCAATTTAAACATTAATAGAGGTAAAAACAGTGCCAGCTAGCTTTAAAAAATACCAAAAGTAAATATTAAATAAAAAAATCAATAGTTGGAAATGAAACAATTGAGGTCAAAGTCAATATTCATTCCTTGGGGATGGAACAAATTTAACTCATAGATCCATTTAGACTCACTTTTACTTAATTGGTTGACCCTATTTCTCCATCTCCAATGGGGCTCAAATTTTTCAATAGCCCAAAATTTTAATACTGTAGGATCTTTCCCCTAAACAGGGGAAACGCGTCGCGTTTCCCCTGTTTAGGGGAAACGCGACGCGTTTCCCCTAAACAGGCTTCCACTGGGAACGGAGACACGGTGACTTGTCTCTGTTCCCAGTGAAAGCCTGTTTAGGGGAAACGCGTCAGGTGGAGCTAGAGGCTGTGACGCCATCACATTTTTTTAGTTCTTTCCCCATGCAGTCAGTCGGTTTGCTCCCTTGCTGCATGTCTGCTAAAATTTGCAGTTGAACTTTTTAGCTGTTTTTTTATCTGGTTCCCGTTTGCTGTGCACCTTTGAAGTTGTTGATTTGCGGTTCCTAGAGTGCTGTGTGTCATTGCTGTGATCAACTGCAGTGGAATTTGTTGAAGTGACTTTGAAAAAGTTTTTTAAATAAAAATGTTTTGAAATACACATCTGCACTATGGAGTTTCTCCCGCTTTGTTCCCACTGGGGTGTTCGGCTTATATTATGGATAAATCAAAGATTTAAATTATTCTGGAGCTGTGGAAATCTTTCATACCAAAAACAGAGGATACCTGTTCTGTGGATCGGGTTAAGTGGATGAAGATTCTGCGACTGACATCCAGGTGGTAATCAAGGAAGCCGGCAGGCTAGTGCAACAAGCTTGTTTGATCTCCCTAACCAGAGATCCATCTGATCCAGTAAGCGGCCTCTTCTACTATATTTCTGAATGGGAAGATCATCGCTGTATTCCAGTAGAAGATTTATTTCATCGTCAGCATAATATATGTTTCTATGAGGACTGAGCTTGATTACATATAATTTTTATTGTTTAAGTTTTTACACAGGATATTCAGGGGGGAGAAGTTCCCACTGACAGACTGTTTTTTTTCTAGCACTATCTTTGAGATGTTGAGTGAATACTACATTGTTGCTGACTGAAAAGTCCTTTTTTGCAACATTGTGGCTGATGTCACTATACCACTATATTTCACTATATGATGTTCACAATATTATTTTGAGTAATGAGTGGATGCTACATTGTTGCTGACTAAAAAGTTTTTTTAACAACATTGTGGCTGGTGTCACTATACCACTATATTTTTTAATATATTTTTTACTATATTATTTTCACAATATTGTTTGGAGCACGTTAATTCAATATACAGAGGAACTATAGCAATTTCTTCAAATAATTTTTTTTTTTTTTACATAAATTATTTTGGATATTTATTATTCAATATCACATTTAGGGTTCAAACCACTAAGGATCACACACACTGTATGATATACACTGTGTTAGGATGCGCGCTTGTCACTATATAAATATTTTATGGTTCTCTAACTCTAACCTCAAATCAGGAAAATTAATGGTTTTAGTATGATACTCAAATGTCAATTGGATATTTCTGTTGTTGTTGTTCAGTCATTGAAAAAAATGGGTTAAACTTTGCACATCCCCAGTCCATATCGCTATCAGATCATCAATATACTTTTTATATAATACAATTTCAGGTGGAGGATCCCTGAAAACAAATTCCTCTTCCCTCTTTGGCATAAAAAGATTGGCCATGCTGGGGGCGAACTTTGCACCCATCGCAATTCCCCTAATTTGTATATAATAATCTGAATTATGCCCAGAATAGCTGCGATGCAGATCATATTCTACACACTTAAGAATCTAGGATTTTTGTTTGGATACCAATTCACTAAAGATTTCCAGGGCCCATTTTGTTGCATGTAAAGCTTTATCATGGTTAATGATCGTATATAATGATGATACATCGGCTGTTGCCAAAAGTAATTGTTCATTTCTAGACATGTGCATTCGTTTTCGTCCGAATGCATTTTCGTCAGAATTTCAGGTATTTGCAGAATCTGAAAAACGAAAGATCCAACATAAACAAATGCTTTATTTTCCTTTTCGTTGCTACAACAGTTCGATATAGATAGGAGATTCGACATGATGATGACAATAACAATCTGTGTCCATCAAACCTGTGGTTGAATGTGCCTAACCTTAACTCTATTAGTCCAAGATTATTCTACATAGAGAGAAAAGATTTGACATAGAGAGAAAAGATTTGACGTAGGGGAGAAAAGATTCGACGTAGGGGAGAAAAGATAAATAAAAATAATGATGATGAATGTTATTGGCTGATTGTAACCAAAGAGGAGGAGAAGTAAAATAGCTAGAACTAAGCACACACGTACTTTGGCTTATGGTGTCTGTTGAAAGTTCTAAGAAGATTCGACGGAGCAGGTAAACTATACGGCGTCGTACAGTTTAGCTGCTCCGTCGAATCTTCTTTGAACATTCGACAGACACCATAAGCCTTCAATGACAGATTCGACCCTAATTTGGATTTTCGGACGAATGAAATTTTTAACGAAAAACAAAATAAATAAAAACGAATTTCGGGAGTAACTAAATACATTTATTTTTCGGACGAAAACGAAATTCCGAAACAAAATATTTCAGTGTGCACATGTCTATGAATCATTTCCCACATCAATTTCATTAAAGAACTTAACTTCTTTAATGAAAAAGGTCTTAAACTGGTTCTACGCCCTTATTCCGCATAAAAGACCTTTCACCAAAACATCTAATATGACAAATTGGGAAAGGGAGCTAGGCTCTACCTTCACTTCTAAAGAATGGCAATGTGCTATCCAGTCAGGTTATCTCTATTCCCAATGTGCCAACCACTGGGAAATAATACTAAATAATAATATTATAATATTAATAATAATACATAATTCACAGAAGCTATATAACCCCTGTGAGGCTGTCACAATTCTTCACTCTAGAACCCAATACCCTTTGGAGACAATGTGGTACAAGAGACAGTATAACACACATTGTATGGGACTGCAAGAGTGTGCGTAGTTTCTGGAATGAGGTTTTTAAATTAATTTCCTCAGTAACTGGCTTTTTGGCTTTTTCATTAGACCCACCCCTCACCTTGCCCTACTCACCCTCTCTACTAATAATATACCAGAAGTACCAGAAGTATGATAATACAAATTCTTATAGCTGCACGTCTGACTATAACTGCAAAATGGAAATCTACTATGACACCTAATATCAACAAAGTAGTACAAAGGGTTAATGTCCAATACTCTTATGTAAAACACTTTGCTGTCTATTCTAATAATTTAGGCTCTTTCTTATCATAGTGGACGCCATGGACTTCACGTTATACAGATGAAAACTAATTTTACTGACAATCTTTACAAGCATGTATGTAACCAAGCAATCCTCAGGTTGTGATACGGGTTTTGTTTCTTTTGTTCTTACTTTATTACTTAACTTCAAATTTTTCTGTATTAGCTCATATGCATAAATCATTAACATAATTTTTTTATTTTATTGTTTAAACTTCAATAAAAAACATTTGAAAGAAAAAGGTCTTTAAGTTTTACAATTTCTGATGAAAAGAAAACAAAGAAAAATTAGTAAACTTATGCCGTGTACACACGGACAGACTTTTCGACCAGACTGGTCCAAGGGAACGAATCCATCTGACAATCTGACCGTGTGTGGGCTTCATCGGACCTGCAGTGGACTTTTTCGGTCGAAAATCAGACAGGCTTTAGATTTGAAACATGACTCGAGTCCGGACGAAAAATCCACTCGTCTGTATGCTAGTCCAATGGATGAAAACCGACGCTAGGACAGCTATTGGCTACTGGCTATCAACTTCCTTACTTTAGTCCAGTCGTACGTCTTCACGTACAAATCCGTCGGACTTTGGTGTGATCGTGTGTAGGCAAGTCCGTTCGTTCGAAAGTCTGTCGGAAGTCCGTCAGAAGTCCGTCAAAAGTCCGTCGGAAAGACCGTCGGACCTTTGATGCCCGAAAAGTCTGCCCGTGTGTACACGGCATAAAACAACAAATAGTGGAATGTAAAGAAAAATTGTAACCACATAGCAATACAACCCAATTTACAATACTTACTAATCAACTTGACAGAGTTCTGGAACAAGAGGACTTAGAAGTCAAACAAAGGAAAAAGAAAAAATATTTTAGACACCGCTGATTATAAACAGGATCAGGTGTTTAAATGGCAACTCCAATTGCAAGGAGGGAACCATGCATCAGCCAACACTACACCAGAAAGAGGTGAGGCTAACCTCTCCACGTAGGGATCAGAGGCATGGGTCACCTGCACCTCCTAGATGAGAAATAAGGGGTAACAGCAGGCATCTAGGACCCCCAGACCTTGGTGGGGGAATAAGGGCAACCAAAAACCCTGGTTCAAGTCTCCAAGAAGACTACACTGGCATAATTAATATATGGGACTAAATATGGGAATCACAATGGAAACAATAATTAGCTTAACAATAGGAATTGGAATAAACCAACATTACCACAATCATGGAAATCACTATGATTAGTATGATGACCCAAGAAGGAGCCCATTGCCAACATATAACAGATTTGAACCTCTGAGGAACCACTATGAAGAAGAGACTCCTCTGCCTTTTTTAGATCAATGGAGGCATGAAAGATCCCCACCTTGGCAGGAAAGGATGGAAGATCAGAGAAGAAGTCCAAATCCAAGAGGGGCAGCAGAGCACTATGGAAGGTCCAATAGAAAGAGTGTAAGAGTCCAGGGCTTACTACGCATGCACCAATGGCGCGTTGCTGCAAGAGAAAATCCGTGCCATCTGAGCATGCACCAAAGATGCCTCAGGGTGCCAACCCGCACCTGCGCAGAAGACTTGATGGAAAAGGGCAGGAAAATGCCCAGGGCGCACACAGGAAGTGACCTCAACCTGATGGAAAAAGACAGGAAAATCCCCAGGAGTCTCACAGGAAGCGACCTCAAACTTCCCTATATAAGCCCAGCCCAGACACTGCCAAATTGCTGGATTATCTTCAGTCCCCCCTTGTTCCTGTGCTAGTGTGTGATCTGGAAACCTGTTTGACTACTCTTGATTGCTGCTTGCCTTTGACCTCGGATTTGTACCTTAACCACTCTACTTCTTTGCCCCTTTTGTACTCAGCTGCCAGATTGGAACCGACCCCGGCTTGAATCTCCACCATTCTTCTTCTGATTAACCCTTTTATGCTTCTTTGCCCAACTGGACATGACCTTGGCTCAGAGCCTGGACTAAGTCTTGCACGATGCTCTGCACCCTTGGCACCCCTGCCACTCGGTGTCCCCACAAAGTCTCTGTCTCCATCTCCAGAGGCTTTAAGGATCTGAAGTGCAAAGGAGGCCTCCCCACTACTTTGGTCTCACATCAGATATGTGGCACACATGACAGAACAATCCAGCCATGTCTGAGACTGAGGGGAGTGCTTCCACCTTCGAGGCTCCAACAAGTGGCCTCTGTGTCTCAGGCCTTGATGACAAGAGGGGTACTTTCAGCTGGAAGGTCGGCTGATTGCAATGACCAATCCCTCAGTTCTGAGCCCTGCGGAACTACCTGTTATGGCCATGGAGTAGACATGTGCATTCGTTTTCGTCCGAATGCATATTTGTCCGAATTTCAGGTATTTTCGTTATCGGAAAGGGCAGAATCCGAAAAACGAAAGATCTGACATAAACAAATGCTTTATTTTCCTTTTCGTTGCTACAACAGTTCGATATAGATAGGAGATTCGACATGATGCTTACAATAACAAACTGTGTCCATTAAACATGTGGTCGAATGTGCCTAACTTTAACTCTATTAGTCCAAGATTATTCTACATAGAGAGAAAAGATTCAACATAGAAAGAAAAGATTCAACATGGGGAGAAAAGATCGCTGCTGGAATTGGGTGGGGGAAGTAAAATACAAATAATGATGATGATGAATGTTATTGGCTGATTGTAACCAAAGAGGAGGAGCAGTAAAATAGCTAGAACTAAGTACACACGTACAGCCAACTTACTTTCATTTACGATTTGCTGGCAGAGACACACACACACTGAATCATGTCAGAAGACAGTCAATCTTAGCTGCGCTCCCTATAGGATTCTATGGGATGGTCATCTACAGCAGATACAGCAGCAGACATTAAGCCAAGACATCATAGAGAATCCCAGGTCCTGATGCTATACCTGTACTAGAGATAGGTAACCATCTAAAAAAGAGAGCTACTATGAATATAATCTAATCATCAATACGGAGAGCGGAGACTACCCTGGACGTCTTATATGATCACGGTGGTGAGGAGATTGTGGTGGAGATAATGTTAATGATAATGATAAAGCTGTTGAACCAGGTCTCTGAAATTCACACAAAATCCAAATCCTCCTCGTACAACAGTATCTCTAGTTCACCCATCTTGTCTGCCAGGCTCCTGGCATTGGTGAACATGCCACGTAGTTTAGACCGGTCACATATTATCCTCTTTTTAGGTGTTCCGAGATTGCAACTAGGACTTGCTACTATACCTACCTTGGGTTTATGTGCTTTGGTCAAACTACCACTAATGCCCCCAATACTACCCTCTGGTAGGGATGAGCTTCGAGTTCTAGTCGAACTCATGTTCGACTCGAACATTGGCTGTTCGCAAGTTCGCAGAACAGCGAACAATTTGGGGTGTTCGCGGCAAATTCGAATGCCGCGGAACACCCTTTAAAAGTCTATGGGAGAATTTAAAAGTGCTAATTTTAAAGGCATATATGCAAGTTATTATCATAAAAAGTGTTTGGGGACCCGGGTCCTGCCCCAGGGGACATGGATCAATGCAAAAAAAGTTTTAAAAACGGTCGTTTTTTCAGGAGCAGTGATTTTAATAATGCTTAACCACTTCAGCCCCGGAAGGTTTTACCCCCTTCCTGACCAGAGCACTTTTTACAATTCGGCACTGCGTCGCTTTAACTGCTAATTGCGCGGTCATGCAATGCTGTACCCAAACGAAATTTGCGTCCTTTTCTTCCCACAAATAGAGCTTTCTTTTGATGGTATTTGATCACCTCTGCAGTTTTTATTTTTTGCGCTATACACGGAAAAAGACTGAAAATTTTGAAAAAAAATGATATTTTCTACTTTTTGTTCTAAAAAAAATCCAATAAACTCAATTTTAGTCATACATTTAGGCCAAAATGTATTCGGCCACATGTCTTTGGTAGAAAAAATGTCAATAAGTGTATATTTATTGGTTTGCGCAAAAGTTATAGCGCCTACAAACTAGGGTACATTTTCTGGAATTTACACAGCCTTTAATTTATGACTGCCTATGTCGTTTCTTGAGGTGCTAAAATGGCAGGGCAGTACAAAACCCCCCCAAATGACCCCATTTTGGAAAGTAGACACCCCAAGGAATTTGCTGAGAGGCATGTTGAGCCCATTGAATATTCATTTTTTTTGTCCCAAGTGATTGAATAATGACAAAAAAAAAAAAAAAATTACAAAAAGTTGTCACTAAATGATATATTGCTCACACAGGCCATGGGCATATGTGGAATTGCACCCCAAAATACATTTAGCTGCTTCTCCTGAGTATGGGGATACCACACGTGTGGGACTTTTTGGGAGCCTAGCCGCGTACGGGGCCCCGAAAACCAATCACTGCCTTCAGGATTTCTAAGGACGTACATTTTTGATTTTACTCTTCACTACCTATCACAGTTTTGAAGGCCATAAAATGCCCAGATGGCATAAAACCCCCCCAAATGACCCCATTTTGGAAAGTAGACACCCCAAGCTATTTGCTTTGAGGCATGTTGAGTCCATGGAATGTTTTATATTTTGACACAAGTTGCGGGAAAGTGACAATTTATTTTTTTTTTTTTTTGCACAAAGTTGTCACTAAATGATATATTGCTCACACAGGCCATGGGCATATGTGGAATTGCACCCCAAAATACATTTAGCTGCTTCTCCTGAGTACGGGGATACCACATGTGTGGGACTTTTTGAGAGCCTAGCTGCGTACGGGGCCCCGAAAACCAATCACCGCCTTCAGGATTTCTAAGGGCGTACATTTTTGATTTTACTCCTCACTACCTATCACAGTTTCGGAGGCCATGGAATGCCCAGGTGGCACAAACCCCCCCCCCCCCCAAATGACCCCATTTTGGAAAGTAGACACCCCAAGCTATTTGCTGAGAGGCATGGTGAGTATTTTGCAGCTCTCATTTGTTTTTGAAAATAAAGAAAGACGAGAAAAAAACATTTTTTTTTTCTTTTTTCAAATTTCAAAACTTTGTGACAAAAAGTGAGGTCTGCAAAATACTCACTATACCTCTCATCAAATAGCTTGGGGTGTCTACTTTCCAAAATGGGGTCATTTGGGGGGGTTTTGCCACCTGGGCATTCCATGGCCTCCGAAACTGTGATAGGCAGTGAAGAGTGAAATCAAAAATTTACGGCCTTAGAAAGCCTGAAGGCGGTGCTTGGTTTTCGGGGTCCCGTGCGCGGCTAGGCTCCCAAAAAGTCTCACACATGTGGTATCCCCGTACTCAGGAGAAGCAACTTAATGTATTTTGGGGTGTAATTTCACATATTCCCATGGCATGTTTGAGCAATATATCATTTAGTGACAACTTTGCGCAAAAAAAAATAAAAAAAATAAAAAATTGTCTCTTTCCCGCAACTTGTGTCACAATATAAAATATTCCATGGACTCGACATGCCTCTCAGCAAATAGCTTGGGGTGTCTACTTTCCAAAATGGGGTCATTTGGGGGGGTTTTGAACTGTCCTGGCATTTTATGCACAATATTTAGAAGCTTATGTCACACATCACCCACTCTTCTAACCACTTGAAGACAAAGCCCTTTCTGACACTTTTTGATTACATAAAAAAATAATTTTTTTTTGCAAGAAAATTACTTTGAACCCCCAAACATTATATATTTTTTTAAAGCAAATGCCCTACAGATTAAAATGGTTGGTGTTTCATTTTTTTTTTCACACAGTATTTGCGCAGCGATTTTTCAAACGCATTTTTTGGGGAAAAAACACACTTTTTAAAATTTTAATGCACTAAAACACACTATATTGCCCAAATGTTTGATGAAATAAAAAAGATGATCTTAGGCCGAGTACATGGATATCAAACATGACATGCTTTAAAATTGCGCACAAACGTGCAGTGGCGACAAACTAAATACATTTTTAAAAGCCTTTAAAAGCCTTTACAGGTTACCACTTTAGATTTACAGAGGAGGTCTACTGCTAAAATTACTGCCCTCGATCTGACATTCGCGGTGATACCTCACATGCATGGTGCAATTGCTGTTTACATTTGACGCCAGACCGACGCTTGCGTTCGTCTTAGCGCGAGAGCAGGGGGGACAGGGGTGCTTTTTTTTTTTTTTTTTTTCTTTATTATTATTATATTTTTATCTTATTTTTAAACTGTTCCTTTCATTTTTTTTTTTTTTTTTAAATCATTTTTATTGTTATCTCAGGGAATGTAAATATCCCCTATCATAGCAATAGGTAGTGACAGTACTCTTTTTTGCAAAAATTGGGGTCTATTAGACCCTAGATTTCTCCTCTGCCCTCAAAGCATCTGACCACACCAAGATCGGTGTGATAAAATGCTTTCCCAATTTCCCAATGGCGCTGTTTACATCCGGCGAAATCTAAGTCATAAAATGCTCGTAGCTTCCGGTTTCTTAGGCCATAGAGATGTTTGGAGCCACTCTGGTCTCTGATCAGCTCTATGGTCAGCTGGCTGAATCACCGGCTGCATTCTCAGGTTCCCTGTTGAGACAGGAGAGCCAGAGAAAAACACGGAAGACGTGGGGGGGGGGGCATTCCCTCCCACTGCTTGTAAAAGCAGTCTAGAGGCTAATTAGCCGCTAGGATTGCTTTTACATGAAAGCCGATCGCTGGCTGAAAAGAATGATACCAAGATGATACCTAAACCTGCAGGCATCATTCTGGTATAACCACTCAAAGTCGTGAATGGCGTACCTGAAGACAAAAAAATGGTTAACAATAAAGCACAGTAAACGGTAAGGTATAAAAAATTGCATACCTGAAAAACAAACATGATAAAACATAATAACAATAAAACATTGCAGAATAGAATACAGTAAAAAAGAGCAGAACAATAGAGAGAATAGAGAGAGAGAGAACAATAAAACGACAACTATTTTTTTTTTATTTTATATTTTTGTATGTGTTTTTTTTTTTTTTTTTTTCACTTTTTTTTGTAACTAACTTTTATAACTGTAACCGGTTCCAGGTTCGGGTCTCTCAAAATGCGATGGCATCTTGGGAGACCCTGTGAAAGTGTGCCTAGTCTGTGTAATGCTGTACCCTACGCTAATACTCAACTAGTGAATGGTAGCGTTCAAAACATTCACCAATGCAAAGACCAGGATTGTCAGGACAGGAGGGACAATAATAGCGGGTGTCACGCCTATATCCGCGCTTGCTGCAGACACGACATCTTTTTTGGGGGGGTTCGCTGGGTAGGGGTACTCGGGAGGACATAAAGAAAATGCCTCTCATGCAGCCGACTGCATTTGGTTGGGGATGTGAATGGGGGAAGTACGGGCGCTGCAGAAGTGGTGGGTTCCCAATTAGGATTGGCGAATGCAGCAGGAAGGGCACTATGGGCACGACGGGCCTGTGTTTGTCTTCTTGGTGGCAGCGGGACACTACTTGTGCTTGCAACCTCACCAGCTTGAACTGCACTTATGGGACTCGCCACGTCACCAAGTGTTACTGCAGTGCTGGTTTGACTACGACCGGGGTGTACTAGGCCGCTGGTGCTTGCCAGTTCACCAAAACGCTACAAAAAAAACTGTTAGCGATCGCAGGGATCAGGCCTGACTCTGCGAACGCTGCAGTTATGCGTTTAGTGTTTTGTAAGTGACAGTGATCGATCGATACTGAACTTGGGTGGGCTGGGCTGGGCCGGGCGGAGGGGCAAAACTCAGGTGCTAGCAGGTATCTGGGCTGATCCCGCTAACACTGCGTGTTTGGGAACCCTAAACTGCTGGGGACGCTAGTATAGATCTGATCGGATCAGATATTGATCAGTTCAGATACTATACCACTAAGGGAGGTGTACGGTGCGTGCGTGGGTGTTAGCGCTACTGGCGCTAACCTGACGCTGCCTGGGGCTGGTGCTTGCCAGTTCACCAAAACGCTACCAAAAAAACTGTTAGCGATCGCAGGGATCAGGCCTGACTCTGCGAACGCTGCAGTTATGCGTTTAGTGTTTTGTAAGTGACAGTGATCGATCGATACTGCACTTGGGTGGGCTGGGCCGGGCGGAGGGGCAAAACGCAGGTGCTAGCAGGTATCTGGGCTGATCCTGCTAACACTGCCTGTTTGGGAACCCTAAACTGCTGGGGACGCTAGTATAGATCTGATCGGATCAGATATTGATCCGTTCAGATACTATACCACTAAGGGAGGTGTACGCTGTGGGTGTTAGCGGTACTGGCGCTAACCTGACGCTGCCTGGGGCTGGTGCTTGCCAGTTCACCAAAACGCTACCAAGAAAACTGTTAGCGATCGCAGGGATCAGGCCTGACTCTGCGAACGCTGCAGTTATGCGTTTAGTGTTTTGTAAGTGACAGTGATCAATCGATACTGCACTTGGGTGGGCTGGGCCGGGCAGAGGGGAAAAATGCAGGTGCTAGCAGGTATCTGGGCTGATCCCGCTAACACTGCGTTTTTGGGAACCCTAAACTGCTGGGGACACTAGTATAGATCTGATCGGATCAGATATTGATCCGTTCTGATGCTATACCACTAAGGGAGGCGTATGCTGCGTGCGTGGGTGTTAGCGGTACTGGCGCTAATCTGACGCTGCCTGGGGCGACGCATATCACCGCCGGGCGATCAGGGGGCTAAACATTTATTCGGTAATAAACGGCGGGTGCCCTGACACTAAAAAAAATAAACAAACTAACCAGCGTCACCCGTAACGGTTATACGGTGATTAGTGGTGAAAGGGTTAACTAGGGGGCAATCAAGGGGTTAAAACATTTATTAGGTAGTATATGGGGGTCCCTGTCGCTATAAAACGCTGACGGCGAACCTAAATATTTACCTCCCTAACTAGCGTCACCAGCGACACTAATACAGCGATCAGAAAAATGATCGCTTAGTGACACTGGTGACAGGGGGTGATCAAGGGGTTAAAAGTTTATTAGGGGGGGTTAGGGGGGTATCCTAGACCTAAAGGGGGGTAACACTCACTGCCCTAACACTGTAACTGTCACAAACTGACACCATGCAGTAATCAGAAAAAAAAAAAAAAAAAATACTGCTTGCTGTCAGTTTGTGACAGGGGGGGGGTGATTGGGGGGGATCGGGGGGCGATCGGGGGGGGATCGGGGGTGTAAAGTATGCCTGGCATGTTCTACTGTGTGTGTGTGTGTGTGTGTTGTGCACTTACATGTCTTCTCTCCTCGGCGCTGGAACGGAAACTGCCGAGCCGAGGAGAGATGACATCACATCCTCTGCCTGTGTGAAACTACACACAGGCAGGGGAGGATTCCGATTGGCTGGGAGCGATCGCGAGGGGGGGGCCACGATCGGATGGTCTCCCCCTCGCCTCCCAACGCTCCCTGTCAAATGCCGACCGCCACTGGCACCGGGGGGGGGTCCGATCCCCCTCCCGCGGACCCCCTCCCACGGGAGGCAGATCACGTACAGGTACGTGATTCTGCCTGCCCATGCCATTCTGCCGCCGTATATGTGCGTTAGGCGGTCGGCAAGTGGTTAAAGTCAAACAATAAAAGTGTAATATCCCTTTAAATGTCGTAGCTGGGGGGTGTCTATAGTATGCCTGTAAAGGGGCGCATGTTTCCCGTGTTTAGACAGCAAAATGACATTTCGAAGGAAAAAACCCATTAAAAACTACTCGTGGCTATTGCATTGCCGACAATACACATAGAAGTTCATTGATAAAAACGGCATGGGAATTCCCCACAGGGGAACCCCGAACCAAAATTTAAAAAAAAAATGACGTGGGAGTCCCCCTAAATTACATACCAGGCCCTTCAGGTCTGGTATGGATATTAAGGGGAACCCCGGCCAAAATTTAAAAAAAAATGACGTGGGGTTCCCCCTAAATTCCATAGCAGACCCTTCAGGTGTGAGAGTGCGGCCCCCCCCTCCTGAACTGTACCAGGCCACATGCCCTCAACATTGGGAGGGTGCTTTGGGGTAGCCCCCCAAAACACCTTGTCCCCATGTTGATGAGGACAAGGGCCTCATCCCCACAACCCTGGACGGTGGTTGTCGGGGTCTGTGGGCGGGGGGCTTATCGGAATCTGGAAGCCCCCTTTAACAAGGGGACCCCCAGATCCCACCCCCCCGTGTGAAATGGTAAGGGGGTGCTTACCCCTACCATTTCACTAAAAAACTGTCAAAAATGTTAAAAATGACAAGAGACAGTTTTTGACAATTCCTTTATTTAAATGCTTCTTCTTTCTTCTATCTTCCTTCATCTTCTGGTTCTTCTGGTTCTTCCTCCGGCGTTCTCGTCCAGCATCTCCTCCACGGCGTCTTCTATCTTCTTCTCCTCGGGCCGCTCCGCACCCATGGCATGGGGGGGAGGCTCCCGCTCTTCTCTTCATCTTCTTCTTCATCTTCTTCTCTTCTTCCTTCTTCTCTTCTTCTCTTCTTCATTTTCTTCTCCGGGCCGCTCCGCATCCATGCTGGCATGGAGGGAGGCTCCCGCTGTGTGACGGCATCTCCTCGTCTGACGGTTCTTAAATAACGGGGGGCGGGGCCACCCGGTGACCCCGCCCCCTCTGACGCACGGGACATGACGGGACTTCCCTGTGGCATTCCCCGTGATGTCACAGGGGAATGCCACAGGGCATTTAATTTTGGTTCGGGGTTCCCCTGTGGGGAATTCCCATGCCGTTTTTATCAATGAACTTCTATGTGTATTGTCGGCAATGCAATAGCCGCGAGTAGTTTTAAATGGGTTTTTTCCTTCGAAATGTCATTTTGCTGTCAGACTGTTCTAAACACGGGAAACATGCGCCCCTTTACAGGCATACTATAGACACCCCCAGCTATGAAATTTAAAGGGATATTACACTTTTATTGTTTGACTTTAAGCATTATTAAAATCACTGCTCCTGAAAAAACATCCGTTTTTAAAACTTTTTTTGCATTGATCCATGTCCCCTGGGGCAGGACCCAGGTCCTAAAACACTTTTTATGACAATAACTTGCATATAAGACTTTAAAATTAGCACTTTTGATTATTCATGTTCGTGTCCCATAGACTTTAGACTTTAACAGTGTTTGCGTGTTCAAACAAACTTTTTTCCTGTTCGCATGTTCTGGTGCGAACCGAACAGGGGGTGTTCGGCTCATCCCTACCCTCTGGAATATGTTCCGCTCTGACAATTTCTACCTCTGGACCCTCCCCCCATCGCCTAGTTTAAAAACTCCTCTAACATTTTGGCCATCTTCATTCCTTGCTGATCTTCACCCTCCTCATTTCGGTACAGTCCATCCCTTTCCTTTATAGTACTGGTTATCGACTGAGAAGTCGGCCCAGTCCTCCAGGAACCCAAACCCCTCCTAACTACACCAGCTCTTCAGCTACTTGTTTACTTCCCTAATCTCCCTCTGCCTTTCTGGTGTGGCTCGATGTACTGGTAGTATCCCTGAGAACACTACCTTGGAAGTCCTTTTCCTCAATTTAGCTCCCAAGTCCCTAAAATCGTTCTTTAGGACACTCCATCTGCCTCTGACTTTGTCATTGGTGCCAACATGCACCATGACAGCTGGATCTTCCCCAGCCCCTCCCAGTAATCTGTCCACAAGATCCGTGATGTGCCGAACCCGAGTGCCAAGGAGAAAACATACAGTTCGGCGCTTCAGGTCTTTGTTACAGATTGCCTCTCTGTCCTTCTAAGAATTGAGTTCCCTACCACTAGAAACTGTCTTTCCTTTCCCTTCGCTTCCCCCCCACTCTCACTGGAGGATGTCTTCCCCTGGCAGTAGGAGAGTCCCTTAGCTCCAGCAGTGCTGGTCCCTGACTGGTTTCACTAATGTCACTCAATGAAGCGTACTTATTGGGATGCTTCAGCCCTGGATTGGCCTCCCTGGCACTTCCACCTCTACCCTTCCTGACTGTCACCCATCTACTCTTTCCTAGTGCCTGCACCTCTTTGTCTCTACCCGCCTCTGTGCTGGCCCCTGCCGGCACCTCTTTGTCTCTACCCGCCTCTGTGCTGGCCTCTGTTCATCAGTCCATCCCCTCCCTTCCCCCCCTTTTTCCATTTATACTTTTTAGGCTCGAGCCCCCCAGGGACCTCTGCACAGATGTTCATGCCATATTTTTTACATTATTTATAAAATAATTTTTCAAACAATGTAATAGTCGTGGCATGGACTTCGGTGCATAGATATCTGGCATCCGGACGATCGTTTATATGTTTTATTTGTTGTGTTTTTTGTTTTTTTCCTGTGCTGTGCGTTGCCATATCTGGTGACTATTTGATGCAGTGGCCTCCAGATATATGTCATGTTCATGTGTCTCAATTATTACCTCCCATTGGGGAGTTCATTTAATTTTTTATTAATCAATAAATGTAATATTTTTTCAACCTATCCCTACATTGTATGCTGTGTCACTCATTTGGTCCTCTGGTTCCTTACTTTCTTGGTAGGGACAAAACCCCTTCTTTTTTGATATATATGCAGTTTTTTGACTAGAGTGATGCTACCTATACTAGGTAAACAATGTTTGAGGATATTACTGTGTGTCATCACACATAAATTTGGACCCTTTTATGTCTTCTTTTTGGTTTGTACTTATATAGCACCGTCAATTTACACAGCACTTTACATATATATTATACATTTACATCAGTCCCTACCCTTAAGGAGCTTACAATCTAAGGTCCCTAACTCACATTGCTACATACACATACTGGGGTTAATTTATACAGGATCCAATTACCTCTCAGCATGTCTTTGTATTGTGGGAAGAAACCGGAGTACCCGGAGGAAACCCACGCAGGCACAGGGAGAACATGCAAACTCTAGGCATGTGGTGTCGTGGTTGGGATTTGAACCAGCGAACCTTTTTACTGCTATGCGAAAGTGTACGATTTATAAGTTTCCACAGTAACCTATGTGCTTTATAAGCCCGACGTCTGTCACCTGTCACGTGACCAGTGACGTAACGCGTAGGAGGAGCCAATGACATCACTTCCGGCCATGGCTGAGACAGGAAGTAGGAATTGAAAGGTAGTATGTGATCCCACGCAAAGGAGTGTACAAGGCAGATGGAAAGTATAATAAAATGAATAAGAGCGAATTGCTTCCCCTACAAAATACTACCACCTAGATGGAGTACAGGTAAATTGATTGGGAAGGGTGTAGGTGTGGTGCTATTCCTCTTAAGGGGACCTAATTAAAGTGCTTGAAGTGCTAAACTTGAGTCCAAAAGAAACAAATATAAAAATGAATTAAATATATGACAGTGTTGTCATATAATCAATGTGATTAATACTAGAGTGCTGCACCCTCTACAGAGTGCAGCACTGAATACCTTCAGGGTAGATGAGGAAATGTTAATTAAAGTTATTAGTGCTTGTGTGTTGCACCCTCTGTAGAGTGCAGCACTAAGTTATAAATGCCTTCAAAATGAATGAAAGCTTGTACTAGTGCTAGTGGCATGTATGAGAATGACGTCCCTATGTGCTCATACTTTTGTTATATATTCCTTTTATGCGAAAAAAATGTGGGTGTTTGACCCTCTGCTACGACATGCTAGTTACATAACCATACAATAATAGTAATTCAAAAGGAATAAATCCAACTAGAAAAGAAGAAATGTGCACCAAAATAAACAACTAGAAATGCTTACACAATATTTTTACACTTGATGCAGTAATAAAGAAATAAACAAAGTGACTTGTGCTCTAAAAAGTGTCCAGTGCTTTGCAGAAATAATGTTGTTTGTTATCCTCTTGATTGATAATAGTGCTGGTGATCTTAATCATGCTCTTATTATGATTGTACTCACCAAATAAACTCACTCCCCCAGGGGTACTGCACAGCCACAATATATGCCACTGTGTAGCACTCTGGAGACAGCCAAACGTTCTGTGGTTTACTAATGGCATTCCACCAGATTACCATATAGAGAAAAGAGGAATGCCCATAGCATAATACCGCTTTAAAACCATTTATTCATTTAAAAGTTTGGAGATATACTCACATTTAGATTTAGAATTACAGGCAAAAGATTAATAATGCTGGCGCTGAGGAAAACAAACATCTACGGCCCTGACCGGAAGTGACGCAAAGACATTCTGCAACTCCACCGTATACAATGTATTATATAATATATCCTGTATGTATACAATGTATTATATAATGTACCCTGTATGTATACAATGTATTATATAATATATCCTGTATGTATACAATGTATTATATAATATATCCTTTATGTATACAATGTATTATATAATGGATCCTGTATGTATACAATGTATTTTATAATATATCCTCTATGTATACAATGTATTATATAATGGATCCTGTATGTATACAATGTATTTTATAATATATCCTCTATGTATACAATGTATTATATAATGGATCCTGTATGTATACAATGTATTATATAATATATCCTCTATGTATACAATGTATTATATAATGGATCCTGTATGTATACAATGTATTATATAATATATCCTCTATGTATACAATGTATTATATAATGGATCCTGTATGTATACAATGTATTATATAATGTAAATAATCAAAAGACGGGGATATTGGCGCTGCTTATAATAAGTATAACATATATATCAACCAACCGTGGTAATAGTAAATATATGATAATATATGTGAATCTGTTTGGGACAGTAAGGGAGAAAAAATGTGAATCTTTAGACACTATAATGGGTTCCTATTTTTAAGCAGATGATGTGTTGTTTGTTCAGGACAAATAATAATAAAAGTGTAAATCCCTGAGCAGTATGATTAAATCCTGCCTACAAGTAACCTATATACCAATAAAAACACTCTTTATCCACATCAAGAATGGTGCCCGATCACAAAGTGGATAGTGGCTGATAACCTAGTGTTGAAAATAAGTGAACCATTAAATAAAAACTGTGGAGCAAATAGATTGCTACGCCTCAGACGAGGTCCAGTGACGAACCGCGCAAGGCAGGACTCGGCACACGTCAACATAATTTCCGGAAACTTCTGTTTTTTTTTGTGTTGGTCCGTGGAACACACGCCGTCCAGACCTAGGAACTGTTTCCTGTAAGCCATTCATGTAATCGGGACAATTGTTAGCCCCTTTGTGCCTAAGGAAAGTCCTTTTTTTACTATTTCTGTTTGTGATAAATTAAAAAAAAATGTAATTGGATTTACACTATGGATGCCCATTTTTGATTGCATCTGGATACCAATTTGCATATATCTTGCTCCGGAGTAGGAGAATTTACCGTTCCCGGGGATATCTGGATTGGAGACACAGTTTATTACATGCTCTTTACCCCTGCAGGGGTGGGTGCTTCTGGTGAGTGCATATACCTAAGGGGAGCACGAGAAGTCAGTATTTGATGCACGAGAAGTTGATATAAAGTAGCATCACCTGGAAATATATATAGATATATAGATATATCTAGATATATCTATATAGATATATAGATATATCTAGATATATCTATATATCTATATAGATATATATAGATATATAGATATATTTATAAGGAGAACCGGTAAACGGTTCTCCTACTCCGGAGCAAGATATATGCAAAGCGATATCCAGATACAATCAAAAATGGGCATCCATAGTGTAAATCTGATTACATTTTTTTTCTATTTATCACAAATAGAAATAGTAAAAAAGGACTTTCCTTAGGCAAAAATGGGTTAACAATTGCCTCGATTACATGAATGGCTTACAAGAAACAGTTCCTGGGTCTGGACGGCTTGCGTTCCACAGACCAACACAAAAAAAACAGAAGTTTCAGGAAATTACGTTGACGTGTACCAAGTCCTGCCTTGCGCGGTTCGTCACTGGACCTCAACTGAGGCGTAGCAATCTATTTGCTCCACAGTTTTTATTTTAATGATTCACTTATTTTCAACACTACAGTAGGTTATCAGCCACTATCCTCTTTGTGATTGTGCACCATTCTTAATGTAGATAAAGAGTGCTTTTATTGGTATATAGGTTACTTGTAAACAGGATTTAATCATACTGCTCAGGGATTTACACTTTTATTATTATTTTTCCTAAACAGACAACACATCATCTACTTAAAAATAGGAACCCATTATAGTGTCTAAAGATTCACATTTTATCTCCCTTACTGTCCCAAACAGATTCACATATTCACATATATTATCATATATTTACTATTACCACGGTTGGTTGATATATATGTTATACTTATTACAAGCAGTGCCAATATCCCCGTCTTTTGATTATTTATTCCTTGGGACACCACTAGTGGAGTCTTTATTTGGGGAGGCTGCAACTTTATTTACCTAAGCGTGGAATTTTTGATATATTATATAATGTATCCTGTATGTATACAATGTATACATACAGGATACATTATATAATACATTGTATACATACAGGATATATTATATAGCACATTGTATACATACAGGATACATTATATAATACAATGTATTATATAATATATCCTGTATGTATACAATGTATTATATAATGGATCCTGGATGTATACAATGTATTATATAATGTACCCTGTATGTATACAGTGGATTATATAATAGATCCTGTATGTACACAATGTATTGTATAATGTATTCCTTATTTATACAATGTATTATATAATGTACCCTGTATGTATACAATGTAATATATAATGTATCCTATATGTATACAATACGTAATATAATGGATCCTGTATGTATACAATGTATTATATAATGGATCCTGTATGTATACAATGCATAATATAATGGATCCTGTCAGTGTTGCCAACCGCCCGTAGATTTACGGGCAGCCCGTAAATTTAACCCCTTTTTCGGGCTGCCTGTTAAAGTCCGTTATGAGCACCGGTGGCCGTAAAAAAGATAGCCGCGAGCCGACCATGCAACTGCGCATGCGGCACATGTGCAGTACCATAATGGCGCTGCCCAGCGCCATTTTTGAATAGATGATCAAGACCATGGCGGCCGGTAACTCCTGCAGTGCACTTGTAATAGGTGGAGGAGCTGAGCAGGAGTGAGGAGGAGGTGAGAGAAACTGTGGGGGGATATCATAGCAAAAAGGGGACAGAGTGAAAGAAGATCATTACTGGGAGCCAGGAGGCTGAAGCTGTGCCATGCAGGGGACAGAGACTGATGTGCTCTGTCCACCATCATATTACTTCTCCACATCATCAGTGTGCTGTGTCATCCTCCTGTGCCCCTTTCACCTCTCCACAGGTCAGGGCAGCACTGTGCTGTCCTGACCTGTGGAGAGGTGAAAAGGGCACAGGAGGTTGACACAGCACACTGATGATGTGGAGAAGTAATATGATAGTGGACAGAGGAGGAATCTACTGTGAGGGGGTGAGGAGGACACTATCATGTCTGTAGCCTCTGTCCACCTCCTGTAGTGTGTCTGCACTCAGCCTCTGTCCACCTCCTGTAGTATGTCCGCAGCCTCTGTCCACCTCCTGTAGTATTTCTGCAGCCTCTGTCCACCTCCTGTAGTATGTCCACAGCCTATGTCCACCTCCTGTAGTATGTCCGCAGCCTCTGTCCACCTCCTGTAGTATTTCCGCAGCCTCTGTCCACCTTCTGTAGTATGTTCACAGCCTCTGTCCACCTCCTGTAGTATGTTTGCAGCCTCTGTCCACCTCCTGTAGTATGTTTGCAGCCTCTGTCCACCTCCTGTAGTATGTCCACAGCCTCTGTCCACCTCCTGTAGTATGTCCGCAGTCTCTGTCCACCTCCTGTAGTATTTCTGCACCCTCTGCCCACCTCCTGTAGTGTGTCCGCAGCCTCTGTCCACCTCCTGTAGTGTGTCCGCAGCCTCTGACCACCTCCTGTACTATGTCTGCAGCCTCTGTCTACCTTCTGTAGTGTGTCCACAGCCTCTGTTCACCTCCTGTAGTATGTCCGCAGCCTCTGTACACCTCCTATATCATGTCCACGGCCTCTGTCCACCTCCTGTATCATGTCCGCAGCCTCTGTTCACCTCCTGTAGTATGTCCGCAGCCTCTGTACACCTCCTATATCATGTCCATGGCCTCTGTCCACCTCCTGTATCATGTCCGCAGCCTCTGTCCACCTCCTATATCATGTCTGCAGCCTCTGACCATCACTTGTCTTTTATCATGTCTGCAGTTTCCAAGGGGAATCCTAGAAAGGAGTCAAGAGAGGGAGCGCCACTGGAATGGGGGTTACGGGAAGAGACAGACATGTGTGGACTGTGGAGAGGAGACTATAGAATAAAACCAGAGATGCCAAGCTGGAGCCGTCCGACTGATCCCTGTACGGTGTACCTGAAAGGAGGTCAGTGACAGCCCCACCAGGCCAGTCTGAGGGGGGTTAATGATGTAAGGAGGGGAGTGAATACAATAATGTAAGGGGACACTGATATAAAGGTTTCTGCCTATATTAGTAATCCCCCTTACCTTAGTGTATTCACTCTGCGGAAGGTGGTCTCTGGTCACCATCCTGCAGACTCTGATGTAAGGAGGAGAACTCTGTGCTGGCTGGGTTAAAGTATCCTGACCTTCATATAAATTGAGAAATATGTTTTTTTACTTTTGGTTAACTTAAACACATTGCTAATAGCACTAGCTATGTGTTTATAGTTCAAATGTTGCTATTAGCACTAAAAACAGTGATTTTAGGTACTTTTTGCAGTGCCATGTGGATCTGTCAGTAAATTTCATGATTTTTTTTGCCAGTAAAAAATTGCTGCAGTTTGTAAATTTTGGCGTTCTGCCACTAAATTTCACTTTGGGTGTTGGCAATACTGGATCCTGTTTGTATACAATGTATTATATAATGTATCCTGTATGTATACAATGTATTATATAATGTATTCTGTATGTATACAATGTATTATATAATATATCATGTATGTATACAATGGGGGTTATTTACGAAAGGCAAATCCACTTTGCACTACAAGTGCAAACTGCACTTGAAATTGCACTGAAAGTGCACAATGGAAGTGCAGTCACTGTAAATCTGAGGGGTAGATCTGAAATGAGTGGAAGCTCTGCTGATTTTATTATTCAATCATGTGAAAGCTAAAATGCTGTTTTTTATCTTCCTTGCATGTTCCCCCTCAGATCTACAGCGACTGCACTTCCAAGTGCCTTTTCAGTGCAATTTCAAGTGCAGTTTGCACTTGTAGTGCAAAGTGGATTTCCCGTTAGTAAATAACCCCCAATGTATTATATAATGGATCCTATATGTATACAATGAAATATATAATGGATCCTATATGTATACAATGTATTATATAAGATATCCTGTATGTATACAATGTATTATATAATGGATCCTGTATGTATACAATGTGTTATATAATGGATTGTATATGTATACAATGTATTATATAATATATCCTGTATGTATACAATGTATTATATAATGGATCCTGTATGTATACAATGTATTATATAATGGATCCTGTATGTATACAATGTATCATATAATGTATCCTGTATGTATACAATGAATTATATAATGAGTCCCAGGTTCTGATCATTAGTATGATACCCGGGGCTCTTGGTGAGATCCTAGTCTCTGTGCAGCGCTCTCCCAGCACAAAGAGAGGTACACAGATATGTGGCCCCCAGGATAAAGACCCCCTTCCGTGAGGACCCATAAGTGTGTACTGTCAGTGGGAAGGGGTTAATCCAGTAGGACGATCCTGATTGGTCACTGGCTTTCCCTGGATGACATTCCTAGTTCTTCCTCACACATATATTGATCAGGAATTGTTAGGAAATGGTCGTTATAGATGACAACTCACCATGTTGTGCTCTCCTCTCCTGGAGGTCATTTGCGGGTCCCATCAGACTGATCAGTGTAAGGACATGAATGGTGACATCCAGAGCCCCTTCTTCTCCATATGTGACTATCAGGAGGTCCTTGGTGGTGATCCAGTCTGCATTTTCTAGTCTTCCTTGGGGGATGGGACGTTTATCTCCATAGGAGAAATCAGACAATTTGTTCCTAAATCTCTTGAAGTCACTTCCTTTCAGATCCTCCAGAGAATATATGATAAGATCCCCGGGGGTTTGTGGGACCTTTCCCAGGACACCAGAAGCCGACCCTGCAGAGAGAACATAAACATTCATCCTGATTGGAGGATTTCTGACACATGACAGCAGATAGGTCTGTGCTGGCAGACAGCAATGCTATAAAGAGCATATAGAAGGGAATGGAAATGATCCCAATAATGTACATTATCCTATGGAGGGATTGTATTCCCTGTGGTAATCTCATATGATTGCCTCCATAGTGGTAAATTACCTCCCAGATGGATCAACATTGGGTGCAAACACACAGGGGGTTTATTTATATGAAAAAAAATCACCTTTGTGAATCATCCCTATAATGTGTCTAATATGTTTTTTTCCTGTGATCATCAGCTCCATCTAGTGGTCATAATGTCATATCTTACTGGTTGAGGTATTTAGAGAAATGAACGTATTATGAGCTGAAGATCATAGTAAGTAAACCTATTAGACAAATTATGGGGATTATTAGTGATGACTGTACAAATGACACAAACTCATAGTAATTATTTTATATACAGACCTCCTAATGTATATGTATGGATGATCATTTTAAACATGTTTATTGACTGTTTCATAGTAAACAAAAAGAATATAATAAAACCTTTAAAAAACCTTCCCCCCTGAAAAATGATGTGTCTGATCAGTGTGAACTAAGAACTTTGATTACCCCCAAATCTCCCAGCAGTATGTTTATGTGACACGGGGCTGTTTTCTCCTTAGGATTATAGACAAAGGATTTCCCCCGACCACTACACAAATCACCATCAAATGTGGGGTCCTCCAGTCATTATGGATCACTGGACCATCTCAGAAGATCATTTCCATCAATGATAAATAAAAACTATAGACACAGGAATGTGATGGTGGAATTGATGAAAGCTCCTGAACTCTTCTAATTGATGGACTGACCAGATGTCTACAGGAAATGTCCAGACTATGGAGACATAAAATGTCCTATCATCTAATTCCAATCTCTGGAGATGTGTGATGGAGGAAAACATTGGAAATGATTGTCAGGATCAGCAGTCATACCTTGTGAGGAGGAAGAGGTCGCCATGACATCAGGAGATGACCCGAGATGACATCACCTGGAAGGAGCACAAACAATAATAAACTCATTTGTAGTGCGATGAATGGAACCAATAAGGATTTGTTCCCTTCTGTGGATAACAATTGGCTGACTGGTTGTCCAATTAGAAAGTATTAGAATTGGATGGATTTCTGTAATTTACAACCCATAACTATGAGGGTCAATCAGAACTTTCTACCCGGCATTTATCTAATTGGTATATCAGGCTCACAAAGGAATCCTACGATGTTTAGGGCCACAATTTATACAGACTTGTATTTCTAGGTGTCACCTCCACAAATCTGTGCCATTCAAAGCCAAGACTGGTACTAATTAGCACCAAAGTATCAGCCAGTAAGATGTCTACAGAGAGGTCAGGTGATAAAAAGGAGAAGGCCCCAAAATGGAAACGGTGTGTGCTCAGCAGAGACCTCCATAATAAGATGCTGCCAGGAGGATTCTTCTGGAAGGTCGGTATTTATTGGTCATAAAAACAGGTTAAAACACAAACAACACATTGCGTGGCTCTTTAATGACCACTTTGTCAGGGTAAGGTTTTCAGTACACTTTAATGGGTGGGATCTGTGTGTGTCCTTCAGACCAGATTATACTGTACAGTATACTGATATGTCAGGTTTTCTGATATTAAATTATAATAATCCATATGAATTCTGAAGGAGATATGAAGAATAACCTTCTGATGAACCACAGGTTACAAATGTTATAAAACTAAAAAGACTCTGAGAGTTGGCTGTGAAAGGAAAGTTTGCATACAGAGCAATTAGTTACAAGGACACATTTAATCCAGCAGACAATGTGTCATAATGGTCCTCACACAACACCGGTATAAAGAGGATGTAATTTTATATTAGATATTTATTAGAAATTTTTACAAGTCCAGCAAAAGAAATACAAAAGAGTCCGGTAACAAAGTGTGACATAAGAAGAAAGTCATGTAGGAGAAGGAAGAAGGAAAGCGCTCAGTACACATCTCTTGTGTATCACTTTCATATTCACAAACCTCAATGAGAAGAAAATTATAGATGAAGGAATTACAGACAATCATGTTGTGATGTATACTTAGCAGCTTATCAGTAAGGGAAGTAATCAGGATAACAAAGGAAAGAACATATCAAAGATTAACAGAGTACTGAAAAAAAAGAAAGTATAGAACAATAGAAGTTTACACGGTGTCCAATATAGACATGTAAAGGTGTAGCATGTCATAACAAATACATTATATTATTAATTTGTTATTATTATACTGATTGCTCTGGGTTTTCCATCGTTTGTCAAACCAGACATTTTTGTTATTGTAATAGGCTGGCGCTTTTACAGGACTAATGCGGCTGTCAGGTCACCTTGAGGCTAGGTGACAGATGCACATTGTTGGGATCAGGAGTGCACTGCAAGGCAGTGGACCCTACGGCTGACTGCTGCGGATGGGAGTCCGGGTATAAGGAAGGCAGGGCCGCTGGTACACCAACACGGATCCCACCGGGGTTAGAGCGTAGGATTCCCTGGGGCGCGGAGTCTAAGAGTCAGCAGGTGTTCAACAGAGCCTCTAGTGGTGAGGATGGACTGGGCTGCAACTGGCTCCAGGTCGCGACCCCCAGGGTCCCCCAGCTCACACCCACAGTAGGCAACAGAAGGATAGGGATAGTAAAGGAATAAGCCAAGGTCAGGGCCACAAGCAGACAAGGACAACAGAGTACATGCCAAGGTTCAGGGTCACAGGCAAACAGGGATAGACAGGGACACGCCAAAAGGTCAGGGTCACGAGCAGACAGGAATAGTATAGAACATGCCAAGGTCGGTAACAGAAATAAACGTAGCACACACGGCAGGCAGGAACAGGAAGCCAAACACACAAAGGTTGATCAGCAGGGCTGACCTGCAGTGCAGAGGTTAATATAGAGTTCTCTGATAGGAGCTGGGGTGGAGCCATGCTAGAGGAGAGTTAATAAAAGCAGTCAGGTGAGAGACAGCTGGTCTTTAGAGATGAACACATGGTGACAGATAGGCTAACAAACTATTGCATAACCATGACAGCCGCGTACACACAACTGGTCTTTCCGTCGGACCGAAGTCTGACGGTCTTTTCGACGGAGTTCCAATGGACTTCCGCTGTAACGGACTTGCCTACACACGATCACACAAAAGTCTGTTCGTTTAGAATGTGATGACGTACAGCGGGACTAGAAAAATGAAATTCAATAGCCAGTAGCCAATAGCTGCCCTTGCGTCGTTCTTGGTCCATCGGACTAGCATACAGACGAGCGGTTTTCCCGATAGGAACTAAGTCCGTCGGAAAGATTTGAAACTTGTTCTATTTCTAGGTCCGTCAGAATTTTTGAAAAAAAAGGTCAGATGAAGCCCACACACGATCGGAATGTCAGACGGAATGGTTCCGTCGGACCCCTTCTCCCGGAAAGTCTGGTCGTGTGTATGCGGCATAAGGCTCAGGTCACATCCATATGGTTGAGTTTGATGCAGTTATCTGTTGCATTTTGCATTTTTGCACACGTATTTTTGATGCATTTTTTATGTGTTTTTTGTTTGCATTTTGGCTGTTAAGGAGCAGGTGGCTGCCACGTCCTTAACAACCAATGACTCATCAGCTGTCAGCAGAATTCCCCACTGACAGCTGAAAGTAAACAAAACAATGCCAGCATTAACAAATGAAAAACAACAGCATGCCCCCCAATCCATACCAGATCCTTATCCAAGCATGCAGCCCAGCTGGTCAGAAAAGGGGAGGGACAAGCAAGCAGGATTGGAAGTATTTGCCCCCTTAATGACAGGCCATTTTTTGTGATATGGCACTGCGTTACTTTAACTGACAATTGCGCAGTCATGCAATGCCCAACCCAAACAAAATTGATGTCCTCTTTTTCCCACAAATAGAGATTTCTTTTGGTGGTATTTGATCACCTCTACTTTTTTTTCATGTGCTATAAACAAAGAGCGCCAATTTTGGAAAAAAAAACGGTTTATTTACTTCTTGCTATAACGCATATCCAAAATAAAATAAAAATTTCTTCATCAGTTTAGGCCAATATATATTCTTCTACATATTTTTGGTAAAAAGAAAAAAAAAATCGCAATAGGCGTATTATTGATTGTCCAGCAGCATGATAAATACCTTCCGTCCCTAGAGATCTGCTATCGTGCCCAAAACAAGAAATCGGGGAAACTCCTGGCTACTAGGCACAAGACACAGGGCACAATGCACTAAGCGATATGTTACCACATCCGAGTATGCTGCAATATATCTCACAACGTTAAAACTCGCATGCATTATATGTTCGAAAATACCGCATGATATCATGCCGTTAAGTTATCGAAAACATCTCGCAAGTGTTAGGGCAAATGGTTCACCAAATTTGCAGGGTTTTCACTGGGTGTTATCCCTGCGAAACACCCTTCAATGCACTTAGCGCTGTACAATGCATTCTGTTGTCAAAGCTTTACTTAATCAGGGCGCAATGTAAGCTGACTGTTAAGGAGAGGGGCCGGGAAGCTGGCCATGGCGTTCTTACCAACCAATGAGTCAGCTCTCTATGGGTTTCCCCGCTGACACCTGAAAAAAATGGCCATCAATAGAAAAAAAGTAAAAAAAAGAGCGTGGGGGTCTCCCAATCCATACCAGGCCCTTATCCAGGCATGCAGCCTGGCAGGTCAGGAAAGGGGGGGACGAGCAAGCAGCCCTCCTCCTGAACCACAACAGGCCTCAACATGAGGGGTGGGGGATTTTGGGCAGAGGGGGCTCTGCCCCCCCACCCCAAAGCTCCTTGTCCCCATGCTGATGGGGACAAGGTTCTTTTCCCCACAACTGTGGGCTGTGGTTGTGGGGGTCCCTCAATGTAAATCCATCGTCAATCATGCCATCCGCCGGACCTGAAAGATTAATAAAAAAAAGCTCCACCTTCTGGGGTGGTCGCCTGCTAAATGCCTCCTCTGTGCTTTGACAGTTCTTATATAGGTAAGGGCGGGGCCACCTGGCAACATTACCTGGTGGCCCCACTCCCTTGTGACCTCACTGACCCAGCATGCACCAACCCATTATGTCAGAAGGGGCGGTGCCACCGGGTGATGTAACCAGGTGATCTCACCCCTTCAAGGTGCAGAGCAGGCATTTTTTGGGTAAACAGGCGGCGTGATTGACAATGAATTTACATCGAAGGAATTGTCAAAAACATCTTTATGTCAAGCAAGTTCACAGTGAAATAATTCATTAATATCAAAGTATCATTTATCATCAAATATCAAAACATTTCTCAATTTTCAGTCATATACAGAATATATACTGTATATATATATCTTCTCTTCTATGGCCCCCAACAAATCCCCGAGCTCCGCTCAGGGTAACAATGATATATATATATATATATCTTTTCTTTAGCCCCAAGCACCTCTCAGGGCAAGGATGAGCTTGGCCGTTTTATGTTCTTTTTAAATAACATTAATAATATCTTCTTTAGCCAGAGGAAAAAAAATCTACCAGCGCCACCCTATGTAAGGATGAGCTTGGGCGTGTTCACAAGTCCATGTGCCCGTGCCCGCAAGGAAGCTGACAGCCAATCACAGGCACTGAGACATTTCCTGATCTCGGCAGCTGCAGACCGGGAAATGTCTCAGTGTCTGTGATTGGCGCTGCGTGCTGTCAGCTTCCTAGCAGGCTCTGGCACATCAACTTGTGAACACGCCCCAGCAACATGGGGACAAGGTGTTTTGGGGGGCTAAAATTTTTTTGACTCGCGCTTGAAACAAAAAAAGGGGGGGGCTAAGGCTGAAATACCCAGCCTATTGAATATATGTGTCAGATTGAGAGATGAGTCCCACCTCCCCTTAAAAATTGTGTGACCAATAGCAACTCAAATTAATACATAAAAACAAAGAAAAAACACTTAAAATTGCAAAATAAGTAAGCTAATTTGAAGAAAAATATAATATAAAAATATATAAAAAAAAGGGAAAAAAGTCCATGTACAGAAAACACCAAAATGTGCTGTGATTAAACCAAAAAGTGTCCAATTTTATATAGTCCTAGATGTGTGGGTCCACCACCATGAATGAAGTGCCTGGCCGCTTACCGGAACCCCATGACCCCCCGTTACAGAGGGTCTAAATGGGCATTGATGTCCTGCTGCTACCGACAACCTGGGGACCCGAAGGGAGACTGGATTGGAACCTCTGGAGTTGGTGGTACTGTAAAAGCTGTGTCACAGGCAAAGCTCAGCCCTCAGTGGAGTATAAACGTCATATAGGGGGAAAACAGAAGAAGGCTCCCATAGTGTTAAATCACTCATGTTTATTTAAAAAAAAATATAGTAAACACTCACATTAAAAAAGCACTTGTCCTCTGATGAGAGGCAGTCTGTGACACCGGCCGGAGTGTACACAGGCCGCCCGTCCTACTGGAGTACCAACGACAGAGGGAGGTGACGCGAAGACACCGCTCAGCCCTACGCTGCGTTTCCAAGTGCCCCTGGAAGACGCAATTTCTTGCGAAACGCAGCGTAGGGCTGAGCGGTGTCTTCGCGTCACCTCCCTCTGTCGTTGGTACTCCAGTAGGACGGGCGGCCTGTGTACACTCCGGCCGGTGTCACAGACTGCCTCTCATCAGAGGACAAGTGCTTTTTTAATGTGAGTGTTTACTAAATTTTTTTTTTTTATTTTAAATAAACATGAGTGATTTTACACTATGGGAGCCTTCTTCTGTTTTCCCCCTATATGACGTTTATACTCCACTGAGGGCTGAGCTTTGCCTGTGACACAGCTTTTACAGTACCACCAACTCCAGAGGTTCCAATCCAGTCTCCCTTCGGGTCCCCAGGTTGTCGGTAGCAGCAGGACATCAATGCCCATTTAGACCCTCTGTAACGGGGGGTCATGGGGTTCCGGTAAGCGGCCAGGCACTTCATTCATGGTGGTGGACCCACACATCTAGGACTATATAAAATTGGACACTTTTTGGTTTAATCACAGCACATTTTGGTGTTTTCTGTACATGGACTTTTTTCCCTTTTTTTTATATATTTTTATATTATATTTTTCTTCAAATTAGCTTACTTATTTTGCAATTTTAAGTGTTTTTTCTTTGTTTTTATGTATTAATTTGAGTTGCTATTGGTCACACAATTTTTAAGGGGAGGTGGGACTCATCTCTCAATCTGACACATATATTCAATAGGCTGGGTATTTCAGCCTTAGCCCCCCCTTTTTTTTGTTTCAAGCGCGAGTCAAAAAAATTTTTTCCCATTCGATTTTTTGTATGTTTGTGTCATACATAGGACTCTGCAGCATAGATGGTTACGATTTTCTTTTGTTGCGCAGTTAATTTGACATTTTTTCTGTTTTGGGGGGCTACCCCAAAGCACCCTCCCAATGTTGAGGGCATGTGGCCTGGTACGGTTCAGGAGGGGGGGGCGCTCTCTCGTCCCCCCCTCTTTTCCTGTGGCCTGCCAGGTTGCGTGCTCAGATAAGGGTCTGGTATGGATTTTTGGGGAGACCCACACCATTTTTTTTTAATTCTGGCACGGGGTTCCACTTAAAATCCATACCAGACCTGAAGGGTCTGGTATAGATTTTGAGGGGGACCCCACACCATTTTTAAAAAAAATTTTGGCCGGGGTTCCCCTTAATATACATACCAGACCTGAAGGGCCTGGTATGGAATTTAGGGGGACCCCCCACGTCATTTTTTTTTAAGTTTTGGTTCGGGGTTCCCCTTTGGGGAACTTCCATGCCATTTTTATCAATGAACTTTTATGTGTATTGTCGGACCGGCAATTCATTAATAGCCGCAAGTAATTTTAAATGACTTTTTTTCCTTTGAAATGTCATTTTGCTGTCAGACTGTTCTAAACACGGGAAACATGCGCCCCTTTACAGGCATACTATAGACACCCCCCAGGTACGAAATTTAAAGGAATATTACACTTTTATTGTTTCACTTTAAGCATTATTAAAATCACTGCTCCTAAAAAAACGGCCATTTAAAACTTTTTTTTGCATTGATACATGTCCCCTGGGGCAGGACCGGGTCCCCAAACACTTTTTATGACAATACCATGCAAATAAGCCTTTAAAATTAGCACTATTGATTTCTCCCATAGACTTTTAAAGGGTGTTTCGCGGAATTCGAATTTGCCGCGAACACCCCAAATTGTTTGCTGTTCAGCAAACTGGCGAACAGCCGATGTTCGAGTCGAAAATGAGTTCGACTTGAACTCGAAGCTCATCCCTAGTTGCGATTAATCACATATCCCCACTTCAGGCCAAACTTGCTGGTTCAAACTTTCAAAATACAATACACATTGTTACAAGTATAAATACATCACCCAATAGTTTGCTAGGAGACAAAGGTGTGTTAATTAGCACAATTACCAATGGGTGAAAGACCCTTCAGACTAGTAGACAACAGGAGACCCGAGCTTTCCAGATCTCATTAATCAGATTTCCTTTCACATACATCTGTCTGAATCCCAAGCTGGCAGAGACAATCTGAAGTAATCCAAACCACTTTCTCAGTGTCCATTTAGTAGCTGTCCATCATTTTATCAGTCCCCCTGTGCCCCTAATAGACCATAGTTGCCAACTGTCCCGAATTTACCAGGACATTTCTGGTATTTGGACCTTTGTCCCGGTCTTACCATTTACTGGAAATTTTCCCAGGAAAATCAGCGTTTTCCTGATTTTTCGCCGCCGCCGCTAGAGGTTCACTGCCCTAATTGGTAAATTGTCTCCGCCGGCCACCATTTTACAGAAGACCAGATATCGTGAGGAAGAAACAAGAGGCGCAACCCAGGATCTGCCTCTTGGTTCCTCCCTTCGGCCTCCACAAGCTGGTCTTCTGTAAATGGTGCGGAGAACAAACAGATACGCGTTATTAAAGGCTTACTTGTAAGTACAAGTTCAAAAGCTGGGTTTACTACATTAAGACTATATAAAAGCCAACCATATTGACCAGGTGCAAAGGGCACCATCCTGTGGTAGGCAGTGCACAATATTTATTTTTTTTCATCTCTTAAAACATTTAATAAAATTTCTTAGGACACAGTTTTTTAAGGTTTAAATAAATCACCGAATTTACTCCCCACCACAATATGTTGCCCCTTGCACCTGCTCAACTTGCACAGTAAGGTCAGCTAAAATCCAGTCCTGAGTCTCATTCATACATCTTACATGACCATGGTGTAGCAAGTATACTGCAAATACCTGCACCCAGGATCAGATGTTCTAATCCCTGCTCAGCCTGTACACCTGAGTGATGGGCCGAAAAGAGCCAAGGCTGTCTGCTGCTGTAAACATGTATCCACCTGTATCTGCACATCCAGTGGTGACCTGCACGTAGGGATACATTTTTGCCCTTGGATAAAATCTCTCTGCATCCAGGGTCAGAAAAGTTTCCTTAACAGCAGGTAACCACTGTGACCCACGGTTTGTTGGTGTACCGCTCAGGCTCAATCGATGTGGGGAGTAATGTAGATAATACCGAATGTGCTGCAGGAGTGCCGGCAAGGGAATGAGCTCATCCCAGCTCCTGTAGTCACTGAAGGGAAGATAGAAAAAAAATCCCTGGTGCTGCACATCCACGGAGTCCTATGGTAATGTAGTAGTAATGGGAGAGACTTCAGCCCGGGTTCCCGCCAGGCCACACCCCAATGTGTTTTGCTTTGTCTTCCGGAGCTTAAACGTGGGGACCACTGGATGTGTAGATACATGTTAACAGCAGCGGCTCTTTTCAGCCCATCACTCAGGTGAAGAGGCTGAGCAGCTGACAAAAATTGGAACATCTGGGATCATGGCTGTAGGTATTCATGGTATATTTGCCATTCCATGGCCATTTAGAACATAAATGAGATCTAAAGCCTGGTTCACATGGTAAGTTTTTTTTATTTTAACCCAGTGGGCTGAAGGAAAAAAAAAACTAGGGAGTTTGGCAGGAGCTTGCTGTACTAATGAGTACACTGCCGCACCACAACTGCATGCATTGAGTTCTATTCAATTGATTCGGGATAATTTGCATTGCAAAGCCTCATGGCCCCACTCTGCTGTCACATGTTTTTACTGTACCTCCCCAACATAAAAGTGTAAATGATGCCTTTAAAGAGGAGGGCCAGTCAAAAAAAAAAAATTAAAAGTCAGCAGCTACAAATACTGCAGCTGCTGACTTTTAATTGGACACTTACCTGTCCCTGGGTCCAGCGATGCGGGGGATCGAAGCCCCGCTCGTCTCCCCCTCCGTTCGGCGGCGCCGGCATTGCAACTGTGGGCGCCGGGCTGTGGCTTCACAGCCTGGCACCCACTGTGCATGCGCGAGCGGCGCCGAGCGCCGTGATTGGCCGCTCAGTCACCTGGGACCTGTAATGGGTCCCAGATGATTGACAGGAGGGAGGGAGCAGAGCTGAGCCCTTCCTGTGCTGAGACGGAAGTGATGTCACCAGCCCAGGCACTGAAAGAGGCAGACTACGAGGGACCCCCTAGCAACAGGAATTTAGAGGTAAGTAAAAAAAAATATCCAATTTTTTTTTGTATTTTTTTTAGGATTTTTCATGTAGTTTTTTTTGGGTGGAACCCCAATTTAAGTTTGAAAGACCTGAACCCCCCCAGGAAAAAAAAATATCTACGGCCCTGTTACAATGTAATAATATAAATAATGCTATTCAATGGGGATGAGCCGAACTCCCCCCTGTTCGGTTCGCACCAGAACATGCGAACAGGTCTGGTATGGATTTTCAGGGGAACCCTGCGCCAAAACTAAAAAATAAAATGGCGTGGGGTCCCCCAAAAAATCCATACCAGACCCTTATCCGAGCACGCAACCTGGCAGTCCGCAGGAAAAGAGGAGGGGACGAGAGAGCGCCCCCCTCCTGAACCATACCAGGCCACATGCCCTCAACATTGGGAGCGTGCTTTGGGGTAGCGGCCCCCTAAAGCACCTTGTCCACATGTTGATGAGGACAAGGGCCTCATCCCCACAACCCTTGGCCGGTGGTTGTGGGGGTTTGCGGGCGGGGGGCTTATCGGAAACTGGAAGCCCCCTTTAACAAGGGGACCCCCAGCTCCCGCCCCCCCTATGTGAAATGGTAATGGGGTACAAAAATACCCCTACCATTTCACAAAAAAAGTGTCAAAAATGTTAAAAATGACAAGAGAAATTTTTTGACAATTCCTTTATTTAAAGTCTTCTTCTTTCCATCTTCTTCGGGTCTTCTTTCTTCTATCTTCCATCGGTTTCTCTCTCCATCTTCCTTCGGTTTCTTCCTCCATCTTCTTCTTCCTCTGGTTCTTCCTCCGATCCTCTGCTTCTTGCTCCGTTGTTCTCGTCCGGCATCTTCCTCTGCGGCGTCTTCTTCCACGCTTTGTTCTCGGGCCGCTCCGCATCCATGGGAGGCTCCCGCTGTGTGGCGCTTCTCGTCTTCTCACACTTCTTAAATAATGGAGGGCGAAGCCACCCGGTGACCCCGCCCCCACTGACGCACGGGACTTGACGGGAACTTCCCTGTGGGTTTCCCCGTGACGTCAGAGGGGGCGGGGTGACCCTGCCCCCCCTGACGTCAGAGGGGAAACGTAACCGGTGACCCCGCCCCCCACTGACGTCACAGGGAAAACCATTGGGAAGTCCCCGTCAAGTCCCCGTGAGTCAGAGGGGGGCGGGGTCACCGGGTGGCCCCACCCTCCGTTATTTAAGAAGTGTCAGAAGACAAGAAGCATCACACAACGGGAGCCTCCCATGGATGTGAAGCAGGCAGAGAATGAAGCCGGGAAGAAGACGCCGCGGAGGAAGATGCCGGTCGAGAACACCGGAGCAAGAAGCAGAGGATCGGAGGAAGAACCAGAGGAAGAAGAAGATGGAGGAAGAAACTGAAGGAAGATAGAAGAAAGAAGACCCGAAGAAGATGGAAAGAAGAAGACTTTAAATAAAGGAATTGTCAAAAACTGTCTCTTGTCATTGTTAACATTTTTGACACTTTTTTTGTGAAATGTTAGGGGTACTTTTATTACCCCATTACCATTTCACAAGGGGGGCAGGATCTGGGGGTCCCCTTTTAAAGGGTCTTCCAGATTCCGATAAGCCCCCCGCCCACAGACCCCCACAACCACCGGCCAAGGGTTGTGGGGATGAGTCCCTTGAGGGCATGTGGCCTGGTACGGTTCAGGAGGGGGGGCAATCTCTCGCCCCCCCCCTCTTTTCCTGCGGACTGCCAGGTTGCATGCTCAGATAAGGGTCTGGTATGGATTTTTGGGGGGACCCCATGCCATTTTTTTTAAATTTTGGCACAGGGTTCCCCTTAAAATCCATACCAGAGCTGAAGGGTCTGGTATGGATTTTGAGGGGGACCCCCACACCATTTTTGTTTTAATTTTGACGCGGGGTTCCCCTTAATATCCATACCAGACCTGAAGGGCCTGGTATGGAATTTAGAAGGACCCCCACGCCATTTTTTTTTAAATTTTGATTTGGGGTTCCCCCGTGGGGAAATCCCATGCTGTTTCTATCAATGAACTTTTATGTGTATTGTCGGACCGACAATTCATTAATAGCCGCGAGTAGTTTTAAATGACTTTTTTTCCTTTGAAATGTCATTTTGCTGTCAGACTGTTCTAAACACGGGAAACATGCTCCCCTTTACAGGCATACTATAGACACCCCCAGGTACGAAATTTAAAGGAATATTACACTTTTATTGTTTCACTTTAAGTATTATTAAAATCACTGCTCCTGAAAAAACGGACGTTTTTAAAACTTTTTTCGCATTGATACATGGTGTTTGGAGTATCTTTATCTGCTGATTGATAAACTTTCTGGAATACACATATTTCTATTGTAGTGTAGGATCTGGGCCTGCTGTCCCTCCATCCCTCCTTATTTCCTTCCGTCTCTATCCTTCCCTCCCTATTTCTTTCTTTATTTCCCCCATCCATTCCTCATTCATTTTAGACTCAAAGTCAGAAAGATACAACAAATTCTTACCTCTTTGACATGCTCAGACGAATCTCGCAATGTTTCACTTCCTTATAACAGTCCCTTGTATATCTTTCCCAAACCCATAGCAGGAAATCACGTGTTTCCTGAGCTGTGGTCTCCGAGAGGGCCGTGTACAAAGCTGGTGGTTTCAGAGGAAGTAAACTCTGATGTGTTTTACTTCGTCTTTATTTCCCTGCAATGGTAAAGCATAATGGGCTACTATGCATTGCATTGCATCACATAGTAGCCCATTATGTGTCACTTACCTGAAACCAAAGCCTGCAATGTCATCGCTGTCCCCACTAGCAGCATCCATCTTCTCCCCTCTTCCTTCCGGGGCCACAAACTCCAGCTCTGTGACTGGCCGGAGTCATGTGACATCACTCCCGCACATTCACGCGGCATCCGCCAGTCACGGCATGACCCCTTTAGAAACAGCACGATCTGCCCTTTCTAAAGTGCGCATGCGTCGTAGACATCGGTACACAGCTTTATTGTAAATATCTCCTAAACCGTGGAGGTTTAGGAGATATTTCCAGCACCTACAGGTAGGCCTTAATATAGGCCTTAATTTTGGCTTACCTGTAGGTAAAAGTGGGTGTACAGGGTGTGCAGGGTGTACAGGGTGTTCAGGGTGTGTAGGGTGTACAGGGTGTACAACCACTTTAAACTCGCCCTCTGAACTCCTTCAGAACTCGTTTACAACACTCAGATGCACGCAAATGTTTTTTTTTAACACAGTACAAATGCATATGCAAAAAAAAGTTTACATATTTCAATAAACCTCGTTTATACCATTGTGTTGCCTTTATGTGCGTTTAACCACTTCACTTCAAGTTTGTACCCCCTTCCTGACCAGAGCACTTTTTACAATTTGGCACTGCGCCGTTTTAACTGCTAATTGCGCGGACATGCAATGTTGTACCCAAACGAAATTTGCGTCCTTTTCTCCCACAAATAGAGCTTTCTGTTGATGGTATTTGATCACCTCTGCGGTTTTTATTTTTTGCGCTATAAATGTAAAAAGACCAAAAATTTTGAAAAAAAATGATATTTTCTACTTTTTGTTATAAAAAAATCCAATAAACTCAATTTTAGTCATACATTTAGGCCAAAATGTATTCAGCCGCATGTCTTTGGTAAAAAAAAGTAAATAAGCGTATATTTATTGGTTTGCGCAAAAGTTATAGCGTCTACAAACTAGACTGGAATTTACACAGCTTTTAGTTTATGACTGCCTATCTCATTTCTTGAGGTGCTAAAATGGCAGGGCAGTACAACCCCTACCCCTCCAATGACCCCATTTTGGAAAGTAGACACCCCAAGGAAATTGCTGAGAGGCATGTTGAGTCCATTGAATATTTTTTTTTTGTCCCAAGTGATTGAATAATGACAAAAAAAAAAATATTTTACAAAAAGTTGTCACTAAATGATATATTGCTCACACACAATACATTTTGCTGCTTCTCCTGAGTACGGGGATACCACATGTGTGGGACATTTTGGGAGCCTAGCCGCGTACGGGGCCCCGAAAACCAATCACCGCCTTCAGGATTTCTAAGGGCGTAAATTTTTGAAATCACTCCTCACTACCTATCACAGTTTTGAAGGCCATAAAATGCCAACATGGTACAACCCCCTCCCCCCTCCAATTACTCCATTTTGGAAAGTAGACACCCCAAGCTATTTGCTGAGATGCATGTTGAGTCCATGGAATATTTTATATTTTGCCACAAGTTACGGGTAAATGACAAACTTTTTTTTTTTTTTTGCACAACGTTGTCACTAAATGATGTATTGCTCAAACATGCCAAGGGCATATGTGGAATTACACCCCAAAATACATTCTGCTGCTTCTCCTGAGTACGGGGATACCACATGTGTGGGACTTCTTGGGAGCCTAGCCGCATACGGGGCCCCCGAAATCCAAGCACCGCCTTCAGGGTTTCTAAGGGCGTAAATTTTTGATTTCGATCCTTTGTGCAAAAAAAAATTGTCTTTTCCCCGCAACTTGTGTCACAATATAAAATATTCCATGGACTCGACATGCCTCTCAGCAAATAGCTTGGGGTGTCTACTTTCCAAAATGGGGTCATTTGGGGGGGTTTGAACTGTCCTGGTATTTTATGCACAACATTTAGAAGCTTATGTCACACATGATCCACTCTTCTAACCACTTGAAGACAAAGCCCTTTCTGACACTTTTTGTTTACATGAAAACATTTTTTTTTTTTGCAAGAAAATTACTTTGAACCCCCAAACATTATATATTTTTTAACGCAAAGGCCCTACAGATTAAAATGGTGGGTGTTTCATTTTTTTTTTCACACAGTATTTGCGCAGCGATTTTTCAAACAAATTTTTTTGGTAAAAAACACACTTTTTTTTATTTATAATGCACTAAAACACATTATATTGCCCAAATGTTTGATGAAATAAAAAAGATGATCTTAGGCCGAGTACATGGATACTAAACACGACATGCTTTAAAATTGTGCACAAACGTGCAGTGGCGACAAACTACATACCTTTTTAAAAGCCTTTAAAAGCCTTTACAGGTTACTACTTTAGATTTACAGAAGAGGTCTACTGCTAAAATTATTTCCCTCGATCTGACCTTCACGGTGATACCTCACATGCATGGTGCAATTGCTGTTTACATTTGATGCCAGACCGACGCTTGCGTTCGCCTTTGCGCGAGAGCAGGGGGGGGGCAGGGGTGCTTTTTTCTTTTTTTTTTTTTCTTTTTTTTTTCTTTTTTATCTTATTTTTAAACTGTTCCTTTCATTTTTTTTTATTATTTTTATTGTTATCTCAGGGAATGTAAATATCCCCTGATAGCAATAGGTAGTGACAGGTACTCTTTTTTAAAAAAAAAATTGGGGTCTATTAGACCCTAGATCTCTCGTCTGCCCTCAAAGCATCTGACCACACCAAGATTAGTGTGATAAAATGCTTTCCCAATTTCCCAATGGCGCTGTTTACATCCGGTGAAATCTAAGTCATGAAATGCTTGTAGCTTCCGGTTTCTTAGGCCATAGAGATGATTGGAGCCACTCTGGTCTCTGATCAGCTCTATTGTCAGCTGGCTGAATCACCGGCTGCATTCTCAGGTTCCCTGTTGGGACAGGAGAGCCAGAGAAAACCATGGAAGACGGTGGGAGGGGGGGACATTCCCTCCCACTGCTTGTAAAAGCAGTCGAGAGGCTAATTAGCTGCTAGGATTGCTTTTACATGAAAGCTGACCGCTGGCTGAAAAGAATGATACCAAGATGATACCTAAACCTGCAGGCATCATTCTGGTATAACAACTCAAAGTCCAGAAACATACCAGTACGTTGCTGGTCCTTGTTGGGCATATAATGTAATCTTTTTTTTTCATGCAGCCTGTGGGCTGAACGAAAAAAAGAGATTGATCTGTGGGTATTACCACCATTAGAATACCTCCCTTCATCCACCCACTTCTAATGATGGGCATACATGCACCATTTATATATGCCGAAGCATGGGGGCATCCGCCCCAAAAGGTAGGAGCAAATCGCTCCTCCGCCCCTGCTGCCCCCACGCTTCGGCATATATGCTCTTTTTTTTAACTGTGGTGGTGAAATCATCTCGGACAGCGCTGGAGTCACGGATTTATGTATCGTGAGAGCAAACGCTGTTGCTGTCAAGATGGATAAATCTGCGCTGCAACTGAATGGCGTACCTGCTAAGCAAATGATGGTCAACAATAAAACAAAGTAACATTACAGTATAACAGTAAGACTTACCATACCTGCAAAGCAAATACAAAAAAAAATAGTAAAAAATAAAACATTTTTTAATGCAACCTGTGCCTAAAATATATATATATGCCGAAGCATGGGGGCATCCACCCGCAAAAGGTGGGAGCAAATCGCAAAAAGTGGCACGCTCGTGTAATAATTGTCCACATATAAGTGGTACCCCTTTCCGAATAAGGGTGACACCAAGTCCCACACAATCTTGCCAGCGCTTCTTATGTAGTCAGGGCAGTTTGTCGGCTCTACGTGACTATCTCTTCTCTCGTAAACCAAAAAAACTACATGTATAGCCTGTAGCCCTGTCACAGAGCTTATACATCTTGACCCCGTATCTGGCACGCTTGCTGGGAAGGTACTGTTTGAATGACAAGCGGCCAGAAAACTTAATCAGGGACTCATCAACGCAGACAACTTGATGGGGAGTAAACAAGTCTGCAAAATGTTGGTTAAAGTGGTTTACGAGGGGCCGAATTTTGTAGAGCCGATCGTATGCAGGGTCTCCACGAGGACGACAGAGTTCATTGTTGTTGGAGTGCATGAACCGCAAAATCTGCTCGTATCGTGCCCTGTCCATGGAGGCAGAGAAAACGGGCATATGGTGAATTGGGTCAGTGGAACAATATGACTGCAACTCACTCTTTTTAGTTATGCCAATGTTGAGGGAAAGGCCCAGAAAGATCTTAAATTCGTAAAACGTAATTGGTTTCCAATCTCTGGCAAGGGTGGACTGGGGAATAGTGGCGATGTGTTGACCAGCGTACAAATTGCTTTGGTCCACAATAGATCTATAGAGATCTTCGGTGAAAAACAGCGAATAAAAATTTCCACCTGAATGCCGGGTTGGCCAGTGAATGGGGGAAGTAGGGGTGCTGCAGAAGTGGTGGGTTCCCAATTAGGATTGGCGAATGTAGCAGGAAGGGCACGACGGGCCTGTGTTCATCTTCTTGGTGGCAGCGGGACACTACTTGTGCTTGCCACCTCACCAGATTGAACTGCACTTATGGGACCAGGGTGTACTTGCCAGTTTACCAGAATGAATAGCGGCGCTAGTACTTCTCTGCTCCATACGAGGGACCTGCGGTTCTTGCACCTCAACCACAGAAGAAGAAGTTCGGGGTCTGGTACGCCTGACCTTGGCAGGGACCACAACTCCGTCATCAGAGCTATCTGTCATGGAGCCGCTGTAGTCTACAGGATCGTATTCTGAGCCTGAATCTGACAGATGAGTGACTTCGCTATCTGTCATGCTCAGAAACGTGTAGGCCTCTTCACTAGTGTACCTTCGATTTGCCATTTTGGGCTCTAAATTTAGTGGTACACTAGTGAGACTCACAGGTTAAAAAGCTCCTGACTGTTAGCGACTGTATCAAAACGCTAGCAAAAAAACTGTTAGCGATCGCAGGGTTTAGGCCTGACTCTGCGAACGCTGCAGTTATGTGTGTTTAGGGTTTTTTAAGTGACAGTGTTCGATCGAAACTGCACTTGTGTGGGCTGGGCTGGGCCGGGCGGAGGGGCAAAACGCAGGTGCTAGCAGGTATCTGGGCTGATCCCGCTAACACTGCGTTTTTGGGAACCCTAAACTGCTGGGGACGCTAGTACAGATCTGATCAGATCAGATATTGATCCGTTCAGATACTATACCACTAAGGGAGGTGTATGGTGCGTGTGTGGATGTTAGCGCTACTGGCACTAACCTGACGCTGAGAAATCAAGGAAAGCTGGAAGCCTCACACTGGTCTGATGACGAAAGCTTTATTTGATAAAAAGCTGGATCATAACAGAACACAAAACACAGAAAGCAGCGAACGCGTTTCGCACTCACGAGTGCTTACTATGAGTAAGCACTCGTTGTGAGTGCGAAACGCGTCAGCTGCTTTCTGTACACTCCTGCTGTAGTGTTTTGTGTTCTGTTATGATCCAGCTTTTTATCAAATAAAGCTTTCGTCATCAGACCGGTTTGCGGCTTCCAGCTTTCCTTGATTTCTCCGCTTCATCCTGCATCAGCCAGCACCTGGGACTCTTCCCCTTGAAGGATAAAATTTCATTCCACTGGTTTGTGCCTACCTGAGCGGTGGCACCCTTTTCTGCCTGGTTTGCATCTCTGGACTAACCCGACGCTGCCTGGGGCGACGCAGACCTTATCTGACCCTAAAACCTAACTTGTATCACCCGCCGGGCGATCAGGGGGCTAAACCTTTATTAGGTAATAAACGGCGGGTGCCCTGACACTATAAAACATAAACTAACCATCCAGCGTCACCCGTAACAGTTATACATTGATCACTGGTGAAAGGGTTAACTAGGGGGCAATCAGGGGGTTAAAACATTTATTAGATAGTATATGGGGGTCCCTGACGCTATAAAATGCTGATGGCGAACCTAAATACTTACCTCCCTAACTAGCGTCACCAGTGACACTAATACAGCGATCAGAAAAATGATTGCTTAGTGACACTGGCGATGGGGGGTGATCAAGGGGTTAAACCTTTATTAGGGGGGGTTAGGGGGGTACTCTAGACCTAAAGGGGGCTAATACTAACTGCCCTGACACTGTAACTGTCACAAATGACACCAATACAATACTCAGAAAAAAAAAACTGCTATTGGTGTCACTGTGACAGGGGGTACAGGGGGGTGATTGGGGGGTGAAATGTGTGCCCAGAGTGTTCTACTGTTCGTGTAGTGTTTGGTGCACTTACTTGATGTCTTCTTTCCTCGGCGCCGGAACGAAAAGACCGACACGAGGAGAGATGACATCACTTTCTCTGCCGCTGTTTACATTACAGCAGCAGAGGAAGCATTCCATTCGCCAGGAGCGATCCTGAGGGGGTGGCCATGAATCAGTGGCCTCCCCCTCACCTCGGATCGCTCCTGATGATAATCCGACCACCACAGGCACCTGGGGGGGTCCAATCGGACCCCCCGCCCGCGGGCAGGCAGGGACGTACAGGTAAGCCCTTATGCCTGCCCGCGCCATTGTGCTGACGTACATCGGTGTGCGGAGGTTAGCAACTGGTTAAAAAAAGTACAGCTTCCTGCATTTTGTGTGATTCCATCAAAACATTCAAATCCAAAAACAATTTAATAGCCTTAGCGTCTCATCCGATCAATTTCAATAGGATTCCATCAAACTAAGTCGATTGGTCAGGGCGGAATATTATCATTTTCAATCAGTTGATTGATTTCAATCAATCAATTTTCAGTCAGCAGCACTGAGAAACATTATCTTACCAAAAGTATTGGGACGCCTGCCTTTACACACACATGAATTTTAATGGTATCCCAGTCTTAGTCCGTAGGGTTCAATATTGAGTTGGCCCACCCTTTACAGCTATAACAGCTTCAACTCTTCTGGGAAGGCTGTCCACAAGGTTTAGGAGTGTGTCTATGGGAATGTTTGACCATTCTTACAGAAGCACATTTGTGAGGTCAGGCACTGATGTTGGATGAGAAGGCCTGGCTCAAAGTCACAAAGGTGTTCTATTATGTTGAGGTCAGGGCTCTGTGTGGGTCAGTCAGGTTCATCTACCTCAAACTCATTCATCCATGTCTTTATGGACCTTGTTTGTGCACTGGTCCAAATCATTTGGTGGAGGGGGATTATGATGTGCAGTGGGGGCTGGTGTTTTTTTTTTTTTTTTAGGGGGGCAAACAACTACCTTCCCGGTAGGCCGGTGGCTCCACCCCCTACTCCTAATTGGTTGTGTCACCCTCCCCCCTGGGAGTCTTGCAGCCAGACATCCAGCCCCGCACTTACCCCATGTAGGTTGCGGGCAGCACCCCTACGGGTGAAGGGCAGCGGGCATCTCCTCCGCTGCATCACGGTGGCTTCCAGCATGCGTCTTCTGCCTCCTCCTCCTATGCATCCAAAAGGATCACCTGTCCTTTCAGCCAATTGGGTGAAGGGTCTCAGGACCCCCTTCCTGATTGGCTGGGAGGAGGATCAGTGTGAGAATAGTGAATATTCATTCGCTTTTGTCACACAACTGGGTGGGCTCAGAGTGCAGTGCTCTGCACCCCGAGCCCACCCTTTTTTTAAGCCTATTAGAGCCTTTCCAACCCCATTGGAATCCATGCGTCTGGTGCCCTGTGTGTAGATTAGGGGGCTGGAGACATGGATAGGGGGGCAGAGCCCGTGTGCCCCTAATGGACAGGCTGCCACTGAGGGTTTGGGGTTGTTTTTCAGGAGTTAAGGTTGGCCCTTCAGGGGTTAGGGTTGGCCCTTCAGGGGTTGGGCTTGGCCCCTTAGTTCCAGTGAAGGGAACTCTTAAGGGGTCAGCATACCAAGACATTTTGGACAATTTCATGCTCCCAACTTTGTGGGAAAAGTTTGGGGATGGCCCCTTCCTGTTCCAACATGACTGCGCACCAGTGCACAAAGCAAGGTCCATAAAGACATGGATTAACACATTTGAGGTAGCTGAACCTGACAGGCCTGAACAGAGTACTGACCTCAACCCGACAGAACACCTTTGGGATTAATTGGAGTGGAGACTGAGAGCCAGGCCTTCTCGTCATCGCTGCCTGACCTCACAAATGCTCTTCTGGAAGAATGGTCAAACATTCCCATAGACACACTCCTAAACCTTGTGGACGGCCTTCCCAGAAGAGTTGAAGTTGTTATAGCTACAAAGGGTGGGCCAACTCAATATTGAACCCTACGGACTAAGACTGGGATGCCATTAAAGTTCATGTGTGTGTAAAGGAAGGCGTCCCAATACTTGTGACTATATATATATATATAATAAAGATCAGGGTAATTAAACTCAACTGGTGCATGCGTTTTCAAGAAGTTGCGCCAGTCCAGGACTGCATTTTTAAGGGTATGGCAGCCCACTTTTATTTATAGGAACGGAAAAACTCACAAGAGACAGCAATTTTCCACACAGGGGTTCCACCATTACTGTATCTCACACAATACTTCAGCCTTCTGGCTTACTCGCATGCCACACGGCTGCTTTAGGCCTCACGCCTAGACCTTGGGTCTGCTCCTCCAACCAACACAAAGGTTTCCTTCAGTGCTCTCTCATAGCTTACTCACAATCAGCTCCTTGCTGCGTGGGGGTTGTACTATTCTGGTATGGCGGGTGGTAATATCCTGGTATGAAGGGTGGTAATATCCTGGTATGAAGGGTGGTAGTATCCTGTTATGGTGGTAATATCTTGGTATAGAGGTGGTAATCTCCTAGTATGGGAAATTGTAATATCCTGGTATGGGGGGTAATATCTTGGTATGGGGGTGGTAATCTCCTAGTATGGGGGTGGTAATATCCTGGTATGGGGGGTAATATCTTTGTATGGGGGTGGTAATCTCCTAGTATGGGGGTGATAATATCTTGGTATGGAGGGTGGTAATATCCTGGTATGGGGGTGGTAATATCCTGTTATGGGGGTAATATCTTGGTATGGGGTGGTAATCCCCTGGTATGGGGGGTGGTAATATCCTGGGCATGGTAATATCCTGTTATGGGGTAATATCTTGGTATGGGGGTGGTAATCTCCTAGTATGGGGGTGATAATATCCTGGTATGGAGGGTGGTGATATTCTTGTATGGGGGTGGTAATATCCTGGAATTGGGGAGTAATCTCCTTGCATTGGGGGTGGTAATATCCTGTTATGGGGGTAATATCTTGATATGGGGCTGGTAATATCCTGGTATTTGGGTGGTAGTATCCTGTTATGGGGGGGTGATAATCTCCTGGTATTGGGGGTGGTAATATCCTGTTATGGGGGGTGGTAATATCTTGGTATGGGGGTAATATATTGGTATTGGGTGGTAATCTCCTGGAATTGGGGGGGTGGTAATAATCTGGTATTGGGGGGTGGTAATATCCTGATATGGGGTGGTAATATCCTGGCATGGGGGGTGGTAATGTCCTGATATGGGGTGTGGTAATATCCTGGTATGGGGGTGATAATATCCTGGTATAGGGGGGTGGTAATATCCTGGTATGGGGGTGGTAATATCCTGTTATGGGGTAATATATTGGTATAGGGGGTGATAATCTCCTGATATCGGGGGGGGGGAGAATATCCTGGTATTGGGGTGGTAATCTCCTGGTACTGGGGGTGGTAATCTCCTGGTATGGGGTGGTAATATCCTGGTATGGGGGGTGGTAATATCATGGTATGGGGGTGGTAATCTCCTGGTATTATGGGTTGGTAATAAACTGCTATGAGGGGTGGTAATATCCTGGTATGGGGGGTGGTAATATCCAGGTATTGGGGTGGTAATATCCTGGTATTGGGGGTTGGTAATAACCTGCTATGGGGGGGTAATATCATGGTGCAGGGGTGGTAATATCCTGTTATGGGGGTGTTTCTTTGCAGCAAGGAGTGGAGCACTTGTCAGGATAGAAGGAAAAATGGGTGGGGCAAAATTGTTGAGGAAAATCTGCTGCCCTCTACTGGCAAAAAAGTTGTAATAGGAAGAAGAAGGTTTCTCTCACAAAGCACAACAATTCATATCCATCACATTGCAGAGCCGGATTATGTCTGGATGTTTCCGCACACAAAGTGACATCTCTGTGAGAGGTAAGTGAGCATCTGTATGTGTACCCACCTATAATATATATATATATAATGTACAGTATGTGTACCTACCTATACTATATATATATCATGTATATGTACCTACCTACACTATATATAGCGGGGACAACAATTGACAACAATTGACATTGTCGGGTTTGAGCGGTGATATCTGAATGATGGGTGCAGTTACAGGCATCATTCAGATCTCTTCTTTTAGCGATTCCCTTCACCATAAGAACGATCATAGTGGCTGTTCAGCTGAGCAATCATTCCTACAGGTGGCAGGAGGGAACGTCCCCCTACCCCCTCCTGCCAACCTCCGGTGCTTCTCCGGACTCACCCCTGCCATCGGTGACCTGGAGAAAGAAACCGTCGGCGCCAAATGCTGATCATAGAAATATTTGGCGGACCAGATGGTCCCTGGAGTCTCTATGGTTGTTTGGAGGACGGGCGCAATGTTATGACGTCACGCCCGGCCTCTGCATTTGAAAAAATGGCGTCGCCTCGGCTGGGAAGCTGAGATCTCTTTATTTATTTATTTCAGGCTTCCCAGCCTAGAGGAAAAATGTGGGGAATTATAGACCCCATATATCACTGTGAAGAGGACCTGTCATACCCTATTCCTATTACAAGGGAAGATAAAAAAAAATAAAAGAAAGTGTCAAACTAGAAAAACAAAATAAAATGAACCATAATAATAAAAAAAATGTAAAGCGCCCCTGTCCTCACATGCTCGCACGCAGAAGCAACAGCATACATAAGTCCCACCCACATATGTAAACAATGTTCAAACCACACATGTGAGGTATCACAGTGATTGTTAGAGTGAGAGCAATAATTCTAGGCCAATACCTCCTCTGTAACTCTAAACAGGTAATCAGTAAAAAAATGTTAAGCATCGCCTATGGGGATTCTTAAGTACTGAAGTTTGAGTAATTTTGAAGCGTGACATGTTAGGTATCTATTTACTCGGTGTATCATCATCTTTCACATTATACAAAAAAAATTAGGCTAACTTTCCTTTTTTTTTTTTTTAATGCATGAAACAGTTTTTTTTAAAAAAAAAAGTGTTTGAAAAATTGCTGCGCAAATACCGTGCAACATAAAAAGTTGCAATGACTGCCATTTTATTCTCTAGAGTCATAAAAATTCAATTTTTATGACTATATGGAGAGCTAACTTCACTCAACAGGAAGCTGCCCTTGGTATTGTGTCTGCATAGATCCCTCTGGCTTCCACATCCATCTACATCACGGATGATCCATATACCATAGACTTTTTAGCATTGGACTATTTTCATGTGATTATTGATTATTGTTTTTATTTATTTTTAATCCTTTTTATTGATTATCACACACACATTTGTGTGGGTAGATTGGCCTGGGTGGCAAGGGGTTAAATAATTCCACATAGACACTGGTAACAATAAAAAGTACGACCTCCACCACATTCTTCAATTAAAATTAGACAACGGTGTCTGAAGACACAGGTATCTACCAAAGACATTCATCCTCCACACATATATCAAAAGCCACCGAATCTGAAGGGGGGCACCTATAATAGGGAAAAAGATGAGCGCAATAGTAGAAGCGTTACCACTCAGTATAAATCAATCTCCAGGAGTTGATTCAGTATGGGATGGAGGAGTGTGATCCGGGTTCACACAGTTTCCCAAAGAAGTAATTGATAGATATCAATATAAGTCATGGGGGAAATGGTGGGGATAGGGAGTAAGTGATGAGGGAGGTGATGCAGACTAGGCTCACACAATAGGGTTGTCTATGTCCAAAAGGCAAATCCCACAAGGAACAGGGGAAAAGAAAAACAGTCGGTATATCTGTATATAAGGTGAGTGTATGCACTGATAAACAGTTCCCAGCCGGGTATATTGGATGTAGATACAGTTCATCCCTCTTCAAGTTCCCAAACCATTCCAAGTCATCCAACCACCTGACCGTCATGTCGGAGTAGAAGCCTTATCCTTACGGAGATTGAGGGTCTTTCATCTGTGGATGTCAGATATGGAGATGTCTGTGACAAGCAAGCTGTGCCTTCACTAAATAGAGGGTGGTGGCGTCATGCTGACACGTTTCACTCAAGACAGTCGGTATATCTGTATATAAGGTGAGTGTATGCACTGATAAACAGTTCCCAGCCGGGTATATTGGATGTAAATACAGTTCATCTCTCTTCAGGTTCCCAAACCATTCCAAGTCATCCAACCACCTGACCGTCAGGTCGGAGTAGAAGCCTTATCCTCACGGAGATTGAGGGTCTTTCATCTGTGGATGTCAGATATGGAGATGTCTGTGACAAGCAAGCTGTGCCTTCACTAAACAGAGGGTGGTGGCGTCATGCTGACACGTTTCACTCAAGACACAAGTTTCTTCAGAGCATGTGGGGAGGACCCAGCAGTCATGGTATAAGTTGGCACTGAAGACAAAGTGAGAAGAAGGTGGAGAGTCCTAAAAAACTATTTCAGGAACTTAGGGAATGGATCTAAGAGAAGGGCCTCCAAGGTGGTTCTCTCAGAAATACTGCCTGTGCCTCGAGCCACACCAGAGAGGCAGAAGGAGCTGAACAAGTGGCTGAGGAACTGGTGTAGAAAGGAGAGGTTTGGGTTTCTGGAGAACTGGGCTGACTTCTCAGTCAGTTACCGGCTCTTTAGTAAGAACGGGCTGCACCTTCAGGACCAAAACTTGCGGGGGGACCTGCATTGAGAGGGGCGCTGTCAGTCTGGGGTGCATGGGTGTGCTAAAGCATCCCCATAAATCCTGCTAGCACCACCTATCAGAAACCACCATGTCAGAGTCTAATGGCATGTACACAAGATTTGAATTTCGGCCCGCAAAAGACCGATGAGAGTTTTTCAACGGAAAATGCGACCGTGTGTATGCTCCATCGGACTTTTGCTGCCCGAATTCCAGACAGCAAAAGATTGAGAGCATATTCTAAATTTTTCGGTCGGAAAAAGTTCCTATCCGAAAATGCGATCTTTTGTGGCAATTCCGACGCACAAAATTCCTACGCTCAGAAACAATTCGACGCATGCTTGGAAGCATTGAACTTCATTTTCTTGGCTCGTTGTAGTTTTGTACGTCACCGCATTCTTGATGGTCGTAAGTTCAGCGAACTTTTGCACAACCACGTGTATGCAAGGCAAACTTGAGCGGAATCCCGTCAGAAAAGCCATCATATCTTTTTCCGATCGTGTGTACGCGGCATAAATGAAAGTTTTCTTCTAGTCCCAGCTTGAACATTAACAGCTCTAGCAGATGGTTAGTCCGAGGACTTAATGGTGCAGCTGGTCTGCGGAGGGATCATACAACTGTGTTTCCCGACACTCATTGTAAAGTTTCGGCACGGTCAGTCCCTGTCGGAGTGATATGCACTCTCACATGCTGTAGGGGAGGCTATTGAGGCACAGGTACATTCTTCTGATGCACAAGGTCCAGGTTATCTATCTCGTTCTCCTTCCTCATGGAGCCCTCTCCACTGCCATCAACTCATTCTCCTTCCTCATAGAGCCCTCTCCACTGCCATCAACTCAATCTACTTCCTCATGGAGCTCTCTCCACTGACATCAACTCATTTTCCTTCCTCATGGAGCTCTTTCCACTGCCATCAACTCATTTTCCTTCCTCATGGAGCCCTCTCCACTGCCATCAACTCGTTCTCCTTCCTCATGGAGCCTCTCCACTGCCATCAACTCGTTCTCCTTCCTCATGGAGCCTCTCCACTGCCATCAACTTGTTCTTCTTCCTCATGGAGCCCTCTCCACTGCCATCAACTCGTTCTCCTTCCTCATGGAGCCTTCTCCACTGCCATCAACTCATTCTCATTCCTCATGGAGCCTCTCCACTTCCTTCAACTCGTTCTCCTTCCTCATGGAGCCCTCTCCACTGCCATCAACTCGTTCTCCTTCCTCATGGAGCCTCTCCACTGCCATCAACTTGTTCTTCTTCCTCATGGAGCCCTCTCCACTGCCATCAACTCGTTCTCCTTCCTCATGGAGCCTTCTCCACTACCATCAACTCATTCTCATTCCTCATGGAGCCTCTCCACTTCCTTCAACTCATTCTCCTTCCACCTTCTTTCCTTGTAAGTTAACGTATTCCTTCTACAGAGGTCACCCCGGCTTAATTTCTTCTCCCTCTGTCTACACTTCCAGTATACAGTATGTCTGACACTTTCCCACTGATCTGATCCTTCTCCTCTCTCCACCGATTACTTCATGTGCTCTCCTCTCCATAATTGGCATTGCACACATGCTGCGGCCTCCAAACATTCATCTGTCTTGCACCCTTTTCATCCCTGCTCACTTTTTTAGCATGTTTCCTGAAGCTCATCAAGCTTTTCATAGATGAGTTTTTTCCTTCAGCCAGCAGTCTGAATGAAGACCAGATTCGCCCATCCACACAATGTCCCAACAAGGACGTTTTACTCTGACATCAAGGTGATATCAGAATACACTGATCATCAATTTTGCCCCCCTCCCCCCTAAAAAAAATAAAAAGGCATCAGCTACAAATCCTGTAGCTGCTGACTTTTCATACTAGGGCACTTACCTGTCTAGACATCCTGATAAAAAATCAGGCTAATCCCTTGTAGGGGACCCAGCACATTGCTTTGCCCAGGGGCCTATGATGCTATTAAGATGGCACTGAAATCTCTGATCTCTGCATGATTTACTACTCACCTCTGAGCTCTCCTCCACTTACTACTGACCTATGAACTCTACGTCACTTACTACTGACCTATGAACTCTAAGTCACTTACTACTGACCTCTGAACTCTGCACCACTCACCACTGAACTCTGAACTCTGCGCCATTTACTACTGACATCTGAACTCTGCGCCCCTTACCACTGACCTCGGAACTCTATGCCACTTACCACTGACCTCTGAACTCTGTGCCACTTACCACTGACCTCTGAACTCTATGCCACTTACCACTGACCTCTGAACTCTGCGTCACTTACTACTGACCTCTGAACTCTGCACCACTTACTACTGACCTCTGAACTCTGTGCCCTTACCACTGACCTCTGAACTCTGACCAATTAACACTGACCTCTGTGCCACTTACCACTGATCTCTGAACCCTGTGTACTTACCACTGACCTCTGAACTCTGCACCACTTACTACTGACCTCTGAACTCTGCGCCGCTTACCACTGACCTCTGAACTCTGCACCAATTACCACTGACCTCTGTGCCACTTACCACTTATCTCTGAACTCTGCGTACTTACCACTGACCTCTGAACTCTGCACCACTTACTACTGACCTCTGAACTCTGCACTACTTAACACTGACCTCTGCGCCACTTAACACTGACCTCTGAACTCTGCGCCACTTACCACTGACCTCTGAACTCTGTGCCACTTACCACTGACCTCTGTGCCACTTACTACTGACCTCTGATGTGATGTGTTGTGGGATGCGGGGTGTTGTGGGATGCGGGGTGTTGTGGGATGTGGGGTGTTGTGGGATGTGGGGTGTTGTGGGGTGTTGGGTGTTGTGGGGTGTTGTGGGATGTGGTGTGTTGTGGGATGCGGGGAGTTGTGGGATATTGTTGGGTGTTGTGGGATGCAGGGTGTTGTGGGATATTGTGGGATGTGGGGTGTTGTGAAATGTGGGGTGTTGTGGGATATGGGATGTTGTGGGATGTTGTGGGATGTGGGGTGTTGTGAAATGTGGGGTGTTGTGGGATGTGGGGTGTTGTGGGATGTTGTGGGATGTGGGGTGTTGTGGGATGTTGTGGGATGTGGGGTGGTTGTGGGGTGTTGTGAAATGTGGGGTGTTGTGGGATGTGGGGTGTTGTGGGATGTCGTGGGATGTTGTGGGATGTGGGGTGTTGTGGAATATGGGGTGCGGGTTGTTGTGGGATAAGGTGTGTTGTGGGATGTGGTGTGTTGTGGGGTGTTATGGGATGTGGGGTGTTGTGGGATGTGGTGTGTTGTGGGGTGTTGCGGGATGTGGTGTGTTGTGGGGTGTGGGGTGTTGTGAGATGTGGGGTGTTGTGGGATGTTGTGGGATGTGGGGATGTGGTGGGATGTGGGGTGTTGTAGGGTGTTGGGTGTTGTGGGATGCGGGGTGTTGTGGGATGTGGGGTGTTGTGAGATGTGGGGTGTTGTGGGATGTTGTGGGATGTGGGGATGTGGTGGGATGTGGGGTGTTGTAGGGTGTTGGGTGTTGTGGGATGCGGGGTGTTGTGGGATGTGGAATGTTGTGGGATGTGGGGTGTTGTGAGATGTGGGGTGTTGTGGGATGTTGTGGGATGTGGGGATGTGGTGGGATGTGGGGTGTTGTAGGGTGTTGGGTGTTGTGGGATGCGGGGTGTTGTGGGATGTGGGGATGTGGGGTGTTGTGGGATGTGGGGTGTTGTGGGATGTGGAATGTTGTGGGATGTGGGGTGTTGTGAGATGTGGGGTGTTGTGGGATGTTGTGGGATGTGGGGATGTGGTGGGATGTGGGGTGTTGTAGGGTGTTGGGTGTTGTGGGATGCGGGGTGTTGTGGGATGTGGGGATGTGGGGTGTTGTGGGATGTGGGGTGTTGTGGGGTGTTGTGGGATGTGGGGTGTTGTGGGGTGTTGTGGGATGTGGGGTGTTGTGGGATGTGGTGTGTTGTGGGATGTGGGGTGTTGTGGGATGTGGGGTGTTGTGGGATGTGGTGTGTTGTGGGGTGTTGTAGGGTGTTGGGTGTTGTGGGATGCGGGGTGTTGTGGGATGTGGGGATGTGGGGTGTTGTGGGATGTGGGGTGTTGTGGGGTGTTGTGGGATGTGGGGTGTTGTGGGATGTGGTGTGTTGTGGGATGTGGGGTGTTGTGGGGTGTGGTGTGTTGTGGGGTGTGGGGTGTTGTGGGATGTGGGGTGTTGTGAGATGTGGGGTGTTGTGGGATGTTGTGGGATGTGGGGATGTGGTGTGATGTGGGGTGTTGTAGGGTGTTGGGTGTTGTGGGATGTGGAATGTTGTGGGATGTGGGGTGTTGTGGGATGAAAAGTTGAAAAGGGAATCGTTTTGGGTAGTCTCAACCATAATGCTGCACAATTTATGTTTAGATGATATTTTTACATATGTATACACCTAAACACATGGGTTCGATCCACAAAAATGCACTCCAGATCCATTCTGGATGCATTTCTGCATGCATGGTCTTAACACATTTTGATGCGTTCCAGTGTGTTTTTGGTGTGTTTTGATGGGTTTCTGGGTGAATTCCAGGGGCTTTTTTTCTTTTTCCTCACTATACTGTACTAGGGTCCAGTGCATTTTCGATGAGCTCAAGTGTGTTTCAGTGTATTTTTGATGCGTTTTCTGCATTTTTTACTGCGTTCCAGTACAGTCCAGTGCAGAAAAAATGCTGCATGTGCTGGTCTCACAGGTTTGCTGATCTGACAGAACACCGCTGCTTTGAAAAATCAACATCAAAACAGTCAGTCGGATTTGAAAATACTGAATTTCACCAAATAAGATGATTTTACTGGTAAAAATAAGTGTGAAATGCTGGACTCCAGAGGGTGTAACAAGATGTCCGCTTGCCGCCTTCTCACTGTATCCTTACTGCGGACGAGTGCAGGGTGTACCAAGATGGCGGCGAAGGAACTTCACTTCCGTTACAAAATCTGATGAAACACCAGCGGTGTGGAGCTCACAGAGGGGGAGGAGTGAAATGCTAGTGCACGTGCCTCCGGCGGAGGCTCTTTACCAGGTGATCAGCCGTGTCCAATCACGGCTGATCACAATGTCAATATGAAGAGCCGTTGATCGGCTTTTCCTCACTCGCGTCTGACAGACGTGAGTAGAGGAGAGCCGATCAGCGGCTCTCATGACAGGGGGGGCCCCACTCGGATGCCCACACTACACCACCAGGGAAGCCGCTAGGACCACCAGGGAGCCGGGCAACATGTGGATGGCCAGGTATGTACCCCATGGCCATCCACATGTGCCCAATCTGTGCCAATCAGTGCCCACAAATGGGCACTGACTGGCACCGTTTTAAATCCGTGATGCCCAGCAATGCCACCCATCAATGTCATCAGTGCCACCAATCAGTGTCAACAGTGCCACCCATCAGTGTCCATCTTTGCCACCTATCAGTGCCCATCTATGCCCACCAGTGCGCACCTATCAGTGTCCATCAGTGCCCATCCGTGCCACCTATCAGTGCCACCCATAAGTACCCATCAGTGCCACCCATAAGTGCCACCTATGAGTGCCCATCAGTGCCGCCTATGAGTGCCCATCAGTGCCGCATACCAGTGCCACCTATCAGTGCCCATCAGTGCCACCTATCAGTGCCCATCATCAGTGCCTGTCAGTGCCACCTTATTGGTGCCACCTCATAGGTGCCCATCAGTGCCGCCTTATCAGTGCCCGTCAGTGCCGCCTTATCAGTGCCCGTCATTGAAGAATAAAACGTACTTATTTACAAAAATTTTTAAGAGAAACAAAGAAAAACTTGTTTATTTTTCAAATTTTCGTTCTTTTTTTTATTTGTTGCGCAAAATATAAAAAATGCAGAACTGATCAAATACCACTAAAAGAAAGCTCTATTTGTGGGAACAAAATGATAAAAAATGTGTTTGTGTACAGTGTAGTATGACTGCGCAATTGTCATTCAAATTGAGACAGCGCTGAAAGCTGAAAATTGGCTCGGGCAGGAGGTGTCTAAGTGCCTGGTATTGAAGGGGTTAAACATGAAAACATCTGATGGGTCAGACATGAAAGGAAAGTGTCTGGCTTCAGCACATTACACCTTCTGATTACAATGTTACTTGGTGTAATCTAGCAGCGGATTGGTCAATCTAGCAGCAGATTGCTATTGATATGATTAATCACCTGTTCCCTTGCATGAGAGACCATGAAAATGAAGGTATTCCCAGCACAATCTCTGCAGTTTTCTCCACCATTACCGCTGCAGCAGCCGTGGCTTTACCACAAGGGGGCGCTGTACAGATAACAGGATCTAATGGCTGAGAATAATACCCCACTGTCTTCTATTTATCCCCATGTCTCTGTGCTGGGGTTTTATCAGATTAGGCGACCCGTCAGAATGTGTAACGGAAGTGACGTTCCATCGCCGCCATCTTGCTACACCCCACACTCCTCCATAGTAAGGATAGACTGAGAAGGGGGAAAGCGGACATCTCGTTACACCCAGCGGAGTTTTGCATTTTATTTTTATGTTTGACAGTAAAGTGAGTTTATATACTGAAATACAGTACTTAGAACTCCATATGAATGTTTAGATGTTGAATTTTTAAAGCAGCAAACTTCTGTCAGATTAGAAAACCTGTGAGATCCGCAGGCTCACCGCTGCTTTTAAAATTCAACATCTTACCAGTCAGACGGAGTTCTAAGTACTGTATTTCACTATACAATACAACACTTTACTGTTAAAAATACTGTATATACTCGAGTATAAGTCGACCCGAATATAAGCCGATTCACCTAATTTTACCACAAAAAACTGGTAAAACTTATTAGCTCAAGTATAAGCCGAGGGTGAGAAATGCGCAGCTACTGTAAGTGGAAAAAAGGGTCAACAATGCCCATTTGCATCCTCACTGTGCCCATTTGCATGCCTCACTGTGCCCATTTGCAGCCTCACTGTGCCCATTTGCAGCCTCACTGTGCCCATTTGTATGCCTCACTGTGCCCATTTGCAGCCATAGGTCCCCCGAACTTCAAACTCGGTAGTTAAGAGTTCCTAGGTGCCCCCTAGCTGCAGCCAAAATTTGGGGTCTCTGGACCCAAAGGGTCCAGAAATGACATTGCTGCAGATGGACACAGTTGACCGAGTTTGGGGCCCTGTATCTCTGGGCCACTTGGTGCTAGGAACCCCAAATGTAGTGTGTAAACCCAGTGGTACTAGCACTACAACATATCCAAAGTTGCGGTTCCTAGCACCAAGTGGCCCCGAGATACGGGGCACCAAATTCGGTTTGGAAAATGTCAAGCACTTTTCTGCAGCAGAGAATGACATTTTCTGAACCGAATTTGGGGCCCGTATCTCAGGGCCACTTGTTGCTTTGGATATGTTGTAGTGCTAATTCCACTGGGTTTGCATACCAAATTTGGGGTTCTTAGCACCAAGTGGCCCCGAGATACGGGGCCCCAAAGTCGGTTCGGAAAATGTCATTCTTTGCACCAGAAAAGTGCTTGACCCAAGTATAAGCCGAGGGGGGCACTTTCAGCACAAAAAAATGTGCTGAAAAACTCGGCTTATACTCGAGTATATACGGTAAGTAAAATGTTTAAATAAATGCAAAACTCTGGTGGGTGTAACAAGATGTCCGCTTTCCCCCTTCTCAGTGTATCCTTACTATGGAGGAGTGTGGGGTGTAGCAAGATGGCGGCGATGGAAAGTCACTTCCTTTACACATTCTGACGGGTCGCCTAATCTGACGAGACGCCGGCACTCCTGATGTCTGATTGGTTGCCTCATGACAGAACACTTCATAATCTTTCTTATAGTCAGGGAAGGCTAAACATGGACTTGTCAGAATTGCTGGTTTTAATGTCTCTACAGCTCGTTTCTGTTCATCTGTGAGCCTAGAATGTGTAACTTGTCTAGATGTTATTTCATATAAAGACTGGGCAATCTGTGACATGTTTGGGATCCGGGTTCTGCTGTAACCTACAAGGCCCAAAAATGCCCCTCAGCTATATAAGAAACGTCAGACGGAGGAGCCTGCAGTAGGCAGATGTCCTCCGTGATAGCGAGAGCGTCTTTTTTGTTTTGTTCTTTTTCGGGTCGGCGGGCGGCCTGATTGACAATGGATCTACATCGGGGGAAACAGTTTTTTTATTTTTTCATAAAAGATTTTTCAAAAACTGTGTTTTTATTACTTTTTGACACATTTGGTAAATGGGTAGGGGTACTACGTATCCAATATTCATTCACATGAGGGGCCCCCTTATTAAAGAGGGCTTTCAGATTCCGAAAAGCTCCCACAGCAGGCCCCCACAACCACAGCCCAGGGTTGTCGGTAAGAAACCCTTGTCCCCATCAACATGGGGACAAGGTGCTTTGGGGTGGGGGGCTGAGCCCACCTTGCACCAAAACACCCACCCCCCCATGTTGAGGGCATGTGGCCTGGTATGGTTCAGAAGGGGGTGCACTCACTCGCCCCTCCCCTTTCCTGACCTGCCAGGCCTTGTGCTCAGATAAGGGTCTGCTATGGATTTGGGGAGGGAACCCCACATTGTTTTTTTTTTTTATTGCAATTCCCAGTATTCTTTTCTTTACATTCAACTATATGTGGGGAAGTCCGCTGACAGATGATGACTCATGGTTGTGTAGGACACGGGCGGCCGGGTTCCCGGCCCACTGATTACCAACCAGCTATTCTTTACAGAGGATTCAGATTGGTCAATCGTTTTTCAAACGATTAAAATTCTAATCGTTCTGAAAAGTTGGAATTCATTAGAAAACAAACAAAACAAATTTTAAAGGATTTTAACAAAATGAGTTATTATTTTTAGTACTTATATAGCGACGTCAATTTACGCAACGCTTTACATATACATTGTACATTCACATCAGTCCCTACCCTCAAGGAGCTTACAATCTAAGGTCCCTAACTCACATTCATACATATACTAGAGCCAAATTAGACAGGATCTGATTAACCTACCAGCATGTCTTTAGAGTGTGGGAGGAAACCGGAGTACCCAGAGGAAACCAACACAGGCACAGGGAGAAAATGCAAACTCCGGGCAGATGGTTGGGATTCGAACCAGCGACCCTTTTTGCTGCCAGGTGAAAGTGCAAACCACTACACTGTGCTGCCCTATTTCATTCAGAGATTTAGATACATCTGAATATTTGTTACTATTCCATTCAGAGATTTGGATACATCTGAATCTCTGAATAACCCAAAAATTGGTCCGAATTTGCATTTGGACCGAAACCAATTGCACATGTCTAATGCCGCGTACACACGGGCAGACTTTTCGATGGCCTAGGTCCGGTGGACTTTCCGACGGACTTTCCAACGGGCTTTCGAACGAACAGACTTGCCTACACACGATCAACCAAAGTCCGACGGATTCGTACGTGATGACGTACGACCGGACTAAAACAAGGAAGTTCATAGCCAGTAGCCAATAGCTGCCCTAGCGTTGGTTTTTGTCCGTCGGACTAGCATACAGACGAGCGGACTTTTCGGCCAGACTTGAGTCCGTCGGAAAGATTTGAAACATGTTTCATCTCTAGGTCCGTCGAACTTTTGGGGAAAAAAAGTCCGCTGGAGCCCACACACGATCAAATTATCTGATGGAGTCCGGTCCGCCGGACCAAGTCTGCCGTAAAGTCCGCTCATGTGTACCTGACATAACGTGTACTCAGTCTGGAGTGGTAAGTGGGGTGCCCCAAGGTTCTGCCCTGGGACCAATTAGTTTTTTTTTTGTTATATATTATCTTTTTATTATTATTAGATTCCTAGAAAAAGAAAAGCACACCATTACAATACAAATAAGTATATCTGTCCTTCAACTTCTACATTGCATCATTTCACTACAACATATACATTTCCCAAATCCCAAAACCCCTAAAAGGAAAGAAAAAAACAAAACAAAAAAACATACCGTATTTATCGGCGTATAACATGCACTTTTTCCCCCTTAAAATCAGGGGAAAATCGCGGGTGCGTGTTATACGCCGATCCCCTGCAATCCCCCGCTGACTGAGCGGAGCGATCGCCGGCCGCCAATTTGAAAATGGCACTGCCGGCACCGAAATACACAGAGCCGGTCCTCGGCTCTTCTCGGCCACTTTCAGCTCCACTCGAGCACCGCCCATATACAGATAGCCGTGTGTACTCGGCTAGGTTCAGCTAGCTCCGTTCACAGTCACGCCCATCCCGGGTGGGACTACGAATGGAGCCGAAAGTGTCCGAAAGTGACCGAGAGCCGCCGAGAAGAGCCAAGGGCTGGCTCTGTGTATTTCGGCGCCGACTGCGCCATTTTCAAACTGCAGTGACACTGACAAGTCACTGCAGTTTAACTGCAGCCTGGGCAAGGCTGCAAATGGACACAGAAAAGCTGCAGATCCGCACTGGCAAAGCTGCAAAGCTGCAAATGGACACTGATAAGGCTGCAAATGACACCAAGGCTTCTGACTGCAAGGCTGCAAATGACTGCAAGGCTTCAAATGACACCAAGGCTGCAAATGACACTGGACAAGCATGCAGATGGACCATGTGCAAGGCTGCATCGATGGGCATTTAAATGTACATTTTTTTCCTTAAAACATTTTTTTCCTTATAATTCCCTCCTAAACTTGGGGTGTGTGTTATACGCCGGCGCGTGTTATATGCCGATAAATATGGTACTTAACCCCCGCCTAATTCAGTCTCTTCCTCTCTCTCTTTCCTCAGCTCCCACGGGCCCTACTCCTTCCCCCCATCTCCCCATATCTTAGGCAATACTTCCCTCACACAGGTCTTGTCATCTCTCTTTTTACACTTTTGCCCTCCCTTATTTCACTTGCCCCCCTTAGGCATCCGCCATAATCATATATATTCCAAAGATTTTTTGAACTTTAATCATTTCCCCCCATGTGCTATAGTATGCCTCTAGGGAGTCCTCTACTATGTGTATCATTTCCTCTATTGATCTCAACCAGTCCACCTTTGCCACCCACTCCTTCATAGTCGACACTTCTGGAGTTCTCCACCGTCTCGGGATCAGGCTTTTTGCTGCATTTAATAAGTATAGAACTAGGGTATTCCTGTACTGAGCCACCATTTTCTCCGTGTCATAGAACAGGCATTTCCAGGGATTCCAGGGATCCATCTGAATGTGTTCTCCTGTTATTTGGTATATCACCCTAATAATTCCCTCCCAATAAGGCTGGATTTTCACCCATTCCCACCACAGGTGCGCAAAGGTCCCCGGCGTGTCACATCCCCTCCAGCATGTTGGGGGGACATCTGCTCCAAACCTCCGCGCCCTCTGTGGCGTCACATACCATCTTGCCAATAATTTAGAGCACATCTCCATTGTCTTAGCATCGCTTGTAGCAAAATAGGCTGATCTTAAAATATTCCTCTTATGTTCCTCATCTCAGAGAGCTCCTATTTCCTCCTCCCATTTTCCCAAACAAGGTGGATATTTACGTTGTGTTTCCTTTACCAGTGTAGCGCTGGTAGATATTCAATCTACCGCTTGTAGGTAAATTTAGTGGGTTACCTGTTTCATACATAGTCAGATTTAGCCTCTGTTCCAGTTTGGCTGTGTTGTATGTAGTTTCACACTGTGCCTGTGGGTGTCGTTGTCACCATGGGTGGGTGTTGGAAAGGCAACACGTTAAAGTGTATGGGTGCTCCTCTGTCCCGGAGATAACTTGGTGGGGGTGGTCCTCCGAGTTGCATTCTGGGAGAGGGTATTTATGGGACAGATGCCATGTTTTAGGGTGTCTTTCTTTCCACCTGCTGGCCCTCCTGGCCGACAGGTATGTGTTAGGAGTACTACCTCGTGGTCCTCCGACAGGGAGGACCACGTTGCTGCAGTGTGTGGGTGGGCCTAGAAGCCTGTCTGGGGCCTAACACAGCGGTGAAGGAATGGTCCTGTGCTGTCTGTCCTACGGGAAGAAGCTGCACAACTGAGAAGATCCCAGGGGAGGACCCATCATGGAAGGATCATGCAGAGTGCTGGTCTGGAGAGGGGCCTGGTGACTCAGTTGGAGGACGCATCCTAAAGTTAACCTACCGCATAGTACTGCCGGGTCGGCTTAAAGGTTCTAGTGCTGTGTTTGCTATTCATCGTAAACCATTACATCCTGTGGCAGAGGATCGTACGGGTTTCTATTCCATTCAAATCTGTGGAAGAGACTTTTGTTCGTGCTGCGTATCGGCTGCTAGGTTAGTGAGAGAAACCTATCCGGGCGGGCAAAGATTCAACTCTGAAAAGAGAGTATATTCATCTACAAGATTTCAATTTCTAATACTACACAAAGAAAGGTATTTGAACTTCCCTGCAACTCTTCTTCTACCTCTTTCCTGCTACTTCCTTCAGTTACTCTTTATTAAAACCTTGGAAAAGATACTCAAGTGTCCAGTGCCTACATTGTCTGGTATTAAGCTTAACTGGACCCTAGACCCGGTTCTGGTGAAATTGAGGTAACGAAGGTGACGGTAACAACCCGCTTTAAACCAGCAGCTCTACCGTGAGTTATTGCTACAGAAGTATTTTATATATTTTGGATAAATTTTGCTTTAAGCAAAAGGGGAACTAAACAGCTTCTCTATAAGCCTTGTGTTCCCTTTTCCCCGCAGTGGTTGTGGTAGTGATTGTGTAAATTGTAATTGTATGTACCTCCATCTATCTAATGGCATATTTCCCTATTGTTGTGTGATTTCAGTGAATGGGCATATTCTATTCCCTTTCAACACATCCTGCAGTAATATGTCCTATTATTTGCCCATCTGGTGAAATATACATAATCCTCTTCCCATGCCTTAAAATAATTAGTGTCTAATAAAGAAATGAAAGGTGCATTATATTCCCAGTGGTATAGTCTACTCAGCAGTCCATCCCATATCCTAAATTTGTGCCTAGTCAATGGATTTGTGCTGCCGGCTAATTCTCGATGTTGCCGTGGTATCCACACCATCTTCCCTAAATCTACTTTACTTTGTGACATCTCAATATCTACCCAACTCTTCTCTTCCTTATTGTGCATTCAATCTGTTATCCGTGAAATAGTGATTGAATGATATTTCTTAATCACTTGCTTACCGGGCACTTTCCCCCCTTCCTGCCCAGACCAATTTTCAGCTTTCAGCGCTGTCACTCTTTGAATGACAATTTTGCGATCATGCTACACTGTACCTAAATGACATTTTTTATCATTTTTTCACACAAATAGAGCTTTCTTTTCGTATTTAATTGCTGCTGGGTTTTTAATTTTTTTGCTAAATAAAACAAAAAAGGACCAAAAAAAAAAAACTGTTTCATAGTTTGTTAAAACATTTTGAAAACAGGTAATTTTTCTCCTTCACTGATGTGCGCTGATGAGGCTGCACTGATGGGCACTGATAGGCGGCACTGATGGACACTGATAGGCAGTGATAAGGTGGCTCTAATGGGCACTGATAGGTGGCACTGATAAGCACTAGGGATGAGCCGAACACCCCCGGTTCAGTTTGCAGCAGAACATGCGAACAGCAAAAAGTTTGTTCAAACACGAACCCCATTAAAGTCTATGGGACATGAACATAAAAAATCAAAAGTGCTGATTTTAAAGGCTTATATGCAAGTTATTGCCATAAAAAGTGTTTGGGGACCTGGGTCCTGCCCCAGGGGACATGGATCAATGCAAAAAAAAGTTTTAAAAATGGCCATTTTTTCGGGAGCAGTGATTTTAATAATGCCTAAACTGAAATAATAAAAATGAAATATTCCTTTAAATATCGTGCCTGGGGGGTGCCTATAGTATGCCTGTAAAGTGGCACCATTTTTAGAACAATACCACAGCAAAATGACATTTCTAAAGGAAAAAAAGTCATTTAAAACTGCTTGTAGCTGTAATGTATTGCCAGGTCCTGGCAATATAGATGAAAATCATTGAGAAAAATGGCATGGGTCCCCCCCAGTCCATTACCAGGCCCTTTGGGTCTGGTATGGATATTAAGGGGAACCCCGCACCCAAATTAAAAAAATGGTGTGGGGGTCCCCCAGGCCCCCAGGCACTATATACTCTGAACTGCAGTATATATACTATATGGCCTACCCTATATACTCTGCAGAAAATTGGGCCTTAGGTGTTGGTGGTGGTAGTGGTGGTGTCACAACAATGTAATGCCCCGTACACACGGTCGGACATTGATCGGACATTCCGACAACAAAATCCTAGGATTTTTTCCGACGGATGTTGGCTCAAACTTGTCTTGCATACAGACGGTCACACAAAGTTGTTGGAAAATTCGATCATTCTGAACGCGGTGACATAAAACAAGTACGTCAGGACTATAAATGGGGCAGTAGCCAATAGCTTTCATCCCTTTATTTATTCTGAGCATGCGTGGCACTTTGTACGTCGGATTTGTGTACACACGATCGGAAATTCCGACAACGGATTTTGTTGTCAGAAAATTTTAATACCATGCTCTTAAACATTGTGTGTAAGAAAATCCGATGGAAAATGTGTGATGGAGCCTACACACGGTCGAAATTTCCGACAACAAGGTCCTATCACACATTTTCCGTCGGAAAATCCGACCGTGTGTACGGGGCATAAGCCCTCACAGTTACTCTTGGTGTGCGCAGGAATGGGCCCTGCTGTTAAATATTAGATCAAGAATTGTAATTACATGCCCCTGTTAAACAGGGGCAAAAAAATTGGGCCTTTGGTGGTGGTGGTGGTTCTGGTGCCACAACACTGTAAGCCCTCACAGTAACTCTTGGTGGGCACAGGAACGGGCCCTGCTGTGAAATATTAGATCAAGAATTGTAATTACATGCCCCTGTTAAACAGGGGCAGAAAATTGGGCCTTTGGTGGTGGCAGTGGTGCCACAACACTGTAAACCCTCACGGTTACTCCTGGTGGGCGCAGGAATGGGCCCTGCTGTGAAATATTAGATAAAAAATCATAATTACATGCCCCTGTCAAACAGGGGCAGAAAAATTAGGCCTTAAACCAAAAATATTGTTGGAAGCTAGCATCATCAAGATTGAGGAGGAATAGGATAGTCACTCAGCATAGGCAGTCTTCAAGGTATCCTACATCCATAGAAAATTCAATCAGTTACATTAGCATCAGGTGCTTGATAGCTGCTGATCCAAGACTGATTAATTTTTATGAATGTGAGCCTATCTACAGAGTCTGTGGACAGGCGCACTCTATGATCTGTTACAAACCCTCCAGCAGCACTGAATGTGCGTTCAGAAAGAATGCTGAATGCAGGACAGGCCAGTAGCTCAATTGCATATTGAGCAAGTTCTTGCCAATGGTCCATCCTCAAGTCCCAGTAATCCAGTGGATGCTCTGTTGGAAAGGTCTTCAAGTCTGCTCTTACCCCTAGATATTCCTGCACCGTGTAATGCAGACGCTGGAAATGGTTGCTTGAACTGATCAGACCTTGACATTGAGGACTGAAAAATTGTCTAAAGGCATCAGTCAGCCGGCCACCATCTCCACTACTCTTCCTCTGACTGAACGAAGCCTCAGTAATACGTTGTCCAGCACCAGGAAATAGTAACCTCCCAGGGTCTGGAAATGCATTGCACAAACCTTTCTTCAAGGCCTCCTGAAGATGATTCATCCTCTGCTCCCTCTGCAAAAGCAGGATGATTTCTGCAACCTTACCCTTGTAACGTGGATCAAGAAGGGTTGCCAGCCAGTAATGATCCCTCTCCTTAATACTACAAATCCTAGGGTCCTTTCGCAGGCTTTGCAAAATCAGGGAGGCATGGGGGGAGGCTCCCGCTCTTCTCTTCTTCTTTTCTTCTCTTCTTCTCTTCTTCATTTTCTTCTCCGGGCCGCTCCGCACCCATGCTGGCATGGAGGGAGGCTCCCGCTGTGTGACGGCGCTCCTCGTCTGACAGTTCTTAAATAACGGGGGGCGGGGCCACCCGGTGACCCCGCCCCCTCTGACGCACGGTGACTTGACGGGACTTCCCTGTGACGTCACGGGGAATGCCACAGGGAAGTCTCGACATGTCCCGTGCGTCAGAGGGGGGCGGGGTCACCGAGTGGCCCCGTCCCCCGTTATTTAAGAACTGTCAGACGAGGAGCGCCGTCACACAGCGGGAACCTCCCTCCATGCCAGCATGGGTGCGGAGCGACCCGGAGAAGAAAATGAAGAAGAGAAGAAAAGAAGAAGAGAAGAGCGGGAGCCTTCCCCCCATGCCGTGGGTGCGGAGCGGCCCGAGGAGAAGAAGATAGAAGACGTCGCGGAGGAGATGCTGGACGAGAACGCCGGAGGAAGAACCAGAAGAGCCAGAAGAACCAGAAGATGAAGGAAGATAGAAGAAAGAAGAAGCATTTAAATAAAGGAATTGTCAAAAACTGTCTCTTGTCATTTTTAACATTTTTGACAGTTTTTTAGTGAAATTGTAGGGGTAAGTACCCCCTTACCATTTCACACGGGGGGGGCGGGATCTGGGGGTCCCCTTGTTAAAGGGGGCTTCCAGATTCCGATAAGCCCCCCGTCCACAGACCCCCACAACCACCGGCCAGGGTTGTGGGGATGAGGCCCTTGTCCTCATCAACATGGGGACAAGGTGTTTTGGGGGGCTACCCCAAAGCACCCTCCCAATGTTGAGGGCATGTGGCCTGGTACGGTTCAGAGGGGGGGGGTGCACTCTCATCCCCCCTCTTTTCCTGCGGCCTGCCAGGTTGCGTGCTCGGATAAGGGTCTGGTATGTTTGGGGGGACCCCACGCCGTTTTTTTTTTTTTTTTTTGGCGCGGGGTTCCCCTTAAAATCCATACCAGACCTGAAGAGTCTGGTATGGAATTTAGGGGGAACCCCACGTCATTTTTTTTTTTAAATTTTGGCCGGGGTTCCCCTTAATATCCATACCAGACCTGAAAGGCCTGGTATGGAATTTAGGGGGACTCCCACGTCATTTTTTTTTTTTAATTTTGGTTCGGGGTTCCCCTTTGGGGAATTCCCATGCCGTTTTTATCAATGAACTTCTATGTGTATTGTCGGCAATGCAATAGCCACGGGTAGTTTTAAATGGGTTTTTTCCTTCAAAATGTCATTTTGCTGTCAGACTGTTCTAAACACAGGAAACATGCGCCCCTTTACAGGCATACTATAGACACCCCCCAGGTACGAAATTTAAAGGGATATTACACTTTTATTGTTTGACTTTAAGCATTATTAAAATCACTGCTCCTGAAAAAACGGCCGTTTTTAAAACTTTTTTTTGCATTGATCCATGTCCCCTGGGGCAGGACCCAGGTCCCCAAACACTTTTTATGACAATAACTTGCATATTAGCCTTTAAAATTAGCACTTTTGATTTCTCCCATAGACTTTTAAAGGGTGTTCCGCGGCATTCGAATTTGCCGCGAACACCCCAAATTGTTCGCTGTTCGGCGAACTTGCGAACAGCCAATGTTCGAGTCGAACATGAGTTCGACTCGAACTCGAAGCTCATCCCTACAGGCAAGTAACAATCCGCAACGTGTGGCATGGGACGTGGAATGTAATAATCTGCAACGTGTGGCATGGGACGTGGCAAGTGACAATCTGCAATGTGTGGCATCGGACGTGACAAGTGACAATCTGCAACATGTGGCATTGGATGTGGCAAGTGACAATCTACAACGTGTGGCATCGGACGTGACAAGTAACAATCTGCAATGTGTGGCATCGGACGTGGCATAATGCATAGTTGTTTGTTGCTAAATAAAGAAAAGTTCCTGCCAAAGTTATAGCGGCCACTAGAGGGAGCCTAACTTAAAGCAGAGTTCCACCCTAAAGTGGAACTTCCGCTCATCGGATTCCTCCGCCCCTCCGGTGCCTCAATTGGCACATTTCAGGGGGGAGGGGGGTGCAGATACCTGTATAATACAGGTATCTGCACCCACTTCTGGGAGCAGCTAGCCGCAGCTAGCTGCAAATGCCCGCCCACCCTGTTGTGTTCTGGGAAATACACAGCTCCCACAACACAACAGGCCAGTGTAGACGTGCAGCGCGACTCGCGCATGCGCAGTAGGGAACCGGGCAGTGAAGCCGCAACGCTTCACTTCCTGATTCCCTGACCGAGGTTGGCGGTGGGGGCAGCCGAGAGACGAGCGATCGATCGGCTTCAGCTGCCGACATCGCTGGACCCTGGGACAGGTAAGTGTCCATTTATTAAAAGTCAGCAGCTGCAGTATTTGTAGCTGCTGGCTTTTAATATTTTTTGTTTAATTGGACCTCCTCTTTAAGAAATAACACACCACCCAGTAAGATGACTTTGGTGAACCCCTGCGTTACACAGGGGTGGATTCAGGAGGGGGACAACGGGGCAATTGCCCCCTCCGAGAATGTGGGTCAGTAAATGTGCGGGCAGGCGTCGCTGTGGGTGAGAGAGCCGGCAGGTGGCTCCGTGGCTGAAAGCACGGGTGGCCCCGGTGGGGAGAGATAGCGGGCGGCTCCGGTGGGGAGAGACAGCGGGTGGCTCCGGTGGGGAGAGACAGTGGGCAGCTCCGGTGGGGAAAGACAGGGGGCGGCTCCGGTGGGGACTGGGGAGAGCCAGCGGGCGGCACTGTTGGTGAGCAGCTGTGCGGCTCGGTGACAGCGTGAGTGGCTGCTGGCCAATCAGGGAGCCGGCAGGCGGAGGAGCAGAGAGAAAACACCATCTCTCACCACCCAGTGCCTGCCCTGCATCCCTGCAGTTCCGCCCTCACTGTGTGTGCAGTATGCAGGCAGCCGTGGCAGCAGAGAGATTACATCATCTCTCTGCTGCTTGAACTGGGACACAGCAAGAGACGATGATAGAAGGCAAGTAACAATCCACAACATGTGGCATGGGACATGGCAAGTAACAATCCACAATGTGTGGCATGGGACGTGGCAAGTAACAATCCGCAACGTGTGGCATGGGACGTGGCAAGTAACAATCCGCAACGTGTGGCATGGGATGTGGCAAGTGACAATCTGTAACGTGTGGCATGGGACGTGGCAAGTGACAATCTGCATCTAGTGACAGGCGACATGGCAAGTGGCAATCCGCAACGTGTGGCAGGTGACAGTGGCAAGTGACACGCTCGGGGCTCCCACTGATTCTGCATTATGGTGAGTTGAACTATTTCTTTTTTAATAACAATGTAATAATAGTAATAATGCGTTTCAATCATCCTGACACCATAACAACCATGGTGCCGTGATGATTGAAGTGCTAACACCAGCCATTTCCCCATTAAATTTACCCCAAAAAAAGTATTTTCTGGCAGTGCCCCTCCCGAGACTAGGCTCTGGATCAGCCCCTGGCGTTACACTGACTTCTCTGTTCTTACAGCGTTTTATGGAGTTTCAATTAGAGAGCGAGAGTCTGAAGGCAATTATTCTTTTCTGTGTTTTCTTTTCAAACTGTGCTGAAACTGATTGACCACAATTCTCTGCAAGCTTGCACCTCTGCAATATAATTCTTTAAATCTGCAGCAGCTATATTGAGCCTGTCTTTATTTCCTGTCAGAATGATTTTATCATCATAAATCTCCTCTCCCTCTGCTCTGTACTGTCATTCAACGACTCTTGCTCTCTAATTAAAACTCCATAAAACGCTGTAAGAACAGAGAAGTCAGAAAGGAGTAGTGCATAGTTGCCAACATTGTAAAAAAAAATTACGGGAAACTTTTTTGGCTGTAGGCAGAGTTGCATTATAATTAGGGGGCGGAGCATGTATTTGTGGGCGTGGCACATGGGAAAAGGAAAATGTGATGCGCAAAGTGCGCCATGCCGAAAAATGGGCGTGGTTTGCATGGAATAGTGGGTGTGGCTTAAATGGGCGTGGCTCAAATGGGTGTTGTTAGAGTCTGACATAAATGAGGGATAGAGAGGGAAAGGGGGAGAGAGAAATGAAGGGACAGCAGCTCCAGATTCTACACAATAGAAATATGTGTATTCTAGAAAGTTTAACAATCAGCAGATAAAGATACTCCAAACACCTGGTGTTAGCACTTCAATCCATGGTTGTTATGGTGTCAGGATGATTGAAGCGCATTATTTCTATTATTACATTGTAATATAAAATGAAATCATTCAACTCACCATAATGCCAAATCAGTGGGAGCCCTGAGCGCGTCACCTGCCACATCGCCTGCCCCCAGCAGAGTCCGTCCTTGCATCAGGTGCCCCCAGCAGAGTCCGTCCTTGCATCAGGTGCCCCAGCAGAGTCCGTCCTTGCATCAGGTGCCCCCAGCAGAGTCCGTCCTTGCATCAGGTGTCCCCAGCAGAGTCTGTCCTTGCATCAGGTGCCCCCAGCAGAGTCCGTCCTTACATCAGGTGTCCCCAGTAGAGTCCGTCCTTACATCAGGTGTCCCCAGCAGAGTCTGTCCTTACATCAGGTGTCCCCAGCAGAGTCTGTCCTTGCATCAGGTGCCCCCAGCAGAGTCTGTCCTTGCATCAGGTGCCCCCAGCAGAGTCCGTCCTTACATCAGGTGTCCCCAGCAGAGTCTGTCCTTGCATCAGGTGCCCCCAGCAGAATCCGTCCTTACATCAGCTGTCCCCAGCAGAGTCTGTCCTTACATCAGGTGTCCCCAGCAGAGTCTGTCCTTGCATCAGTTGCCCCCAGCAGAGACCATCCTTGCATCAGGTTCCCCCAGCAAAGTCCGTCCTTGCATCAGGTGCCCCCAACAGAGTCCGTGCTTGCATCAGGTGCCCCCAGCAGAGTCCGTCCTTACATCAGGTGTCCCCAGCAAAGGCCCTCCTTGCATCAGGTGTCCCCAGCAGAGTGCGTCCTTACATCAGGTGTCCCCAGAACAGTGCGTCCTTACATCAGGTGTCCCCAGCAGAGTCGTCCTTGCATCAGGTGCCCCCAACAGAGTCCATGCTTGCATCAAGTTCCCCCAGAAGAGTCCGTCCTTGCATCAGGTGCCCCCAACAGAGTCCATGCTTGCATCAGGTGCCCCCAGCAGAGTCCGTCCTTACATCAGGTGCCCCCAACAGAGTCCCTCCTTGCATCAGGTGTCCCCAGCAGAGTCCTTCCTTACATCAGGTTTCCCCAGCAGAGTCCGTCCTTGCATCAGGTGTCCCCAGCAGAGTCCATCCTTGCATCAGGTGTCCCCAGCAGAGTCTGTCCTTGCATCAGGAGCCCCCAACAGAGTCCATCCTTGCATCAGGTTCCCCCAGCAAAGTCTGTCCTTGCATCAGGTGCCCCCAACAGAGTCTGCGCTTGCATCAGGTGCCCCCAGCAGAATCCGTCCTTACATCAGGTGTCCCCAGCAGAGGCCCTCCTTGCATCAGGTGTCCCCAGCAGAGTGTGTCCTTACATCAGGTGTCCCCAGCAGAGTCTGTCCTTGCATCAGGTGCCCCCAACAGAGTCCATGCTTGCATCAGGTTCCCCCAGCAGAGTCCGTCCTTGCATCAGGTGCCCCCAACAGAGTCCGTGCTTGCATCAGGTGCCCCCAGCAGAGTCCGTCCTTACATCAGGTGCCCCCAGCAGAGTCCCTCCTTGCATCAGGTGTCCCCAGCAGAGTCCGTCCTTACATCAGGTTTCCCCAGCAGAGTCCGTCCTTGCATCAGGTGTCCCCAGCAGAGTCCCTCCTTGCATCAGGTGCCCCTGCAGAGTCCCTCCTTGCATCAGGTGCCCCCGCAGAGTCAGTCCTTACACCAGTGTTCCCAGCCTCAGTCCTTACATCAGTGTCCCAGGCAGAGCCATAGTTACCCCCCTGTACATAGTTACCCCCTCTCCCTGTACATAGTTACCCCTCTCCCCCTAGTAACCCCCCTGTACATAGTTACCCCCCTGTGTATAGTTACCACCCTGTACATAGTAACACTCCCGTGCATTGTTACCCCATCTGTACATAGTATCCCCCCTGTACATAGTTTCCCCCCTGTGTATACATACCCCCCTCCTGTACATAGTTAACCCCCCTCCTGTATATAGTTAACCCCCTCCTCCTGTATATAGTTAACCCCCCTCCTCCTGTTCATAGTCAACCCCCCCTCCTCCTGTACATAGTTAACCCACCTCCTCCTGTATATAGTTAACCCCCCTCCTATACATAATTAACCCCCCTGTACATAGTTAACCCCCTCCTGTACATAGTTACCTCCTCCTCCTGTACATAGTTACCCCCCTCCTGTACATAGTTAACCCCCCTCCTCCTGTACATAGTTAACCCCCTCCTCCTGTACATAGTTAACCCCCCTCCTGTATATAGTTAACCCCCCTCCTTCTGTACATAGTTAACCCCCCCTGTATATAGTTAACCCCCTCCTCCTGTATATAGTTGACCCCCCTCCTCCTATACATAGTTAACCCCCCCTCCTGTACATAGTTAACCCCCCTCCTGCATATAGTTAACCCCCTCCTCCTGTACATAGTTAACCCCCCCTGGATATAGTTAACCCCCTCCTCCTGTATATAGTTAACCCCCCTCCTCCTGTACATAGTTAACCCCCCTCCTCCTGTATATAGTTAACAACCCCCCTCCTCCTGTATAAAGTTAACCCCCCCTCCTCCTGCATATAGTTAACCCCCCTCCTGTATATAGTTAACCCACCTCCTCATGTATATAGTTACCCCCCCCTCCGGTATATAGTTAACACCCCTCCTGTATATAGTTAACAACCCTCTTCCTGTATATAGTTACCCCCCCCTCTTCCTGTATATAGTTAACCCCCCTCCTCCTGTATATAGTTAACCCCCCTCCTCCAGTATATAGTTAACCCCCCTCCTGTACATTACAATTTCGCTTCCTGGGCTTTACATTGGGACTGAGAGACTGAGAGAGAGGGACAAGTGCACAAGGAACTCCAGGAGCGGCCGGCGCCATGTGTTCAGTGGAGAGGGGAGGGGCCGATCCATGCAGCTAACCCCGGCTTCAGTATTGTGAAGAGAGAAGCCGATTCATTGACTGCACGGATCGAGCCCCCTTCCTCTCTCCACTGAACACAAGGGGAACGATCTAGCGGCGGCACCGGCAGCCATTTTGTTGAAACCAGCTGCTGCAAAAGTGCAAAAGCAAACATTCCTTATTTCCCTGGGCAAAAAAGGCAAAACCCCGAATCGGGACAGCCTCCGATGGGGACAAGGGTCCCAAAATCGGGATTGTCCTGGGAAAATCGGGACTGTTGGCAACTATGGTAGTGGAGGAACGCTTGGCTCGTCAGCCACCGAAGGTGTCTTGAGGTTTAAAGGCCCTGGCTGGGTATTAGCCACAAGCTCTGACAGCTTGTTCAGCTGGTAAGCCTTCAATTTTTTTGGTGGTGGATTCACAGTGTCCTTTTCGATTATAGAAGACTTCTCACTGGGTGTCCTCAACATTCACTCCCCTTCAGAAAGCACCTTGGAAGAGACTGTTATTTACTTACCATCATTGGTTTATTGTGTTGACTTTCTATTTGGCATTTTTATAATGTATTTTTATTTGTACTTTTATATTTATTTTTACCCATTTTTTGGCATAGTATTGGTTCACTCACCAATTTTTTGTTGCACCATTTACATTATTCACATTATGTTGATAGTCTCTCAATTTTTTTTATTAAGTAGGTCAGGTTATTGGATTGGAATCAACACTGTTTGTCCTTTTGATTCCCTTCTTGGTCTATTTTTTGGAGATTATTTTTATGTTTGTTTAACCACTTGCCTACTGGGCCCCCCTCCTGACCAGATCAATTTTCAGCTTTCAGTGCTCTCACAATTTGAATGACAATAACTCAGTCATGTAATACTGTACTCAAATGATTTTTTGTCCTTTTTTTTCATACAAATAGAGCTTTCTTTTGGTGGTATTTGATCACCTCTGGGTTTTTCATTTTTTTGCGCTATAAATGAAAAAAGACCAAAAATTTTGAAAAAAAACACATTTTTCTTAGTTTCTGTGATAACATTTTGCAAATTATTAATTTTTCTTCATAAATTTTGGCCACAATTTATAATGCTACATATCTTTGGTAAAAATAACCCAAATTAGTGGATATTATTTGGTCTGTGTGAAAGTTATAGAATCCACAAGCTATGGTGCAAATCATAAAAAATTGATCACACCTGATGTACTGGTGGCCTATCTCATTTCTTGCAACCCGAACAAGCCAGGAAAGTACAAATACCCCCCAAATTACCCCTTTTTTGAAAGTAGACATTCCAAGGTATTTAGTAAGATGCATGGTGAGGTTTTTGATGTTGTCATTTTTTCCCACAATTCTTTGCAAAATGAAGAATTTTTTTCCCCACAAAATTGTCATTGTAATAGGTTATTTCTCTCACATGGCATCTGTATACCACAAATAACACCCCAAAATACATTCTGCTACTCCTCCTAAGTATGGCGATACCACATGTGTGGCACTGGTGACAGATGGCACTGATACGTGGCACTGATGACATGTGACATTGATGTGGCACTGGTGATAGATGGCACAGATACATGGCACTGATGACACGTGACACTGGCAGATGGCCCTAATACATGGCACTGGTGACAGATGGCACTAATACATGGCACTAATGAAACATGGCACTGATGACACGTGGCACTGATGTGGCACTGAGGACACGTGGCACTGATGTGGCAGGTGACACTGACAGGTGGCACTGAAGACTGATGGCACTGACAGATGGCACTGATGACAGATGGCACTGTGACACTAACATTGATGTGGCACTGGTGACAGATGGCACTGATACATGGCACTGATGACACGTGACACTGGCAGATGGCCCTAATACATGGCACTGGTGACAGATGGCACTAATACATGGCACTGATGAAACATGGCACTGATGACATGTGGCACTAATGTGGCACTGAGGACACGTGGCACTGATGTGGCACTGATGACATGTGGCACTGATGTGGCACTGTATGGGCACTATTTGGGCTCTGATGTTACTGTGTTTTTACTGTAATCACTCCTAAACGGTTGACACTCACAGATCTGCAGCACGGGTTGCTCTCCCTCCTCACACGTGGTCTCTGTGTGAGGAGGGAGAGCCGGCAATGAGAGATGATCTCATATGTTTACACTTGAGATCATCTCTCATGGGAAGCCCCGATCGAGTGCTAAATGGCCGCTGTGATTGGCCATTTAGCACTATCTGTGATTGGCTGTGTCCAAGGGACACGGCCAACACAGAATTTTCCCGATGCTCAACTGTGGCGGCGCGCAGAGAGGAAGTAAACAGGAGGACGTCCAGGGAGGCCCTCCTGGCAATTGAGTGCCGCGCTGTAGCCGTCTTTCGGGTATAGCGCGGGCGCGTAGTGGTTAATTCATTTTATCACTTGCCTATTAGATCTCATTCATTCACTATTACTGTTAGCGCAGCTTCTTTTTTCTTCTTATCTGTATGGTGTGTATTTCACTTTGAGTTGCAGCTTTTTTGTTTATTGTTTGACCAGCGCAGTTTTTCTTCAAACATCAGAAATAACCACGTTAGGGGGTTTCTGTGTGTTTTGTACAATAGATCACCAGAAGAGGAAGTTTCTATCTTGTGGTTTGATGCCTCATTCGAAAATATTGCCCAGATGGTAATTTCCAGGAACCTCCTCACCACTGAAATCCTTCATTTGTCAAACTCATCAAAATTGTTTCTGCAATACGGCGGAGGAAACGAGAACAGATTACACGTCTGATACTGAAACCAATCTGTCCTACCAACTCAGGATATTGTACAATCAGATTGTATGGTGTGTGGTCAGCTTTATGAAGATTGTACAATCAGATTGTATGGTGTGTGTGTGGTCAGCTTCATTGAGATTGTACAATCAGATTGTATGGTGTTACATAGTTACACAGTAGGTGAGGTTGAAAAAAGACACAAGTCCATCAAGTCCAACCTATGTGTGTGACTATGTGTGGTCGGCTTTATGGAGATTGTATGGAAAACGCTGGAGACGTCATGCACACCGCAAATTATCACCGTTTATAGAACGCGGAATCCCGGCGTCATGCATTGTGTTTGCGGCATCGTTGGATGTGAATGTCTACCCAAATGTGTGGAGGAGGGGAATATTTCCCGTGGGAAGGATCTCGGGGGAGGGGAGGCTCAGGATGTGTATGATCTCCTCTGAGGCACATAAGACGACACCATATAAAACCCCGCCCCCTGTGTCGCCCATCATAGTGTGACTTCTATAATATTAGCTCCTCCCACATACTCCTCATTGGGTCTTTACACTGCGGGGGGGACGAACTTCCTCATAATGAACAGAGGGCAGGAGGTGTCTGCGGGAGGAATTAGTGATACATATGTACAGCATATTGGTAAGCCCCGCCCCTTGCTGCATTTTTTGGTGGGTGAGGTGACTGTTGTCACATTTCAGGCAAGTGGGGGATGGGCCTCACATTTCAGGCAGGTGGAGGATGGGCCTCACATTTCAGGTAGGTGGAGGATGGGCCTCACATTTCAGGTAGGTGGAGGATGGGCCTCACATTTCAGGTAGGTGGAGGATGGGCCTCACATTTCCGGTAGGTGGAAGATGGGCCTCACATTTCCGGTAGGTGGAAGATGGGCCTCACATTTCAGGTAGGTGGAGGATGGGCCTCACATTTCAGGTAGGTGGAGGATGGGCCTCACATTTCAGGTAGGTGGGGGATGGACGTCACATGTCAGATAGGTGGGGAAGGGCCTCACATTTCAGGTAGGTTGAGGATTAGCCTCACATTTCAGGTAGGTGGAGGATTAGCCTCACATTTCAGGTAGGTGGAGGATTAGCCTCACATTTCATGTAGGTGGAGGATGGGCCTCACATTTCAGGTAGGTGGAGAAGGGGCCTCACATTTCAGGTAGGTGGAGAAGAGGCCTCACATGTCAGGAAGGTGGGGGATGGACCTCACATTTCAGGTAGGTGAAGGATGGGCCTCACATTTCAGGTAGGTGGGGGATGGACCTCACATTTCAGGTAGGTGGAGGATGGGCCTCACATTTCAGGTAGGTGGAAGATTGGCCTCACATTTCAGGTAAGTGGAGAAGGGCCCTCACATTTCAGGTAGGTGGGGGATGGACCTCACATTTCAGGTAGGTGGAGGATGGGCCTCACATTTCAGGTAGGTGGAAGATGGGCCTCACATTTCAGGTAGGTGGAGGATGGGCCTCACATTTCAGGTAGGTGGGGGATAGGCCTCACATTTTAGGTAGATGGAGGATGGGCCTCACATTTCAGGTAGGTGGAGGATGGGCCTCACATTTCAGGTAGGTGGGGGATAGGCGTCACATGTCAGATAGGTGGGGATGGGCCTCACATTTCAGATAGGTGGGGGATGGGCATCACATGTCAGATAGGTGGGGATGGGCCTCACATTTCAGGTAGGTGGAGGATTAGCCTCACATTTCATGTAGGTGGAGGATGGGCCTCACATTTCAGGTAGGTGGAGAAGGGGCCTCACATTTCAGGTAGGTGGAGAAGAGGCCTCACATGTCAGGTAGGTGGGGGATGGACCTCACATTTCAGGTAGGTGAAGGATGGGCTTCACATTTCAGGTAGGTGGGGAATGGACCTCACATTTCAGGTAGGTGGAGGATTAGCCTCACATTTCCGGTAGGTGGACGATGGGCCTCACATTTCAGGTAGGTGGAGGATGGGCTTCACATTTCAGGTAGGTGGAGGATGGGCCTCACATTTCAGGTAGGTGGGGGATGGGCGTCACATGTTAGATAGGTAGGGATGGGCCTCACATTTCAGGTAGGTGGAGGATTAGCCTCACATTTCAGGTAGGTGGAGGATGGGCCTCACATTTCAGGTAGGTGGAGAAGGGGCCTCACATTTCAGGTAGGTGGAGAAGAGGCCTCACATGTCAGGTAGTTGGGGGATGGACCTCACATTTCAGGTAGGTGAAGTATGGGCCTCACATTTCAGGTAGGTGGAAGATTGGCCTCACATTTCAGGTAAGTGGAGAAGGGCCCTCACATTAAAGGTAGGTGGAGGATGGGCCTGACATTTCAGGTAGGTGGGGGATGGACCTCACACTTCAGGTAGGTGGAGGATGGGCCTCACATTTCAGGTAGGTGGAGGATGGGCCTCACATTTCAGGTAGGTGGGGGATGGGCGTCACATGTCAGATAGGTGAGGATGGGCCTCACATTTCAGGTAGGTGGAGGATTAGCCTCACATTTCATGTAGGTGGATAATGGGCCTCACATTTCAGGTAGGTGGAGAAGGGGCCTCACATTTCAGGTAGGTGGAGAAGAGGCCTCACATGTCAGGTAGGTGGAGAAGAGGCCTCACATGTCAGGTAGGTGGGGGATGGACCTCACATTTCAGGTAGGTGAAGGATGGACCTCACATTTCAGGTAGGTGGGGAATGGACCTCACATTTCAGGTAGGTGGAAGATGGGCCTCACATTTCAGGTAGGTGGGGGATGGGCGTCACATGTCAGATAGGTGGGGATGGGCCTCACATTTCAGGTAGGTGGAGGATTAGCCTCACATTTCATGTAGGTGGAGGATGGGCCTCACATTTCAGGTAGGTGGAGAAGGGGCCTCACATTTCAGGTAGGTGGAGAAGAGGCCTCACATGTCAGGTAGGTGGGGGATGGACCTCACATTTCAGGTAGGTGAAGGATGGGCCTCACATTTCAGGTAGGTGGGGAATGGACCTCACATTTCAGGTAGGTGGAGGATGGGCCTCACATTTCCGGTAGGTGGAAGATGGGCCTCACATTTCAGGTAGGTGGGGGATGGGCGTCACATGTCAGATAGGTGAGGATGGGCCTCACATTTCAGGTAGGTGGAGGATTAGCCTCACATTTCAGGTAGGTGGAGGATGGGCCTCACATTTCCGGTAGGTGGAGGATTAGCCTCACATTTCCGGTAGGTGGAAGATGGGCCTCACATTTCAGGTAGGTGGAGGATGGGCCTCACATTTCAGGTAGGTGGAGGATGGGCCTCACACTTCAGGTAGGTGGGGGATGGGCATCACATGTCAGATAGGTGGGGATGGGCCTCACATTTCAGGTAGGTGGAGAATTAGCCTCACATTTCAGGTAGGTGGAGAATTAGCCTCATATTTCAGGTAGGTGGAGGATGGGCCTCACATTTCAGGTAGGTGGAGAAGGGGCCTCACATTTCAGGTAGGTGGAGAAGAGGCCGCACATGTCAGGTAGGTGGGGGATGGACGTCACATTTCAGGTAGGTGAAGCATGGGCCTCACATTTCAGGTAGGTGGGGGATGGACCTCACATTTCAGGTAGGTGGAGGATGGGTCTCACATTTCAGGTAGGTGGAAGATTGGCCTCACATTTCAGGTAAGTGGAGAAGGGCCCTCACATTAAAGGTAGGTGGAGGATGGGCCTCACATTACAGGTAGGTGGGGATGGACCTCACATTTCAGGTAGGTGGAGGATGGGCCTCACATTTCAGGTAGGTGGGGGATGGGCCTCACATTTTAGGTAGATGGAGGATGGGCCTCACATTTCAGGTAGGTGGAGGATGGGCCTCACATTTCAGGTAGGTGGGGGATGGGCGTCACATGTCAGATAGGTGGGGATGGGCCTCACATTTCAGGTAGGTGGAGAAGAGGCCTCACATGTCAGGTAGGTGGAAGATGGGCCTCACATTTCAGGTAGATGGAAGATGGGCCTCACATTTCAGGTAGGTGGAGAAGGGCCCTCACATTAAAGGTAGATGGAGGATGGGCCTCATATTTCAGGTAGGTGGAGAAGAGGCCTTACATTTCAGGTAGGTGGGGGATGGACCTCGCATATCAGGTAGGTGGAGAAGGGCCCTCACATTTCAGGTAGGTGGAGGATGGGCCTCACATTTCAGGTAGGTGGAGAAGGGGCCTCACATTTCAGGTAGGTGGAGGATGGGCCTCACATTTCAGGTAGGTGGAGAAGGGGCCTCACATTTCAGGTAGGTGGAGGATGGGCCTCACATTTCAGGTAGGTGGAGAAGGGGCCTCACATTTCAGGTAGGTGGAGGATGGGCCTCACATTTCAGGTAGATGGAGGATGGGCCTCACATTTCAGGTAGGTGGAGAAGGGGCCTCACATTTCAGGTAGGTGGCGGATGGACCTCACATTGGTGTGGAGAGTCATTGGGCACCATATTTGTGTATTTTGCACATTGTTGCTCTTCCGTCCACCTCATTACCATGTGGTGCCCAATATGCGACACACGCAGCAAAGACGCTTGTCTTTCTTTCTGATCTTCCCTCATTCTGCTCTGTTAGTATCGCCCGTTCTGCCATATTTCTGTCCACAACATGCTTCTTAGTTGGTGCATTGGGGTCCCCATTGTCAATACATTGCTTTATTATCAATATATGACATCACAGGTATGGGAAGTGGTTGTGCGTCTTTCATGTCCATGTGAAACATTCAGCAACATTCAACTTCCCGCCCATTGGTTGCAGTCAAATGTCAGTGGTCATGGAGGGTGATATTGTGGTCTTCACTGGGCCAGGAGGATGAAATCGTGGACGTCGCCAGTCGGAGAGGGTGATATTGCGGTCATCACCGGAGAGTGACATTGTGGTCATCGCTGGTCAGGGAGGTTGAAATTGTGGACACCGCTAGTCGAGGAAGGTGATATTGCAGTCATCGCCAGTTGGGGAAAGTGATATTGCGGTCATCGCTGGTCGGGAGGATGATATCACAGTCATCACTGATCGGGGGAAGGTGATATCGCAGTTGTCGCTGGTTAGGGAGGATGATATTGCAGATGTCGCTGGTTAGGGAGGGTGTTATCGCTGTAATCACTGGTTGGGGAGGGTGATATTGTGGTCATCACTGGTCAGGGAGGGTGATATTGTAGTCATCCCTGGTCAGGGAATGGAACCTTCCCCACACTAACTTTCCTCCACCCACAGACCTCGCCCAACATGTATCTGTTGGTATCAGGGAGAAACCAGACTCATGTCAAGGTGAACCTGTAATAGGTCATATTATGGAGGGAAAACAATTGGGAATGGGAAAGGGGACACAGGGCAAGTTATGTATAGGTCGTTGGTCAGTCAATTGACTGAGCCATGCCCGACCAAACACATGTAGAGTGTAATTGCCGTAACCAAAATTAACTGCATGTGGTTCTGGACTAAGGGCGCATGGGAAGGGAAGGGGGACTTCCGGTATGGAGAATACCCGGGGGGGAAAGAGGTTACTTATGGCAATTAATGGTCAGGAAATGATGTGGTAATATAAAAGGTAACAATTTATTAATACATATTAAAATCACCTGGGCAGGGTGAAACATACAATCGTGAGGTAATGCACTTGGGAAAGCAAAAAACATTAATTCAAAAGTAAAAAACTAAAAACTAAAAAATGAACTGACAAACACGACAAAGGACACACATAGACACAACGGCACATACACTGTCCGGACTGTATATGTTGCTCGGCATCAGGGCAGTCGGATTAAATCATGGCAGTCAAAAGTGCATCCCAATATTGGATGTGGGCCAGTGTAAATTTAGTGGGATATGTTGCCGAGGAACATATGCGGGGAGGGGGGGGAGGAAGGACCTGAGGGGAGAAAAATAATAGAGCCGAGGGGAATGACTGACTTAGTCCTGCAAAGGGAGATGAACTGCTGGAATTGGATGGAATCTGGGTGGTCCACAGCAATGGGACTATGAATATAATCACAATGAAGTCCAATCATGCAATATAAACGGCAGTGATTAATCCGAGTTGCTTAATGTGGATCTTGGATCTCAGCGTTTAGTGACAGCCTTCAGAGATATGCATAGAGTGCAATGAGATGCGGTATGGGGTAGTCCGGTATATATATGGCAAAGATGCAGATAATTAGAATAAGTAATACTGTGTGGTATCATACATATGGAATAACTGGAGTTTGCTCATACTTTACCCTCCGCCGTGATTCTTGAGGGCTGGTTCGGAGTCCGTTCAGTAGAGGACTGACGATGTGGCAGCAGCCGTAGATGTCAATGACGGTATCGCGGTATTCCCCTCGTAAGGCAGAGATTCCTTGCCGGACTCAGGTCGCCTGAGCAGCTCGGGACTAGATCAACGTGTGCTGTGTGCTGGGATGCCTCAAAGCTGTTCAGCTCCTCTCACTCAACCCTCTCCGTAGGTCGTGTCAATACCGTTGATGACGTCAACGCGTTTCGATGTTGCTATAGTAGCGTAGCTTCTTCCTGGACGTTTGATTGGTGAGGCCAGTACACACCTTTATATTGTAGTGTGCTGGCCTCGGTATAGCCAATCAGCAGTGTGGTTGAAAAAGATACAATGTTTCCAACTATGGAGCAATACATAACGTGTAATTCATTCACTTCTAGCAATCCGGCATGAGTTTAGTTAGAACTGAAACACAAAATTTACGTCCGAGACCGTCACTTTTGTGGAGTCTCTTGCAAGTCATGTAGCACGATATACAAAAATAATAAGGAAATGCATTAATGTAAAGTGCATGTTATTAGGTTCCCAGGAGGAGAAGAGGAAGAGACATAAGGTCAGGGACAGAAAACATACATTTCACAGGACGTTGAGGGCAGCATCAGAACAGAACAACAGTTTTGCAAGGGTTGATATCATTGTGTAATTCAAACATTAATCGTGACGCATGAATTTACTGGGATCAAGCAGATGGAAATTCTTTAAAATTCCTATAGTATTTATATTTAATTGTTATTTAATTGTTATTTTTTATTTTTTAATTTTTTTAAATTTTTATTATTAGTCATTACCATATTTCAAATGATGTGGACAGCTGGATCACACAGGTACCCAGATGTCACCTATGGACATAGAAAGGCCTGCAGCTTTCGTTCGGTATTTAAACCTAAAGGGACAAGGGACTTCAAAAGATACACCCACCATTTTTCCTTTTGTAGGAGCACACGATCAAAGTCACCTTGTCTGCTGGATAGTTTCAATGCATAAATGCCCTTTACCTGCATGCACTTGGTGCTTCTACCATGCTCTAATGCAAAGTGTTTGGCTAATGGTTTCTCTGGAATTTTTTCTTTATCCTTAATCTCCCTTAAGTGCTCTCCAATACGCACTTTGAGGGGCCTCTTGGTTTTCCCTACATAGATCTTGGGGCAGGGGCAGGTTATCATGTATATAACTCTGGGTGTGGAGCAGTTAATTAGGTCTCGTATTTCAAACTGCTCTTTTCCCGGGGCATCAAAAAAAGTGGCTGTTCTATGTACAAATGGGCAGATCTGACATTTATTGCAGGGAAACATCCCTTTACTTTGTGGGTAATCAGCTAACCAAGTGGGGTCGGGATTTTTAGTGAATTCAGATTTTACCAACATATCACCCAGGTTCCTGGCCCTTCGGGCCACCAACATGGGCGAGGTGCCAACTATATTAAGCAGCCCTGGGGAATTGGTAAGAACCCCCCAGTTTTTCTCCAGAATGGAGCGGACCTCCTTCCACTGTGGTCCAAAGGTAGTGATTATCCTAGTTTGGTCACCTACCACCGATTTAGGGGCAGTGGAATTTATTGGATGTATCTTTATTAAGCTATCCCGGTCCCTTGCTGCAGCTTTTTTTCTTGCGTTTCTAAATTGTCTATGGGAGTAACCGCGGTTGTGGAACCTCGCATAGAGTTCTAGGGACTCCCTTCTGTAGTCACTAGGTTTGGTACAGTTCCTTTTTCTTCGCAAGAATTGTCCCACCGGAATGCCATTCTTTAGCCAATGTGGATGATGGCTACTGGCACTTAAAAGGGTGTTTGCGGACATTTCCTTACGGAATGTACAAGTAAATAATTGGCCATTTTCAAGCGTAATCAGTAGGTCCAAAAAAGATAAGCTGGTCCGATCAAAACTATACGTCAACCGTATATTTCTTTGATTGGCGTTCAGTTGAATCATAAAGTCATGTAGGTCGTGTGTGGTACCCGTCCAGATCATAAGGACATCGTTGATGTACCACAGCCAGGTATGTACGTGGCTGCGGTACATGGACGAGGGGTAAACGTCTTCTGTCTCCCAAAGGCCCAAATGGAGGGAGTCCAAGTACCTACCGACTTTCTCCAGGGGGCCTTGGCAGGCCGAAACTATCGGTCTGCCTGGTGGATTGCTCAGATGTTTGTGAATTTTGGGAATAATATAGAAGGTAGGTACATTGAACTCCCAAACGAAAAGGTGATCAAATTCACGTTGTGTCAATAGGCCGTCAGCCTTGGCCTCTGTCAGTTTGTTATTTAGTTCCATGACTAGATGAGGAAAGGGGTTATTGTCGTGTTTCCTATAGGTGGATTTGTCACTCAGCAGACGCTTTACCTCTGTCTCATAGTGTCGCTGATTCAGTAGGACTACATTACCCCCTTTGTCACTCTTTTTTATGACAATGTTCTGTTTTTTCTGGAGGTCATTAAGTGCTCGTCTCTCATCAGTAGTTAGATTAGCAATGGTTTTTTGGGTCCAGTTGACCTTCTCAAGGTCAGTCTGTACTAGTTCTAAAAAAATTGTAACCACTTATTTTTTGAGAGGGGGGGCATTTTTTGGGACCGGATTCGCAAGTTTGCCTGTCGTCTAATTGGGGCTTCTTGTGAAATGAATCCCTCGTTCTCTTGAAGAAGGGAATCTAGGATGTCTAGTGCCTGCTGGTCTTCTGTATTTAAAGGTGGGGTAATGTCTTTAGGAGTCGCTCGGTCGGTGTATAGTGATTTTAAGAAGACTTTTCGCAGAAACAGTGCTATGTCCTTATATACCGTGAATTCATCCATGTTGAATACTGGAGAAAAGGACAAGCCTTTCTGCAGCAGACTTATATGGTCAGGTGTCAATTTAAGGTCGGACAAGTTTACTACCTTCATGTCAGTTTGTGGATGGGTGGTCGCTAACTGTGATAGTTGTGTCACTTCCTTTTTTGACTCCTGGTGTTTGTCCCTTGTTTGACTATTTTTGACGGTTTGCTGGTTCTGTCGGCAGATTTGATTGTAGGGGACGTCGCCTGGTTGTTGGTTGGCGCCGGCCCCTCCTGTTATAAAAAAGTCACTTTTTTGGTTATTTCGTCTTCTGAATCACTTTGAGATTTATGTCTATTTTGTCTAGGCTGTTGGCCCCGTCCTCGATTTCTGGATCTACTTCGTCCGCGTTGGATTGTCAGGTCAAAGGCTTCATCCTTTTCAAAGTCCACGGTATCATGCTTACATTTACTTTGTTTAGTTATTTTAAGATTAAGTTGAACTTTTTCAATTTCCTTTTTTAAATTTTCATTTTGTTTAATAAATTCCTCCTTATCTTTGAATGATTCTAGGCCTCTTGTGCTTTCCTCAATTTGTTCCTGTAATGAAGTTAACTGCATTTTTTCCTCTTCAACAATCAACTCAATGACAGCAACGCCATGGTTTACACATAATTCTTTCCATTCATGTAGGAAACGTTCAGTGTGTAGATGTTCAGCAGGAATAATTCTGTCTCTTAGACCTCTTGGTATCTATTTATTTTGGTAACTGATTAGGGCCCCTATTGGGTGTCTACACGGAGTGAGTAATGGCTTTTACGCTAAGTGAAGAAATCGATCGTGAAATAAGGACTGCTTTCGAGAGCAATACACCCCAAGCATTTAACCAGGATGATGATATTAAAAATAAGTTTAAAGAACATAAAAAATTGCTGGTTAAACACCTTAACGATGGGATGTATCAGCTCTGGAGACCTATATTTCACATCGAATAGTGCATAATTCATAATTCATATGAAATCTCTTCTGGATGAACATTTTGTTTTATTGTAATCTGAATCAGTGGCGGAACTACCAGGGTTGCAAAGGTTGCACTTGAGACCGGGCCCTGGCATTCTGCCACTGTAGGGGGGCCCAACAGGGCAGGAAAGGGGCCCACTGCAGAACAGGGGCTCAGTTCAAACTGCTGTGATCCCAAAGTTGTAAAAATTGCTTGCAATTTCCTTGTGACTTGTTTGCGATTTTGTAACATTTTGTAACATTTAACATTGTAGTCTAACATTGTGGCACTCAAATTGCACCAAAGCCACAGAGAAGTATTGCAGGAAACTTTTTCTTTGTTGCTGCGACTTGAGTTGCCATGATTAGGACAGTACCCATTGAAATTAATGTGTTTTGACTTGTCATGTGACTTTGTGTTGCAAGTCACATGATAAAGTCGCAGCAGTCTGAACCAGGGCTTTTAAAGGACCCCATTACAGGAACAAGTAGAAAGGGCACCTGCCTCAGAGGGAAGAGCCCCAGTCTTGGAGGGGAGGGCCTTGGGACCATAGGAAAGGGCACCAGTAGTCAGGAGGACCCTTCATGGCTTCTTGCACGGGAGCCCTGAATGTTCTAGTTACTCCTCTGATATGGATGATGTGTCCATAGTTTTCCACATTCCTCCTGTATTTCATGGGATATCTTCTTTTTGGGTTCCATTCTTTGGGTTTATGGTTAGAATACAATATTTCCAACTCTGCCTTATAAATACTATTTCATGTGTGTATAAGGAATAAAATATTCTCCTTTCTCTCATAAAGACTTCAGTAAGAAACACAGAGAGTCTATGAAAAAGAATTTCCTGCGGATTAAAAAATACAATTCCCATATGGGGGAGGCTTTTCCTCTAAAGGAAAGATTCACCAAGTTATTGATGATAAACAGACCCCAGAATAAAGAGGAAAAAGAACAAGAAATACAGAGTTCAGGAAGAAGACATCTACAGATCATGGAGAAAAGATCCCTAACCACAATCCAGGCCCTCTTTGACATTGATGAAGGTGGGTTCATCCCTGAGATTGTTGTGTTACAAGGACCTGCTGGGATTGGAAAAACAATGACCTCCAAGAAGATCATGCTGGACTGGGCCTCCGGGGATCTCTAGCAAGACAAGATTGATTTTGTGTTTTATCTGAGCTGTAGAGAAATCAACACCATCCCTGGAAACATAAGCCTCGTGGGACTTTTATCCAGAACCTGCAGACTGAGTTCAGATGACCTGGTGTCTATTCTGAAGGATCCTGGAAGTCAGAGTAAACTTCTTACCATAGTTGATGGATTTGATGAACTGAGGTAGACTCTAGATGATAAATCTGAGGGTTGTCGTGACATTTCTATGGAAACCCACAAAGAAATAATTCTCCAAAGCTTGCTCAGTAGACAGGTTCTCCAAGAATCTTCTCTGATCATAACCACAAGGTCACTGGCCATGGAGAAACTTAACACATTCATCGATGATTCTCGCAATGTGGAAATCCAGGGATTTACAAGGGACGATCGAGAGGAATATGTCCATAAATTCTTTGGAAATAAAGAAGATGCAAACAAGGTTCTCAGTATAATAAAAGACAATGACGTTGTGTACACCATGTGTGCCGTCCCCATCACATGCTGGATTGTCTGCACTGTAATGAAACAAGAAATAAGAAAAGAATTGTCTTTAATTCGGTATCATACAACAACTTCAATTTACCTTCTCTACATGGAGGTTTTACTAACCCATCACAGCAAGAAGGAGCAGTCTGTACACAGGAAACAAACCTGTCTGAAGAATCTGTGTGCTCTGGCCAATCAGGGAGTTCTGAAAGAAAACAAATCTTATTTGAGAAAAAAGATCTGGAAAAACATGGACTTTCTCTGTCTGAGGTGGAGTCTGTATTTCTGAATGAGAACATCTTTCATTGGGACGTCCGCACCCAAACCTGCTACAGCTTCATCCACCTGAGTGTACAGGAGTTCCTTGCTGCTCTGTATTATGGGATGGATGATGGGTCTGGGTCTATGGAAGGTACTTTCCTCCCAGAGATCTGTAAAGGGGAATCACTCCATGACTTCAGTGTATTCAATTCACATTTATCATTATCTGTACAATTCCTGTTTGGTCTCTTAAATGAAAATCAGGTGAAGACATTCTCAGAGGTCACAGGAATCACCATCTCACTCCGAGCCAAACCTGCAATGATAGAATGGGCCATGAAGGACAACAGACCTGCAATGATAGAATGGGCCATGAAGGGCAATAATAAGACTTTCGATACTCAGGCCATCTTTTGTCTGTATGAGACTCAGGATGAGAACTTCATTAGGAGCGTCATGTCTGATTGTACACACTTGGAGCTGCGCGGCCCACTTACTAATCACTTGTGGATGAAGAAGAATTTTTCCAAGCAGCTGAACTATTGCTTGAAGACTTTGGAGAGTGAAAGTTTTCAGTCTTTACTTTTTGAATCTCTCGCTGTGGGTCCAGAGTGCCAGAAACTTCTATCTCCATTCCTACACAAAAGTCAGAAGGTCAGGTAAGTGAGTGTGACGATATCCTAACTGAATTCAGAGAATGGGCAGGAACCTGCATACAGTATAACGGTGATTATCAGACATGTTCTCCATCTACCACACTTGTTAGAAGTCCTGGGAACTCACACTTTCCTCAGCCCTAAGCCCTGGTTCACACTACAGCAATTTTCCAACGACATTCTGATGACATGTAAAGTCGCAGGTCAGGTGAAAACACAAAGATTTTATTGGGTGTTGTCTTAATTGCTGTGATTTGAGTCACTGCAACAAAATAAAATCCTTCCTGCACTACTTTTGGGCGATTCTTGTGCTGCACGACTCCCATAGACTTCAATGTAAAATCGCCGGAAAGTTGTACATTTGTCTTAATCTTTAGGACTTTGCTGCGACTTCTGAGGCTTCTTTACCCCTCACCTCTCCTCCCTGGTCATCCTTGCTGCCTTAAAACTTCCTCCCAAACACATCCCAGTCACATCTGAGCGTAGCGGAAACGCACATTCCCACTTCCATTAGTTGTGTATTTTTCATGTGTAAGCACACATTGTGTATAGGGAGCCCATTCCCTGGAATGTTCTGCCCTACATGCAACAAACAACCCAAAGTAGCTCAAGAATCTTCTCAGTCATGGAGCTTCATGTATCTTGGCAGCAAAACACGCGTCTGATAACTGCGATTGGGGTGTCATTAACAATTAGCCGACATTCATATCTGCGTGTTTCTGAATACGAGGCAACCCATACAGAAAATGTACGCTTTTTCATACGTCTAAAAAATGCACAGCAACGCATGCCACACATGCTCAGATGTAAATGAATGGTAACGCAAAAGTAATGCTCCTTGCTGTGCATTTTTGAAATATATAGCAAAGCGCATGTATTCTTGGGGTCTGCCATGCATTCAGAAATGTACAGAAGCAAATTAATAATAACACAAGTGGGACGCACATTGTCGCACATTTATGAAACGCACAGCAAAGCATGGATTTTCTTGCAGGTTGCTGTGCAGTTGGAAATGTGCAGATGTGAATGAATGGAAACATATTTACAACTGCCCGGCAACCCATAAGAAAACGCATGCTTTTCTTCATGTTTTGTGTAGCAATGCGCATCACACTTGTGTTACCATTCATCTGCTTCTTCATGTTTTTGAACGCACGCCAACCCGTAAGAAAACGCATGCTTTGCTGTGCATTTTGAAAATGTGCGGCAACACACGTTGCACTTACGCTTCCATTCGTTGGCGTCTGAACGTTTCTGAATGCACAGCAACATGCAGGAAAATGCATGCTTTGCCACACGGTTTGGAAACATGCATCATGTTGCCTTGCCATTTTTGCAGTACAAGCGTGACACGCGGTCGCAGCGCATTTCTGAAACGTTCGGCAAAGCAAACAATTTCTGTGCAATTTGATGTGCATTCAGAATCATGCAGATGTAAATGCAGCCTGATTATTAATGACGCCCCAATCACTGTTAGCAGACGCTTGTTTTGCCATGTGACAAAACACGCTATAAACACGGATCCATCAAAGTCACATAGGAATGCTTCTCAGTAAAGTCACTTTGAAGTCACACCTGGTCGCCGGGAAGTTGTAGAGCAAAGTCAAGCTGGAAGTCGCTGCGACTTTCATGTTGTGCTGTGTGAACCAGAGCTAAATGGTGGTTCCCACATATCACCTTCTACACAACTTCTGTTGCCAATCACATCATTTACATCGTATTAACCCTTTCCCTGCCCCAATTATACCATTTATCACACAGAACATTTGGAGGGAAAGCTTCGTGTTCAGAGATCTGGGGGGAGGGAAATAATGTCAGGGGTGTGACATCATCATCCCAACATTGGAGGAGCCAATTGTCTGCAGAAGTGAGCGGAGATGGGAATGTCTGGACTGCATTTTATATCTGGAACCAAAGTGGTGTTCCAGGATTTTCCAGAAGCCTAATGGAGACCCCTGTTTAAGAAGGCTGGAGACCCCGTATACATATCAGGGGCCTCTTTTAAGTTTTGTCTGGAATGTGACTTCAAAGACCACTCATAGCCACCAATGAGAAGTCCTCATCAGGTCCAGTATGAGACTGTAGAGCCAGAGGGAAGGAAGTCATGAGGAAGGGAAATATTGGGTGTTACATTGTTATTCTTGGTGTCAGAAGTCATACATTCTTGGTGGTAATTATTATCTCATTATTGGGTTTTAGATTTCTGCAGTGTACTATTTCCAGTAAAGATTGTCCGGGAGAGGACAAAGAAGAAGAAGATTCCTCCTCTTCAGGAGATGAATGGAATTCTGATTCTCTTTCCTTTCTGATGAACCCGGAGAGTAAAATTCAGGAATTATGGTAAGAGAAATGTGTGATCTGCAGTAATCGGGAAATGTGACGTCTTGTGATTGTTCCCGTCTCTCAGTGTTTCCTTCTATCTCTGGGTGTCCTCCATCCTCACCGATGTAGAATCTTCCATCACCTGTCCTCTTCTCATGTCTTCTCCTTTCTCTGTGGGAATCTTTGTAATCTCATCCATGGGATTTGGGGTTCCCCTTATAGTAGAACAGTGACCAAGCTATGTACATATGGAATGACCATCCATATTCCTAACAAGCAGGAAATAGGATGGATTATACACCCTTAGGGCTCACTCACACGTCTGATGATTATGTAGAAGGAAGCAATGCTCAGTAACACTTCTATGACATTTATGATGTTTACGAAGCTCTGAAAACACTATAAGAATGCTGGAGAAATGCTCAGGGGAGGGGTTGCTCTTCTAGTGGGAGAAGCCTAAAGGGGAAGTGATGTAGAGGAAATGATCTTCTCTGATATGTGGGTTTCGGATATATTACAATAATTATATGTAGCACCCTCTACCTGAAGATAGGTGCTAGAATAGGATTTTCCTAAGCTCAGGGCCCAAGTGCAGGTACATTTGGCCAGGTCTGTGCTTTAGGCTAGGCCTGGTTTGTTTGATTTGGGGCTGGGAGTGTCCAGTGTAGTGGTGGGTGTGGTCACCTGTGCTCTGACTCAGAGATACCTCCCCTGCCTGTATCAAATATTTGGGCATCCATCTACCAAAGAAGGTGGAAGACGTATTCACTTTTAATTTTCCTCCCATGTTGAGAGACATTAAAAAAGATCTGCAGAAGTGGCAATCGGGTTTGTTCTCCTGGTTTGGAAGATGTAGTATAGTAAAAATGAATATTATGCCCCGCATTTTATACTATCTCCAGACTCTACCCGTTAGGATTCCAAAGGCATTTCTAAGAGCAGCAAATAGGGAGTTGACCCTGTTTATTTGGGCTAGAAAGCCCCCCACGGCTCGCCCAATCAATCCTACGGTTACCAAAAATGCTCGGTGGAATTGCTCTTCCAGATGTGGCTCTCTATCATTCAGCTTGCCATTTGACAAGAATAATTGACTGGTGTCGCCATGGGACACTAAAACAATGGATTCAAATAGAAAAGTGTTTGACAGGTGTGGAGCTAGAGGGATTGCCGTGGTGTCAGAAGAATTTACCAGTCCGCATAACGGACCATCCTACAGTGGGTGAGACGTGGCGAATGGCCCAAAAAATATTTAGAGAACACTCGATTGTGCCCGCTCCCTCACCACTAACCCCAGTAACTGATAATCCTGCCTTTAGCCCAGGAGTGAACGAACCCAGATTCCAAGCTCTTAAGGGGTGTAACAGGTCTCAGCTCCGTCACTTCATTGGGAATGGGAAATGGATGACCAGAGAGGAAATTATGGATGATCCCCTCCTGGCGAGCCTTTCTTTTTGGCAAAAGGTCCAATTAGCGCATTTTCTTAGAGCACAGCCCTCACCGGCACCTTTCTTGCGAGCACTGACAGCATTCGAACTTATTTGTTCGGAGCAGGAGCCGTTGCGCCATGCCATTTCATTAACTTACCAGCTCCTCATCTCACCCCCCGAGGGATTTGGACCTCCTTATCTAGCTAAGTGGGAACGAGTCTTGGGAATAAGGCTAAACGAGAGACAGGCAGAGAGAATATTTCTCTTTACCTACAAGACTTCGATCTGTGCGGCCCAACTGGAAGCGGGGTTCAAGGTCCTATCACATTGGTATTACACACCAGACAGAATACATCGGATGTTTCCTCAGAGCGCGGATATTTATTGGAGGTGTGGAGAGGAAGAGGGCTCTCTTCTTCACATATTCTGGTCTTGTAGGCTTCTTGCACCTTTCTGGTCAGAAGTACACCGGATCACACAGAAGTTTACAGATAGGGAGCTGCCCAAGCGCCCCTGAATTCTTTTTATTACACCATCATGAAATACCAAGCAAGGCATACAGGAAATCAATCCTGCCCTCATTGATTACGGCGGCGAAAAGTTGTATTCCCCTATTCTGGAAAAGGACGGAGCCCCCGGGTATTGCGGTATGGTTGAAAAAGATAGTTGATATTCACAAAATGGAGGACCTCGTGGCCATTGACCAGGGACGTGGAGAACAGTTCTCTAAGAAGTGGTATTATTGGCTCCAATTTTTCTACTCAGAAGAGTATGCAGGGCTGGCGGCCTAGATATTTAGTAAGTTGGAGAATTTGAATGTGGAGACACTGTAGGTGTGGCTGGAGAGGGGTGGTTCTCCCACCCCCCCTTTTTTTTTTGTTTGTTTCTCTTTCCCTCTCTCGCTCTCTCTTCTCTCCTTCTCATCCCTCCTCCCCTCGCTCTCTATACTTTCCTTGTCTCCTTCTCTTTCCGTTCTTAGTTTATCTTTGTTCGCATACTACGGTATACAGATAAGGGAAGAGGAGGGAGAACACAGAAAATTAAGAAAAGAAAATACAACAAGAGGTAATACATAATAGTAAACCTGGCACAGCAGGCCTCCTTGAATTGTAAACCGGTTAACTAGGGTAAAACTGTATAGGATTATACACGTTATCAGGTTGTATTGCTAGTCAGTAAGGATTATTCAGTAGAACTGTACGTAAAATGTGGAAAATTGATGTGCCCATTCTATTGATGTTTGTATATTGCTATTTTCCTGCCTCTTTGCAAATAAAGAATTAAAAAAAAAAGAAAGATGGTTCTGGAAGAGAGGTTGGACTTGAGATCTGAGTGGCAGGCAGCTCATGTGAGGAGCTCTGACCAATTACCTTTGGGTATTGGCAGGGGGCAGGCCTCCCAGATAAGCTGAGGTCACATGTTGCCAGGGAGGAGTTCTGGAGAGCACGAAAACAGACAGAATGGAGTATTGAGTTGCTGTTCCAGGCGTCCCCACGTGGGGATGCGCCGAGCGAGGAGGAGGGATGGAGAAACCGCTAGGAGGGATCCCTAGATAAAGATCTTCATCTCTGAAAAAAGTGTCAAGCTGCTGTGACTGGGGAACACAGGACTTGTATGCTGGAGAAGATCAGCAAGGAAGAAGTAGCAGTAAAGCAGAGGAGAGTAGATCAGCGTTCTGTGACCGGGGACTCAGAACTATCCTTTTGGAGAAGGTCAGTGTGAGAAAAACAGAAGAGGAGAGGCTGTCCAGAGTAGTGCAGAATCCTGTGGCCGGGGAACGCAGCATTGACAGTAGTGGACTGGCTGGGAACAGTAGTCCGCCCGTTACCATGTGTTAGGTTGTCGGGGGGAGGTACCGAGTATCTCTGGTCTGGTTAGCGTATTGGTAATATCTTCCAAAAATACTGTGTGGCTGTCTGATTCATTGGGCCATCAGGGAGAGGCTGTGTAGGCTTCTGGCTCCTTGATTCGCTGAGGCAATACCATCATGGTCTGCAAGGTGGAATTATTCAGAGTGATTCTTTCCTGTCCCAATGGAAGTGAAGAAATAGAGTTTCAGTAGTTTTGCAGTAAAGGATTTGTACACGAGGAGAAGGAGCAACAGTCTGCAAAGAAGTTATACAGAGGAAGGAGACTGGGGTGCTCAATGTTCACCCATTTGCAAGGCCAAGGCCGCTAAATAATGTCTTACAATGTACTAAATGCTATGGGCATCTCATATCTTCCTTTATCTCACCCAAGTTGTATCCTGCAATAAACGTAACAGAACTGCGCAAATGACTGTTCATTTTCTTAACTGATAGATGGGGGTCTGGCAGCTGGGTGATTGGGGGGTTGCTAGTAACCAAGTGGTGAACATACCGCTACATATATAAAATGAAAACCAGCCGCCATGTCATCATACTCACTATCGCTCTCCTGCCCCCTGGAGGACAGATTTCCCGGTCTGAGGATAATACCCGCTTGGTGACTTGTTACCAGATCTGTTTTATTTGTATGTGTCACAATATCTGGGATACTCGGGTCACCCTCCTCTCCCTCATAACAGTATAGCAGCGGCTCTCCAAGTGTATCTGACAGGCGTGATGACGTCTCCACCCTACACGTTACGCCCTAGGCGGGGCTTCATCGTGTATTTTTGGGTTGTTTGTTTAAAATATGTAAATATTAACACTTTTAAGTTAAGGGAGTCTCACTTCTAGCGCTGCACAGCTATCTTTATATATATCCTGTAAGGGAGGTGTCACTGTACATCACCAATCATAAGTGGCCGACCACAAAGTAGGTTTTTTTGCATGTACATAGTATGCTAAAGTTTGGATGGTCTCACTCATCATGCTGCAATATTGAACACTTTGATGATATCTTACTTATATTGTTTTTTCTAACATTGTAATATTCCTGTATAATTGTGCTGAAACACGTGTGGATTGTTCAAACATTTGAAATAAAAATACTATTTTTAGGTTTAGGGAGTCTCACTTGTAGTGCTGCACAGTTCTCTTTCTATGTATTTGGTGTTGGATTTTGTGGATGAATCCTTCAGCTGATTAGTATATATAATTGTAAGAGGTTTTTGGCTGTGCAGTGACACATTTCCTGCCTGGCACTGTCAGTATTTCTGGCTGGTTGATGATTTTGCCGGCACACAGAAGCTATTGGAGTTACCACACGGCTGTTCTGTACAACCAGAAGTGACCGGAGCTGCTCTGTCTTACTTCTCTATTATTTCCCAGTGCATTATGGGATACCGGAGCCTCCGCTGTCTGTCTTCCAATGCCCGGCGATTATTAGACATCACCATTAAATGAATGGAGGCGACTGACAAGTGTGAATGTCTCATGACAGCGACATGCGGCTTCATTTATAACACGACACAACGCTACCGCTCCTGTGTGACCAGCACTGTGTGCTGCCATTGTAATATTCATGGCAGGCATGGAAGGCGGTTATCAGGCTTTAGAAATGCTGAATAAATGTCACATAAACACATGGTACTGACACACGTGTGACCGAGACCTCACTGACCTCTGTAGCTACAGACACCACGGATCAATTCATCCTCAATTTTCAAACAACATCCAGTGAGGTCCCTCCGGTGAGTTTCAGCAATCCCCCCCCCCCTTCTCCCCCCCCTCCTCTGAGTCATTCAGTTATAAAGGGAAATTACAGCTTGAGCTACTGAGCTCTGTAAATAACATGGATTGCACAGTGATCCGGGAAGGACAGGCAGGTAAACATGTGCAAAAGAGATTTCAGCTTCACCTGCTGGCTGGAAATGAAAATGCTAATTATTTATATCCAATATTTCATATTTACAAATCTATGAATGGAATGTTTTGTCCTGACCATAATAAAGACAGAAAACCCAATACATTCCTCTGAAGACAAAGACCTCAGACAGTTCTCACTTCTGTACAAAAGGCCGTCCCATAACCAATACAACTCATACTCAAGAAATATCATCTGTCATTGTTTCATATATAAATAGTTAATAAAGCACTACCATCAACCTTAATATAGCACAGTGATCCAATAAAATATGTGATCCTATAAAAGATAAATAAACTAAACTACTTTATATATATATATATATATATATATATATATATATATATATCCAGTACACCACACTAAATATAAATTAATTACTGTTCTTCCAAAATGCTTGTAGATTTCTGGAGAGGCTGGGAAAAAGTCAGATACCACTCATTTGTAAGATAAAACACAGAAGGACAACGACAACCAAATGATCGGGTGTGTAGTCTCTGATGATGTTCACATGTGGTGGATAGGGATGAGCCGAACACCCCCCCGGTTTGGTTCGCATCAGAACATTCGAACGGACCGAAAGTTTGCGCGAACATTCGAACACCGTTAAAGTCTATGGGACTCGAACGTGAGAAATCAAAAGTGCAAATTTTTACCCCCCTCAGTCCATTACCAGGCCCTTTGGGTCTTGTATGAATATTAAGGGGAACCCCGCATCCAAATAAATTGTTCATAAGTAGAATCTGTGTGTAATTTTGAACATTTTTTACGTGTAGCTCCAGCCAAAAAAATCTATTTTTAAGCTCTTTGGAAAACATAGGGAAGGATTATCACCCCTGTAACATTTGTTTTGCTGTCTGTGCACCTCTTCAGAAGATTTCACCTCACTTTCTGTCCCAATGACAATTGGATTTTGAAAATTTGGGGTTTTTAGTGAAACAAGGAACTCTTACAGGAGAGAATTTCCCTTCCTAGGGGTAGATTTCATCTCACTTCCTGTTGTCTCCTTTTGTTTGCAAGTAGGAGTCATTTGTAAGTTGGATGTTTCAAAGTAGGGGCCTGCCCTATATACTCTGCTGAAATTTTGGCCTTAGGTGTTGGTGTTGCCACAACACTGTAAGCCCTCACAGTTACTCTTGGTGGGCGCAGGAATGGTCCCTGCTGTGAAATATTAGATCAAGAATTGTAATTACACGCCCCTGTTAAACAGGGGCAGAAAAATTGGGCCTTAGCCACTGGTGCCACAACACTGCAACCCCACACAGATACTGTAGTTGGAGCAAAGGAATGACCCCTGCTGCAAAGTATTGCATCAAAAATTGTAATTACACGCCCCTGTTAAACAGGGGTTGAAAAATTGGGCCTTAGGCACTGGTGCTGGTGCCACAACACTGCAACCCCTCACAGATACTCTAGTTGGAGCGCAGGAATGAGCCCTGCTGCAAAGTATTGCATCAAAAATTGTAATTACACGCCTCTGTTAAACAGGGGCAGAAAAATTGGGCCTTAGCCACTGGTGGCGATGCCCAGAACCAAAAATGTTCTTACAAGCTATCAGCATGAACTTTGAGGAGGAAGAGGATAGTCACTCAGCATAACAGGATAGTCACTCAGCATCAGCATAGGCAGTCTTGAAGGGATCTCACATTAAAAAAAAAAATATTCGGTTACATCAGCATCAGGTGCTTGGTAGCTGGTGATCCAAGACTGATTCATTTTTATGAAGGTCAGCCGATCGACCAATTCGGTGGACAGGCGCACCTTGTGATCGGTTACAAAGCCACCAGCAGCACTGAATGTGCGTTCCGAAAGAACGCTGGATGCAGGACAGGCCAGTAGCTCAATTGCATACTGTGCAAGCTCTGGCCAGTGATCCATCCTCAAGACCCAGTAACCCAGAGGATTTTAGGTGGGAAAGGTGTCCAAGTCAGATCTTGCCCCTAGGTATTCCTGCACCATGTGAATCAGATGCTGGCAATGGTTGCTGGAACCGACCATACCTTGGGGCTGAGGACTAAAAAATTGTCTGAACGCATCGGTCAGACGGCCACCTTCTCCACCTCTCCTTCTGTGACTGACCGAAGCCTCAGCAACACATCCAGGAGGACCAGGAAATTGTAACCTCCCAGGCTCTGGAAACGCGTTGCACAAACCTTTCTGCAAGGCCTCCCGAAGATGTTTCATCCTCTGCTCCCTCTGCGATGGCAAGATAAGGTCCGCAACCTTACCCTTGTAACGTGGATCAAGGAAGGTTGTCAGCCAGTAATGATCCCTCCACCAATGATAGCACCAATACGAGGATCCTTCCGCAGGCTTTGCAGGATCAGGGAGGCCATGCAGCGTAGGTTTGCTGAGGCATTCAGTCCGGAGTCCTCTGGGTCACTAAGGACGACATGATCTGCAGCCACCTCCTCCCAGCCACGTACAAGTCCATGGGTTTCTTCGGACTATAAATGATCCCTTGAAGACTGCTGCTGATGCTGAGTGCTAGGCTCCACCTCCATGCTGTCACAATTCTCCTCCTCCTCTTCCTGTGTGATTGGCGGCCACGCAGGAACACTGTCTGGATAAAGGGGGCCTTGAGAGGTAAGGAAGTCCTCCTCTTCCTGCCTCTGTTCTGCCTCAAGTGCCCTGTCCATTATTCCACGCAGCGTGTGCTCCAACAGGTGGACAAGGGGGACAGTGTCACTGATGCATGCACTGTCACTGCTCACCATCCTCGTGGCCTCCTCAAATGGTGACAGGACAGTGCATGCATCCCTGATCATGGCCCACTGGCGTGGGGAAAAAAAACAAGCTCCCCTGACCCTGTCCTGGTGCCATAGTCGCACAGGTACTCATTGATGGCCCTCTGCTGCGTGTGCAGCCACTGCAGCATGGCCAACATTGAGTTCCACCTTTTGGGCATGTCAAAGATTAGGCGCTTCTTGGGCAGGTTAAATTCCTTTTGGAGGTCAGCCAGCCGAGCACTGGCATTATATAACCGGCGGAAATGCACACAGACTTTCCTGGCCTGCCTCAGGACATCCTGTAAGCCGGGGTACCTTCCCAAGAACCGCTGCACAATCAAGTTAAGGACGTGAGCTAAACAGGGCACATGGGTCAGTTGTCCCTGTTGGAGGGCAGAGAGGAGGTTGGTGCCATTGTAGCATACCACCATTCCTGGCTTAAGCTGGCGTGGCGTCAAACACCTCTGAGCCTGCCCCTGCAGAGCTGACAGAATCTCTGCCCCAGTGTGGCTCCTGTCTCCCAAGCACACCAGCTCAAGCACTGCATGGCATCTTTTTGCCTGCGTGCTTGCGTAGCCCCTTGAATGCCCATGGAGCACCACTGGTTCCAAGGACAAATCAGCACAGGAAGAGGCCATGGAGGAAGAAGAAGAGGGGGGGTTGAGGAGAGAGATGTGGCAGAATCACCACTAGTAGAATTTTGGAGGCGTGGTGGCAGAACAACCTTCAACACTACTGCAGCTTGTCCTGCATCCTTCCCAGCTGCCAGCAGAGTCACCCAGTGCGCGGTGAAAGATAGGGAACGTCCTTGTCCATGACTGCTGGACCATGAGTCAGCGGTAGGGATGAGCCGAAACACCCCCTGTTCGGTTCGCACCAGAACATGCGAACAGGAAAAAAGTTCGTTCGAACATGCGAACACCGTTAAAGTCTATGGGACACGAACATGAATAATCAAAAGTGCTAATTTTAAAGGCTTATATGCAAGTTATTGTCATAAAAAGTGTTTGGGGACCTGGGTCCTGCCCCAGGGGACATGGATCAATGCAAAAAAAAGTTTTAAAAAGGGCCGTTTTTTCAGGAGCAGTGATTTTAATAATGCTTAAAGTCAAACAATAAAAGTGTAATATCCCTTTAAATTTCGTACCTGGGGGGTGTCTATAGTATGCCTGTAAAGGGGCGCATGTTTCCTGTGTTTAGAACAGTCTGACAGCAAAATGACATTTTGAAGGAAAAAACTCATTTAAAACTACCCGCGGCTATTGCATTGCCGACAATACACATAGAAGTTCATTGATAAAAACGGCATGGGAATTCCCCAAAGGGGAACCCCGAACCAAAATTAAAAAAAAAAAATGATGTGGGGGTCCCCCTAAATTCCATACCAGGCCCTTCAGGTCTGGTATGGATATTAAGGGGAACCCCGGCCAAAATTTAAAAAAAAAAAAGACGTGGGGTTCCCCCTAAATTCCATAACAGACCCTTCAGGTCTGGTATGGATTTTAAGGGGAACCCCGCGCCCCCAAAAAAAAAAAAAAACGTCGTGGGGTCCCCCCAAAAATCCATACCAGACCCTTATCCGAGCACGCAACCTGGCAGGCCGCAGGAAAAGAGGGGGGGACGAGAGTGCGGCCCCCCCCTCCCTCCTGAACCGTACCAGGCCACATGCCCTCAACATTGGGAGGGTGCTTTGGGGTAGCCCCCCAAAACACCTTGTCCCCATGTTGATGAGGACAAGGGCCTCATCCCCACAACCCTGGCCGGTGGTTGTGGGGGTCTGCGGGCGGGGGGCTTATCGGAATCTGGAAGCCCCCTTTAACAAGGTGACCCCCAGATCCCGGCCCCCCCCTGTGTGAAATGGTAAGGGGGTACATAAGTACCCCTACCATTTCACGAAAAAAGTGTCAAAAATGTTAAAAATGACAAGAGACAGTTTTTGACAATTCCTTTATTTAAATGCTTCTTCTTTCTTCTATCTTCCTTCATCTTCTGGTTCTTCTGGTTCTTCTGGCTCTTCTGGTTCTTCCTCCGGTGTTCTCGTCCAGCATCTCCTCCGCGGCGTCTTCTATCTTCTTCTCCTCGGGCCGCTCCGCACCCATGGCATGGGGGGGAGGCTCCCGCTCTTCTCTTCTTCTTTTCTTCTCTTCTTCTCTTCTTCATTTTCTTCTCCGGGCCGCTCCGCAATCCATGCTGGCATGGAGGGAGGCTCCCGCTGTGTGACGGCGCTCCTCGTCTGACAGTTCTTAAATAACGGGGGGCGGGGCCACTCGGTGACCCCGCCCCCCTCTGACGCACAGTGACTTGACGGGACTTCCCTGTGACGTCACGGGGAATGCCACAGGGAAGTCCCGTCAAGTCACCGTGCGTCAGAGGGGGGCGGGGTCACCGAGTGGCCCCGCCCCCGTTATTTAAGAACTGTCAGACGAGGAGCGCCGTCACACAGCGGGAGCCTCCCTCCATGCCAGCATGGATTGCGGAGCGGCCCGGAGAAGAAAATGAAGAAGAGAAGAAGAGAGGAAAAGAAGAAGAGAAGAGCGGGAGCCTCCCCCCCATGCCATGGGTGCGGAGCGGCCCGAGGAGAAGAAGATAGAAGACGCCGCGGAGGAGATGCTGGACGAGAACGCCGGAGGAAGAACCAGAAGAGCCAGAAGAACCAGAAGATGAAGGAAGATAGAAGAAAGAAGAAGCATTTAAATAAAGGAATTGTCAAAAACTGTCTCTTGTCATTTTTAACATTTTTGACACTTTTTTCGTGAAATGGTAGGGGTACTTATGTACCCCCTTACCATTTCACACAGGGGGGGGGCCGGGATCTGGGGGTCACCTTGTTAAAGGGGGCTTCCAGATTCCGATAAGCCCCCCGCCCGCAGACCCCCACAACCACCGGCCAGGGTTGTGGGGATGAGGCCCTTGTCCTCATCAACATGGGGACAAGGTGTTTTGGGGGGCTACCCCAAAGCACCCTCCCAATGTTGAGGGCATGTGGCCTGGTACGGTTCAGGAGGGAGGGGGGGGCGCACTCTCGTCCCCCCCTCTTTTCCTGCGGCCTGCCAGGTTGCGTGCTCGGATAAGGGTCTGGTATGGATTTTTGGGGGGACCCCACGCCGTTTTTTTTTTTTTTTTGGCGCGGGGTTCCCCTTAAAATCCATACCAGACCTGAAGGGCCTGGTATGGAATTTAGGGGGACTCCCACGTCATTTTTTTTTTTTAATTTTGGTTCGGGGTTCCCCTTTGGGGAATTCCCATGCCGTTTTTATCAATGAACTTCTATGTGTATTGTCGGCAATGCAATAGCCGCGGGTAGTTTTAAATGAGTTTTTTCCTTCAAAATGTCATTTTGCTGTCAGACTGTTCTAAACACAGGAAACATGCGCCCCTTTACAGGCACACTATAGACACCCCCCAGGTACGAAATTTAAAGGGATATTACACTTTTATTGATTGACTTTAAGCATTATTAAAATCACTGCTCCTGAAAAAACGGCCGTTTTTAAAACTTTTTTTTGCATTGATCCATGTCCCCTGGGGCAGGACCCAGGTCCCCAAACACTTTTTATGACAATAACTTGCATATTAGCCTTTAAAATTAGCACTTTTGATTTCTCCCATAGACTTTTAAAGGGTGTTCCGCGGCATTCGAATTTGCCGCGAACACCCCAAATTGTTCGCTGTTCGGTGAACTTGCGAACAGCCAATGTTCGAGTCGAACATGAGTTCGACTCGAACTCGAAGCTCATCCCTAGTCAGCGGTAATATGCACCTTACCGCTGACCAACCTGTCCAGCGAGGCATTGCCTTCCACATGCTGGTAGAGAGCCGGAATCGCCTTTCATGAAAAAAAGTGGTGTTTGGGAACCTGCCACTGAGGTACTGCACATTCCACAAACTCACGGAAGGGGGCAGAGTCTGCCAACTGAAAAGGCAGCAGTTTTGCTAGCAATTAGGCCAAGCTAGCATTTAACCACTGGGCATGTGTATGGCTGGGAGCGAACTTCTTTCACCGGTGGAGCAACTGGGGTAGGGAAATCTGCCTTCTAGAATCGGACGTTGGTGTACCGATAGCAGATTGCCCGCAAGTACTTGGCAGTGACACGCCTAATTCTACACCTTCATTCCTCTTAGTGCAGGTTTCTGAGAGGACTGAAGGTATAGTGGGGTTGGAGATCCCAGCTGATGAGAAGGAGCAAGGAGAGGTCCACCTTGTTCTTTGGTGTGGGTCTTTTAGGTAGTGTTGCCAACGGGCTGCAGGGGAGCTCGACATATGTCTGATTAAGCATGTGGTGCCCAAGCGCTTGCTGTCTAGTCCACGTTTGATACTCGTCAGACATATGTTGCAAATAGCAACGGTGCAATCTGCTGCACACGTCTCAAAAAAGGCCCACACCGAAGAACAGTTCGGGGGACTCCTCCGGTGGGGCTAGGGAAGGAGTAACTGATGATGACCTCAAGTCCAAGGAATAGGCCGCTTTGGTACCTGCATTGGCAGCCAAGGTAGCCTGGGTGACAGAGGATGAGGAGGATGAGGACGGCTTGGTCATCCACTCTACCAACTTTTCGGGATGCTGTGGCTCAACATGGCCAGCTGCCGAGAAAAAGCACAAGCGTGCCCCACGGCCACATGCTGATGAGGATACACCGTGTCTACGACCAGCACTGTTGCCTCTACACACTGCTTGCCCTCTTTTATTGGCCTGTGACTGTCTGCCTCTCCTTGTTGGCCTTCCAGACATACTGTCTTTGATGTATTGGAATAGGTACACATGGAATGGCCTGCAGTGAGATGTAGCTGCACAAAGCTGGGATGTATATATACTGAAAATACTGCAGCTAGCTGCCTACCTGCCTGTAGTATTATTAGGAAGAAAACAAAAGGAATTGTCTGCAGTGAACTTTAGCTGCACACTGTGCCCAGTATACAGTACACTAATATACTGCAGCTAGCTGAATCAACTGCCTGCCTGTGGTATTATTAGGAAGAGAACACCAGCAATTGTCTGCAGATAGCTTTAGTTACACACTGTGCACAGGATACAGTACACTGACTGAAAATACTGCAGCTGCCTGCCTGAGGTATTATTAGGAAGAGAACACCAGCAATTGTCTGCAGTTAGCTTTAGTTGCACACTGTGCACAGGATACAGTACACTGACTAAAAATACTGCAGCTGCCTGCCTGAGGTATTATTAAGAAGAGAACATCAGCAATTGTCTTCAGTTAGCTTTAGATGCACACTGTGCACAGGATACAGTACACTGACTGAAAATACTGCAGCTGCCTGCCTGAGGTATTATTAGGAAGAGAACACCAGCAATTATCTGCAGTTAGCTTTAGTTGCACACTGTGCACAGGATACAGTACACTGACTGAAAATACTGCAGCTGCCTAATCTAGCTAAACTGAATACAGTGTGTATATATATATATATATATATATATATATACAACACCTGGGATGCATATATATACTAAATACACTGACTGCAGCTAACTGACTCGCCTGCCTGCTCTATCTAACTCAAATTAAATGACACTGTCTCTCTTTCTCTCTCTATCTCTCAGCATGCCGGAACACACTACACAAGGCCAACTTCCAGGCGGCCTTATATAGTGTGGGGCGTGTACTAAATCCCCTTAGGCATAATTGGCCAAAGCCACCCTGCCTTTGGCCAATTATGGCTCTCTGTTCTTACCACGCTGTGATTGGCCAAAGCATGCGGGTCATAGTGCATGCTTGGCCAATCATCAGCCAGCAATGCACTGCGATGCCGCAGTGAATTATGGGCCATGATGCGGCACTCAAATTTGGCGCGAACGGCCCATAATGTTCGTAATTCAACGAAAGGTCGAACGGCCGATGTTCGAGTCGAACTTATGTTCGACTCTAACTCGAAGCTCATCCCTAGTGGTGGATTGCTTTCAAGCCTTCATTGCTTTCAATCCTTCATAGATCGATATTGCTCAAACAAAAGAAAAGCCATACCTCATTGCGCAAATAAATAAACTAAAAATGACATGTGGGTAATAAAACACAATTGCACTCACACATGCCCCGCAATAAGATCACATTTAAGGTCAGTTGCATATATTCAGAGACTTAGCTGTTCCTGCTCACACAGCACTGGGGTTACTGGCTCCTCCTACGCGTTACATCACTGGCACCAGGGGCGGATCCAGGGGGGCAATGGGGCAATTGCCCCCCCTCCCCCCAAAAATATTTCACTCCAAGGCTTTCTCCCTCCGCCACCTATTTATGTTTGGCGAGGCATCATCTAAATGCAGCTGCAGGGACTTTATTTTTGCTTCCCCCGCTCCTCGCGACTCCCAGGTGGCTTAAGACATATTCAGTGTGCCCTATCAGTTCATTTAGAGGGGCCCAGGCGGTGGGCCCCTCTAAATGAGTGAGTGATTGCTGCCTTAACTCCTTAACACAACACTGCCTTAGCTGTCTTAGCTGTGTGAACTGCTGAAATGGTTAAGTGGTGAAGGGGAGTGCTGTTAATTCAGTTACAATAGCAATTGTAATATGCAGCATGGAGGGGGTTAATGTACTCACTGATGCATTCGTGACCAATGGTAATTAATTAACCCCTTTGTGCTGCATTAGTGGCAGTGGTACCATCAGTGTTAACCCCTTTTATGCTGCAGCATGAAGGGGTTGAAAAAAACACTGCTACTAATGCAGCACAAAGGGGTTACTTAATTGCCATTGGTCACGAATGTGTCAGTGAGTTCATTAACCCCCTCCATGCTGCGTATTACAATTACCAATCATCGTTATCATCATGAGCCACAGCACCTGTATTGTGTGATTATCATGATAATAATGATGATATAGAATGACAGTAAAATTCATCTTTAGGCCTCATTCACACAGCTGCAGACATGCGTCTAACATGCGGGCTGTCTTTTACTGGCTCGGGGATGAATAAGGTGTGGGACATGCTAAAAGGAATGACAGAAAGGAATGTCCCATAAAGGGTTGCACATATCCCTGTGCCGGCGTCCTATTTATTTCTACTGACACACACAGCTATTGTGTCCCAATATGCCGTGCGTGGGTCCCAGAATGCTTGCAGGGTGCCTTCAGGGACCCGCACCAGCATGTCATATTGAGACATAGCGGCTGTGTCCGTGCAGCCATGTGTCAGAATACAAATAAATGGGATGCCGGCATGGGGATGCATCTAACACTTTAAATCAGTCACTGTTTTAAACAAGGTTAGGACTGTATGATATGTTAAATACATATATTTTACAAATGTGTTCTGTAAGCAACACCTTATTTTCTGGCAGTACCACTCCCGAGACTAGACTCTAGATCCGCCCCTGACTGGCACGTGCATTTTTTCAAGGTTAACCCTGTGACATACTTGCTGCATATTTATACCTGGTTGGGCATACCTATTGCCATGGTAACAAGGAGCGTTACGCATCATCATACCATCACATGCAATCATTACCGCATAGTCAGCATATTATGCAAGATACAAATTTTATTAATACATAAAAACAACTTAAAAAGAATATTATATCATTTAAAAACAGATGTCAAAATCCACTATTATATTTAAAATCTGGAAAATGACACTTACTCTTAACCTATAGATTCAGTGAAACTCCCTCTGGTGGTGGCTCATAATATTGCAATTCCCTCTTTTGGTGTCTCCTGATACTCCAATCAAATTATATAAAATCGCACCAAAGCTAAAATACTTACAAAATTAATAAAAATCCGATAAAAAACATTTTAGATCAAAGTCTATGTTTAATCCCATAGGAGAGAGAGTACACATTTCAAAAATCCATCTGGATTCATTTTTACTGAGTTCTCTCACCTTATTACTGCCCCGCCGGTGTGGTTTATATTTTTTTATGGCCCAAAATTTGAGGCCGATGGGATTTTTATCATGGCATAGTGAGAAATGACGCGAAACGCTGTGCTTATGAACCATTCCTTATTTTTTGTATGTGCTCTCGGATCCTTTTCCACATCGGTCATCTCGTTCTTCCTATATACTGTAGGGAACACAGGCATTGCAATATATATACTACCCCCTCAGTTCTACACGATATAAAATCTTTAATTTGGTATTCCTTTTTATTGCTAGTAGATATAAATTTTGTGCACTTTTGACCATTTTGTTTGGTGTTCCTACAGGCATAGCATTTCTTACATGGAAAAAAACCTTTTTCCTGATAAAATGTAAAATCATGTGATTTTTTTGGGGAGATCAGTGACATTTTTAGCTACTATGTCTCTTAATGTAGGTGTCTTCTTATACACAAAACAAGGTATCACTGGCAATATAGTCCGCAATTGGTTTATCCGCTTGAAGCACTGACCAATGCTTCTTAAAAATCCGCTCAACTTGCCGGTGTTGGATGTTATAATCCAGGATCATAGGAACTTCTTGATATTGATTTTTCTTTCTTTATCTTTAATTAAATCATCTCTTTGGATATGTAGTACTTTCTTTTATTCTCTCTTCTATAAAATTCTCATTGTACCCTTTGTTGATAAATTTCTCTCCAATCATTGTTGCCTGTTCGATAAAGGTGCTGTCATCAGTGCAGTTTCTTCTTAGGCGTATCATTTGCCCCTTAGGGCATGTTGATAAGCCAGGGATCAAAGTGACAGCTATCCACGGGTATGTAGCTATTTCTCTCAAGGTTTTAGTTATGACTCCATTCTTTGTTACATCTATTTGCAGATCCAAGAAGTTTATAGACGTATCACTAATTTCATATGTAAGTCTGATATTTTTTTGGTTGTTGTTGTTTAGTTTCTCAAAAAATTCAGTCAGACTATTTTTATCCCCATTCCATATTATGATACAATCGTCTATGAATCTTCGGTACAAAACTAGTTGTGTGGGGGTATTTGAATAAACCTCTTTTTCCTCCCATTTTGCCATAAAAATATTGGCCACGCTTGGTGCATATTTAACTCCCATTCCGATACCGTTAAGCTGCCTGTAATATTCAGAATTGTACCAAAAATTGTTGTGTTGCAAATCAAATGCTAAACATCTTAGAATAAACCTTTTTTGTTTCGAGATAAAATTACTATATTTGTCCATAGCCCACCTTGATGCCTTTATAGCCTCCTCGTGATCAATTATAGTATAAAGCGACGATACGCTGTAGCAATCAAATAGTTTTGATCTGGTTTGATGATGGTATTATTTAATATCTGGATCAGGTGTTTGGAGTCCCTTAGGTAGGCTGGTGTTGAAGGTACCAAAGGCTGGATAAAATTGTCCACATATTCCCCTAGTCGTGCATTTATTGATTGGATTCCATTGATTATGGACCGCCCAGGTGGATTCATTTGGTCCTTATGTAGATGATGGGCATTCTGCAAGTTTGTGGAACAAGATATTTCTCTTCTTTTTTTGTTAAAACATTCTTCAAAGCTCCTTTTTATATTAGATCCTGCAATTCATGTTTGTATTCTCTTGTTGGATTACCTCTTAATTTTATATAAGTGTTTACATCATTCAATTGCCCTTGCAATTCGCTATTGTAGTACTCTTTGGATAGCACCACAATAGCTCCCCCCTTGTCTGCCGGTCGCACTATCACTTGCTTGTTATTCTCTAATTCTTTGATACCTTTTCAAATTTTTAGCTTATCTAAATCTTGTATCACCATTTTTTTAAAGACTTCTTAAATGACTATGTATTACTCTACCTGGTGTAATAACATTTCCTCTATTGACCAAAGTTGTTGTGTTTAGCATATACAGGGGGTCCCCTAGTTACAAATATCCGACTTACAAACGACTCCTACTTACAAACGGAGGGAGACAACAGGAAGTGAGAGGAAATCTACCCCTAGGAAGGGAAATTCTCTCCTGTAAGAGCTATTATGGGGAAAAGGTACTGATGCTTTCTCACCAAGGCTTGTTTCCACAACAACCCAAAATTTTCAAAATCCATTTGTCATTGGGACAGAAAGTAAGGTGAAATCTAATGAACAGGGACACAGACAACAAAACAAATGTTACAGGGGTGATAACCCTTCCCTATGTTATCCAAAAAGCTTAAAAATATTTTTTTTTGGCTGGAGCTACACTTAAAAAATGTACCTGTTCCGACTTACAAACAGATTCAACTTAAGAACAAACCTACAGCCCCTAACTTGTTTGTAACCCGGGTAACCCCCTGTACTTTTTTATATTAAGTTTTCTGGTATATTTTTGTATATCAACATACAGAGAAAACATATTCAAATTCCTTTTTGGTGCATATTTCAATCCTTTGTCCAGTTTTAAAAGTTCAGTTCTCGTCAATTCTATTCCACTTAAGTTATATATGCCTTCCCCCACTATTCTCTTTTTCTTTTGGATCTTGAATCCTCCTCGACATCCCCTCTTGTGTTTGGACTTCTTGTGTTTGCTAATCTGTCGTGCCAAAGAGGTGTTCTCTCGCTTCTGCGCTGATCCAAAAAAGAGTGTGACTGGTCATTATACTCTCTGAGCTATTCATATTGATTTTGTGTGGGTATGGGGCTGCTTCTTGATCCACACTGACACTGATTATAATACCCTTGATCACCTCTATGTTGGTATTGGGGTTGATGGTAATCTCTCGTATCTCTTCTCTCCTGCTCATGGTGATTATAATTGCTTGGGTGGCCATATTGGTGACTCCCTGAATTAGCGGGTCCTTGATAACCATATCCTTGACTTCCCCCATTTCCATATCCAGGGTGACCCTGTCCCTGGCCAGTACCATGATCATATTGATTATTATGTTGATTTTGGGGTTTATGGTTATTTTTGTTATTTTTCCAAAATGGCCTTTTAGGTGATTTATCCCAAGGTTTGAGGTTATTATTTTTATTGTTACGCCATCACGGTTTTGGGGTTCTTGGTCCATTATTTTCATACCTATATTGTCTATCTAGAGATCTGTATCTTCGATCTCTATCTGTAGATCTATATCCTTGATCTCTATAGATCAATAGAGGAAATGTTATAACACCAGGTAGAGTAATACATAGTCATTTAAGAAATAAATCTTTATTCAACCCACCAGTTCACCAGTTCATAACAATGACCACATAGAAGTCTTTAACAAAATGGTGATACAAGATTTAGATAAGCTAAAAATCAAAAAGATGAAGGACCCACAAGACATTCGTAAAGGTATCCAAGAATTAGAGAATAACAAGCAAGTGGTGGTGCGACCGGCAGACAAGGGGGGAGCTATTGTGGTGCTATCCAAAGAGTACTACAATAGCGAATTGCAGGGGCAATTGAATGATGTAAACACTTATATAAAATTCAGAGGTAAACAAGAGAATACAAACATGAATTACAGGATCTAATACAAAAAGGAGCTTTGAAGAATGTTTTAACGAAAAAAGAAGAGAAATGTCTTGTTCCAGAAACTTGCAGAATGCCCATCATCTACACAGTACCCAAAGGTACATAAGGACCAAATGAATCCACCTGGGCGGCCCATAATCAATGGAATCCAATCAATAAATGCATGACTAGGGGAATATGTGGACAATTTTATCCAGCCTTTGGTACCTTCAACACCAGCCTACCTAAGGGACGCCAAATACCTGATCCAGATATTAAATAATACCATCATCAAGCCAGATCAAAACTATCTGATTGCTACAGCTGACGTATCATCGCTTTATACTATAATTGATCACGAGGAGGCTATAAAGGCATCAAGTTGGGCTATGAACAAATATAGTAATTTTATCTCGAAACAAAAAAGGTTTATTCTAAGATATTTAGCATTTGGTTTGCAACACAATTATTTTTGGTACAATTCTGAATATTACAGGCAGCTTAACGGTATCGGAATGGGAGCTAAATATGCACCAAGCGTGGCCAATATTTTTATGGCAAAATGGGAGGAAAATTAGGTTTATTCAAATACCCCCACACAACTAGTTTTGTACCGAAGATTCATAGACGATTGTATCATAATATGGAATGGGGATAAAAATAGTCTGATTGAATTTTTTGAGAAACTAAACAGCAATCAAAAAAATATCAGACTTACATATGAAATTAATGATACGTCTATGAACTTCTTTGATCTGCAAATAGATGTAACAAAGAATGGAGTCATAACTAAAACCTTTTCTAAACATGTTGAGAGAAATAGCTACATACCCGTGGATAGCTGTCACTTTGATCCCTGGCTTATCAACATCCCTAAGGGGCAAATGATACGCCTAAGAAGAAACTGCACTGATGACAGCACCTTTATCGAACAGGCAACAATGATTGGAGAGAAATTTATCAACAAAGGGTACAATGAGAATTTTATAGAAGAGAGAATAAAGGAAGTACTACATATCCAAAGAGATGATTCAATTAAAGATAAAGAATTATGCCCTCCAGTGGGAGAAGGTTTAGTACACGAGACATAGTACACGAGACATGGGAATCTTCCCAGCCAAGTCGCCACTCCGCTCCTATCTCAGATAGCGAATCTGATCTGGAAGATCCGGGTATGGGGTTTGAATATGCTTTTGTTCCTTCCTTGGTGAAAGCAGTAAGAGAGGCTCTGAAGTGGGAAGACCCTGTCACTTCCCCCCCCAAAACAGAGAAAATTTTTAAAGCAGCTCAATAGAGAGCGACAATACTTTCCTTTTCTCACTGAGCTGGGTGACATCATAGCTGATGAATGGAGCAAGATGGACAAAAAGAGTTCCATGCAATCTAAAGTCTTGAAACTCTATCCTTTCAAGGAAGAGGAAGTAAAACACCTTGAGTCAGCTCCTTTGGTGGACGCAGCACTTATGAGACTAGTAAGATATGTAACTCTTCTTTTAGAAGATACTGTATCTTTTAAAGATCCCTTGGAAAGACAGATTGATTCGGATTTAAAAAGGATTTACCTGACAACAGGAATGGCATGCAAGCCAGTACTTGCGATAGCCGCAGTATCCAAAGCTATGGAATCTTGGTCTGACAATGTTGATGAGTTCCTAAGAGGTATCTTCGTTGAAACGGCTAAAGATTCTCCTATCCAGCAGATCAGGCTGGCGTCCGCCGTTCTTGGGGAGGCTTCTATTGATGTCATCCACCTGATGCCCGGGTTATGTTGGCGGCTGTTTCAGCACGTCGTGCCTTATGGCTCCGTCCATGGTTGGCGGATCCGGCGTCCAAACAAGCTTGGTGCTGAATTCCTTTTGAAGGAACTTCTCTCTTTGGCAACAAGCTTGATAGTGCCATAACCCAGGCCACAGGGTGTAAGTCTTGTTTTCTCCCTCAAGACCGACGCCTACAGAATCAGAAGTGCTCTGTCCCAAGAAGACAAAACTTTGATCGCACTAGGGAAGCGCGCAGTTACAGACCTGGTCAGGAGTTTTCAAGGTCCTGGAAATCCAGGCAGTCCTCTTTAAAAAAAAACACAAAAGGTGGCTCCTCTGGCAACCAGGATTCCACTAAGTCCTTTCGAGATTGGGCCCACTCAAGCATGTCAGGTGGGGGCTCGCCTTCTACACTTCCGGCATATTTGGGCGGCCTCAGTTCGAGATTACTGGACCGTCAAGACGGTCTCCTCCGGTCACACGTGGGTCTTCAATAACACCCCAAGACTAGGATTTTTTTCCTACAACTCTTCCAGGTTCAGAAGAGAAAAAGCAGGTCCTGTTAACTTACGTGAATTGTTTATTGGATCAAGGCGCAGCCATCCCTGTTCCAGAAGACGAACGAGGCAAAGGCATGTATTCTCCTCTGTTCATGATACAAAAGAAAAACGACACATGGAGACTAGGGATGAGCTTCGTGTTCGAGTCGAACCCATGTTCGACTCGAACATCGGCTGTTCGATCGTTCGCCGAATTGCGAACGTTATGGGCCGTTCGCGCTAAATTCGTGTGGCGCGTCACGGCCCATAATTCACTGCGGCATCGCAGTGCATTGCTGGCTGATGATTGGCCAAGCATGCACTATGACCCGCATGCTTGGCCAATCACAGCGCTGTCAGTAGAGAGAGCTGTAATTGGCCAAAGCCAGGGTGGCTTTGGCCAATTATGGCTCAGGGGATTTAGTACACACCCCACACTATATAAGGCCGCCTGCACGGCGGCCCTGTGTAGTGTGTGTTCCGGTGTGCTGAGAGATAGAGAGAGAGAGAGACAGTGTCATTTGATTTGAGTTAGATAGATTAGGCAGAACAGTCAGTCAGTTAGCTGCACTTACAGTGTATTGTGTATATATATGCATCCCAGGTGTTGCATATATATATATACACTGTATTCAGTTTAGCTAGATCCGTTCCTGTTATCTTCTATCTAGACTATTTACATTTAATGCAGTGCGTCCTGCTCACAGTGTTCAGCTAGATCCGTTCCTGCTATTTACATTTAGTGCAGTGCGTCCTGCTCACAGTGTTCAGCTAGATCCGTTCCTGTTATCTTCTAGACTATTTACATTTAGTGCAGTGCGTCCTGCTCACAGTGTTCAGCTAGATCCGTTCCTGCAATTTACATTTAGTGCAGTGCGTCCTGCTCACAGTGTTCAGCTAGATCCGTTCCTGCTATTTACATTTAGTGCAGTGCGTCCTGCTCACAGTGTTCAGCTAGATCCGTTCCTGCTATTTACATTTAGTGCAGTGCGTCCTGCTCACAGTGTTCAGCTAGATCCGTTCCTGCTATTTACATTTAGTGCAGTGCGTCCTGCTCACAGTGTTCAGCTAGATCCGTTCCTGTTATCTTCTAGACTATTTACATTTAGTGCAGTGCGTCCTGCTCACAGTGTTCAGCTAGATCCGTTCCTGCAATTTACATTTAGTGCAGTGCGTCCTGCTCACAGTGTTCAGCTAGATCCGTTCCTGCTATTTACATTTAGTGCAGTGCGTCCTGCTCACAGTGTTCAGCTAGATCCGTTCCTGTTAAATTCCTACTGACCGGCAGGCTTGTCTGGTTACAGTATATAAAGCTACCTGAAGAAAATTACAGGTGTTCTATTTGATCCTATTAGTACCACGGTCAGGCAGCTAGACTATTTACATTTAGTACAGTGCGTCCTGCTCACAGTGTTCAGCTAGATCCGTTCCTGTTATCTTCCTACTGACAGGCAGGCTTGTCTGGTTACAGTATATAAAGCTACCTGAAGAAAATTACAGGTGTTCTATTTGATCCTATTAGTACCACGGTCAGGCAGCTAGACTATTTACATTTAGTACAGTGCGTCCTGCTCACAGTGTACAGCTAGATCCGTTCCTGTTATCTTCCTACTGACAGGCAGGCTTGTCTGGTTACAGTATATAAAGCTACCTGAAGAAAATTACAGGTGTTCTATTTGATCCTATTAGTACCACGGTCAGGCAGCTAGACTATTTACATTTAGTACAGTGCGTCCTGCTCACAGTGTACAGCTAGATCCGTTCCTGTTATCTTCCTACTGACAGGCAGGCTTGTCTGGTTACAGTATATAAAGCTACCTGAAGAAAATTACAGGTGTTCTATTTGATCCTATTAGTACCACGGTCAGGCAGCTAGACTATTTACATTTAGTACAGTGCGTCCTGCTCACAGTGTACAGCTAGATCCGTTCCTGTTATCTTCCTACTGACAGGCAGGCTTGTCTGGTTACAGTATATAAAGCTACCTGAAGAAAATTACAGGTGTTCTATTTGATCCTATTAGTACCACGGTCAGGCAGCTAGACTATTTACATTTAGTACAGTGCGTCCTGCTCACAGTGTTCAGCTAGATCCGTTCCTGTTATCTTCCTACTGACAGGCAGGCTTGTCTGGTTACAGTATATAAAGCTACTTGAAGAAAATTACAGGTGTTCTATCCCAGCTTAGTGGAGCTACAGGCCATTAGTATGTCTGGAAGGCCAAGAAGGAGAGGCAGACAGTCACAAGCCAATAAGAGAGGGCAAGCAGGCTCTGTGTCTAGTGCTGGTCGTGGAGACGGTGCATCCTCATCAGCACGTGGCCATGGGACACGCTTGGCCTTTTTTTCGGCAGCTGGCCATGTTGAGCCGCAACATGCGGAAGACTTGGTCGAGTGGATGACCAAGCCGTCCTCATCCTCCTCATCCTCTCTCACCCATGCCCAGGGTGCTTTGTCTGGCAAAGCAGCGGCCTCTTCCCTCAGCTCAATGTCATCAGTGACTCCTTCCCTAGCTCCACCATGTCCTCATGAGGATTCCCTCGAACTGTTTGACCACAGTGTTGGGTACATGCTCCAGGAGGATGCCCGGCGTTTGGAAGGCTCTGATGACGATACTGAGCTCGATGAAGGCAGTAACATGAGCGCGGACAGAGGGGGTGCCCAAGAAGGACAGCAATCTGGCAGTCATGCTCCCCCTGCTGCAGCATACTGCCAGGTTTGCTCCAGTGATGAGGAGGGAGGGGATGATGAGGTCACTGACTCAACGTTGGTGCCTGATAGGAGAGAGGAGGAGGAGGAGGAGGAGGAGGAGGAGGCGGCAGCACATCACCAACGAGGCAGGATGCCCTCCAGGGGCCAGCCTAAGGGCAGCACATTGACTGCATCACACCCCAAAGCTCCACATGTGCAGGGCGCTGCAGTCTCTGCGCGTTATTCAAAAAGTTCTTTGGTGTGGGCCTTTTTTGAGACGAGTGCATCAGATCGCACCGCTGCTATTTGCAACATATGTCTCAAGCGTATCTCGCGTGGCCAAAATATCTCCCGCTTGGGTACCACATGCTTGACCAGACATATGTTGACCTGCCATGCAGTTCGTTGGCAAGCGTATCTAAAAGACCCACACCAAAGAACAAAGAGGATCTCTCCTTGCTCCTCATCAGCTGAGATTTCCAACCCCACTAGACCTTCAGTCCTCTCTGAGACCTGCAGTGAGAGGAATGAAGGTGTAGAATTAGGTGTGTCACAACCAAGTACTTGTGGGCAATCTGCTTTTGGTACACCGACGTCAGATTGTACCAGGCAAATTTCCCTGCCCCAGCTGCTGCACCGCCGAAAGAAGTTTGCTCCCAGCCATCCACATGCCCAGCGGTTGAATGCTAGCTTGGCAAAATTGCTAGCACTTCAACTGCTGCCTTTTCAGTTGGTAGACTCTGCCCCCTTCCGTGAGTTTGTGGAATGTGCGGTTCCTCAGTGGCAGGTACCCAAACGCCACTTTTTCTCACGGAAGGCGATTCCGGCTCTCTACCGGCATGTGGAAGGCAATGTCCATGCCTCGCTGGACAGGGCGGTCAGCGGTAAGGTGCATATTACCGCTGACTCATGGTCCAGCAGGCATGGACAGGGACGTTACCTAAGTTTCACGGCGCATTGGGTGACTCTGCTGGCAGCTGGGAAGGATGCAGGACAAGGTGCAGTAGTGTTGGAGGTTGTTCCGCCACCACGCCTCCAAAATGCTGATTGTGACACACCTCTCTCCTCCACCCCCTCCTCTTCTTCTTCCTCCATGGCCTCTTCCTCGGAACCAGCGGTGCTCCGTAGGCGTTCAAGGGGCTACGCAAGTACGCAGGCCAAAAGATGCCATGCGGTGCTTGAGCTGGTGTGCTTGGGGGACAGGAGCCACACTGGGGCAGAGGTTCTGTCAGCTCTGCAGGGGCAGGTTCAGAGGTGGTTGACGCCACGCCAACTTAAGGCAGGAATGGTGGTTTGCGACAATGGCACCAACCTCCTCTCTGCCCTCCGACAGGGACAAATGACCCATGTGCCCTGTTTGGCTCACGTCCTTAACTTGGTGGTGCAGCGGTTCTTGGGCAGGTACCCGGGCTTACAGGATGTCCTGAGGCAGGCCAGGAAAGTCTGTGTGCATTTCCGCCGGTCATATAATGCCAGTGCTCGGCTGACGGACCTCCAAAAGGAGTTTAACCTGCCCAAGAACCGCCTAATCTGTGACATGCCCACCAGGTGGAACTCAACGTTGGCCATGCTGCAGCGGCTGCACACGCAGCAGAGGGCCATCAATGAGTACCTGTGCGACTATGGCACCAGGACAGGGTCAGGGGAGCTTGGTTTTTTTTCCCCACGCCAGTGGGCCATGATCAGGGATGCATGCACTGTCCTGTCACCATTCGAGGAGGCCACGAGGATGGTGAGCAGTGACAGTGCATGCATCAGTGACACTGTCCCCCTTGTCCACCTGTTGGAGCACACGCTGCGTGGAATAATGGACAGGGCACTTGAGGCAGAACAGAGGCAGGAAGAGGAGGACTTCCTTAGCTCTCAAGGCCCCCTTTATCCAGACAGTGTTCCTGCGTGCCCGCCGATCACACAGGAAGAGGACGAGGAGGAAGAGGAGGAGGAGGAAGATTGTGTCAGTATGGAGGTGGAGCCTGGCACTCAGCATCAGCAGCAGTCTTTAAGGGATCAGTCCCAAGAAACACATGGACTTGTACGTGGCTGGGAGGAGGTGGCTGCGGACCATGTCGTTCTTAGTGACCCAGAGGACTCCGGACCGAATGCCTCAGCAAACCTACGCTGCATGGCCTCCCTGATCCTGCAAAGCCTGCGTAAGGATCCTCGTATTCGTGGTATCAAGGAGAAGGACCAATACTGGCTGGCAACCCTCCTTGATCCACGTTACAAGGGTAAGGTTGCGGACCTTATCTTGCCATCGCAGAGGGAGCAGAGGATGAAACATCTTCGGGAGGCCTTGCAGAAAGGTCTGTGCAACGCGTTCCCAGAGACTGGGAGGTTACAAACTCCTGTTTCTGGACAACGTGTTGCTGAGGCTTCGGTCAGTCAAAGAAGGAGCGGTGGAGAAGGTGGCCGTCTGACCGATGCGTTCAGACAATTTTTTGGTCCGCAGCCCCAAGGTATGATCGGTTCCAGCAACCATCGCCAGCGTCTGTTTTACATGGTGCAGGAATACCTAGGGGCAAGATCAGACTTGGACACCTTTCCCACCGAAAATCCTCTGGGTTACTGGGTCTTGAGGATGGATCACTGGCCAGAGCTTGCACAGTATGCAATTGAGCTACTGGCCTGTCCTGCATCCAGCGTTCTTTCGGAACGCACATTCAGTGCTGCTGGAGGCGTGGTAACCGATCACAGGGTGCGTCTGTCCACCGACTCGGTCGATCGGCTGACCTTCATAAAAATGAATGAGTCTTGGATCACCACCAGCTACCAAGCACCTGATGCTGATGTAACCGAATAATTTTTTTTGAAATCTCAGATCCCTTCAAAGACTGCCTATGCTGATGCTGAGTGACTATCCCTGAGTAATTATCCTCTTCCTCCTCAATCATCACGCTGATAGCTTGTAAGAACATTTTTGGTTCTGGGCGCCACCACCAGTGCCTAAGGCACAATTTTTCAGCCCCTGTTTAACAGGGGCGTGTAATTACAATTTTTGATGTAATACTTTGCAGCAGGGCTCGTTCCTGCATTCCAACTAGAGTGTCTGTGAGGGGTTGCAGTGTTGTGGCACCAGCACCAGTGCCTAGGGCCCAATTTTTCTGCCCCTGTCTAACAGGGGCGTGTAATTACAATTTTTGATGCAATACTTTGCAGCAGGGCTCGTTCCTGCGTTCCAACTAGAGTGTCTGTGAGGGGTTGCAGTGTTGTGGCACCAGCACCAGTGCCTAAGGCCCAATTTTTCTGCCCCTGTCTAACAGGGGCGTGTAATTACAATTTTTGAAGCAATAATTTGCAGCAGGGCTCGTTCCTGCGTTCCAACTAGAGTGTCTGTGAGGGGTTGCAGTGTTGTGGCACCAGCACCAGTGCCTAAGGCCTAATTTTTCAGCTCCTGTTCAACAGGGGCATGTAATTACAATTCTTGATCTAATATTTCACAGCAGGGCCCTGTGAGGGCTTACAGTGTTGTGGCCACAGCAACACCTAAGGCCCAAATTTCTGCTGAGTATATAGGGCAGGACCCTACTTTCAAACATCTAACTTACAAACGACTCCTACTTGTAAACGGAAGGAGACAACAGGAAGTGAGATGAAATCTACCCCTAGGAAGGGAAATTCTCTCCTGTAAGAGTTAATATGGGAAAACAAGTTCTCCTTTCCACTGATGCTTTCCAATCCTTGTTCCACAAAAAAACCCAAATTTTCAAAAAACATTTTTCATTGGGACAAAAAAGTGAGGTGAAATCTTCTGAAGAGGAGGAAAGACAGCAAAACAAATGTCACAGGGGTGATAACCCTTCCCTATGTTTTCCAAAAAGCTTAGAAAAGATTTTTTGGCTGGAGCTAAACACGTTAAAAATGTTCAAAATTACAAACAGATTCTACTTAACAACAAACCTACAGTCCCTGTCTTGTTTGCACCGCCTGTATACTGCTGTTCAGAGTATATAGGGCCTGGTGGCCCCACACCTTTCCTTATTTTAATTTGGGTGCGGGGTTCCCCTTAATATCCATACAAGACCCAAAGGGCCTGGTAATGGACTGGGGGGTACCCATGCCGTTTGTCTCACTGATTTTCATCCATATTGCCATGACCCGACATGACATTAAACCCGCAAGCAGTTTTAAATGAGATTTTTTCCTTTAAAAATGACATTTGGTGCAGGGACTGTTCTAAACATGGGAAACACGCGTCACTTTACAGGCATACTATAGACACCCCCCAGGTACGATATTTAAAGGAATATTTCACTTTTTTTTTTTTTTACTTTAAGCATCATTAAAATCACTGCTCCCGAAAAAACGGCCGTTTTTAAAAGTTTTTTTTGCATTGATACATGTCCCCTGGGGTAGGACCCGGGTCCCCAAACCCTTTTTAGGACAATACCATGCAAATTAGCCTTTAAAATGAGCACTTTTGATTTCGAACGTTCGAGTCCCATAGACGTCAATGGGGTTCTAACGTTCGTGCGAACTTTCGGTCCGTTCGCGGGTTCTGGTGCGAACCGAACCGGGGGGTGTTCGGCTCATCCCTAATGGAGACCAGTCATAGACTTAACCCATCTCAATTTCTTTATCCGGAAGGAAAAATTCAAAATGGAATCCTTACTTACAATTCAACAGTCAGTACATCTGGGAGACTGGTTGATTTTAATCGATCTAAAAGATGCCTACTTTCACGTGCCAGTGGCAACGGACTTTCAGCAATTCCTCCACTTTGCGGTAGGCGATCAGCATCTGCAATTCACGTGTCTCCCTTTCGGTCTAATGACGTCACCTCGGGTCTTTTCCAAGGACCGAATCTGGCGGACAATCCGAGCGTGTGTGGGCTTCATCGAACCTTCAGCTGACTTTTTCTGTCGAAAGTCTGACGGACTTTAGATTTGAAACATGCTTCAAATCTTTACGTCATAACTCCGCTGGACCCAGAGATCCGCTTGTCTGTATGCTAGTCTGACGGACAAAAACCGACGCTAGGGCAGCTATTGGCTACTGGTAGGGATGAGCTTCGAGTTCGAGTTGAACTCATGTTCGACGTGAACATCGGCTGTTCGCCAGTTCGCCGAACAGCGAACAATTTGGGGTGTTCGCTGCAAATTCGAAAGCCGCAGAACACCCTTTAAAAGTCTATGGGAGAAATCGAAAGTGCTAATTTTAAAGGCTAATATGCAAGTTATTGTCATAAAAAGTATTTGGGGACCTGGGTCCTGCCCCAGGGGACATGGATCAGTGAAAAAAAAAGTTTTAAAAACTGACGTTTTTTCGGGAGCAGTGATTTTAATAATGCTTAAAGTGAAACAATAAAAGTGTAATATCCCTTTAAATTTCATAGCTGGGGAGTGTCTATAGTATGCCTGTAAAGGGGCGCATGTTTCCCGTGTTTAGAACAGTCTGACAGCAAAATGACATTTCAAAGGAAAAAAAGTCATTTAAAACTACTCGCGGCTATAATGAATTGCCGGTCTGACAATACACATAAAAGTTCACTGATAAAAACGGCATGGGAATTCCCCAATGGGGAACCCCGAACCAAAATTTAAAAAAAAAATGACGTGGGGGGTCCCCCTAAATTCCATACCAGGCCCTTCAGGTCTGGTATGGATATTAAGGGGAACCCCAGCCAAAATTTAAAAAAAAAATTGGCATGGGGTCCCCCTCAAAATCTATACCAGACCCTTCAGGTCTGGTATGGATTTTAAGGGGAACTCCGCGCCAAATTTAAAAAACAATTGGCGTGGGGTCCCCCCAAAAATCCATACCAGACCCAATCAGGACTTGACCTGTCTCTGGCAGTCAGCTCACTTAGAGTGCAAGTATCAGCCATCTCGGCCTTCACAGGAGTTTCATGGGCAAATCATGCTCTGGTCCATCAGTTCTTTAAAGGAGCCACCAGGCTTAGAACTCAAAGAAAACCTAGGTTCCCCAAATGGGACCTCCCTCTTTTTTTGGATTTTCTCTCCAATCTCAGATCAGATCCTGACAAACCTCTTTCAACAAGAGACCTCACACTCAAGACTACTTTTCTGGTAGCTGTGACTTCGGCCAAAAGAGTGTCCGAAATTAGAAATCTAGGTTCAGAAGAGCCTTTTCTGACTTTTTTCCAGACAGAGCAGTGCTGATTCCCATGTTAGGGTCAAACCCTAAAGTGACCTAAGTCTTCCATGAAAATCAAGAGATTGTACTTCCCACTTTTAAGTCAACAATCAGGATGTTCATCCTCTTGACATAGGCCACACTCTAAAACAATACCTGGAGGTTACGGCTCCTTTCAGACAATCAGAGTTTCTCTTCGTCCTTCTCCATGGTAAAAACAAAGGAATGCGGGCTTGGTCAGATCGATTTCTTCCTGGATTGTGCAGACCATTCAGAGGGCATACAGGGCAAAGGGCTTGGCTCCTCCTGAGGCAGTGATGGCTCATTCGACCCGGAGTATCTCGACCTCTTGGTCTTCTATCAACACATTTGTTTTTCACTACTGTGTTGAACCAGCTGCTCTGTCATCTATTAATTTTGGTTTACAAGTATTGTCGGTTGAAAATGTTAAATACATTCTGGGTTTTTTTTCTCAACATTTTGCCCGCCCGGGTGTGTATGGCGAGTTATTTCCAACACGTTGCTGCCATGGAGTCTGTCAGGAAAAGGAAAATTTATATCAAATACTTACCGTAATTTTCCTTTCCTGATAGACTCCATGGCAGCAGGAGTCCCTCCCAAATGTCTGGAGTAGGCTAGTTACGGAACATGGATAGCAGCCTAGAGCAAAGATTTATGGGAGAGAGGTCCTATTGGGTAGTTAGGGAGGCGGGGCTAACCCCGCCGTTGCTGCCATGGAGTCTATCAGGAAAGGAAAATTACGGTAAATATTTGATATAAATTTTCAGCTTTTTTCTGATATCAGCACATAACACAATAATAGCAGTCACCATCATTTGTTCATCGTAATATTTTTTTGGTTCACAATTTGATACAATCATTCACATCAGCGCTTTAGTATATATAATTTTTATAAATCCTGGAAAGTTACCCCTCCCCATCACTAGAAGAAATGATGAACATCCCTAACTCCCATCCCCTTTATGAGTCCTTGTCTGTCATAAAAAGTCCCAAGTCTTCCTCTGCCAATGGCTCCACCTGCTGTGTCTGAGCCAATGAGGAAGGAGAAAGCCAAGAGAGCCTCTGCTCTTGTGCACATTGCTGGATCTAGATCGGGCTCAGGTAAATATTGGGGGGATGGGGGAGCTGCATGCAGAAGCGGTTTCCCTTAATACAGAGAATGCAGAAAATAACACGTGTTGCAGAAGACTAACACGTGCACACACACTATATGGCTCCATTACTAGTATAGTATCTGAACGGATCAATATCTTTGATCTGATCAGAACTATGTTAGCATCCCCAATAGTATAGTGTTCCCAAAAATGTGGTGTTAGCAGGATCAGCCCAGACACCTGTCAGCACCTGCATTTAGCCCCTCTGCCTGGCCCAGCCCCCCCAAGTGCAGTATCAATAGATCTCTGTCACTTACAAAACACAGCACATAAAACTGCAGCGTTATCAGAGTCACACCTCATCCCTGCTAGGACTAACAGTTCATTTTTTTGTAGCGATTCAAGCAGTCACTGACAACCAGGTGCTCTTTTACCTGTGAGTCACACTAGCTGTACCTATAAATTTAGTAGTCAAAATTTCCAGAGGTACAGCATTGAAGAGAACTCACTGTCAGATTTAGGCTCAGTATACAAACCAGTAGAGAGTACCTTGACAGATAGCTCTGATGACGGAGTAGTGGTCCCTGCTAAGGTCGGGCGTACCTGACTGGTGTGGTGGCTAGCACAAGAAGTGCCCCGCAGCCACCAAGAATTCAAAGAAAGGCCCGTAGAGCCCATAGTGCCCTTCCTTATGCGTTTGCTAATCCTGATTGGCAGCCCACCACTTCTGCAGCGCCCATACCTCCCCCATTCATTGGCCAACCCGGAATTTAGGTGTAAACAGTGGATTTTAGTACCCTTGACTAGGGATGAGCCGAACACCCCCCCTCCCCCCAGTTCGGTTTGCACCAGAACATGCGAACAGACAAAAAATTTGTGCGAACATGCAAACACTGTTAAAGTCTATGGGACACAAATGTGAAAAATAAAAACTGCTCATTTTAAAGGCTTATATGCAAGTTATTGCCATAAAAAGTGTTTTGAGACCCGGGTCCTGCCTCAGGGGACATGTATCAATCCAAAAAGTTTTTAAAACGGCCGTTTTTTTCAGGAGCAGTGATTTTAACCGCTTGCCGACCAGTGCACGACGATATAAGTCGGCACAATGGCACGGCTGTGCAAATGGGTGTACAGGTAAGTCCCCTTTAAGATGCAGCATTGTGGGCATGCGAACATCCGATGTGTGCTCCATGACCATGCCCGCGGGACCGCGGACTCGATGTTCACCGGTGTCCCGCGATCGTGTCACAAGGCAATTCCCCGGTTTGCCTAGTGACATGACAGAGATCTACTGCTCCCTGTCATCGGGCGCAGTGACCGCTGTTATGTCCTAGGTAGCCCATCCCCCCACAGTTAGAATTACTCCCTAGGACACACTTAACCCCTTGATCACCCCCTAGTGTTTAACCCCTTCTCTGCCAATGTCATTTATACAGTAATCAGTGCATTTTCATAGCACCAATCTATGTATAAAAGACAAGGGTCCCAAAATAGTGTCAAAAGTGTCCGATGTGTCCGCCATAATGTCGTAGTCATGATAAAAATTGCAGATTGCCGCCATTACTAATAAAAAAATAATAATAATAGAAATGTCATAAATCTATCCCCTATTTTATAGACGCTATAACTTTTGCGCAAACCAATCAATATACGCTTATTGCAATTATTTTTACCAAAAATATGTAGAAGAATATATATCGGCCTAAACTGAGAAAAACATTTTTTTACATATATTTTTTGGGGATATTTGTTATAGCGAAAAGTAAAAAAATATTGCTTTTTTTTCAAAATTGTTGCTCTTTTTTTGTTTATAGCACAAAAAAATAAAAACCGCAGAGGTGATCAAATACCACCAAAAGAAATCTCTATTTGTGGGAAAAAAATAACGTCAATTTTGTTTGGGTGCAACGTCTCACGACTGCAAAATTGTCAGTTAAAGCAACGCAGTGCCGTATCGCAAAAAGTGCTCTAGTCAGCAAGGGGTAAATTCTTCTGGGGCTGAAGTGGTTTAATAATGCTTAAAGTGAAACAATAAAAATGAAATAGTCCTTTAAATATCGTGCCTGGGGGTCTCCTTAGTCTGCCTGTAAAGTAGTGCATTTTTCCCACGTTTATAACAGTACCACAGCAAAATGACATTTCTAAAGGAAAAAATGTCATTTAAAATTGCTCACGGCTGTAATGTATTGCCAGATCCTGGCAATATACATAAAAAATCATTGAAAATAACAGCGTGGGTTTCCCCCCCAGTCCATACCAGGCCCTTCTGGGTCTGGTATTGATAGTAAGGGGAATTCCACGCCAATTTTTTTTTTAAATGGCGTGAGGGTCTCCCCAAAAGCCATGCTGTTTTTTTCTTAGTTCTGTCATAGAGCTCCCCTTAACCACTTCAATACACTATATAATATATTGTACACTGCACTTTTTTTCTTAATTCTGTCATAGGACTCCCCTTAACCACTTCAATACACTCTATACTATATTGTACACTGCACTATATACTCTAAACTGCAGTATATATACTATACAGACTGCACTATATACTCTGCTGTAAAATTGGGCCTTAGGTGTTGGTGGTGCCAGAATACAGTAACCCCTCACAGTTACTCTTGTTGGGCACAGGAATGGTCCCTGCTGTTAAATATCATTTCAAAAATTGTAGTTACATGCCCCTGTTAAACAGGGGCAAAAAAATTGGGCCTTGGGTGGTGGTGGTGCCCTAAACAAAAAATATTGTTGGAAGCTAGCATCATCATGATTGAGGAGGAATAGGATAGGCAGCATAGGCAGTCTTCAAGGGATCCCAAATCCATAGCAAATTCAATCAGTTACATCAGCATCAGATCCTTGATAGCTGGTATGGTGGTGATCAGTTTTCGGGGCCCCGTACGCGGCTAGACTGCCAAAACGTCTCACACATGTGGTATCCCCGTACTCAGGAGAAGCAGCAGTATGTATTTTGGGGTGTAATTCCACATATACCCATGGCATGTGTGAGCAATATATAATTTAGTGACAACTTTGTGTACATTTTGTTTCTTTTGTCATTTTTCAATCACTTGTGCCAAAAAAATAAAATATTCAATGGGCTCAACATGCCTCTCAGCAATTTCCTTGGGGTGTCTACTTTCCAAAAAGGGGTAATTTGGGGGGTTTTGTACTGCCCTGCCATTTTAGCACCTCAAGAAATGACATAGGCAGTCATAAACTAAAAGCTGTGTAAATTACAGAAAATGTACCCTAGTTTGTAGGCGCTATAACTTTTGCGCAAACCAATAAATATACGCTTATTGAATTTTTTTTACCCAAGACATGTGACTGAATACATTTTGGCCTAAATGTATGACTAAAATTGAGTTTATTGGATTTTTCTTATAACAAAAAGTAGAAATATAATTTTTTTTCTTATAACAAAAAGTAGAAATATGATTTTTTTTTCAACATTTTCAGTCTTTTTTAATTTATATTGCAGAAAATAAAAATCCCATAGATGATAAAATACCACCAAAAGAAAGCTCTATTTGTGGAAAAAAAAAGGACGCATTGCATGACCGTACAAAAACCAGATAAAGCAGCGCAGTGCCAAATTGTCAAAAGTTCTCTGGTCATTAAGGGGGTAAATCTTTCCGAGGCTGAAGTGGTTAAAGCGGGATTCTGTCCCCTGAAAAAAATAATAAAAGTCAGCAGCTACTAACACTGTAGCTGCTGACTTTAAATAAGTACTGACCTGTCCTGGGTGCCCGCGATGTCGGCCGCCCGAGGCCGACCCGTCCCTCAGCTCTTGGGTCCCGGCACCGCCATCCTAAGGGAAACAGGCAGTGGAGCCTTGCGGCTTCACTGCCAGTTTCCTACTGCGCAAGCGGCGCGGCGTGGCGCGGCACTCTGTAAATGGCCCTGTGGTGTTCTGGGAACACACACACAGTTCCCAGAAGACAACGGGGCCGCTCACCGAGGAGCAGAACACGCCGCGGAATAGGAAGAGGCAGATTAGGAAGACTGCCTAGCAACAAGGGTTTAGGTAAGTTTAAAAAAAAATTTTTTCAAATGTTTTTTTTATTTTTTTTTAGGATTTTTGGTGAATTTTTTTTTCTCAGAGTGGCCCTCCACTTTAAGGTAAAAAACCTTCATCCTTTACATCCTCTGTAATAATTGCTGTAACATCCTAGTATATGATCTATATCTATGGAGATGATATCTGATTGCTGGAGACACTAAAGAATGGGGGATGGAAGAATAAAGTGCTTTAATGTGAAGTGTCTCCCATGTGAATGTAGAATCCCATTGAAAAATGTGGAATATCCACCAATATAGTACTTGTATCTCTAATATATCCCAGAAGTCTCAGCACTAAAGACTGGGAATGTATATCCACCCCTGCCCTTTACATTCTCTATAAGGGATCCTATTCCTGCCACATTCCAGCGACCTTCAATGGGAATTCCTGATTTGTGGACTTTAGGAAGGTGATGGAATATTGGGGTCACTGGGGTATCCACCATCAGAAATTCTGCTGTTTTATTTCATAAACCTCCCAGACCCTTTCCTTTATCTATCAATTTCAGAAGCCCCTGTATGAGACACTGTGTGAGGTCCTGCTTAATAACCTGGTACATAAGGGGGTGACTGAGCTATCACAGCGCCCCCTCTTTATACTGTGTAGACATAAGTACTACAACAGCTTCACCTTCATCAGCTTCCCTAATAACAAGATCTTTCCTCTGTATAACATTCTGTATATCCTGATATTCCGCTCTAGTGATGTTACAGTATGTTACTTTTCACTAAATGGGAATAATTCCTCATATTCATCTTATAATATAATATCATGTGTCTGGATTTGTCTCTGCAGGTTGGTTGGATGTGGTGTGACTTCCTCTGGCTGGGATGATCTCCGATCCATTCTTATCAATAATCCATCCCTCACCAAACTGTATTTATCAGAGAATATACTGAAAGGCTCTGGAATAAAACTTCTATGTGAGGGGCTCAAAGATCCTGACTGTACTCTGCAGGATCTGATGTGAGAATTATCCTATAAATTATATAATATTCTGCAGGATTCTGGTATTAATCTTCTATGTAAGGGACCCAGACATGTCACCTAGATGAAAGTTATACAAAGACAGACTTCTGATTGGCTGGTTACACTGGGAGTTACCATCATAGTCCTTCAGGTCACTCGCTGTTATTGGCTTTCATCCCCTCCCCCCTCCACTGACTATCAGACTTTGGCTGGGTTCACACTGGAGTTCACAGCGGCTCACAGCAGGGGTCCGGTGCGTCTCCATTCACTGTTTCAGGTCTGATTTCTGCCAGAATTCTGGGCTGATTATGGAGCTAAAACAGACCAGAAGACGCACAGGACTCCATATTCACTTCATTCAGTGACCAATCATAGACAGATGGTCCTCAATTACAATCTGGAAGGACAGAGCAAGTCTCTAGACCAGAAGTGATCCCTAGATGCCAATAAAATCCCCCCATCCTTGTAGATACAAAATTGTCACCTCACTGAGCATCAAAGAGAAGTCCTAGTCATTTCATCTACAAACCCAACAGGGGACAAGGAAGATACAGTGAGAAGACCCCAAACTGTCTGCCAGACATTGGTTTATGTCAGAGAACAGAGGAATCTATTTTATCTCTTAAACAAAATAAAATATTAGTTGCAGAGAAATGGAAATAATTCCTCCTGATTGTACACAAGTTGGGGTACATGTACATATAACATTGTATGTGTAGTGAGGATAGAATCCAGAAGAAACTCCCAGAATGGTTCTTTGGAGTCTGATCACACCAGACAAGCAGTGATTGGTCTTGTTGGGATCAAACTGACATACCGGTGTTAAAAATCCAATCCTCATCCATCAGAACCATTCATGGTCCATTTAGCTCTGGTTCCTTCAGAACACAGGACCTGCTTGTGGGCTGAGCTGGGCAGGGAACACTCCCCAGGGTTGATGGGCTGATGGGTAAACTCCACCCACATCCATAAATTGAGGATCCTGAGATATGGACGGGGTGATTCCCATGGAGCCGGTCTCACCAGTGAATAGCGGATGTTCCTGACATCTTCCTGTCACAGGAGAATCCTCAGAAAAAGTTTATTTCTGTTTTATTCTCACATCCAGACTGTGTCTGTCATTTTGTCTTTGTTGTATTTTCTGTCATTCTTTATCTTTGTACATATTTTATACATTAAATAACAAACTAGTGTAGCTCTGCTCTATACTACACAGACAGACAACCTACCTGCAGACAGAGGTAAGTGTTACCACAACCCCAGTTTTACTATACGGCTGTGTAACTATGTAACAAACCACCTAACAACCTGATCCCGATACTTCCAAAATTATAATACAAAGCAAACACTACATACAATATATGTCTGCAACTACCACAACCTCAGTGCTGTAACAATGTGTTGCGGAATAATGAATTGGTATCAATACACTTTATACAGAAAACTAACAACTTTATACAGGTATTTGTAGAAATGGAGTCTGTGAGTATTTCCTCTCAGTAGTGCCACATCCAAAAATTTGTTAGAAACAAAATAAATACACCTAAGGTGGACTTTTAAGGCACTTGTATATTTAAAGAGTATGAGAAACATATATATGTAAAAAGAAAAGATAATATTTATTAAACAGAATATATTAAAACATTTGTACTTAAGCAAAAGCATGGAATGTATACAGATCTGTGTCCAAAAAATACCATAATCAAAACATGACAGCTTGTAATGTCCTTCACCCTAAGGTGATACCAAAGTACCAGTGCTGTGACTGGCTGGTAAAATCACAACCTCAATGCTGTGATTGGCTGGTTAAACCACAGCCCCAGTGCTGTGAGAATGTGTTGAAAACGAACACATCAATAATTTCATTGATGCCAAAGCTCCAGCGCTGCAATTTGAAATTATTTTTATGCATATAAATTGGTATTTATACACTTTATGTAAAGAACACAGAACTGTATACAGGTAATTGATACCAAAGCACCAGTGCTGTGATTGGCTGGTGATACCACAACCCCAGTGCTGTGAATACATATTACAAACTAATGGAAATGATGAATGTATAAAACAATAACTAGTTACAAGTAATTGATGCCACGACTCCAGTACTGTAAAATGAATGTATCTAGTTGGATATATAAGAGGAAAGTTCATATATCTGTGAGCATTCTTCCTCAATGATGGCGCCCCCTCCAGTGTGTCACTACAAAATGAAGTGTGTTCAGAGTCCTCCACCTCCGTACTGATGAAATGCCCCCTCAGGTATTGGCCCCATATAAAGTATAGGCGTCATGTGCTTGTCCCCCCTCTGGGGGGCTCAATGGGCCCGGGGTACTTCCCACAAGATCAGCTGTCACAAGTGTGGGGTTCCCTTTATGAGATCTGGTCCCTCCTGATTGGCTGGATATAGAACTCCAAACAAATCAAAAATGCCACCAATAGGGAAGTACGTCCTTCAAAACAATTTTTTCTTTATTTTACAAAAAATGCACTGACAACCAATAATATGTCAGCATATCCAGGAACCAATTGGACAGTAGATAATATCACTCACCAGCAGCACTTCCTGTTTCAGTTCCAGGCAGGAAATTACATCACCCGGCTCTGCCCGAGGGCCGCCTGTCCAGTGATTAGTTGATCTGCTGACATATTATCACTGCTTGTCAGTGTGTTTAGCGATCCTCATGGATTTTGCTGCATGGAGATGCATGTGAAGTAGAAATCCCATTATTTCCTATGTGGCCGGTTCCCATCGATGTGCCGCAGTTTAGTGTGAAAGGGAATCTATATGGAGCCATTCACACCTCCAATGTGTGCGTTACCACGTACTCTGCAATGTACCCGCAACAGTGTATCTCCACACTAAGACTGCTTCCATTTCACAGGGGAGGTCCAACCAATATTCCATGAAATCATCCATCCAAATGTCCCAACATTTAATTTTCTAAGACTCCACCCACTGATTATTTATTGGATGTGTCTACTTCTGCCCCTCCCTGGAAGAACATTTCATTTTCTAAAACCCCGCCCACTGATTATTCATTGGATGTGTCTATTTCTGCCCCTCCCTGGAAGAACATTTAACCTCTTTCCTGCTTCTTCCTCCAGTGTTCGGGACTGTAACATGACATTATGGGACTGTGACAATCTTTCCTCCGTTATCTCCAAAAACCAAACTCTGACCGATCTGTGGATAATGTTGGATGATGATGAGAAGATGTCGGAGTCAGAAGTGAAACAACGTTGTGAGGTCCTCCGGAATGCCGGCTTCTCTGTGGATAGAAGATGGTAAGATCTGTTATATTGGAGGTAACAAACATACTAATGCCCCGTACACTCAATAGGATTTTCCGACAACAAAATCCTGGGATTTTTTCTGACGGATGTTGGCTCAAACTTGTCTTGCATACACACGGTCACACAAAGTTTGTTGGAAATTCCGAACGTCAAGAACATGGTGACGTACAAGACGTACGACGAGCTGAGAAAAATGAAGTTCAATAGTCAGTGTGGCTCTTCTGCTTGATTCCGAGTATGCATGGAACTTTGTGTGTCGGAATTGTGTACACATGATCGGAATTTCCGACAACGGATTTTGTTGTCGGAAAATTTGAGATCCATATCTCAAATTTTGTGTGACGGAAATTCCTATGGAAAATGTCTGATGGAGCCTACACACGATCGGAACTCACATCGAACATTTTCCTTTGGAAAATCCTATCGTGTGTACGCGGCATTAGAATGTGAATAGTAAAATGTAGACAACATTGGATGGGGATGAGATGATGGAGGTGGGACGTTGTTGGGAGGTCTTCTGACACCCGGGCTGCACTGTAATGAAAATGGAAGGACGGGTGACAAACATTCTATACAATTTCTGTAGAACCCAGTGGAGGTCTCTGTAGTTATACAGATAATGAGAGAGATGATTGAGATTTGCTGTGCCAGTCACAGATTTCCCAGATGATGGAGAATTTATTCCTCATCCCAAGTTTTATCATTACAGATGGGGGATGGGGAAAATCAGATCCACCAATAATAATCTTAGTCAGGTCCAACAATCTTCCACAAGGTTTTATCTTTACAGAAAAATAACCCCCCATCCCCCGAGGTCCATCCAATGTGTCAGTATAACTGAGCCAATCAGATGTGTGTTCTCAGCCTGTAGACATGACAGCCCAGCACACCCGGCATACAGTCTGCTATCCCAATGGTTGGATGGCCATGAGTGTGTGGGCCCCGGCCATGGTGAGGGCCCCTCACTTTTCCATCATTTCTTACAGAGCACAGTTTGAGCCCCCCCCCTTTTCAATCATCACAGCAACATTTCCTCCTCTAACACTCTCATTTTATTCTTCAATGAAGGAGTGAACTAGGATGGCATGTGTGTATATAGACAGATGAAGATAAGAAGATGGTGTGTGGGAGCTCCTCCCCCTCTCAGGTAATACACAGATCCTGATATGAAGAGAATGTCCGGAATGGAATGATATCAGAGTAAAGTCATATGAACTCTCAGATTTTATTTTCTCTTTCTGATCCTTAAATATAGAATTCCAGTAATAGTAATCTTTGTGTTCTTTTCCTCTTCTAAATGGCGTCATCTCTACTCAGTATTGCCCACTTCCTGTGTTGCTGTGTGACCGGTGCCCCCTTCACAGCACTGATTTCATAGTGGCACCCGCACATGCCATCCCATCCCATCCCATCTATTGTACTACAAGCCTGCATTGATACACTGGCTGCACCGCACTTTAGATCACCGCTACAACTCCACCTCCATTGTCATCTGATTGGAAATCCGGGGCTCTGAGCTCCAGCCCCGCCTCTGCCCCGCCTCCTCTCTATGAGTGACAGTGGCTCCCGCACTTTCAAAGCTGCATGTGGATTGGATTCCTGGATGATGTTCTGTGACAACGGCACAAGGACCAAACATTACAACAAACTTTATTCATACAAGACACTGTCCTGTTGTGTCAAAGTTTACTGACAATACATTTCACTGACTCAATTTTCATTGGAAAATAATGTTTTATTTTAACCATCACCACCACCAATCATTGTGTGTCACCCCCCCCCAGGAAGATTCTGTGTCCCCACCAGGAAGATTCTGTGTCACCACCCAGCATTCTGTGTCACCCCCCCAGGGCATTCTGTGTCACCCCCCCAGGAAGATTGTGTGTCACCCCCCCAGGAAGATTCTGTGTCCCCACCAGGAAGATTCTGTGTCACCACCCAGCATTCTGTGTCACCCCCCCAGGGCATTCTGTGTCACCCCCCCAGGAAGATTGTGTGTCACCCCCCCAGGCAGATTCTGTATCACCCCCCAGGGCATTCTGTGTCACCCCCCCGAAAAATTGTGTGTCACCCCCAGGCAGATTGTGTGTCACCCCCCCAGGCAGATTCTGTGTCACCCCCAGGATGATTGTGTGTCACCCCCCCCCGGGCATTCTGTGTCCCCCCAGGACGATTCTGTGTCCCCCCAGGAAGATTCTGTGCCCCCCCAGGTAGATTCTGTGTCACCCCCCCAGGCAGATTCTGTGTCACCCCCCAGGCAAATTATGTGTCACCCCCCCAGGGCATTCTGTGTCCCCCCAGGAAGATTCGGTGTCACCCCCAGGCAGATTCTGTGTCCCCCCAGGTAGATTCTGTCACCCCCCCAGGCAGATTCTGTGTCACCCCCCAGGATGATTGTGTGTCACCCCCCAGGGCATTCTGTGTCCCCCCAGGAAGATTTGGTGTCACCCCCAGGTAGATTGTGTCACCCCCCAGGCAGATTCTGTGTCCCCCCCAGGTAGATTCTGTGTCACCCCCAGGCAGATTCTGTGTCACCCCCCAGGCAGATTCTGTGTCACCCCCCTGGCAGATTCTGTGTCACCCCCCAGGATGATTGTGTGTCACCCCCCAGGGCATTCTGTGTCCCCCCAGGAAGATTTGATGTCACCCCCAGGTAGATTCTGTGTCCCCCCCAGGTAGATTCTGTGTCACCCACCCAGCAGATTCTGTGTCACCCCCCCGGTAGATTCTGTGTCACCCCCCAGGCAGATTATGTGTCACCCCCCAGGCAGATTATGTGTCACCCCCCCAGGGCATTCTGTATCCCCCCAGGAAGATTCTGTGTCACCCCCCAGGCAGATTGTGTGTCATCCCCCCAGGCAGATTCTGTGTCACCCCCCAGGATGATTGTGTGTCACCCCCCCAGGGCATTCTGTGTCCCCCAAGGAAGATTCTGTGTCACCCCCCAGGCAGATTCTGTGTCACCCCCCAGGCAAATTATGTGTCACCCCTCCAGGGCATTCTGTGTCCCCCCAGGAAGATTCGGTGTCACCCCCAGGTAGATTCTGTGTCACCCCCCCAGGCAGATTCTGTGTCTCCCCCAGGTAGATTCTGTGTCCCCCCCAGGCAGATTCTGTGTCCCCCCCAGGCAGATTCTGTGTCACCCCCCAGGATGATTGTGTGTCACCCCCCCAGGGCATTCTGTGTCCCCCCAGGACGATTCTGTGTCCCCCCAGGAAGATTCTGTGTCCCCCCAGGTAGATTCTGTGTCATCCCCCAGGCAGATTCTGGGTCACCCCCCCAGGGCATTCTGTGTCCCCCCAGGAAGATTCGGTGTCACCCCCAGGCAGATTCTGTGTCCCCCCAGGTAGATTCTGTGTCACCCCCCAGGATGATTGTGTGTCGCCCCCCAGGGCATTCTGTGTCTCCCCAGGAAGATTCGGTGTCACCCCCAGGTAGATTGTGTCACCCCCCAGGAAGATTCTGTGTCCCCCCAGGTAGATTCTGTGTCACCCCCCCAGGCAGATTCTGTGTCACCCCCAGGCAGATTATGTGTCACCCCCCAGGGCATTCTGTGTCCCCCCAGGAAGATTCTGTGTCACCCCCAGGCAGATTCTGTGTCCCCCCAGGTAGATTCTGTGTCACCCCCCAGGCAGATTCTGTGTCACCCCCCAGGCAGATTCTGTGTCACCCCCCAGGATGATTGTGTGTCACCCCCCCAGGGCATTCTGTGTCCCCCCAGGAAGATTTGATGTCACCCCCAGGTAGATTCTGTGTCACCCACCCAGCAGATTCTGTGTCACCCCCCAGGTAGATTCTGTGTCACCCCCCAGGCAGATTCTGTGTCACCCCCCAGGGCATTCTGTGTCCCCCCAGGAAGATTCTGTGTCACCCCCCAGGCAGATTGTGTGTCATCCCTCCAGGCAGATTCTGTGTCACCCCCCAGGATGATTGTGTGTCACCCCCCCAGGGCATTCTGTGTCCCCCCAGGAAGATTCTGTGTCACCCCCCAGGTAGATTCTGTGTCACCCCCAGGCAGATTCTGTGTCACCCCCCAGGCAAATTATGTGTCACCCCCCCAGGGCATTCTGTGTCACCCCAGGAAGATTCTGTGTCACCCCCAGGAAGATTCTGTGTCACCCCAGGAAGATTCTGTGTCACCCCCAGGAAGATTCTGTGTCACCCACCCAGGAAGATTCTGTGTCACCCCCCCCAGGCAGATTCCATGTCCCCCCAGGCAGATTCTGTGTCACCCCCAGGAAGATTCTGTGTCACCCCCCAGGCAGATTCTGTGTCCCCCCCAGGAAAATTCTGTGTCACCGACCCAGGAAGATTCTGTGTCACCCCCAGGAAGATTCTGTGTCGCCCCCCAGGCAGATTCTGTGTCACCGCCCAGGAAGATTCTGTGTCACCCCCCCAGGAAGATTCTGTGTCACCCCCCCGGCAGATTCTGTGTCACCCCCCAGGCAGATTCTGTCACCCACCCAGGAAGATTCTGTTTCACCCACCCAGGAAGATTCTGTGTCACCCCCCCAGGCAGATTCCGTGTTCCCCCCAGGCAGATTCTGTGTCACCCCAGGAAGATTCTGTGTCACCCACCAGGAAGATTCTGTTGTCACCCCCCGGAAGATTCTGTGTCACCCTTCCAGGCAGATTCTGTGTCACCCCCCAGGAAGATTCTGTGTCACCCCCAGGAAGATTCTGTGTCACCCCCCAGGAAGATTCTGTGTCATCCCCCAGGAAGATTCTGTGTCACCCCCCAGGAAGATTCTGTGTCACCCCAGGAAGATTCTGTGTCACCCCCCAGGAAGATTCTGTGTCACCCCCCTGGAAGATTCTGTGTCACCCCCAGGAAGATTTTTTGTCACCCACATATTAAGATTTTCTGTCACCCCCCCAGGAAGATTCTGTGTCACCCCTCAGGAAGATTCTGTGTCACCCCCGAGGAAGATTCTGTGTCCCCCCCAGGAAGATTCTGTGTCACCCACATAGGAAGATTCTGTGTCACCCCTCCAGGAAGATTCTGTGTCACCCCCAGGCAGATTCTGTGTCACCCCTCAGGAAGATTCTGTGTCACCCCCGAGGAAGATTCTGTGTCACCCCCCCAGGAAGATTCTGTGTCACCCACATAGGAAGATTCTGTGTCACCCCTCCAGGAAGATTCTGTGTCACCCCCAGGCAGATTCTGTGTCACCCCCAGGAAGATTCTGTGTCACCCACCAGGAAGATTCTATGTCACCCCCCGGAAGATTCTGTGTCACCCCCCCAGGAAGATTCTGTGTCACCCTCCCAGGAAGATTCTGTGTCAACCCCCAGGCAGATTCTGTGTCACCCCCCAGGAAGATTCTGTGTCACCTCCCAGGCAGATTCTGTGTCCTCCCAGGAAAATTCTGTGTTACCAACCCAGGAAGATTCTGTGTCACCCCCCAGGAAGATTCTGTGTCACCCTCCAGGAAGATTCTGTGTCACCCCCAGGAAGATTCTGCGTCATCCCCAGGAAGATTCTGTGTCACCCCCCAGGAAGATTCTGTGTCACCCCCAGGAAGATTCTGTGTCACCCACCCAGGAAGATTCTGTGTCACCCCCCTGGAAGATTCTGTGTCACCCACATATTAAGATTCTGTGTCACCCCCCAGGCAGATTCTGTGTCACCCCTCAGGAAGATTCTGTGTCACCCCTCAGGAAGATTCTGTGTCACCCCCCGAGGAAGATTCTGTGTCCCCCCAGGAAGATTCTGTGTCACCCCCCCAGGAAGATTCTGTGTCACCCACATAGGAAGATTCTGTGTCACCCCTCCAGGAAGATTCTGTGTCACCCCCCCAAGCAGATTCTGTGTCACCCCCCAGGCAGATTCTGTGTCACCCCCAGCATTGTGTGTCACCCCCCAGGCAGATTGTGTCACCCCCAGGCAGATTCTGTGTCACCTGCCCAGGGCATTCTATGTCACCTCCAGGCAGATTCTGTGTCACCCCCCCAGACAGATTCTGTGTCACCCCGACAGATTCTGTGTCACCCCCCAGACAGATTCTGTGTTACCCCAGGGCATTCTGTGTCACCCCCAGGCAGATTCTGTGTCACCCCCCAGACAGATTCTGTGTTACCCCCAGGGCATTCTGTGTCACCCCAGGCAGATTATTTTCCACCCCCCCAGGGCATTCTGTGTCACCACCCAGGCATTGTATGCCACCCCTCAAAGCATTGTTTGTTACCCCTACCAGGGCTTTGTGTGACTGTCACCCATCCCTCCGCAGCATTGAGTGTCACCCATCCCACTGCAGAGCATTACGTGTCACCCATCCCACTGCACAGCATTATGTGTAGTCACTAGTGATGGGCCGAAGACCCTCTTGTTCGGTTCTTGTCAGAACTTTCAAACATCACAAAAGTTTGGACCCGAACAGTAAACTTCACTGTAGTTTATGGGACCCGAACTGGAAAAATCAAAAGTCCCCATTTTGAAGGCTTATATGAAAGTAATTGGCCATAAAAATGCTATGGGGGCCCAGGTACTGCCCTGGGGGACATCAGTGAAAAAAAAAAAAAAAATCTTTTTTATAGGAGCAGTGATTATAATGATGTTTTAAGTGAAACAATAAAAAAATAAAAATTCCTTTAAATATAGTGCCGGGGGGTTCCCTTAGTCTGTAAAGTGGCACATTTGTACCATGTATAGAACCTGTTACGAGATGATCCGTCATTAAAAGTGTTCATAGAACCAGAGCCACTCCTTATATTTAGATGTAACCAATCTCTTTGTGACATTCTAGTGTCAAGTCATTTCTCTCCCCAACAAAATAGAGACCCCCCCGTGGTTCTTTACCTCGTGGCACTTTCTGCTGCGGCAAATGTGATTTCTGTCAGTTCATTCAACCAGGCAGGATTGTCCACTTCCCCTCGGGTGAAGATCTAACCATCTATCACTTTGTGAACTGGGACACTATTGGCAGAGTGTATTTGCTCACGTGTGGCTGTGGAAGCCACTATGTGGGCAAAACTAAGCAGAATTTCTGGAGACGTATTAAAGAACACATCACAGATATACATATAGGGGTCCCTGAGAAACCTATACCCAGACACTTTGCCCAGGCCCATGATTATAAAACGGGTTCTTTAAGGTTCCAGGTACTTGCTAGAATTCACCCCCCGGTAAGGAGGGGGGGGGGCGACTTTGATCAGAAAATCCTGCAAATTGAGGCTAAATGGATCTACAAACTAAGGGCCACTCAATCACCAGGGATAAATGACGCCATTAGCTATGTCCCATTTCTTTAAATATTTGTCTCCAATTTATGATAAATTTAGCCCCTCCCCCTCCTTCTTTCCCCATTTTTTTCCCTTTCCTACTCTAATCTGAAAATTGATTTTTTCCTTGTTGAATGGCCACATTGACTTGACTTGCTAATAATAAAGAATGCTTTCTGTACATTTCCATATGTACCTTTCTGATATCTAGACTATGTATTTCTGTAAGGTATCTGTATGTATATTGTAAATGTCCGGCAATAATCTGTGTCATACCGAGAATATATGGAGCAAAGGTAACATATATATAATGTGTTTTCCTCGGATCTATACAGGTTTTCACTTATGTTTCATTTCAATTTATTTTGTTTTCCTTATAAACAATGTTATGTCGCTCTGCTGTCCGTTCTGATGGGAATAGCCTGGCCCGTGTCTTCCCATTGACTTGGGGAGTAGAAGCTCGGCGGATGGATTTCCATACACGGGGTCTTTGACACCCTTTATTTCATCTTGGAATCCCACTAGGCTTGGCTACTGAATCACTGAATCTAATCAGTGAATCAACTCACTACAGAGTTTGAATGAATCGGATCATGAAAGTGAATCCCATTCAATTCATTGTCAAAGATCCCCCCCTTTTCAGGATGAGTAGAGAGGGAACTGAAAACACAGCAGCCTCAGATCATGATTTGTAAAATAAGATATAAGATGATTATCTGTGAGCCACCAAGACTTCAAGATTCTGAATAAATCACAGAGCAAATCACAGCAGAGCCAGCAGAGCAGAATGACTCCTGAATCTATGAGAGACCCATCAGAGCACACACGATTCTCTATTGTATGATGTCTGTGTGTGAGGCAGGCAGGAGACAGTCAAGTCAAGTCCAGTCTGTGAATGAGATGATGAGGGATCCTCCGCTCAAAGAGGGGTTTAAACCAGAGTGCTTGTGTCTAATTACCTCCAGGAAGAGAAGAGCCCCAGGTGCTGGCTAAATGCTGATGCAGGTAGAAGAGAACAAGAAGACCTGGACAGCCGCACACCGGAATGGATAAATCTGTCTTTTTATTCAAAATACAGGATCATGGGGTACACAACACGACTGTGGGGTGGTACAAAAATATCTGACGCGTTTCGCACTTACACCAAGTGCTTACTCATAGCTATGATGGTGTAAGTGCGAAACGCGTCAGTTATTTTTGTACCACCCCACAGTCGTGTTGTGTACCCCATGATCCTGTATTTTGAATAAAAAGACGGATTTATCCATTCCGGTGTGCAGCTGTCCAGGTCTTCTTGTTCTCTTCTACTTGCAGTCTGTGAATGACTCAGAAAGAGAACACACAAGAATCAACATATTTTATAACATGAGTTGTGTGAGCCAGCAGAGCAGAATGACTCCTGAATCTATGAGATTTTAAACAGGCATGTAACAGGCATAAAACCTTCCAAATCTCTCGTCACTATCATATGTACACCTCTCACCGCTCGGCTGATTCCTCATAAAGCGGTGTTCCCGGGCTGGGTAAACAGATAGTCCGATAGCGTAGGCTACTGCGTGGTCACGCCCTGACGCGTTTTGTCAACACTGCAGCAGAGGGCGTGGCCACACAGCGCAGCCCCCATCCTTATATACACCTACGAGCGCCAGGTTATTAACCCTGCACACGCTCGTTCCTACTGGTCTGATACACAGCTTCCGCCGCATCACATCCAGAGATCTTATGCAATCTAACAAAACATTATATTGTCAATCCAGCAGTGCATGGTAAAACCACAATCACTGAGTGGCGCAATATACACCCATCATAGATTGTGGGTAGGTATGCTAAGTTGCCACCATATGCGTTTATATTCGATCGGTGAAATCACACTTGTTTTCAACCGATCGTTTCATGTATGGTGACACTATTTATAAAGATACACTAATCGATGATGAGACTGAGTATTAAATTCAGGTCACAGTTCATTCCACTCTCAATCATGTGCTCACTATAGCCCTATTATTGTTTTGATTCAACATATATACAATGTTCAACTTAGATTCCAATATATGTTAAAATCATATTAGACATTAAACAGTCTGATGCATCAAATTAACATTTTTAAAAGGGACATTCATACTTTCATCCCATACATATATCACAACAACATCATAGCATAAGAATATCTAAAATTATGTAATCAATCACAGAAACCTTTTACATATATAAATATATATATATATATATATATATATATATATATATATATATATATATATATATATATATATATATAAAATTCACTCAAAATTCAATAATTACTGATCAAACAATTTGTTTCAATTCTGATTTTATTGAAAAATTTAAATTTACATAACAAAAAAGAAAAAAGAGAGACAAACATTAATCACACCCTATAGGGACTAATAAAGAACATACCACATTATAATAATATATAAAACATAAACATATACCAACATACTGCAGGGGTCTCTGAAACAAGAGAGAGAATAAAATAAAACAAATGAAAAAAAATAAATAAAAAAAAAAAAAATGGAAAGAAAGCCCATGTTGATACTCCAGACCTGTGATGGCGAACCCCGGAACCCTAGACGTCTCGGCCACATCCCCACCGCCACCACTGCACTCTACGAAGTAGTTGCGCATCAAGGGAAGTGCAGCCCCAAAACATCAGAAGCACCAAGGTCCGCCACCACTGCCCAAGACCACCCACATCCTTAAACCCTGATAAGAATATGCCTGCCTTATATTCCTTCATCCAATTGGGTAAAATAAAATATATAATTTCCTACTCCCTTTCTTCAACTCCAACAGTAATGTTAGATATATCAAACAAAACACACACACACACACACAACACAAAAAAATAAATAAGTAGAGGAGAGAAAAAAAAAAACAATAATACTCAAAATAAATAAAACTACCAGAAATAGCTACTCAAACAAGGATCGCCTCACTCAAACCGACTCTGCACCAGTTCCATATCCTACTTCCCACCCATATACAGATTCCGTAGTTCAAGGGATTACCTTAGGCACCTTCCAAGGGAGCCAAATTTGACAACATTGTTCATAAGTGTCCAACTCCTGTGACAAAAGAATCTCCATCCTTTCAATATGGCCCATCTCTGAGACCCACTCAATCAACGATGGAGCATACGCTGACCGCCAGTGGTGCAGTATTACTGCCCTTGCAGCTGTCAACCAGTGTCTCAAAAGGCCTTTTTTAATGCTTTTGTACAAGCCGGGTAGGATGGATAGTAAAGTAATTTGTGGCGTGTTGGGAATAATTACCCCAGTTGCACGAGTATGAAGCTGGAGTATCATATCCCAAAAATTATGTACTGAAGGACGTTCCCACCAAATATGTAATAACGAACCTTTGGCAGAATGACAACGCCAACACAGGTCTGAGACATTTGGATATATCCGGTGAAGCAACAACGGACATCTATACCAAGGAGAGAGAAGCTTAAAATTTGTCTCGTGAGCCTTTAGTTGCTAACGACATACTATGTGTTAGGATAAACGCTTTTTCCCAATCCTCTGGTTTAATTTGGACATTCAAGTCTATATTCCACTTATTTGTAAACTCCGGGAGACATGCATGGGGTCTAAGAATAAGGACCCTATACACTGCAGACAAAATATGTTCTGGTACATTTTCTTGTAGCCGAAGAGACTCAAAGGTGTCTGGCTCACTATTAAACACATCTATAGAAGGAAAGGAAGAAAGAAAAGACGTTAATTGCCAATATTCCAGCCAGTGTTTAATTAATTACTGCTGAATAGGGATCAAATCTGATAGCAACGGGAGATCTCCCTGACAAAGAAGTTGGGATATACGATGATTTGACTCCTTACTCCATACCAGAAAATGTCTGCGTACCGTTGCCGGGCAGAACCCTGGTGTCATTAATCCCACTTTAGGGGAAAGTCCTAATTGGGTTTGTAGTTTATCCCAGGTACGCAATAAATGTGCTGTAAGGAAACACAAAGAGGAAGGTGAACCCCGGGCAGAGATATCTATCCAGGGAAGCGCCTGGAGATCCAAAGGAGCAATTGACTGTTCTATGTGTACACATTGTTTAAGATGGGAATGATGGAACCAGTTTACTAGTCTAGTTAACACCACTGCAACCTGGTAGTAATATAGGTCAGGTGCCCCTACGCCCCCCTTTGCTTTAGGGAGAGATAAAATTCCCCTTTGCAGTCTAGGTCTATTGCATCCCCAAATAAACCTTGTAAAGGTAGATTGTAGAGTAGTAAAAAAGGAACGGGGGGCAACTATAGGTATAGTTTGGAAAAGATGAAGAAAGCACAGTATTATATCCATTTTTAAAATATTAATCCTAGCAAACCATGAATAATGGGCTTGATCGTGCTTCTTAAGGTCCTGTATTGTACGCTGCATAAGAGGGTAATAATTTTCTATATATAGCTTAGTGAGATCTTGTGGAATTTTTATGTCCAAGTATTTAAGTGTCGAGGTACAAATCTTGAATGGGAAATTATTCCCAAGAGCCTGAACTTGATGTGGTGACAGAGAAACATTAAGAATTTCTGATTTCGACAAATTTACTTTAAAATTGCTCAGAGCTCCAAAACACTGAAATTCATACAGAATAGATGGCATGAAGACATGTGGGTTGGTGACGAAGAGTAACAGATCATCAGCAAATACTGCCAACTTCACCTCCTGCCCGTCTAATGGTATGCTTGTAATACACGGATTTTGTCTAAGAGCAGTTACCAGATGTTCCACTACTAGAACGAACAGGAGGGGAGACAGCGGACATCCCTGACGCCTACCATTTTGAATAGGAAAGTTAGGAGATAACGATTGGTTGATCCGTATTCTTGCTCTTGGCTTAGTATAAAGTGCCATAATTTTCCTTAACATGATTGGTCCTTGTCCTATTTGAATCAGAGTTTGTTCCAAAAATGGCCACTCAACACGATCAAATGCCTTCTCTGCATCCACAGAGAGAAGGCAAGCTGGTATTTTTGCTGACTGGGTATGATCGATGAGTAAAAGGGATTTAAGTGTGTTATCACGTGCTTCTCTCCCCTGCACAAACCCAACTTGATCTGTATCTACCAGATTTGGAATATGGGATTGAAGACGTGAGGCAATACATTTGGCATAGATCTTGATATCTACCCCGATTAAAGATATAGGACGATAGCTAGAGCACAAGTTTAAATCCTTAGGGATAAGGTTTAGGAAGTAGTGTGATGTGCGCCTCTAGTGTCTGGGGTGCAAACCCATTAATAGCAGATATGCTATTAAACACCCGAAGAATGAACGGTGTAATATAATCCTTATAGATCTTATAGAATTTTGATGTAGAACCATCGGGACCGGGACTTTTACCCGATGGTGTATTAGTAATCACTTCCAATAATTCCTCAAGTAGAAAAGGGGAATCCAAAGAATTCCCACTATCTTCATCTAATATTGGGGTAGCAGTTTCAGACACATATTCCTGTATATGACTGCCAAGAGAATCTAAGTCGGAAGATGGTGGGGGAGTAAGATTGTACAAAGCTGTGAAGTAATCACAAAATGTCTTTTCAAGAGGGATTGTATCTGTAGTAATTAAAGTAACGCAATGCTAGGTATAAAAGTCACTGAGGATCGGGGATGCCAAGACCTTGCAAGTGGTCTCCCAGACTTGTCTCCATACCGGTACTTTCCTAGGGCATATATATTGACTCTAGAAACCTCTAAAGATTGTAGTAAAGATGACCTTACCAAAGATACATCAGCCAATAGCTTTGGGGTTGGAGTCTGATCAAACATTTTAAATCCAACTCAACGTTCATTCCCTTGGGGCATAAAGTGTCAGTTAAATAAAACCATTTGGTCTCGCACTTTGATAATTCTCGTACCCTATTACTCCCTCTCCATTCTGGGTACATTTTTTTCACTCCCCAAAATTTTTGTCCCGAGCGGTCCCTATTGTGCTTGCATCGAGAGTGCATGGATACACTGTGATCTTTAAAACTGATCTTAATGTTGTTAATGTGCTCTGATACACACTTGCCCAAAGTGCGTTTAGTGCGACCGATGTACATCAGACCGCATGGGCACTGGAGTGCATATACAACATAAAAGATTTAATTTTGTGCAATTCGAGTTATTTTAAACACTTTAGAATTGGCAGTGGATTGGAACTCCATTAAACCTCTTATTGGTGTATTTACTTGTCGGCATGATATACATCTGCGACATGCATAAAATCCGGGCCTATCCCAAAACATAGGAGGGTCTAATTGGTGGGTCCAATATTTTTTTGACAACTTTGTCACCAAACGATTGCCCTTTTCTATAGATAACTATTGGATTCTCCGTAATGGCTTTCATCAAGATTTTATCCATACTCAATACTGACCAATATTTCCTAAAAATCATTTCGACTTTTTTTATGTTGTGCATGATACCCACTAATGAAGCCCCATTCATGCTTCGTGTCGTTGTGTTTTGCTTTGTCCATAAGACATCTACTTTGTGGGATTTGATATATTTCTTCAATAGCATTATCCAAAACTGCTGGTTTATAGCCCTTTTCTACAAATCTCTTTTGTATTATTTGTGCTTGTAATAGGTAATCGCCACGTGAGTAGATTCTCCTAATTCCTGTGAATTGCCCCTTTGGTATGTTTTTGAGCCATATAGGGTGGTGGCCACTATGAATAGGTAAATAGCCATTCTGGTCCGTCGGTTTAAAAAAACCTTTTGTGACCAGTTGATGATTAATTAGCATTACTGTGACCTCCAAATAATTTATTGTTTCCCTGCTCCATTGACATTCTAATTTATTATTTATTGAGGAGCTCATTCGGAATAATAATAGTATTAAAGTTGATTCTGTACCTACCCATATGAAAAACAAATCGTCAATGAACCTTTTGTTCTCTTTTTTTGCTGGCCATAAATAAATGTATCCTCCCATGCACTCATAAATAGGTTCGCTAGGCTTGGCGCAAAATTTGCGCCCATTGCTGCGCCTTTTATTTGGGTAAAAAACTGGCCGAACCAAAAATAATTCTGGGCCAAGCAATATTCTAAAGCCATTCCTAAAAACATTTTGTTGTGTGAATGGAAGATCCTCCCTTTTACTTAATGCCCAATTCAGAGATATCAGACGTCATCACGCTGTATTACTATATATAGTGACGCTACATCAGCTGGGACCAAAAATATTTCTGGGACATCTGGAATATGGGGATCTTTTAAAAGCTGTAAAAAGTGCCTGGTGTCCTTTTTATAATCTTTAGTGTGTACCACACTTTCTTGTAGGTAATTATCTAAATATTAATTCAGTGTCAGCTAGAGTGGGCCAATGCTATTTACTATGGGTCTGGCGGAGGGGGATTCTGCCAATCCTTATGGATTTTGGGTAATGTATATATCGTCGGAACCCGACTGAAACTTGGAATCAAATATCTCCTTTCTATCTTATTCAGTTTTCTCATGTTATATCCATGCTCTACCAAATTCATCAAATCCTTTCTGTAATTCTCAGTGGGATCATTATTCAATCGTACATACGTGTTCCCATCTGACAACATATTCTTTAATTGGGAATGATAACATTTACTTTCTAAAATCACTTCCCCTCCCCCCTTGTCTGCTGGTCTGACAATGACATCTTTTCAGGCCTCTAAGGACTTTAAACCTTCCTCTGTGTATTTTGGGGTAACACACTTTCTAGGTACCAATTTATCTACATCCTTTAAAAACATTTGTTTAAAAAACTTCCACATGTTTATTGGAAGGTTGTGGAGGATTAAATAGAGATTTATTGTTTATCCCACTATCACCACCTCTGGTTGTGCGGTCAATTCTATTCATTGGATTCCATTGAATTCCCAAGAAGTACCTGTGACAGACCTAGCCGGGACAGAGGCTTTTAAAGAGGATTGAATGCAGGCCTCTTGACTTTCGACTATGGGCCCTGGATTTTAAGGGAACAATACTCTTTGTGAGGTATATGCCTGGGGACCCTGAACTAATGTTACTTTGGATTTAAGTCCATTTTCCCCCAAAACACAAAACAACCCCGTATGTGCCATATTATAAATAGTGACTGCTTCACAATGTTGTGTATATATTGTGTGTTGTCTCATGCTGTTGTGTACTGTTTGCTGTGCTAGTTTGGGGTGGGGCTGTAATCCAATGTTCTATTGTGTTTGTCTGCCTTGGATCACAGAATGTGTATTTCTATGGAGGGAGGAGGGATTCCTCCAGCAGCTCTCCTTGCTGATAAGACTGTGTGCTGATGAGACGTTGGACACACCTGACCTGTCATTGGACAGTTTGCCCTGCCCAGTTTTCCAAGGGTGGGGGGGGAGATGTTGTGAAGTTGGATCTCTGTGACATGTTTTTGAATAAAGGTTCTTTCCTGCTTGACCCTCAAGACAGAGCCTTGTCTCGTATTTGGGGGGAGAATTATTTGTATGGGTTCCTTGTTCGACTGATCGGAGTGTTCAGTAGCTGCCTTTGTGTTTGGGTATGGAATGTCCTAAACGACTTTAACACTTTTCATACTTGGGGTGTCGTTACAGTATCTTTTCATGTTTATTCCTCTTATATATTTCTGTACGTCTATTAAACAGTAAATTTGTTAATTGGTTTATTGGCGGCACATTTGAGTCCCGCGTTTACAATATTCATTTCTTTATCATTGAGTTGGATGTTTGGTAAATTATAAATCCTTCTAATCTGTCTCCCTTCTTCTTTTTTTTGACTCTCCGTTGCCCTCTACAACCTCTCTATCCTGTGTTCTTATTACTGGTAAGGGGCTGCGGGGTCTTTCCCATTGGGGGGGATTCCACCCCCCTCGCTCCCTCGGGTATTGTGTCATCTTTGGGGGGCGGCCTTTCCACTGATTCCCTCCTCTTCCTCTCTGCCCACCTCACCCCCCTCATCCTAAAAAAGGCCTTGCTGGTTTTGGGGTATTGGTGTTCTAGTCGTTTAACATTTCATATCTATTAGAGGTGAGTATAGGGGATGGACTCCATTGATCTCTATCATCAGAGTAGTGATGTTGATTGGGCCATGGGTTACTTTACTGTTGTTCCCCAATATGAATAGGATGTGGGCTATAATGATCCCTATTATCATTTTTATAATAATTATTAGTAGGGAGCCTTGATTGGGCCCCAGAAGTGTTCTGAGGATCCTCTATGGTGGTGGTGCTAGTTCAGCCTTCTCATCCACATCCCTCTGCTCACTACTAGTGTTTTGCCATAGGTAAATGGAATTATTTTTGAAGTCTCCCATATCCCTGTGGAATTTTTAAAATTTTTTTCTGTGTTTCTCTAAAAAAATTTTCTAATTTATTTTTAATGTCGCCATTAAAATTTGTGTCTTTGATTGGATCGAACGTCATTTACAAATCAGCAATCTTTTTTTCTAATAACCTCATTTTTTTTCTTTTTAACATCAGTTGCTGCAATTTAAATCCCCCCCCCCCATTAAAGAAGTCTAAGTCGTCATTCATAGACCCTTCCTCACTTAGACCCTCCTGTGGGGTAATTTCCCACCTGAGGATCCTCATGAGGATTTCTTCTTTTAGGTATTGTTCGATCGTACAAATATCCCACCAAGTGCAGATTTGCTTCTCTAATGTGTACCCCAATGTTGTGAGTAATTATTGATGATCCACATTTCCACCTGGTGCAGCATCTACCGCAAATAAGTCATCTAAATGAATCGTTCGGTTACTGATCGATTTTAGCGCCTCCATGGCTGCTATAGGTAACAAAATTCAATATCTAATCAATGAGAAATAGTCAAACATAAAAGGTTGATACCCCTCCCCCCCCAGCGCTCATGAAATCACAGAATGATGATACAAAACAACATTAGCAGCCACTATAACAATAAATCGATCATCACAAAAATATACTACAGAAAAGCGATCACATGAGCAGCGCTGACCAATCACAAGAAAGGATTGAGATATTAATCTCCAATGTATAAAATGTTGTGAATCATGGAAGAAATCTTCTGCTTCCCCAAATTTTGGTGGACGATGGTGGGCACAGTGTCCTGGCTAATGCCCAATTCCTTCAGCATCGATTGTAGAGTCAGTGGCCAATCTGGTGCCAGCGTTTGTCAGATTTGTTTGATCATGTCTGGGGTCCTGCTTGTAGATGGGTGACCCGAGCGTGGTTCCTCCTCAGTCCTTTCCTTCCTGACGTGGAAGTGTTTGAACCATCATAAACTAATTTTCTGCTCACGACTTCCGTCCCGTACAATCGTCCAACATTTCATGTGTCTCCATCACTGTTTTCCCCAATTTGTAGCAGAACTTTGATCGTTGCCCTGTGCCCCTCCCCCTTGCACTGACTATGCCCCCCCCCAGCGGATTTACCCCGACAGTCACATGTATTCCACACTAGGTGGTTCTTCTCAGCGTGTCTCTGGATCGTCATGTGTATGCACGTGCACCTGGCTCATGTTGCTGTTGAGATATTGGACCAATCACTGAACTATTTAGACACACCTCGTATCAGTATCCCCACATATGTTAGTTTCTTTGTATCAGCATGGCACTTAGTCCTATATGTGTGCTATCTATACATGTATAAATGACATGACATTTAGTGTATGAGTCATTACCTCATGTCACATGACCAAGTGATTATATATCACATGAATGTGGGTCCAAAATACCAAAATACATTGTGAGGTGATAATCCCAGACTCCCGGTGCTGGAAGTAGAATACCAAAATATATCATGTGATCAACCCAGAGATATTCCATTACAAATCACATGTATGTGGGACCAAAATCCCTGTGCTACAAAAATGTGTAAGGGGGTTAAGACCGGACTCCCGGTGCTGCAAATAAAATACTATGACATATAATGTGAAGACTCAAATCTACAATACACATTATATAGTCTTTCATTGATGTTATATAGTTATCAGCCACTAGAGGGCGACACTTCTATATGTGTTTAATACACTAAATGATTTGGCCACTAGATGTCCTCCTTACATGAGCCCACAATTCACACACATTATACGTATACATAAAATCTAATTATGAAATGAATAAGGGGGGGGGGGAATTAGTTGTATTATTATGGAAAAGGATTAAGGGGTTGTAGGAGAAACTCCGGCCAAAAGAAGGACCCTTTGGTGTTGGGACTATGTAGGGACTATCCAAAAATTATCAGATAATGATTAAAAATTAAAAAGTAATATTTATTGATACAAAAAAAGTAAAAAGAATCAGATAATAGAAGCAGAAATGCAGAGAATGTAATATACATCACATTGATAAGACACTTCCAGGTCACCAAAGATCGATCGTCCCATACTGACTATGGAAGCCTATACAGTGGCATATGGGGAATGCAGATGGCACTAAGAGTAAAAACAGAAGGAAATAGTCTGATGTGCTCAACCAATCATCTGCCCGGACTCCAGACCATGGGAGCCAATCCCAGCGCTGGACCACTGAGATCTCCCAAAGGGTGCGCGATGCTGGGCCAGCCGACCTCTAATTGGGAGTGTTGGAAAAGATGGCGGTAATAGGGGGAGCTGGAAGTTTATAAAGATATTAGGGATGAGCTTCGAGTTCGGGTCGAACTCATGTTCGAATCGAACATTGGCTGTTCGCAAGTTCGCCAAACACCCAATGTTGAGGGCATGTGGCCTGGTACACTTTAGGAGGGGGGGGGGCGCACTCTCATCTCCCCCTCTTTTCCTGTGGCCTGCCAGGTTGCGTGCTCGGATAAGGGTCTGGTATGGATTTTTGGGGGGACCCCACGTGGTTTTTTTTTTTTTTTTTGGCGTGGGGTTCCCCTTAAAATCCATACCAGACCTAAAGGGTCTGGTATGGAATTTAGGGGGAACCCCACATAATTTTTTTTTTTAAATTTTGGCCGGGGTTCCCCTTAATATCCATATCAGACCTGAAGGGCCTGGTATGGAATTTAGGGGGACTCCCACGTCATTTTTTTTTTAAATTTTGGTTCGGGGTTCCCCTTTGGGGAATTCCCATGCCGTTTTTATCAATGAACTTCTATGTGTATTGTCGGCAATGCAATAGCCACGGGTAGTTTTAAATGGGTTTTTTCCTTCAAAATGTAATTTTGCTGTCAGACTGTTCTAAACACAGGAAACATGCGCCCCTTTACAGGCATACTATAGACACCCCCCAGCTACGAAATTTAAAGGGATATTACACTTTTATTGTTTGACTTTAAGCATTATTAAAATCACTGCTCCTGAAAAAACGGCCGTTTTTAAATTTTTTTTTGCATTGATCCTTGTCCCCTGGGGCAGGACCCAGGTCCCCAAACACTTTTTATGACAATAACTTGCATATAAGCCTTTAAAATTAGCACTTTTGATTATTCATGTTCGTGTCCCATAGACTAACGGTGTTCGCATGTTCGAACAAACTTTTTTCCTGTTCGCATGTTCTGGTGCGAACCGAACAGGGGGGTGTTCGGCTCATCCCTAAAAGATATAGATTTGTTTACTAGAAATCCTTCATAGAGATGCAGAATGTAGAATTCCACCATCTACATTTCTTGTAATAGGAAAAAAGTCAAAAACATTTTTTTTACAGGGAAATTGTAAAAATAAAAAAATTAAATAAATTAAACAATAAAAAAATAAGTAAATAAAGCGCCCCGTCCCCGCGAGCTCGCACGCAGAAGCAAATGCATACGTAGGTCGCGCCCGCATATGTAATCAACGTTCAAACCACATATGTGAGGTATCGCCGCAAACTTTGGAATGAGAGTGATAATTATAGCACTAGACCTCCTCTGTAATTCTAAACATGTAACCTGGAAAAAGTTTTAAAGCGTCGCCATGTGAGGTATCTATTTACTTGGCATATCATCATCTGTCACATTATACAAAAAATGGGATAACTGTACTGTTTTTTTTTATTATTCATGAAAGTGTTTTCTTTCCAAAAAAATCACGTTTGAAAAATTTCTGTGTAAATACTGCATGACAAAAAAAGATGTAATGACCGCCATTTTATTCCCCAGGGTCTCTGCTAATAAAATATATATATATACTCCCTCCCCCGACTCCCTCACCGACTCCCTTCCCCGACTCCCAACCCTGATTCCCACCCCTGATTCCCACCCCCGACTCCCGCACTGACTCCCACACCCAACTTACCTCATCGACTTCCTCCCCCAACTCCCACCCTCGACTCCCGCACTGACTCCCACACCCGACTCCCACCCCCAAGCGGAGTCCCTCCTTACATCAGGCATCCCAAGCGGAGTCCCTCCTTACATCAGGCATCCCAAGCGGAGTCCCTCCTTACATCAGTGTCCCAAGTGGAGTCCCTCCTTACATCAGTGTCCCAAGTGGAGTCCCTCCTTACATAAGTGTCCCAAGTAGAGTCCCTCCTTACATTAGGTGTCCCCAACAGAGTCCCTCCTTACATCAGGTGTCCCCAGTGCAGTAGGGTCCCTTGGCTCTGTCTCTCACAGACCGGTGTTGCACTTGGCATTTCCCGCCTTATTAGGGCAGCTGGTGACAAAGTGGCCATGGTTGCCACAATATAAGCAGAGTCCCTGGGATATTCTTCTAACCATTTTCCCAGAGGATAAATGGGTAGCGCCAATTTTCAAGGGCTGCTGCTCCTAGAGAGGTTGAAAGGGTTCAGGAAACTCTGACGGAGAAGAAGTGGGCAGCTTACTAGGGGGCAAAGAAACAAACCTCTGTGTATGTCTTTCCCATAAACGTCTGTCTGTATGGATCGGTACTTACATGGCTTCATTCAATGACTTTGGATTCAGGATCGTGTACTAAGGAGTCTTTGATGGAGACTGATAAGCATAACCTGAACTGACTTCTTAGAGCGGGTTCATTCCACCCAGATTCAGATGCCCAGCAGTGGGAATCAGAACAGTATTGTTCAGTGGTGCATTTATCCTGATGAAATGTCCTAAGGTTAGGGTCAGCTGAGTGGGCATGGTCAGGATCATCTTGGAGAAAACCTAGAGCCTTGAAAAAAAAGCTTCACCTGACTCTCTTGTTGGGTCATCTGCCGGGGACAATAACCAGAAGAGCGTGGCTTAAGCTTAACGTATAGTAGGCAGATATTTTTGCATTTGGAAAACATATGGGGGTCACAAGAAGAACAAGCAAGCGGGTTAACCTTAGGCTCTGACGCCTGAATTATTTCTGGAGGTGCGTTTACGTGCACAGACAGTTCCTAGACTTGGTGTGTTTGTTTGCAAATCTCTTCAGCAAATAAACAAGCCGGTGTAGGGTCCATCTTCACAGAAAACAAATTCTTATTGCAGGCTTGTGATAATATAACGCTTGCCCCAAACGCAGGTGGTGTGAAGGTATAGCTGGCTACTGTATTATTCACCTATAGCAGCCCCCTTTCCCATAGGGCAAGCAGGCACTTGGTTATATACAATGCTATAGTGCCTGGCTACAATGCCAGGGGTGCATGAACTGAACAATGGAAACAGAGTGATAGGTGTGCAGGGAGCTGCACATCAAGTCAAAGTCTGCTGTGTGATAGTGAATGGCAGTCTCAGCCTAGACCCCCGCCAGGCCACACCCCAAACACATGTAACTCCACCCCCCAGAGCATACTCATGGGGATCCTCAATAGTAGGCTCTGGTGGGTGGAGTGAAACGCATTGGGGGTGTGGCCTGGTGGGGTTCCAGGCTGAGACTGCCATTCATTATCACGCAGCAGGTTTTGACTTGATGTGTGGCTTATGGGGCACCTATCACTCTCTACCTCTGCTGTGAGCATAGACAAGCTCCCTTCCCAGCCAGCCCTCACAGTGGTGGGCACAGGACTTCATTCCCATGCAGCCAGAGTGACTCACACACATATCTTAGTTCAAAGGAAAGAGGTACTTGTGATTGGTAGACAGGCAGAGTGTTTCAATGACAGTCTATGTAAAAGGCAGTAAGAATTCAGAGAATAGTCATTAACCAGTCCAAGGTCATACACAAGGAAATCCAATCTAGCAGAGCAGAGAGACAGGGAGTATGATTAGGTATTACATACATTATTACACTCTATAACAAGCATGAGACTGAAGGTTTGACTGATAGATTAAGAGTCTGCGCTTAGGATTTTAACAGGGCTGCTGCCTTCCCTTAATTAATTCCTAATTAGGAGTTAATTAGATGTACTGGAAAAGAAAATGGGGAAATTGGCGCTGCCTTACTCAAATAGATTTTCCCAAATCTTACAAGTAATGAATAAGTGTGTAAAACAAAAAAGGTTACAAGTATTAAGTAAGTGTGTAAAACAAAAATGGGGGTACTTTTGTGAGTGACTTGCCCCTACATTTGTGCTAAAATTTATAAATACGTGAAAAATATATATTTCATTAAAAGTAAACGTGCGGCTCCTCTGTGTGACTTAAATAAATATCATGATGTGTAGATATGATTAAAATGTGCTCCACCTCTATTACAACGTATCAAAAAATGTCAATCATTAACTTACTATAATATTAATGCCACAAAATCAGGGGTTAACAATAACCATGTAAGGGTCTCCTTATATCCCTTATAAATGCGATACCAAAAGTGCACTGTGCATAAAATAAAATAAAATAAAAGTGCATTAAACTTATATATATTAAATTACGTAAGGCCTCAATTCATATGAGCAAACCCATGAGGGCATAAATCCAAACATTAATGTTCATATAAAAAGTACATCTGTGGACAATAAAAGTCCCTAAAATGAATACCAAACCAGGGAAAAAAACTCTTAATGAAGTCTATTTAGAAGAAGAAATATTTAGGTACGTCAGGATCAATTATCATGCATTCCCAGCTGTCCAGGGGGTAGTAGTAGGTGACTCCTGTGCATATAGAAACTGGTGACTTCAAGTGCTCCCCCCACGTGCTCCCCCACTCACCGGACTCCGTCACCCTCAAAGGGGTACTAAGCAAGAGAGTGGGTGCCTCAGGATGGCTGCTGTTGTGGGATGTCCCTCTACCGCTCTGCTTGTTCGTTCATAGATCCCTCCTTATGTGCTGGTAGTAAGGTTCCCCTTATCCGGATCTGGATGTATTCACTATTTACCACCTCCGTGCTGTTAAAGACTCCTCCCGTGAAAAAAACGGACAAGGGGCTTGTATGGTGAAGTACTTCCAGTTTAATCAAGGATAATTGTATTTGAATAAAAACGTTTTAAAATCAAAAAGCGTTTAAAAGCAAAAACAACCGCCGCTGCCTGCAAGAAATGGGACCGGGAAGCAATTCCGAGCGTGCGTCCCACCTTGCGTTCCAGCCGGCTCTTCCGGGTATGACGTGTGAGCGGAGGCGGAGTCACGCTCACACGTCATACCCGGAAGAGCCGGCTGGAACGCAAGGTGGGACGCACGCTTGGAATTGCTTCCCGGTCCCATTTCTTGCAGGCAGCGGCGGTTGTTTTTGCTTTTAAACGCTTTTTGATTTTAAAACGTTTTTATTTAAATACAATTATCCTTGATTAAACTGGAAGTACTTCACCATACAAGCCCCTTGTCCGTTTTTTTCACGGGAGGAGTCTTTAACAGCACGGAGGTGGTAAATAGTGAATACATCCAGATCCGGATAAGGGGAACCTTACTACCAGCACATAAGGAGGGATCTATGAACGAACAAGCAGAGCGGTAGAGGGACATCCCACAACAGCAGCCATCCTGAGGCACCCACTCTCTTGCTTAGTACCCCTTTGAGGGTGACGGAGTCCGGTGAGTGGGGGAGCACGTGGGGGGAGCACTTGAAGTCACCAGTTTCTATATGCACAGGAGTCACCTACTACTACCCCCTGGACAGCTGGGAATGCATGATAATTGATCCTGACGTACCTAAATATTTCTTCTTCTAAATAGACTTCATTAAGAGTTTTTTTCCCTGGTTTGGTATTCATTTTAGGGACTTTTATTGTCCACAGATGTACTTTTTATATGAACATTAATGTTTGGATTTATGCCCTCATGGGTTTGCTCATATGAATTGAGGCCTTACGTAATTTAATATATATAAGTTTAATGCACTTTTATTTTATTTTATTTTATGCACAGTGCACTTTTGGTATCGCATTTATAAGGGATATAAGGAGACCCTTACATGGTTATTGTTAACCCCTGATTTTGTGGCATTAATATTATAGTAAGTTGATGATTGACATTTTTTGATACGTTGTAACAGAGGTGGAGCACATTTTAATCATATCTACACATCATGATATTTATTTAAGTCACACAGAGGAGCCGCACGTTTACTTTTAATGAAATATATATTTTTCACGTATTTATAAATTTTAGCACAAATGTAGGGGCAAGTCACTCACAAAAGTACCCCCATTTTTGTTTTACACACTTACTTAATACTTGTAACCTTTTTTGTTTTACACACTTATTCATTACTTGTAAGATTTGGGAAAATCTATTTGAGTAAGGCAGCGCCAATTTCCCCATTTTCTTTTCCAGTGAAGATTTGACTGGCTTAGATCAGATCTGGTCTCCACCCAGAGACCGAACAATCAATCATCTTGCAGGTGGATGAGACAGACAAGAAGAATGCCATAACCAAAACCAGGATGTTGGAACCAGCAGCTATGATGGAGAAGGAGCACATACACTCCTGACAGTTACTTTGTATCTCTCTGTCTCCAGACTGATCAATGTTTAATCTTTATAAACAATGTTACTTTGTTTTTCTCTATCTTCTGTCTGATCAATGTTTATAAACAATGTTACTTTGTATTTCTCTATCTCCCGTCTGATCAATGTTTATAAACAATGTTACTTTGCTCTATCTTCTGTCTGATCAAAGTTTATAAGCAATTGGACATGTGCAGTTTGTTTCGTTCTGTTTTTTGGAGATTCGGATGTATTCAAATCTCTGAATTACAGTAGTACCGCATTTAAACAAATTCAAAATAACAAAAAATAAATTAAAAAATTGGACGGAATTCGAGTTTGAATCCATTCTAATAGTTTTCAAATCAATTTAAAAGTTTTCGAATTTCCAAAGAGAATAGAATAGAATAGAAAATAGAGGAATAGAATATGAAAAAAAATAGAATAGAAAATAATATAACAGAAAAGAAAATAATATAATATAATAGAGTAAAACAGAACAAAATAGAAAATAAAAAAATAGGAAGAAGAATAGAATAGACTATAATAGAATAGAAAAGCCTAGAAATAAAAATAAAGAATAGAATAGAAAGAATATAACTATTTCCCAAAATTCAAATTGAATCAATTTGAATTTGAATAGAAGAGAAAATAACAGAATAGTATAGAAAAAAAACTAGAATAGAATAGAAAATAAAATAAAAGAATAGAAAAGAATAGATTAGAATAGGAAGATGGTTATATTCTATTTTATTCTATTATTTTTTTATTCTATTTGTTTCTATTCTATTCATTTCTATTATTTTTTTCTTTTTATTCTATTTTCTTCTCTTTTACTCTATTATATTATATTCTTTTATTTTCTGTTATATTCTTTTCTATTCTATCATATATTTTTTTCTATTCCTTTATTTTCTATTCTATTTTTTTCTCTTTGGAAATTTGAAAACTATTTGAATTTGAAAACTTTTTGAATTTTGAAAACTTTTCAAAATTGATTTGAAGGGGGCGTGGCCGAGCACATGAGGAAGTAAGACGTTCCCTTCTGGATCTCCCGCACACGCCAGACCTATCCAGGCTCTCAGCGCTTCCCAGCACCTGGAATAAGGTTGGTTATGGGGAGGAGAGGTGGGGGAGACAGACACCTTACCCCCGATCCACATCTAGAAAGGGATATAGACCGTTTCTTCACTCGTTTGGGGCAAAATCGCTCTGCCCCCCCATCCAAGATGGCGCTGGCCCGGACCTAAGGCACACATGCGGCCTCACAAGGAGCTGTTTTTCAGCGCTCCACCCACCACATGAAGACCAGACAACGTCCTCGGTCCCCCCCTGATTCAGAGACCATCTCGGACCGCTCTGCATGCCATTCCCCAGACTCTCACAGATCCTTTGGTGGATGGGACATGGAGGCATACATTAAAACACTCCCCACCAGGCATGACTTTGAGGCCTGTGTACAGCGACCGGAGCGTTCATATAAGCAAGAGATAACTGAACTGTGCAGGGATGTCACTAACAGAATTGAAGAAGTGGAACATAATATGGAGGAGACTGCGTCCATACTGCAAGCACATGAAACTATTCTACATGAGCACACCCTGCAGATCCAGCAATTGATATACCATCAAGATGACCAGGAAAACAGGGCCAGACGTAACAATATACGCATACGTGGCCTCCCGGAATCTGTTGAAACCAAAGACCTAGCCCTGCAGTCATTGCCATGTTTAACGAACTGCTCCAGAAAGACAATGATGCCCCCCTGGAACTTGACCAAGTCCATAGAGCCCTTGGCCCTAAGAATCCAAACCTAGAACACCCCAGAGATGTTATCTGCAGGATGCACTTTTATGTGATTAAAGATGCCATCATACAAGCCGCACAATCTCAAAATGCCATATATTTCAATAGCACCCCGGTGTCTCTGCTTCCTGACATCTCTAAAATGACCCTGGACATGAGACGTGCTCTAAAACCTCTTACTTTCGCCCTCCAAGCAAAACAGATTAAGTATCTCTGGGGTTTTCCCTTTAACTTGTACGCATCTCATGAAGGGAAGTCTGCGACATTTCGCACGCTAGGTGATCTTCCCAAATTCCTCAGGACTTTTGGACTGCCACAGATCTCCATCCAAGACTGGCCACTTCATGCAGCCACTCCTGGTTTCAAAGCTGCTACAGGATGGCAGAAGCAAACAAAGAAGAACAAACGGTCCAAATCGGACTTCTCCACAGCGACAGAGGGTTGAACCTTTGCTTTTGATACTTGACCATCATTTTTTTACAGGCCTCAGACCGGTGAAGACATCCCTGTCTACAGATTTGTAGGGACACTATACTACTAACCCAATTTCTTACTTTTTTAATACAGGTTTCATGTTATCGTTTTATCTCTTTTTATATGTCTTTTAGATGTATGACTACCTGTTGTACAGGAAACATTCCTCTTGATGCTCATTGTTCCTTCAACTTGTCTCATCCCAGCCCTCCCCTCCCCTCCCCTCCCCTCCTCCCCCCTCTCCTTTTTTTATATCGAAAATGGTTATGTCTTGTTGCTGAGTAAGGAGCTCTACATGCTATCCCTGCCTTAGTGTATCTTTAGGCGATTCACCCTCTTAGAGAATTATGTATAGCTGCTTATCACTCACACAGCAGTACGGAGCCCTGAGTTGTTATGTTCATAGTTTTAAAAAAACATTTTCTTTAGTTGTTGCCCGGCGTGTGCGGGCTCCTCTGTGCATTGACCCACTTAGGGCCTTCATGGCCCATTGCAGTCTTAGCTGATATGTTATTCACAACGCTAGTAGTGAGGTTGTTCGGCCTCGATTTCTTCTTTCAGGTTTTGTTTTTTCTTTTTTCATTACTGCTCGTACTTTCCTTCTCTCATTTCACCACTAGATGTCCCTCTACTCCCCCCTCCTCCTCCACCCATTCCTCTGAGACAGCGAACCTCCCCTGTGTTTATTTCTCTATACCATATAAATCAGCTATCCTATGGCAGTACAAACCTCTTTGAAAGTCTCCTCATTGAACTGCAGGGGCCTTAATATCCCAGAGAAGAGAAGGCAAATACTATATCACTTTCATAAATTGCGGACCCAAAGCCTTCTTTTGCAGGAAACCCACTTTAGAACTGACAAACTTCCACAGTTTCCCCATAAACAATACCCCGTTTGGTTTCACAGTACCAACCCCTCAGCAAAATCTAAAGGGGTTTCTATAGCATTCCATGCATCATTCACCCCAGATGTTCTTGATACTTATATTGACCCACTAGGCAGATATGTTTTTATTAAATTGTCACAAATGAATATAATTTATACTGTTATTAACATATACTCTCCAAATCAGGACCAACAGCAATTCCTCTCCTCTGTGATTTCCCGTCTGAAAAGATTCTGCACAACTAACATGATCCTGGGAGGAGACCTCAATGCCACCTTGATACCTCGTCTTGACTCTTCGACTAGTAAGTCCTCAATCTCCCTGACCTCCCTGACCAAAATGAGAACACTTCTATCTGATTTATCCCTTGTGGATGTGTGGAGGATGCTACACCCTAGCACTAAGGATTACACTTATTATTCCCCCGCACATATATCCTACAGTAGACTGGACTACCTTCTTATCTCCCAATCCCTATTAGTCTACTCACCTTCCGCCTCTATTGGCCTCACCCTTTGGTCAGATCATGCCCCCATACACATGAGCTTGGGGAACATCACCGCAAGCAAAGGGAACTCTTCCTGGAGGCTAAACGATAATCTACTATCCGACTCAGTATGCTCACAAGACATTACACAGACCATTAAACACTTTGTGTCGGACCATGCCCAAGACACCACTAACCCGCTTACGAAATGGGACACGCTCAAATGTTTACTTAGGGGCAAACTTATCCAACATGGGTCCCGACTGAAGCATGCCCGCATTGCCGACACGACACGTCTTCTGACCACCATAGTCAATCTGGAAGAGTCGCATAAAAAAAACCCTGACAATGCAGTTCTTCTAGAGCTCACCAATGCTAGAAGGGACCTCTTGCTAATCTTTGCCGAGAGGTCTCTGATAGCTCGTGATAAGGGGCGATTTGCCCACTACTCACAAGCCAACAAATGTGGCAGACATCTAGCAAACACACTCCAACCCCGACAAACCAGATGGCCCATCCCATTTATAAATATCCCCACTAAAGGTAAAATAATGAAGAATTCCGCAATAGCTGAAGAATTCCGCCAATACTACTCCACCCTGTACAACCTCACCCCCCCGGGCCCCGCCACCTATGCCTACCTCGCAAGATCTGCCCTCATACATCCAGGAGACGGCACTTCCACCCTTTCCAGTGTCAGGCATGGAGGATCTAGAGTCCTCCTTGTCTGACACGGAATTCAAAACCGCCATAAAGAATCTCAAAATTGGCAAGAGCCCTGGCCCAGACGGGTTTTCCTCATGCTTTTATAAAATGTTTGCACCTCAACTTTCACCATTGCTAGCGAGGGCTTTTAATGCTATTGATGAGAACATTGCCCTCTCTTCTTCTATACTCCAGGCCCAAATAGTTGTCATCCCCAAATCTGGTAAAGACCCCTCTCTCTGCCCCAACTACAGACCGATATCTCTTCTAAACATTGATCTAAAACTGTACGCAAAGATCCTCGCAAACCGTCTCTCTCCTTTGCTATCGAAAACAATACATAAAGACCAGGTGGGCTTTGTTCCTGGTTGCGAGGCCAGGGACAACACTACCAAGACCATACATTTAATTACATACGCTCAACGTCATCATATACCTGCCTGCCTTCTCTCCTGTGATGCAGAGAAGGCCTTTGATAGGGTCAGCTGGTCTTTTCTCCAAGCCACTCTTTCCCAATTAGGCCTAGGCCCGAAAATGCTGACACGCATTATGTCCCTCTACTCTATGCCCTCTGCCACGGTTCTGGTGAATGGCATTCAATCAGAAAAATTTACGATCACTAACGGCACCAGGCAGGGTTGTCCCCTCTCCCACTTCCTGTTCGCCCTGGTAATTGAACACTTGGCTCAAGCTATCAGAGCAAATCCTAACATACAGGGCATACAGATACCCTCATCCCAATGTAAGCTCTCCTTATATGCGGATGATCTGCTCCTTTACGTAACCCAACCTCATATTAGCATACCCTCAATACTTGCAGAGATAGATCGATTCGGTTGTTTTAGTAATTATAAACTAAATATCTCTAAAACGGAAGCCCTAAACCTCTCTCTGTCACATTCTACACTCTCCTCCCTTCAATTAAATTTTTAATTTCAATGGCGATCGAATTCTATCTCTTACCTAGGCACGGCCATAACAAAACAACCCTCAGACATATATCCCCTGAATTTTAGCCCCCTACTCAACAGAATCCGACACCTCACGGAGGATCGGATGGACCTACCATTGTCCTGGGTAGGTTGCATGAACACATTAAAAATGGACATACTCTCCAAGTTACTGTACTTATTTCAGGCCCTCCCTATCGCCCTTCCTTCTGCGATTTTCCACCCCCTTCAATCTATGGCTATCCGATTTGTGTGGAGGGGCAACCACCCGAGGCTGAAACATAAACTTTTATGCTCTCCTATCACAAAAGGCGGGCTAGGCCTACCTGACTTTGAGCTCTATCATACATCGGCAGTTGTCTCCCATATCCTCGAGTGGTTTCCCCACCCTATGATCAAAGCCTCCACGTTTGTGGAACAATACCTATCTACACATGATCTGCGAGCGCTTCTTCGGGGCTATGATCGGACTTATAAATCACTTTCAACATTGTCCCCTCTCTCTAGAGATGCTTTGGCAATCTGGTACCGTAGGAGAGATAACTACTCATTATCATCTGAACCAAGCCCCCTCACCCCTCTGTTTGATAATTCAAATTTTCCGGAAGGCAGCTCAACCCACACTATAGATAACTATAACAGGGACTCCTGGCCCACGGCACGACAGTTTGTCGACAGTACCCTAGGTACCTTTTTATCTACTCCAACAGACATTACTTCCAAAGTGACATGGCTCACTCGTGGACACCTGACTTCTTATTGTAAGAAGCTCCATGACTCTAAACAGATCCACAGACCCCTGACGGGGTTCGAACAACTATGCACACTCTCTGACACTCCACAACATACCTTATCATTGACATATAAACTGATCCTAGAACACACTCATGGAGCCCTACCTAAATATACTACAAAATGGTCAGCGGAGATTGGTAAAGAGATAACTGAGGTAGAGTGGAGTAGAGCCTTTCTTTTCACGCATAAGACATCCATTTCAAGCTACACGCAGGAAAAAAACTGTAAATTGATATTGGGGTGGTATCGAGTGCCAACTACCCTCAGGATCATGTTTCCGTCTAACTCACACATGCTGGAGATGCAACTCAATGAATGGTACATACATCCATATCTGGTGGGAGTGTGACGTGCTTCTCCCATTTTGGACACAAATCTTCCAGATCTACACAGAAATTTACGATAAGCCACTAGCGCCCTCACCCTCCAACGCCCTTCTCTCCATATTACCCAGTACTGTCAAGTCACAAAAAAATAACCTCCTGAAATTCTTTATCAGTGCAGGACGGCAACTAATACCCAGGCACTGGAAAACCACTAGACCCCCTTCTCTAATGGAATGGGTAGGTGAGTTCAACAATATTATGCTCATTGAAGAAATGCAAGCCAAGGCTTTGGACAAACAAGCAAAGTTTTCCTTTGTCTGGAGTATTTGGAGGAATAAATCTACTTCAGATAAACTTAAGCAGAGGCTCTTGGGGAAGACTACCACCTAAAAGCTGAAACTGTCCTATTAATTGGTCCACACGCTGGGTCTATGGTCCTCATCTGGGACTGAGGTTCGCTGTCTCTCCACCCGTCCCCCTCCCCTCTATTTCCCTACAACTTCTTCTTCCTTGTCTCCTCTGAACACCCTTGGATGCAATTCATAAGTTTTCTCTTCCCTCACTATGTGTTTTTCCATTCTCCACTTTTTAGGAGACTTGGAATTTTGTCACTGAGATAATCCTGACAACCTTTGTTCTAGTTTAATTACTCAGTTTCCCTGAGCTTCTGGGTACAGCAGGTTCCCAATGGGGGGGCACCCAGAACCAAGGAAAAATAGCACTTACATGTTAATCAGACACACGTTTACGAGCCTAAGGTAAGGCTTGATTTCAAGTGACCTTTGCATAAGTATTGGATTGCACTATATTTGTTATTTGTATAAATCATATTTGTAGACCAGGAGACCTGATGTCAGGCAACTGCCAATGTCTATACCTTTTCTTTTTTGTTTAAATATTTGTTGAAAACAATAAAAACTTATTGAACCACAAAATTGATTTGAAAACTATTCAAACCGATTTGAATTCCAAAAATTTGAATCGATTTGAATACGAATAAACAAAACAAATTCTGAAAACAAATTAAATGGGTTAAACAAATTTAACTAAACAAATGTATGTAAATAACTAATCAAAATGTAGCTAAACAAATGTTTTTGCTCTGCACATGTCTACAAGCAATGTTACTTTGTATCTCTGTATCTCCCATCTGATGAATGTATATGGAGTTGATGGAAAGTGTGATGAGACTGAAGCACTATGGGTGGAACTGCACATGGGTACTACATATGTTCTCATTGGGGTTTGTTATAGGCCCCGCCCAGTGTTAGTGAGGAGGTGGAGACTCATCTCCTTACACAGATGGAAAGGGCTACAAGGGCTGGGATGGCAATAATAATGGGGGGTGGTAACTACCTGGAAAGTGACTGGAGTAATGGCACTGCTGGGACAGGTAAAGAGCAAAAATGTATAAATCTATTACAGGACAATTTTATGGTCCAGTTTATTGAGTCCCCGACTAGGAATGACGCTCTATTGGACCTGGTAATCTCAAACCATGCAGAGCTTATTACTAATATTCATATAAAAGAACATCTGGGTAGCAGTGACCATAACATGGTTTCATTAAGGCCGGGTTCACACTTGCTGAGGCCGCGGTTTGCAGCAGGGGGTCCGATGCATCCTCATTCCCTGTTCCAGGTTCAAATTATGTCTGAATTTTGCCTGAATTTGGACCTGAAATGGAGCCAAAGACACACAGGAACCTTCTCCAGTGCGGACCGCGGCTGCCTCGGAGGTGTGTGAACCGGCTCCATTGAGAGATGGTCACAGTCTCCTGTCATGTGAATTGGATGTGTGGAAACCCTCATCCAATTCACATAAGTGTGAACCCGGCCTTAATGTTATATGTGAGCAACAAACATATACTGGAAATATAATAATACTTCACTTTCCAAGGATGAGGGCCGCTCTCCAGGACTTAGACTGGGAGGTAATGTTGGCATCAATGGACACAGAATAGAAATGGGAATTCTTCATAAAGACTGTATGTGAACTCACTGCAAAGTATATTCCCATGGGCAATAAGTTTAAAAGGCTAAAAATAAAACCTATGTGGCTCACGGCCAAAGCTAAAAAAGCTATAAATAATAAGAAAAGAGATTTTAAAAAATATTAAAATTAAGGAAAACTATTATCGTTTAAATGTTACAAAGAATATAACAGAATATGTAAAAAGGAAACTAAAGTCACAAAAATTCAAAACGAACGACAGATTGTAAAAGATAATAGGACAAGCCACCAATTTTTTTCCCATTATAATAATAATAAAAAGGTGAGGTGTGATCATGTAGGCCCTTTACACAATAATCCGGAGGGGGTGACTGGGGACAAAGAGAAGGTAAATTTATTAACCACTTCCATACCGCAGGCTGTCATATAACGTCCTTGGCTTTCAGTGGGGATATCTGAATGATGGGTGCAGCTACAGGTATCGTTAACCACTTGCCGACCACCGCACAAACATTTACGTAGACAAAATGGTATGGACAGGCAAATGGGCGTACAGATACGTCCCTTTAAATTTGCCGCCATGTGGTCGTGCAAGCTCCATGGCCGTGCCAGCGGGACCCGCGGGCTCGATGTCCGCTGGTGGCCCGCAATCGTGTCACGGAGCTGAAGAACAGGGAGATGTCAGTGTAAACTCAACCTCTCCCTGTTCTTCCTAGTGACATGTCACTGATCGAATGCTCCCTCTCATCGGAAGCTGCGATCAGTGACGTGTCGCTCATAGCCACGCCCCCTAACAGTTAGAATCACTCCCTAGGACACACTTAACCCCTTCCTAGCCCCCTGGTGGTTAACCCCTTCACTGCCAGTCACATTTACACAGTAATCAATGCATTTTTATAGCACTGATCGCTGTATAAATATGAATGGTCCCAAAATAACACCAAAAGTGTCCGATGTGTCCGCCATAATGTCGCAGTCATGATAAAAAAAATGCTGATCGCCGCCATTACTAGTAAAAAAAAAATTATTAATAAAAATGCCATAAAACTATCCCCTATTTTGTAGACGCTATAACCAAAAATATGTAGAAGAATACATATTGGCCTAAACTGAGGAAAAAATTAGTTTTTTTATATATTTTTTGGGGATATTTAATATAGCAAAAAGTAAAAAATATTGCATTTTTTTCAAAATTGTCGCTCTATTTTTGTTTATAGCGCAAAAAAAAAACGCAGAGGTGATCAAATACCACCAAAAGAAAGCTCGATTTGTGGGAAAAAAAGATGTCAATTTTGTTTTGCAGCCATGTCGCACGACCACATTTGTCAGTTAAAGCTACGCAGTGGCGAATAGCAAAAAGTGCTCTGGTCTTTGGCCATACCCCAGTTGAAGTCCATGCGGACGAAACGCGTCAGTTTTGATATGCCTGTCTTGCCACGATTGATTTAAGCGCTTATTTTATTCATTTTTGTACCTGGTCTCCAGTTTGTTTTTACGTGCCAGAGTGCCTTTTACTGTAAAATTTTTTTATTAAAGTTTTTTTGAAAACTGATTCACACTATGTGGAGGTTTTCTTTTTGATCTTTCCAACCTGAGGACCGCATTCTCTCCATGAGGATCATTGGATTAGTATATAGTGCTATACTATGGAGATTGGGAGCCAGTGAGATCGGATGAGGCCGAGCGGTGAGTGTCCCCACCACTCTTCCATCTGCTTTGGACACAGTGCTACATCCATCATTCCGTGTTCCCCTGCAAGCCTGTTTGACTCTCGAGCCGCTGGCTAGTGAGTCCACCGATTCCGGTAAGGGTATTTTTACCTGTCCCTATCCACACCACGTGTCTGGTCACCATACTACACTGAAGCCAACCCCGGATACGGGAGACCCATATGATTGGTTTTAATGCAAGTTAATGGGCCTGATTTCCAAATACATGTCACATAAACTTTCTATGGACTCTCACTTCACCTTTCGAGCATATATTAATTTCTTAAAAAAAAATTTTTGATTGTATCACTAATAGCATGAATGCTTTACATATTTGAATAATTCACTTTTTTTGGGTTACATATAACGACTCTGAGTTGTTAGTTATGTATCATTGGATTGCTCTCACATGTAGCTAGACACCCATTCCAAAAGATCACTTCACAGATACACAGATTAAGTTATATTATATTTGATTTCACATACTATTGATAGAAGTTTTGTTTCAGCAAACACTTTATTGTGCAGAATTTGACCTCCAGATTGTCATTTTGGTGGGTTGTGCTCAATAACGAACATCACATTTTCTTAGCGCCACACTTTATTATAATTATTGATTTACAATTGGTCTGATTGTTGTGTCGGCTGCTCTACACACTTGGGTTGGCGCAGTATTATTACTTTTTGAAATTTTGTTTTGCAGCCATGTCGCACGACCACATTTGTCAGTTAAAGCGACGCAGTGCCGAATAGCAAAAAGTGCTCTGGTCTTTGGCCAGCCAAATGGTCCGGGGCTGAAGTGGTTAAGATATCATTATTTTCTACCAGCGATTCTGTGCACGATAAAAAGGATCATAGTGGCAGTTCTGCCACTTGATCATTTTTACAGACAACGGGAGGGGACATCCCCCCTCCTGCCACCATCTGGTGCTTCTCCATGCTCTCCCGTGCCATTGGGGACCCGGAGAAAGAATCGGCTGCCGCCGGATGACGACCATAGAGATTTCCAGTGACCAGATGGTCACCAGTCATCTCTATGACCGTCGGAGGCCCGTGCGCAACGTTATGACGTCACATACGGGCTGCGGATATAGACAAAGTCGCCATCGGGGCTGTCAGCATGAGATCGTGAATTTTTTTTCGAACTCATGCTTTCCAGCCTGGAGGAGAGATGTGGAGTCTTATTGACCCCGCATCTCTCCATAAAGAGGACCTATCACGATAGATTCCTATTACAAGGGGTGTTTACATTCCTTGTAATAGGAATAAAAGTGATAAAAAATGTAAAAGAAAGAGTAAAAATTAAAAAAAAGTAAAATAGAGTGCAAGCAACAATTCTAGCACTAGACCTCCTATGTAACTCTAAACAGGTAACCTGTAAAAAAAATTAAAGCGTCGCCTATGGAGATTTTTAGGTACTGACGTTTGGCGCCATTCCATGAGTGTGCACAATTTTGAGGCATGACATGTTGGTTATTTACTCTGCGTAACATCATCTTTCACATTATACAAAAAACATTGGGCTAACTTTACTGTTTTGTTATTTTTTAATTCATTAAACTGTTTTGTTACCAAAAAAAAGCATTTGAAAAATAACTATTGCTCAAATACCGAGCAAGATAAAAAGTTGAAACAACTGGCTTTTTATTCCCTAGTTTGTCTGCTAAAAAAATATATAATGTTTAGGGGTTCTCAGTAATTTTCTAGCAACAAAAATTATGATTTGTACATGTAGGAGAGGAGTGCCAGGATAGGCCCGGTATGGAAGTGGCTAAATACTTTCTTCAGCTCTGTGTATACAAAAGGAGCATGTGGGGGCTCACCTTCCCAGCAGGATCCCCTCGTATAGGACAAGAAGCCTGCTGTTCCAGGCCTCAGACTATTTATTTCCTTCTCAGCCACCTGCTGGGCACTCCCCCCAAGAGATTGGCTGAGACCACATTAATATTTAAGCCTTGGGTCTGCCTCCTCCAACGCAATACATTCTAGAACCTACTAGAAGGCAGGGAAAAGTAGTTGAGCCTGCAGGCTGTGAGATCTGAGCAGCCAAATAATCACACACCGCTCCAATGTTCACAGAGGAGCCAAAGAGTCTAAATTTAGATGAACCTTTTTATCAACCTATTCTAGGAGGGCGCTACACACAGCAACTCCCAAATGTAATTTCCTGTGCTGTATGTATGGAGATTTTTATTTGTAAAAAACAAACAAGATACATAATAACAAACTAACTGACTGAAAATAACATAAATACAACAATTACTGACATGTTGTTTAGGTCAAAAACTTAGCAGTTAAAGGGCATTAATAGGAAATAAATGTCATGTGACAATAAGACTCCTTTCCATAAATCTATACTTCTCCAACATTCCATTATAAGTCAGAATCGGAGTCACTCTGCTGACTACCAGTTTCCATATCAGATTCTGCGGCTCCAGGATCAGGGGGCGGACGCCTTTTAGTGGGCGGGTCATCCTCTGAGCCAATCACATACTCCTTTCCCACTATTTTTAATTCCTGCTCCCGTTCCTGGGCCCCCAGAGAATAGGAGTCAGCATCTGAATCTGATAAGGCTTCATACCTATTGGTGGAAAGTGCCGTACCCACTTCTGGTGCCCCTTTCACTTTTTTAGCTGGCTTCTGCACTAATGTCCAGTCACTTTCGGGTTTACGGGTAGACTTATCTTTTTTTTTTATTCCTCCTCTTCTGACCAGTGATCTTCACAGAGACAGGAACTGGAACAGAAGAGGAATGTGGGGCCGGCTGCTCCTCAGCCTGCTGAACACTGTCCGTCCGCCCGGGAGTAGTCTCCTGGACCTCCGGGACCACCTCCTCCCTAGTCAATACAGCCCCATTCATTAAGGCTTCCTCCTCTAGTTGTTCTGCTGCAGCCAACAATTCATTGTCTGCAGATTCCCCATCCTTATTATGGAAGGCCTCCGGGCAATCCCTATGGAAATGGCCAAGCCCACCACATAGATTGCACTTAACCTTCTCACAGGTAGAACTGATGTGGCCAACCTCCCCACAAAGATTACACTTCAGGATCGTACAAACATTCGCCACATGGCCAGATTTACCACATTTATAACATAACCTGGGCTGACCTGCATAGAAGCAAACTCCTCTCTCCCGCCCAATGAAAAAAGAGTTTGGTAGGTGATGGGTAACATTGTTACTTTGCCTCAACTTAACAAGAACCCTACAACCACCCGTCCAGATCCCATCACTGTCTTTAGTTTTTGTCAACTCAGAAACCATTTCACAATGTCTTCTAAGCCAGATGACAACATCCTGGGGGGGCACAGACTCATTCCAGAACATGATGGTAACATTTGCTGTGTCAGGTTTGGAGATGGGAATAAAGATGAAATTCCTCCAACCCTCTTTGTCCCTCAAACCACTGAAACTGGCCCAGAACCTGTCTAAGTCAGACATGAGCTTAAAGCTGACATCATAACCTTGTCTGTCAGGGAGATTGATGACTGCCAGTATGTCTGCAGGAGCAAACCCCATCTGATGACACAGCAACTCCCTTACTACAAACCTCCTATCAGGGAGCTCCTCTCTGGAACCCCTATGCTTCAATCTGACCACATTCCTTCTCTTAAAGGCCTGACCAGTAGAACTGTTACTGGTGGAAAAAGAAGGGGCCCCACGGCTCCAGGCATTCCGAGCAGGAACATGACCAGATGGACCAGCATTCCCTTGTGGAGCAGGTGGTGGATCCACCAAAGGGGGGAAATCCTGAGGGTTATTCTGAACTGACTCCTCCATCGCTACATTCTCAGAGCCCTCAGACTGCTGATGACCCCATTCAGATATACCAGCATGGATAACATCAGAATTATTCACCACATCAATATTAGTGACATCATCACTGCACCTCATATCATCATTACTAGCAGCATCATTACTAGTTACCCCAGTGTTACTCCCCCCATGAACACCAGTCCCCCCAGTGTTACTCCCCCCATGAACACCAGTCCCCCCAGCATGGCTCCCACCATGAACACCAGTCACCCCAGCATGGCTCCCACCATGAACACCAGGCACCCCAGCATGGCTCCCCCCATGAACACCAGTCCCCCCAGCATGGCTCCCACCAGGAGTACTAGTGGCAGCAGCACTGTTCTCACAATCCATGTGCTGGGAGTCCACCATGTCACTCCTCTGAGTCTCCTGTACTGTGAATGTCTGCTGGGTTATACTGATGTTCCCACCACCCTCCAGAGCTGGAAGTCCAGCAGGAGGATCTACTCCAACCTCACTGTCCTCCAGAGGCTGCACAGTCTTCCCTTCAGGAGACACATGTGGTGGCTGCGTGCGTTGGACCGAATCCCCAGAGTCTGACTCTGTAGAAGACTCAATCCTTCCACTCAATCCCGCCTCAAATCGATCACGATTGCGGTACACCTCCGCCACTGGTCCCAGTTCTTCCAGAACAGTATCAATGTCCTTTGACACACCGGCCAGTTCAATGCCCAGGGAGTTCAGTTTGCTGTCATATAAAATTTCCTTCTTGGGGTTGGCAGCTTTAAGTCTATAAACACATTCAATCTGCTTCTGGATCTTAGTCTTGGCTTTTCTCAGGGACGCCATTCTTTTTACAAGGAAAGGAATCTTGTCAGCCAGGTGCAGCGCAGGTTCAGACTTTAACACTTTCTGCTTCGCGGCTGCAGGACGCTTGAAATCCACCTTCCCATTACCAGTGCTGGTCTGAGGGTCTCTGCTGGGTGTAGATGGTTTCACTGTGGCAGATTGTGGAAAATTATTACCACCCTCCTCTTTATTCTGCTGCAGCTTAGAACGCGATGAACGTCCCTGGCCGCTGCCCACCATTACACACTGTTGTAAGTTCTCTTTAATGGTTTTCTGTTCTAAGGAAGTTCTGGTGTATTTGCGAGGAGTACTGGGAGAAACCGATGTCTCTGCTCCACTCTGAGCTCTATGAGCTGCACTCTGCTGAGCTTGCTGTGGTTGTAATGGCTGACTGGATTGGATCACGCTTCCAGAACTTGGACTGTACTGGGTGGTATTAGTAAGTTGCTGGACTGAATGAGCCCCACTCTGAGGGGTTCTTTGAGTTGCACTTCCAGAGTTTGGACTGTGCTGAGCGATAATAACATGTCTCTGAACAGACTGAGCTGCACTGTGCTGGGCTTGCTGGGCCTGCAATGACTGGCTGGACTGAGAACTCTTTTGCTGAATAACATGACCAGACTTCCTCTTATCAGTATTGTCGGTACTTTTCATACAAACATTTCCATATCTACTTACAGTCTCTGCAGATTGCTTCCCATTCCCAGAACTCTGTCCTCCGGCTTCACCACCAACCACAGCTTCACCTGACAGTCCTTGTGTAGGCCGGAAAGCCTGGGACTCTCCTGAGAGAGATCCCCGCCCTGGGCTTGTACCAGACATCAGAGGAGCTCAGCACCACACAGACTTCAGCTGCTCCACAAGCAGCCACACCCTCTGCACAGTACTACTTCTCTTGTCCTGTATGTCAGGTGTAATTCTCAGTATCTGTTCTTATTCGGTATGTATGGAGATTTTTATTTGTAAAAAACAAACAAGATACATAATAACAGACTAACTGACTTAAAATAACATAAATACAACAATTACTGACATGTTGTTTAGGTCAAAAACTTAGCAGTTAAAAAAGGGCATTAATAGGAAACAAATGTCACAATAAGACTCCTTTCCATAAGTCTATACTTCTCCAACATTTCCTAATTTCCAAACCCTTAATCCATCGTAACTCGGATAACACTAAACCTGCAATTTTACTGGAGATAAACTGTTCATTATGCATGGCAACTTTAGTCCTTGCATGCCATTGATAGTACTTGACTACGGTAATGATGATGTACATTGTCCCTCTATCTACACCGTGTATTGTTGGGGGAACACCATAAAGCCTGTCTGAGCAACTTAGGTTTTCCAACCTTTGGATCCCAACTCCAGCAGCTACTTCCTTCCAGACTTCACGGCTTCCCCAACAATCCACCAAGAAATGCTCCATGGACTCCTCCTGACTACAGCCCAAAGGGCAGATCCTTTCAGATGCAGCCAGACCTTTCATGTTCCCCCTCACATACATCTTCCCATGGAGAGACAGCCAGGCAATGTCATGAAACTTTGAGGGTAATCTGGGGCTATTCAACAACTTTAAGCTTTCCTCCATAACAGCTGTAGTGCAGTCTCTGAGTACAAGTGGAGAACAGAAAAAGGTCCTACAGATCCTCCGGTATAACAATTTCCTTGGACTTTTTTCAAGGTAGGATTTCTCAATCCCCCACCTCCTCAGAGACTTCAGAGCTGAGTCCAGATATGGTGGGAGATAACCCTGAGTACATCTCTTCCTCTTGAGAGAACCACCCCGCATCCAGGACTCTGCACGAGGCAATATCCAGGCCCTAACACTGTTTACCCACGGAGGGCCAACATCGGAGTCCAAACACCCAAAATTAACTTTAAGAAACAGAGAATCAAAAAACACCTTAGGATTTATCATATTCAACCCACCCTCTTTGTTCAGCAGGTAAGTAACCCCTCTTTTTATTGGATTCAGTCTATTACCCCAGAAGAGCTGAAAAAACAGACTGAAGAGCCTTACAGAGAAAGATTCTGGCAACGGAAAAACCATAGAGACATATAGAAAGATAGGAATTAAGTACGTCTTCAACATTTTGACCCTTTCTCTGTAGGTCAACTTGCAATTCTTCCATCGCTGAACCCTTGCATTACCAGCATCCAATTTCTCCTCCCAATTTAGCCTGGCATTATCTTCCCTTCCAAACTTAACCCCTAAGATCTTAAGACAACTTGAAGCTTTTGCAAACTGGGGCAGATCAAAATCTGGATCACCCTGCAGTGTCCAGAGAGCTTCACTCTTCTCAAAGTTGACAAGAGACCCAGAGGCCTCAGAGTAAGTTCCAATGGAAGCTGCTAGCAACTGGGCCTCATGGGAGGTGGACACCACTACAGTGACATCATCCGCATAAGCGAATACGGATAGGGCCGAGGCATGGGGCACAGGTACCCCCCGAAAATCACACTCCTGCAGTGATCTCAAAAAAGGATCAATGGCAAAAACATATAAGAGGGGACTCAAGGGGCAACCCTGCCTCACCCCAGCCTCAACCCCAAAAGTACCGCCCTGCCACCCATTGATAAGTGGAAAACTCTCAGCTTTCCAGTATAAAGTTCTCAGCCAATCAACAAATAACCTTGGGATACCATACTTTAACAAAGTCGCCCACAGATACCCATGGTCAACCCTGTCAAAAGCTTTAGCTTGGTCTAAACTCACCATATACTTCCCATGCCTAAGAACCTTACACCTCTCAAAAGCTTCCCTCAGGGAAATGAGAGCACCATAAATATTCCGCCCTTTTACCGTGCCATACTGACAGTCTGTCAATAGTGCTGGAGAAAAACACTTCAACCTAGAAAATAATATTTTTGCCAGAATCTTCCGGTCTACATTTAAAAGGGCTATAGGCCTCCAATTCTTGATGTCATTAGGTTCTCTACCCTTGAACAGCAGAACTAAGGATGATACTCTCATGGATGGAGGCATCAGGCGTTTCTCCAAACAGCTTTTAAACACATCCACAAGAATCGGAGCCAGGAGCCCTTTAAATTTCTTATAAAATTCAGCTGTAATGCCATCAGGTCCTGGTGCCTTCTTTTGACGTAATTTATCAATAGCTTCCCTAACTTCCTCCACCGTTATGTCTGCTGTCAAAGGAGAAAAATCCAAATTATCAACAACAGGACCTGGAACCGCCTCCAAGAACTGTGCCATCTTCTTCTTATCCAAACCCTTCTCCCGAAATAAGTCAGCATAGTATGATCTTACCACTCCCAGAATACCCTCCTGAGACTCCTGCAAAATCCCCTGGGAATCCTTCAGGCCCATCATTAACTTCCTAGTCACCTTGTCCCTACAATTTTCAAAGGGATCAGGTGTCCCTGGGGATCCATAATCCCGTTCAAATACCAGGGAGTTGTATCTGCTATATTGATATTGACTTAGCTCAGATTTTACTTGATCAATCTTCCTCCCTGCCTCCAACCCGCCAGAATAAAGCGACTCCAGCTCTTTCCTCAGCCTGAGATAATAGCTATATCTACTTTTCCCCATTTTAGCAGACAACTTCCTCAAGAGAGAAGAGATGTCCTTTTTAACATCCTCCCACCAATCCGCAGTACAGTCATAGAAGTCTAGTCTCTCATCATGGTGTTGCAAGAGGTTCTGTACTTGTTGCTGGACAGATACATCTTCTAAAAGATTAGAGTTTAGCCTCCATAGCCCCCTGCCCATATCAGGATGCTTACAGGTTCCCAGACAAAAGTAAAGGGCCACATGATCTAAGTAAGGTACCAGCTTCTCACTCATATTGGTTACCAATTCTGTAGGACTTACCAGTGCCATATCTAGTCTGCTTTTGATATTACCACGAAAGAAGGTGAAGCCTGGCTTCCTGCCATTTTGTGCAAAAATATCACTTAAACCGGTTTGCAAAATAATACGATTAAGAACTTTGGAGTCACTACCCACCACCCTACCAGAAGAACGGTCACTTGATGTCCTAGTGACATTAAAGTCTCCTACCATAACCACAGGGACTGATGTAAAAAGATATGATTTCACATCATTAAATAACCCAATTCTTCCTGCTATTGTTTGAGGCCCATATATGTTAATTAATTGGAGTCTCCTGCCGTGAATTGTTACCTCCAATATAAGACATCTTCCCATTGACACCTCAGTGAGTCTATGCACCGTCACATCCTTAGTATTGAAAAGGATGGCAACACCTGCATAAGACTCCACAGCCAAAGACCAAAATGAGGGTCCTGTGTGCCACTCCCTCTCTGCCTCCCGCATAAGTCCAACAGATGTTAGATGTGTCTCTTGTAAAAAATAGACATCAGCATCCAGGTACCTGAGGTGTTCAAAAACGGCATGCCTTGTCCTCCTGTTTTTAATGCTGTTCACATTGCTGGAGACAATGTTTAGAGAAAAACCTGCCATCACAGCAAAGAGGAGAAAAAATAAGACCCCCATTATAAGTCAGAATCGGAGTCACTCTGCTGACTACCAGTTTCCATATCAGATTCTGCGGATCCAGGATCAGGGGGCGGACGCCTTTTAGTGGGCGGGTCATCCTCTGAGCCAGTCGCATACTCTTTTTCCACTCTTTTTAATTCCTGCTCCAGTTCCTGGGCCTCCAGAGAATAGGAGGCAGCCTCCAAATCTGATAACGCTTCATACCTATTGGTGGAAACTGCTGTACCCACTTCTGGTGCCCCTTTCACTTTTTTAGCTGGCTTCTGCACTAATGTCCAGTCACTTTCGGGTTTACGGGTAGACTTATCTTTTTTTTTATTCCTCCTCTTCTGACCAGTGATCTTCACAGAGACAGGAACTGGAACAGAAGAGGAGTGTGGGGCCGGCTGCTCCTCAGCCTGCTGAACACTGTCCGTCCGCCCGGAGGTAGTCTCCTGGACCTCCGGGACCACCTCTTCCCTAGTCAATACAGCCCCATTCATTAAGGCTTCCTCCTCTAGTTGTTCTGCTGCAGCCAACAATTCATTGTCTGCAGATTCCCCATCCTTATTATGGAAGGCCTCTGGGTAATCCTTATGGAAATGGCCAAGCCCACCACATAGATTGCACTTAACCTTCTCATAGGTAGAACTGATGTGGCCAACCTCCCCGCAAAGATTACACTTCAGGATCGTACAAACATTCGCCACATGGCCAGATTTACCACATTTAAAACATAACCTGGGCTGACCTGCATAGAAGCAAACTCCTCTCTCCCGCCCAATGAAAAAGGAGTTTGGCAGGTGATGGGTAACATTGTTACTTTGCCTCAACTTAACAAGAACCCTCCAACCACCAGTCCAGATCCCATCACTGTCTTTAGTTTTTGTCAACTCAGAAACCATTTCACAATGTCTTCTAAGCCAGATGACAATATCCTGGGGGGGCACAGACTCATTCCAGAAAATGATGGCAACATTTGCTGTGTCAGGTTTGGAGATGGGAATAAAGATGAAGTTCCTCCAACCCTCTTTGTCCTGCAAACCACTGAAACTGGCCCAGAACCTGTCTAAGTCAGACATGAGCTTAAAGCTGACATCATAACCTTGTCTGTCAGGGAGATTGATGACTGCCAGTATGTCTGCAGGCGCAAACCCCATCTGATGACACAGCAACTCCCTTACTACAAACCTCCTATCAGGGAGCTCCTCTCTGGAACCCCTGTGCTTCAATCTGACCACATTTCTCCTCTTAAAGGCCTGACCAGTATAACTGTTACTGGTGGAAAAAGAAGGGGCCCCACGGCTCCAGGCATTCCGAGGAGGGACATGACCAGATGGACCAGCATTCCCTTGTGGAGCAGGTGGTGGATCCCACCAAAGGGGGGGAAATCCTGAGGGTTATTCTGAACTGACTCCTCCATTGCTACATTCTCAGAGCCCTCAGAGTGCTGATGACCCCATTCAGATATACCAGCATTAGTATTAATAACATCAGAATTATCCACCACATCAATATTATTAACATCATCACTGCACCTCATATCATCATTACTAGCAGCATCATTACTAGTTACCCCAGTGTTACTCCCACCATGAACACCAGTCACCCCAGCATGGCTCCCTCCATGAACACCAGTCACCCCAGCATGGCTCCCACCAGGAGTACTAGTGGCAGCAGCACTGTTCTCACAATCCATATGCTGGGAGTCCACCATGTCACTCCTCTGAGTCTCCTGTACTGTGAATGTCTGCTGGGTTATACTGATGTTCCCACTACACTTCAGAGCTGGAAGTCCAGCAGGAGGATCTGCTCCAACCTCACTGTCCTCCAGAGGCTGCACAGTCTTCCCTTCAGGAGGCACATGTGGTGGCTTCGTGCGTTGGACTGGTTCCCCAGAGTCTGACTCTGTAGAAGACTCAATCCTACCACTCAATCCCGCCTCAAATCGGTCACAATTGCGGTACACCTCCGCCACTGGTCCCAGTTCTTCCAGAACAGCATCAATGTCCTTTGACACACCGGCCAGTTCAATGCCCAGGGAGTTCAGTTTGCTGTCATATAAAATTTCCTTCTTGGGGTTGGCAGCTTTAAGTCTATAAACAGAGTCAATCTGCTTCTGGATTCTAGTCTTGGCTTTTCTCAGGGTCTCCATTCTTTTTACCAGGAAAGGAATCTTGTCAGCCAGGTGCAGCGCAGGTTCAGACTTTAACACTTTCTGCTTCGCGGCTGCAGGACGCTGGAAATTCTGGTCCACCTTCCCATTACCAGTGCTGGGCTGAGAGTCTCTGCTGGGTGTAGATGGTTTCACTGGGGCAGATTGTGGAAAATTATTACCACCCTCCTCTTTATTCTGCTGCAGCTTAGAGCGCAATGAACGTCCCTGGCTGCTGCCCACCATTACACACTGTTGTAAGTTCTCTTTAATGGTTTTCCGTTCTAAGGAAGTTCTGGTATATTTGCAAGGAGTACTGGGAGAAACCAATGTCTCTGCTCCACTCTGAGCTCTATGAGCTGCACTCCGCTGAGCTTGCTGGGCTTGCAATGGCTGGCTGGATTGGATCACGCTTCCAGAACTTGGACTGTACTGGGTAGCATTAGTATGTTCCTGGACTGAATGAGCCCCACTCTGCAGGGTTTTTGGGTTGCACTTTGAGAGTTTGGACTGTGCTGAGCAATAATATTATGTCTCTGAACAGACTGAGCTGCACTGTGCTGGGCTTGCTGAGCCTACAATGGCTGGCTGGACTGAGAACTCTTTTGCTGAATAACATCACTAGACTTCCTATTATCAGTATTATCGGTACTTTTCATACAAACATTTCCACATCTACTTACAGTCTCTGCAAGTGTCTTCCCATTCCCAGAACCCTGTCCTCCTGCTTCACCACCAACCACAGATTCACCTGACAGTCCTTGTGTAGGCCAGAAAGCCTGGGACTCTCCTGGGAGAGATCCCCGCCCAGGGGAGCCCAACCCTGGGCTTGTACCAGACATCAGAAGAGCTCAGCACCACACAGACTTCAGCTGCTCCACAAGCAGCCCCACCATCTGCACAGTACCACTTCTCTTGTCCTGTATGCCAGGTAGGGATGAGCCTACCCATGTTCGACTTGAACATCGCCTGTTCGGCATCGCAGTGCATTGCTGGCTGATGATTGGCCAAGCATGCACTATGACCCGCATGCTTGGCCAATCACAGCGCCGTCTGTACAGAGAGCCGTAATTGGCCAAAGCCAGGGTGGCTTTGGCCAATTATGGCTAAGGGGGTTTAGTACACGCCCCACACTATATAAGGCCGCCTGCGTGGTGGCCCTGTGTAGTGTGTTGCGGTGGCGGAGAGAGATAGACAGAGAGACAGTGTCATTTGATTTAAGTTAGAAAGATTAGGCAGGCGAGTCAGTTAGCTGCACTTACAGTGTATTGTGTAAATATATGCATCCTAGGTGTTGTGTGTGTGTATATATATATATATATATATATATATATATATATATATATATATATTTGTATATATATACACTGTATTCAGTTTAGCTAGATCTGTTCCTGTTATTCTCTTCCTAATATACTGACAGGCAGGCAGGTGTTTTTACAGTATTTACAGTTAGTGTACTGTGTCCTCTGCACAGTGTGCACCTAAAGCTACCTGAAGACAATTTCTGGTGTTCTTCTGATCCTATTAATACCACAGGCAGGCAGCTGCAGTATTTACAGTTAGTGTACTGTGTCCTTTGCACAGTGTGCACCTGAAGACAATTGCTGGTGTTCTCCTGATCCTATTATTACCACAGGCAGGCATCTGCAGTATTTACAGTTAGAGTCCTGTGTCCTCTACACAGTGTGCACCTAAAGCTACCTGAGACAATTGCTGGTGTTCTTCTGATCCTATTAATACCACAGGCAGGCAGCTGCAGTATTTACAGTTAGTGTACTGTGTCCTTTGCACAGTGTGCACCTAAAGCTACCTGAAGATAATTGCTGGTGTTCTGATCCTATTAATACCACAGGCAGGCAGCTGCAGTATTTACAGTGAGCGTAATGTGTCCTCTGCACAGTGTGCACCTAAAGCTACCTCAAGACAATTGCTGGTGTTCTTCTGATCCTATTAATACCACAGGCAGGCAGCTGCAGTATTTACAGTTAGTTTACTGTGTCCTCTGCACAGTGTGCACCTAAAGCTACCTGAAGACAATTGCTGGTGTTCTGATACTATTAATACCACAGGCAGGCAGCTGCAGTATTTATAGTTAGTGTACTGTGTCCTTTGCACAGTGTGTACCTAAAGCTACCTGAAGACAATTTCTGGTGTTTTTCTGATCCTATTAATACCACAGGCAGGCAGCTGCAGTATTTACAGTTAGTGTACTGTGTCCTCTGCACAGTGTGCACCTAAAGCTACCTGAAGACAATTGCTGGTGTTTAGGGATGAGCCGAACACCCCCCTGTTCGGTTCGCACCAGAACATGCGAACAGGAAAAAAGTTTGTTCGAACACGCGAACACCGTTAAAGTCTATGGGACACGAACATGAATAATCAAAAGTGCTAATTTTAAAGGCTAATATGCAAGTTATTGTCATAAAAAGTGTCTGGGGACCTGGGTCCTGCCCCAGGGGACATGGATCAATGCAAAAAAAAGTTTTAAAAACGGCCATTTTTTCAGGAGCAGTGATTTTAATAATGCTTAAAGTCAAACAATAAAAGTGTAATATCCCTTTAAATTTTTTAGCTGGGGGGTGTCTATAGTATGCCTGTAAAGGGGCACATGCTTCCCGTGTTTAGAACAGTCTGACAGCAAAATGACATTTTGAAGGAAAAAACTCATTTAAAACTACTTGTGGCTATTGCATTGCCGACAATACACATAGAAGTTCATTGATAAAAACGGCATGGGAATTCCCCAAAGGGGAACCCCAAACCAAAATGAAAAAAAAAAATGACGTGGGAGTCCCCCTAAATTCCATACCAGGCCCTTCAGGTCTGGTATGGATATTAAGGGGAACCCCGGCCAAAATTAAAAAAAAAAAATGACGTGGGGTTCCCCCTAAATTCCATAGCAGACCCTTCAGGTCTGCTATGGATTTTAAGGGGAACCCCGCGGCAAAAAAAAAAAAAACGGCGTGGGGTCCCCCCACAAATCCATACCAGACCCTTATCCGAGCACGCAACCTGGCAGGCCGCAGCAAAAGAGGGGGGGACGAGAGTGCGGCCCCCCCTGAACCGTACCAGGCCACATGCCCTCAACATTGGGGGGGTGCTTTGGGGTAGCCCCCCAAAACACCTCGTCCCCATGTTGATGAGGACACGGGCCTCATCCCCACAACCCTGGCCGGTGGTTGTGGGGGTCTGCGGGCGGGGGGCTTATCGGAATCTGGAAGCCCCCTTTAACAATGGGACCCCCAGATCCCGCCCCCCCCCGTGTGAAATGGTAAGGGGCGTACTTACCCCTACCATTTCACTAAAAAACTGTCAAAAATGTTAAAAATGACAAGAGACAGTTTTTGACAATTCCTTTATTTAAATGCTTCTTCTTTCTTGTATCTTCCTTCATCTTCTGGTTCTTCTGGCTCTTCTGGTTTTTCCTCCGGCGTTCTCGTCCAGCATCTCCTCCGCGGCATCTTCTATCTTCTTCTCCTTGGGCCGCTCCGCACCCATGGCATGGGGGGGAGGCTCCCGCTCTTCTCCTTCTTTTCTTCTCTTCTTCTCTTCTTCATTTTCTTCTCCGGGCCGCTCCGCACCCATGCTGGCATGGAGGGAGGCTCCCGCTGTGTGACGGCGCTCCTCGTCTGACAGTTCTTAAATAACGGGGGACGGGGCCACCCGGTGACCCCGCCCTCCTCTGACGCACGGTGACTTGATGGGACTTCCCTGTGACGTCACAGAGAATGCCACAGGGAAGTCCCGTCATGTCCCGTGCGTCAGAGGGGGGCGGGGTCACCGGGTGGCCCCGTCCCCCGTTATTTAAGAACTGTCAGACGAGGAGCGCCGTCACACAGCGGGAGCCTCCCTCCATGCCAGCATGGGTGCGGAGCGGCCCGGAGAAGAAAATGAAGAAGAGAAGAAGAGAACAAGAGAAGAAAAGAAGAAGAGAAGAGCGGGAGCCTCCCCCCATGCCATAGGTGCGGAGCGGCCCGAGGAGAAGAAGATAGAAGATGCCGCGGAGGAGATGCTGGACGAGAACGCTGGAGGAAGAACCAGAAGAACCAGAAGATGAAGGAAGATAGAAGAAAGAAGAAACATTTAAATAAAGGAATTGTCAAAAACTGTCTCTTGTCATTTTTAAAATTTTTGACAGTTTTTTTAGTGAAATGGTAGGGATAAGTACCCCCTTACCATTTCACACAGGGGGGGGTGGGATCTGGGGGTCCCCTTGTTAAAGGGGGCTTCCAGATTCCGATAAGCCCCCCGCCCGCAGACCCCCCACAACCACCGGCCAGGGTTGTGGGGATGAGGCCCTTGTCCTCATCAACATGGGGACAAGGTGTTTTGGGGGGCTACCCCAAAGCACCCTCCCAATGTTGAGGGCATGTGGCCTGGTACGGTTCAGGAGGGGGGCCACACTCTCGTCCCCCCCTCTTTTCCTGCAGCCTGCCAGGTTGCGTGCTCGGATAAGGGTCTGGTATGGGTTTTTGGGGGGACCCCACGTCGTTTTTTTTTTTTTTTTGGCGCGGGGTTCCCCTTAAAATCCATACCAGACCTGAAGGGTCTGGTATGGAATTTAGGGGGAACCCCACGTCATTTTTTTTTTAAATTTTGGCCGGGGTTCCCCTTAATATCCATACCAGAACTGAAGGGTCTGGTATGGAATTTAGGGGGACTCCCACGTCATTTTTTTTTTTAAATTTTGGTTCGGGGATCCCCTTTGGGGAATTCCCATGCCGTTTTTATCAATGAACTTCTATGTGTATTGTCGGCAATGCAATAGCCGCGGGTAGTTTTAAATGGGTTTTTTCCTTCAAAATGTCATTTTGCTGTCAGACTGTTCTAAACACGGGAAACATGCGCCCCTTTACAAGCATACTATAGACACCCCCCAGGTACGAAATTTAAAGGGATATTACACTTTTATTGTTTGACTTTAAGCATTATTAAAATCACTGCTCCTGAAAAAACGGCCGTTTTTAAAACTTTTTTTTGCATTGATCCATGTCCCCTGGGGCAGGACCCAGATCCCCAAACACTTTTTATGACAATAACTTGCATATTAGCCTTTAAAATTAGCACTTTTGATTTCTCCCATAGACTTTTAAAGGGTGTTCCGCGGCATTCGAATTTGCCGCGAACACCCCAAATTGTTCGCTGTTCGGCTCGAACTCGAAGCTCATCCCTACTGGTGTTCTTCTGATCCTATTAATACCACAGGCAGGCAGCTGCAGTATTTACAGTTAGTGTACTGTGTCCTCTGCACAGTGTGTACCTAAAGCTACCTGAAGACAATTGTTGGTGTTCTTCTGATCCTATTAATACCACAGGCAGGCAGCTGCAGTATTTACAGTTAGTGTACTGTGTCCTCTGCACAGTGTTCACCTAATGCTACCTGAAGACAATTGCTGGTGTTCTTCTGATCCTATTAATACCACAGGCAGGCAGCTGCAGTATTTACAATTAGTTTACCGTGTCCTCTGCACAGTGTGCACCTAAAGCTACCTGAAGACAATTGCTGGTGTTCTGATACTATTAATACCACAGGCAGGCAGCTGCAGTATTTATAGTTAGTGTACTGTGTCCTTTGCACAGTGTGTACCTAAAGCTACCTGAAGACAATTTCTGGTGTTTTTCTGATCCTATTAATACCACAGGCAGGCAGCTGCAGTATTTACAGTTAGTGTACTGTGTCCTCTGCACAGTGTGCACCTAAAGCTACCTGAAGACAATTGCTGTTGTTCTGATCCTATTAATACCACAGGCAGGCAGCTGCAGTATTTACAGTTAGTGTACTGTGTCCTCTGCACAGTGTGCACCTAAAGCTACCTGAAGACCATTGCTGGTGTTCTTCTGATCCTATTAATACCACAGGCAGGCAGGTGCAGTATTTACAGTTAGTGTATTGTGTCCTCTGCACAGTGTGCACCTAAATCTACCTGAAAACAATTGTTGGTGTTCTTCTGATCCTATTAATACCACAAGCAGGCAGCTGCAGTATTTACAGTTAGTGTACTGTGTCCTCTGCACAGTGTGTACCTAAAGCTACCTGAAGACAATTGTTGGTGTTCTTCTGATCCTATTATTACCACAGGTAGGCAGCTGCAGTATTTACAGTTAGTGTACTGTGTCCTCTGCACAGTGTGCACCTAAAACTACCTGAAGACAGTTGCTGGTGTTCTGATACTATTAATACCACAGGCAGGCAGCTGCAGTATTTACAGTTATGCCCCGTACACACGGTCGGATTTTCCGATGGAAAATGTCCGATCGGAGCGTGTTGTCGGAAATTCAGATCGTGTGTGGGCTCCATCGGACATTTTCCATCGGATTTTCCGACACACAAAGTTTGAGAGCGGGATATAAAATTTTCCGACAACAAAATCCGTTGTCGGAAATTCCGATCGTGTGTACACAAATCCGACGGACAAAGTGCCACGCATGCTCAGAATAAATAAAGAGATGAAAGCTATTGGCCACTGCCCCGTTTATAGTCCCGACGTACGTGTTTTACGTCATCGCGTTCAGAACGATCGGATTTTCCGATAACTTTGTGTGTCCGTGTGTATGCAAGACAAGTTTGAGCCAACATCCGTCTGAAAAAATCCTAGGATTTTGTTGTCGGAATGTCCGAACAAAGTCCGACCGTGTGTACAGGGCATTAGTGTACTGTGTCCTCTGCACAGTGTGCACCTAAAACTACCTTTTTGTGAAAATATATGTGTCACTGGCGCAAAAACTATCCTATCAAAAATGGTGTAAGTGATATTTATAGCTGCTGCATCCAAAAAATTTTTCAGAGAAAAAATTAAATTAAAAGTGCTATGTGAGTGGATGCGCTGCTCCCATCTGTGCTCTCTATATTGCCTGTGTATGTGCTATCTCAATAGCCTAATTTGGTTCACCATCCACCTAACTGGTTATATCTCATTTATACAATAATCATATGTTTGTATAATTCATCACATGTGAACAACAACTTAATCCAAATACTTTAAATCATATAAAAAGTCCAGTGACATATGTCACATCATGATAGACTCTTCTTCATATGTGTTGCGAATCATCCGTTATAATTGCCGTGGGCGGCGTGCTCTTGTGTGTGGTATCAGATTAAAAGTGACTTAGTGCTTCACCACCACCTGTGAGATTTGCCACTCACCAGATTAATCTTTAAAACTGCACCTTTGGTTCATTAACAGGGATAACCACTCCACTCAAAGGAAACTTTTCTCCAATATCTATACCAGGTCCTCAATGTTCCTCATGCAAACGGATAAAAAACCATCATCGCGCAATAACGTTTAAAACCTTTATTCCATACATAAAAAACACTTTGCACTCACATTTCCAAGTGCCATTAGGCCGGCACCGAGCTTTTCCCGCAGTTAAGGACGGGTGGGCACTGCAGCCCGGTTCGTCTAGTGTGTACCTAAAGCTACCTGAAGACAATTGTTGGTGTTCTTCTGATCCTATTATTACCACAGGTAGGCAGCTGCAGTATTTACAGTTAGTGTACTGTGTCCTCTGCACAGTGTGCACCTAAAACTACCTGAAGACAATTGCTGGTGTTCTGATACTATTAATACCACAGGCAGGCAGCTGCAGTATTTACAGTTATGCCCCGTACACACGGTCGTATTTTCCGATGGAAAATGTCCGACCGGAGCGTGTTGTCGGAAATTCCGATCGTGTGTGGGCTCCATCGGACATTTTCCATCAGATTTTCCGACACACAAAGTTTGAGAGCAGGATATAATATTTTCCGACAACAAAATCCGTTGTCGGAAATTCCGATCGTGTGTACACAAATCAGACGGACAAAGTGCCACGCATGCTCAGAATAAATAAAGAGATGAAAGCTATTGGCCACTGCCCCGTTTATAGTCCCGACGTACGTGTTTTACGTCATCGCGTTCAGAACGATCGGATTTTCCGATAACTTTGTGTGACCGTGTGTATGCAAGACAAGTTTGAGCCAACATCCGTCGGAAAAAATCCTAGGATTTTGTTGTCGGAATGTCCGAACAAAGTCCGACCGTGTGTACAGGGCATTAGTGTACTGTGTCCTCTGCACAGTGTGCACCTAAAGCTACCTGAAGACAATTGCTGGTGTTCTTCTGATCCTATTAATACCACAGGCAGGCAGCTGCAGTATTTACATTTAGTGTACTGTGTCATTTGCACAGTGTGCACCTAAAGCTACCTGAAGACAATTTCTGGTGTTCTTCTGATCCTATTAATACCACAGGCAGGCAGCTGCAGTATTTGCAGTTAGTGTACTGTGTCCCCTGTACAGTGTGCACCTAAAGCTACCTGAAGACAATTGCTGGTGTTCTTATACTAATAATACTACAGGCAGCCAGTTGATTCTGCTAGCTGCAGTATAATCAGTATATATATACATCCCAGCTTTGTGCAGCTACATCTCACTGCAGGCCATTAGTATGTCTGGAAGGCCAACAAGGAGAGGCATACAGTTACAAGCTAATAAAAGAGGGCAAGCAGGCTCTATGTCTAGAGGCAACAGTGCTGGTTGTGGACACGGTGCATCCTCATCAGCACGTGGCTGTGGGACACGCTTGTCCTTTTTTTCGGCAACTGGCCGTGTTGAGCCCCAACATGCCGAAGACTTGGTAGAGTGGATGACCAAGCCGTCCTCATCCTCTCTCACCCAGGCTCAGGTTTCTTTGTCTGGCAAAGTAGCTGCTAACGCGGCCTCTATCCTCGGCTCAATGGCATCAGTCACTCCTTCCCTAGCCCCACCATGTCCTCCTGAGGAGTCCCCCGAACTGTTTGACCACAGTGTTGGGTACATGCTCCAGGAGGATGCCCAGCGTTTTGAAGGCTCCGATGATGGTACCCAGCTAGAGCAAGGCAGTAACGTGAGCCCAGAGAAAGGGGGTGCCCAAGAAAGACAGCAATCTGGCAGTCATGTTCCCCCAGCTGCAGCATACTGCCAAGTATGTTCCAGTGATGAGGAGGGAGGGGATGATGAGGAAGTCACTGACTCCATGTGGGTGTCTGATAGGAGAGAGGAGGAGGAGGCACATCTCCAACGATTCAGGATGCCCTCCAGGGGTCAGCTTAAGGGTGGCACACCGACTGCATCACACCGCAGAGCTCCGCATGTGCAGGGCGCTGCTGTCTCTGCGCGTTATTCCAAAAGTTCTTTGGTGTGTGCCTTTTTTGAGATGAGTACATCAGATCGCACCACTGCTATTTGCAACATATGTCTCAAGCGTATCTTGCGTGGACAAAACATTACCTGCTTGGGCACCACATGCTTGACCAGACATATTTCGACCTGCCATGCAGTTTGTTGCGTACCTAAAAGACCCACACCAAAGAACAAAGCAGACCTCTCCTTCCTCCTCATCAGCTGGGATCTTCAACCCCACTATACCTTCAGTCCTCTCTGAAACCTGCACTGAGAGGAATGAAGGTATAGTATTAGGTGTGTCACAGCCAAGTACTTGCGGGCAATCTGCTATCGGTACACCGACGTCAGATTGTACCAGGCAAATTTCCCTGCCCCAGCTGCTGCACCACCGAAAGAAGTCCACTCCCAGTCATCCACATGCCCAGCAGTTGAATGCTAGCTTGGCTAAATTGCTAGCACTTCAACTGCTGCCATTTCAGTTGGTAGACTCTGCCTCCTTCCGTGAATTTGTGGAATGTGCGGTTCCTCAGTGGCAGGTTCCCAAAGCCACTTTTTCTCACGGAAGGCGATTACGGCTCTCTACCGGCATGTGTAAGGCAATGTCTTGGCCTCGCTGGACAAGGCGGTCAGTGGTAAGGTGCATATTACCACTGACTCATGGTCCAGCAGGCATGGACAGGGACATTACCTGTCTTTCACGGCACATGGGTGACTGCTGGCAGCTGGGAAGGATGCAGGACAAGGTGCAGTAGTGTTGGAGATTGTTCCGCCACCACACCTCCAAAATGCTACTACTGGTGATTCTGACACACCTCTCTCCTCCACCCCCTCCTCTTCATCTTCCTCCATGGCCTCTTCCTGTGCTTTGTCCTCGGAACCAGCGGTGCTCCGTAGGCGTTCAAGGTTCTACGCAAGTACGCAGGCAAAAAGATGCCATGCGATGCTTGAGCTGATGTGCTTGGGGAACAGGAGCCACACTGGGGCAGAGATTCTGTCAGCTCTGCGGTGGCAGGCTCAGAGATGGTTGATGCCATGCCAGCTTAAGCCAGGAATGGTGGTTTGTGACAATGGCACCAACCTCCTCTCTGTCACCATTTGAGGAGGCCACAAGGATGGTGAGCAGTGACAGTGCATGCATCAGTGACACTGTCCCCCTTGTCCACCTGTTGGAGCACATGCTGCATGGAATAATGGACAGGGAACTTGAGGCAGAACAGAGGCAGGAAGAGGAGGACTTCCTTAGCTCTCAAGGCCCCCTTTATCCAGACAGTGTTCCTGCGTGCCCGCCGATCACACAGCAAGAGGAGGAGGATTGTGTCAGCATGGAGGCGGAACCTGGCACTCAGCATCAGCAACAGTCTTTAAGGGATCATTTACAGTCCCAAGAAACCCTTGGACTTGTACGTGGCTGGGAGGAGGTTGCTGCAGATCATGTCGTCCTTAGTGACCCAGAGGACTCCGGACCGAATGCCTCAGCAAACCTACGCTGCATGACCTCCCTGATCCTGCAAAGCCTGCGGAAGGATCCTCGTATTCGTGGTATCAAGGAGAGGGATCATTACTGGCTGGCAACCTTACTTGATCCACGTTACAAGAGTAAGGTCGCAGAGAGAGCAGAGGATGAAACATCTTCGGGAGGCCCAGAGACTGGGAGGTTACAAACTCCTGTTCCTGGACAACGTGTTGCCGAGGCTTCGGTTAGTCAAAGAAGGAGTGGTGGAGAAGGTGACCGTCTGACCGATGCGTTCAGACAATTTTTTAGTCCGCAGCCCCAAGGTATGATCGGTTCCAGCAACCATCGCCAGCGTCTGTTTTACATGGTGCAGGAATACCTAGGGGCAAGATCTGACTTTGACACCTTTCCCAACGAAAATCCTATGGGTTACTGGGTCTTGAGGATGGATCACAGTATGCAATTGAGCTACTGGCCTGTCCTGCATCCAGCATTCTTTTGAAACGCACACTCAGTGCTGCTGGAGGCTTTGTAACCGATCACAGGGTGTGCCTGTCCACCGACTCGGTCGATCGACTGACCTTCATAAAAATGAATCAGTCTTGGATCACCACCAGATACCAAGCACCTGATGCTGATGTAACCGAATACATTTTTTTGAAATGTCAGATCCCTTCAAGACTGCCTATGCTGATGCTGATTGGCTATCCTGTTATGCTGAGTGATTATCCTCTTCCTCCTCAATGATCATGCTGATAGCTTGTAAGAATATTTTTGTTTCTGGGCGCCACCACCAGTGGCTAAGGCCCAATTTTTTAGCCCCTGTTCAATTTTTGATGCAATTCTTTGCAGCAGGGCTCGTTCCTGCACTCCAACTAGAGTATCTGTGAGGGGTTGCAGTGCTGTGGCACCAGCACCAGTGCCTAAGGCCCAATTTTTCAGCCCCTCTTTAACAAGGGGCATGTAATCACCATTTTTGATGCAATTCTTTGCAGCAGGGCTCGTTCCTGCGCTCCAACTAGAGTATCTGTGAGGGGTTGCTGTGTTGTGGCACGAGCACCAGTGCCTAAGACCCAATTTTTCTGTCCCTATTCAACAGAGACATGTAATTAGAATTCTTGATCTAATATTTCACAGCAGGGCCCATTCCAGCACCCACCAAGAGTAACTGTGAGGACTTACAGTGTTGTGGCACCAGCACCACTACCACCACCACCAGCACCACCACCGCCAAAGGCCCAATTTTTCTGCCCCTGTTCAACAGGTGCATGTAATTACAATTCTTGATCTAATATTTCACAGCAGGGCCCGTTCCAGCGCCCACCAAGAGTAACTGTGAGGACGTACAGTGTTGTGGCACCAGCACCACTACCACCACCACCAGCACCACCACCACCAAAGGCCCAATTTTTCTGCCCCTGTTCAACAGGGGCATGTAATTACAATTCTTGATCTAATATTTCACAGCAGGGCCCTGTGAGGGCTTACAGTGTTGTGGCAACACCAACACCTAAGGCCACAATTTCTGCAGAGTATATAGGGCAGGCCCCTACTTTCAAACATCCAACTTACAAACAACTCCTACTTGCAAACGGAAGGAGACAACAGGAAGTGAGATGCAATCTACCCCTAGGAAGGGAAATTCTCTCCTGTAAGAGTTAACATTGGATAAACGTTTCTTCTTTCCACTGATCCTTTATCGCCAATCCTTGTTTCACTAAAAACCCAAAATTTTCTAAAAACATTTGTCATTGGGACAGAAAGTGAGGTGAAATCTTCTGAAGAGGAGCACAGACAGCAAAACAAATGTCACAGGGGTGATAACCCTTCCCTATGTTTTCCAAAAAGCTTAAAAATAGATTTTTTTGGCTGGAGCTACACTTTAAAAATGTACCATTTCAAAATTACAAACAGATTCTACTTAACAACAAACCTACAGTCCCTGTCTTGTTTGCACCGCCTGTATACTGCTGTTCAGAGTATATAGGGCCTGGGGGCCCCATGCCTTTCCTTTTTTTAATTTGGGTGCGGGGTTCCCCTTAATATCCATACAAGACCCAAAGGGCCTGGTAATGGACGGGGGGGGGGTACTCATGCCGTTTGTCTAACTGATTTTCAACCATATTGTCGGGACCCAACATTACATTAAAGCCGCCAGCCGTTTTAAATGACTTTTATTCCGTTAAAAATGTCATTTTGTGCAGGGACTGTTCTAAGCACGGGAAACACGCGCCACTTTACAGGCATACTATAGACACCCCCCAGGTACGATATTTAAAGGAATATTTCACTTTTTTTTTTTCACTTAAGGCATCATTAAAATCACTGCTCTCGAAAAAACGGCTGTTTTAAAAACTTTTTTTTGCATTGATACATGTCCCCTGGGGCAGGACCTGGGTCCCCAAATCCTTTTTAGGACAATACCATGCAAATTAGCCTTTAAAATTAGCACTTTTGATTTCGAACGTTCGAGTCCCATAGACTTCAATGGGGTTTTAACGTCCGTGTGAATTTTCAACAACAATGGCCTGCAATCAGATATAGGCTTGGCTAGACTAGAATGCAGTGGATACATATATGTTGAAGACTGTATATATATTTTGTGCACTGCAGATCACACAACCTGCATGCCTGAAAGTGTATTTGAATACGTACAACAGGAATGGCCTGCAGTCAGATCTAGCTTCACAGGATACAGTATATATATATATATATATATATATATATATATATATATATATGCAAAGCCAGGATGTATATATACTAAATGATGCACTGCAGCTAACTGAATCACCTGCCTGCATGAAGTACCGTATTTATCGGCGTATAACACGCACTTTTTTCCCCTTAAAATCACGCCAATCCCCGCTATTTTGTGATCTATCGGAGCGATCGCCGCGATTGCCGCCGACATTCACATAACGTGTATTTTTAAATATGGCGCCGCGGAGTTCGGAGGGACTCGGCGGCGCTCGTTCAGCTGAACGAGCGCCGCTGAGAACACAGTGACTGGGCGGAGCCGAGATACACATAGCCGAGGGTTCTCGGCTCTTCTCGGCGCCGTTCACAGTCCTGCCCAGTCCCGCCATTGGACCTCTGTTATGTCCATCATAGGGACTGGGCGTGACTGTGAACAGCGCCGAGAAGAGTCGAGAACCCTCGGCTATGTGTATCTCGGCTCCGCCCAGTCACTGTGTTCTCGGCGGCGCTCGTTCAGCTTCCCTCCGAACTCCGCGGCGTCATATTTAAAAATACACACTAAACTTGTGTATGTCGGCGGCACTGGGGACAAGTCTGCACTGACCACTGGGGACAAGGCTGCACTGACCACTTGGGACAAGGCTGCACTGGGGCAAGGCTGCACTGGGGCAAAGCTGCACTGGGGCAAAGCTGCACTGACAATTCTGCACTGGGGCAAAGCTGCACTGACAAGGCTGCACTGGGGCAAAGCTGCACTGACAAGGCTGCAGATGGACACGATAACGCTGCATTGATGGGCATTTAAATGTAAGTTTTTTTTCCTTAAACTTCCCTCCTAAAAGTTTTTTTCCTTAAAATTCCCTCCTAAACTTGGGGTGCGTGTTATACGCCGATAAATACGGTATATTAGAAAGAGTACACCAGGAACGGACTGCAGTGAGATATAGCTAAACTGGATACAGTGGATATATTTATATACGAGACTGACTGTATATATATATTAAATATACTGCAGACAACTGAATAAACTGCCTGCTCAAAGTAAATGAAATGACACTCTCTCTCTATCCCTCTCTCTGCCAAGAACACACTACACAAGGCCGACGTGCAAGCAGTCTTATATAGTGTGGGGCGTGGACTTAACCCTCTGAGCCATAATTGGCCAAAGGCACACTACCTTTGGCAAATTATGGCTCTTTTTGCTGACGGCGCTGTGATTGGCCAAAGCATGTGGGTCATAGTGCATGCTTGGCCAATCATCAGCCAGCAATTCACTGCGATGCGCAGTGCATTATGGGGCGTGACGGCCACCATGCTTCACTGATGAGGTGGTATGCTTTGGATCATGAGCAGTTCCTTTCCTTCTGTATACTCTTCTCTTCCCATCACTCTGGTACAAGTTGATCTTGGTCTCATCTGTCCATAGGATGTTGTTCCGGAACTGTGAAGGCTTTTTTAGATGTTGTTTGGCAAACTCTAATCTGGCCTTCCTGTTTTTGAGGCTCATTAATGGTTTACATCTTGTGGTGAACCCTCTGTATTCATTCTGGTGAAGTCTTCTCTTGATTGTTGACTTTGACACATATACACCTACCTCCTGGAGAGTGTTCTTGATCTGGCCAACTGTTGTGAAGGGTGTTTTCTTCACCAGGTAAAGAATTCTTCGGTCATCCACCACAGTTGTTTTCCGTGGTCTTCCAGGTCTTTTGGTGTTGCTGAGCTCACCGGTGCGTTCTTTCTTTTTAAGGATGTTCCAAACAGTTGATTTGGCCACACCTAATGTTTTTGCTATCTCTCTGATGGGTTTGTTTTGTTTTTTCAGCCTAATGATGGCTTGCTTCACTGATAGTGACAGCTCTTTGGATCTCATATTGAGAGTTGACAGCAACAGATTCCAAATCCAAATAGCACACTTGAAATGAACTCTGGACCTTTTATCTGCTCCTTGTAAATGGGATAATGAGGGAATAACACACACCCGGCCATGGAACAGCTGAGCAGCCAATTGTCCCATTACTTTTGGTCCCTTAAAAAGTGGGAGGCACATATACAAACTGTTGTAATTCCTACACCGTTCACCTGTTTTGGATGTAAATACCCTCAAATTAAAGCTGAAAGTCTGCAGTTAAAGCACATCTTGTTCGTTTCATTTCAAATCCATTGTGATGGTGTATAGAGCCAAAAAGATTAGAATTGTATCGATGTCCCAACATTTATGGACCTGACTGTATACTTTCATCATTTACTTGTTAATATGATTCATTTTGCTCCTATACTCAGTTCATAGTTTTATTTAGGGTTTTTTTGTTGCTGTATTCTCTTTTTACCTCCTCTGCCTTTATCCCTCTTTGAAGCTCCCCCGGTCCCTCTAACTTTGGTAACGCCCACTTGAGAGCAATATGTCAGACTAATGGCTTTCGACGCGATCGTACGATAATCGGATTGTTAGTACAGAGCTTTCGAGAGCCGATCATGATAGTTCATCCGATATTATTTTATCAGACATGCACGAAAAATTTTCTCGTACAATGCCAGATTGTACGATTTTCATTTAATCAGTACAGTTGTCATCCAAAAATACAATACAAATACACTACAACATGTGACATCACTTCCGATTTTTTTTTTTTTGTCATACGAGAATTTTCGTGACTTTAGTAACCTATTTAATTTCTACTTGTGACTAGTAAGCAAAAAAAGTCGGACGATCTCCTGTCTGATTTTCAGATCATGTGTACAGGACATAAGGGTCCTCCTAAGTCGCATTGTATCCCTTCTCTCCTACACCTTTGGTAAGCCAGGGGAACCACATTCAGTCAGGACTAGGGATGAGCCGAACACCCCCCTGTTCGGTTTGCACCAGAACATGCGAACAGGAAAAAAGCTCGTTCGAACACGCGAACACCGTTAAAGTCTATGGGACACGAACATGAATAATCAAAAGTGCTAATTTTAAAGGCTAATATGCAAGTTATTGTCATAAAAAGTGTTTGGGGACCTGGGTCCTGCCCCAGGGGACATGGATCAATGCAAAAAAAATTTTTAAAAACGGCCGTTTTTTCAGGAGCAGTGATTTTAATAATGCTTAAAGTCAAACAATAAAAGTGTAATATCCCTTTAAATTTCATACCTGGGGGGTGTCTATAGTATGCCTGTAAAGGGGCGCATGTTTTTTGTGTTTAGAACAGGCTGACAGCAAAATTACATTTTGAAGGAAAAAACTCATTGAAAACTACCCGCGGCTATTGCATTGCCGACAATGCACATAGAAGTTCATTGATAAAAACGGCATGGGAATTCCCCAAAGTGGAACCCCGAACCAAAATTAAAAAAAAAAAATGACGTGGGAGTCCCCCTAAATTCCATACCAGGCCCTTCAGGTCTGGTATGGATATTAAGGGGAACCCCGGCCAAAATTTAAAAAAAAAATGACGTGGGGTCCCCCCTAAATTCCATACCAGACCCTTCAGGTCTGGTATGGATTTTAAGGGGAACCCCGCGCCAAAAAAAAAAAAAACGGCGTGGGGTCCCCCCAAGAATCCATACCAGACCCTTATCTGAGCACGCAACCTGGCAGGCCGCAGGAAAAGAGGGGGGGCGAGAGTGCGCCCCCCCCTCCTGAACCGTACCAGGCCACATGCCCTCAACATTGGGAGGGTGCTTTGGGGTAGCCCCCCAAAACACCTTGTCCCCATGTTGATGAGGACAAGGGCCTCATCCCCACAACCCTGGCCGGTGGTTGTGGGGGTCTGCGGGCGGGGGGCTTATCGGAATCTGGAAGCCCCCTTTAACAAGGGGACCCCAGATCCCGGCCCCCCCCTGTGTGAAATGGTAAGGGGGTACTTACCCCTACCATTTCACTAAAAAACTGTCAAAAATGTTAAAAATGACAAGAGACAGTTTTTGACAATTCCTTTATTTAAATGCTTCTTCTTTCTTCTATCTTCCTTCATCTTCTGGTTCTTCTGGCTCTTCTGGTTCTTCCTCCGGCATTCTCATCCAGCATCTCCTCAGCGGCATCTTCTATCTTCTTCTCCTCGGGCCGCTCCGCACCCATGGCATGGGGGGGAGGCTCCCGCTCTTCTCTTCTTCTTTTCTTCTCATCTTCTCTTCTTCATTTTCTTCTCCGGGCCGCTCCGCACCCATGCTGGCATGGAAGGAGGCTCCCGCTGTGTGACGGCGCTCTTCGTCTGACAGTTCTTAAATAACGGGGGGCGGGGCTTCACGGGACTTCACGGGACTTCCCTGTGACGTCACGGGGAATGCCACTGGGAAGTCCCGTCATGTCCCGTGCGTCAGAGGGGGTGGGGTCACCGGGTGGCCCCGCCCCCCATTATTTAAGAACTGTCAGACGAGGAGCGCCGTCACACAGCGGGAGCCTCCCTCCATGCCATGGGTGCGGCCCGGAGAAGAAAATGAAGAAGAGAAGAAGAGAAGAAAAGAAGAAGAGAAGAGCGGGAGCCTCCCCCCCATGCCATGGGTGCGGAGCGGCCCGAGGAGAAGAAGATAGAAGACGCCGCGGAGGAGATGCTGGACGAGAACGCCGGAGGAAGAACCAGAAGAACCAGAAGAACCAGAAGATGAAGGAAGATAGAAGAAAGAAGAAGTATTTAAATAAAGGATTGTCAAAAACTGTCTCTTGTCATTTTTAACATTTTTGACAGTTTTTTTGTGAAATGGTAGGGGTAAGTACCCCCTTACCATTTCACACAGGGGGGGGGCCGGGATCTGGGGGTCCCCTTGTTAAAGGGGGCTTCCAGATTCCGATAAGCTCCCCGCCCGCAGAACCCCACGGAATTTAGGGGGACTCCCACGTCATTTTTTTTTTTTAATTTTGGTTCGGGGTTCCCCTTTGGGGAATTCCCATGCCGTTTTTATCAATGAACTTCTATGTGTATTGTCGGCAATGCAATAGCCGCGGGTAGTTTAAAATGAGTTTTTTCCTTCAAAATGTCATTTTGCTGTCAGACTGTTCTAAACACAGGAAACATGCGCCCCTTTACAGGCATACTATAGACACCCCCCAGGTACGAAATTTAAAGGGATATTACACTTTTATTGTTTGACTTTAAGCATTATTAAAATCACTGCTCCTGAAAAAACGGCCGTTTTTAAAACTTTTTTTGCATTGATCCATGTCCCCTGGGGCAGGACCCAGGTCCCCAAACACTTTTTATGACAATAACTTGCATATTAGCCTTTAAAATTAGCACTTTTGATTTCTTCCATAGACTTTTAAAGGGTGTTCCGCAGCATTCGAATTTGCCGCGAACACCCCAAATTGTTCGCTGTTCGGCGAACTTGCGAACAGCCAATGTTCGAGTCGAACATGAGTTCGACTGGAACTCGAAGCTCATCCCTAGTCAGGACACTTAACCACTTGCCGACCGCCGCACGACTATATACGTCGACAGAGCGGCACGGGCAGGCAAAAGGACGTGTATGTACGTCCTTGCCTGCCCGCGGGTGGGGGGTCCGATCGGACCCCCCCCGGTGCCTGCGGCGGTCGGCAAATCTCCCCCGGCGATCGGAGGTGAGGGGGAGGCCATCCATTCGTGGCCCCCCCCTCGCGATCGCTCTCAGCCAATGGGATCATTTCCCTGCCTCTGTATTGTACACAGAGGCAGAGGAAATGATGTCATCTCTCCTCGGCTCGGTATTTTCCGTTCCGGGCCGAGGAGAGAAGACTGCAATGTAAGTGCACCAACACACTACACACAGTAGAACATGCCAGGCACACTAAACACCCCGATCCCCCCCCCGATCCCCCCCCCGATCGCCCCCCGATCCCCCCCCAATCACCCCCCCCCCTGTCACAAACTGACACCAAGCAGGTTTTTTTTTTTTTTTTTTTTTTTTTCTGATTACTGTATTGGTGTCAGTTTGTGACAGTTACAGTGTCAGGGCAGTGAGTGTTAGGCCCCCTGTAGGTCTAGGGTACCCCCCTAACCCCCCCTAATAAAGTTTTAACCCCTTGATCACCCCCTGTCACCAGTGTCGCTAAGCGATCATTTTTCTGATCGCTGTATTAGTGTCGCTGGTGACGCTAGTTAGGGACGTAAATATTTAGGTTCGCCGTCAGAGTTTTATAGCGACAGGGACCCCCATATACTACCTAATAAATGTTTTAACCCCTTGATTGCCCCCTAGTTAACCCTTTCACCACTGATCACTGTATAACCGTTACGGGTGACGCTGGTTAGTTTGTTTATTTTTTATAGTGTCAGGGCACCCGCCGTTTATTACCGAATAAAGATTTAGCCCCCTGATCGCCCGGCGGTGATATGCGTCGCCCCAGGCAGCATCAGATAAGCGCCAGTACCGCTAACACCCACGCACGCAGCATACGCCTCCCTTAGTGGTATAGTATCTGTACAGATCAATATCTGATCCGATCAGATCTATACTAGCGTCCCCAGCAGTTTAGGGTTCCCAAAAACACAGTGTTAGCGGGATCAGCCCAGATACCTGCTAGCACCTGCGTTTTGCCCCTCCGCCCAGCTCGGCCCAGCCCACCCAAGTGCAGTATCGATCGATCACTGTCACTTACAAAACACTAAACGCATAACTGCAGCGTTCGCAGAGTCAGGCCTGATCCCTGCGATCGCTAACAGTTTTTTTGGTAGCATTTTGGTGAAATGGCAAGCACCAGCCCCAGGCAGCGTCAGGTTAGTGCCAGTACCGCTAACACCCACGCACGCACCGTACACCTCCCTTAGTGGTATAGTATCTGAACGCATCAATATCTGATCCGATCAGATCTATACTAGCGTCCCCAGCAGTTTAGGGTTCCCAAAAACGCAGTGTTAGCGGGATCAACCCAGATACCTGCTAGCAACTGCGTTTTACCCCTCCGCCCGGCCCAGCCCAGCCCACCCAAGTGCAGTATCGATCGATCACTGTCACTTACAAAACACTAAACGCATAACTGCAGCGTTCGCAGAGTCAGGCCTGATCCCTGCGATCGCTAACAGTTTTTTTTGTAGCGTTTTGGTGAACTGGCAAGCACCAGCCCCAGGCAGCGTCAGGTTAGTGCCAGTAGCGCTAACACCCATGCACGCACTGTACACCTCCCTTAGTGGTATAGTATCTGAACTGATCAATATCTGATCCGATCAGATCTATACTGGCGTCCCCAGCAGTTTAGGGTTCCCAAAAACGCAGTGTTAGCGGGATCAGCCCAGATACCTGCTAGCACCTGCGTTTTGCCCCTCCGCCCGGCCCAGCCCAGCCCACCCAAGTGCAGTATCGATCGATCACTGTCACTTACAAAACACTAAATGCATAACTGCAGCGTTCGCAGAGTCAGGCCTGATCCCTGCGATCGTTAACAGTTTTTTTGGTAGCGTTTTGGTGAACTGGCAAGCGCCAGTGGCCTAGTACACCCCGGTCGTAGTCAAACCAGCACTGCAGTAACACTTGGTGACGTGGCGAGTCCCATAAGTGCAGTTCAAGCTGGTGAAGTGGCAAGCACAAATAGTGTCCCGCTGCCACCAAGAAGACAAACACAGGCCCGTCATGCCCATAGTGCCCTTCCTGGTGCATTCGCCAATCCTAATTGGGAACCCACCACTTCTGCAGCGCCCGTACTTCCCCCATTCACATCCCCAACCAAATGCAGTTGGCTGCATGAGAGGCATTTTTATGTCCTCCCGAGTACCCCTACCCAACGAACCCCCCCAAAAAAGATGTTGTGTCTGCAGCAAGCGCGGATATAGGCGTGACACCCACTATTATTGTCCCTCCTGTCCTGACAATCCTGGTCTTTGCATTGGTGAATGTTTTGAACGCTACCATTCACTAGCTGAGTATTAGCGTAGGGTACAGCATTCCACAGACTAGGCACACTTTCACAGGGTCTCCCAAGATGCCATCGCATTTTGAGAGACCCGAACCTGGAACCGGTTACAGTTATAAAAGTTACAGTTACAAAAAAAGTGTAAAAAAAAAAAAAAAAAAAAAAACACAAACAAAAATATAAAATAAAAAATAATAGTTGTCGTTTTATTGTTCTCTCTCTCTTTATTCTCTCTCTATTGTTCTGCTCTTTTTTACTGTATTCTATTCTGCAATGTTTTATTGTTATTATGTTTTATCATGTTTGTTTTTCAGGTATGTAATTATTTATACTTTACCGTTTACTGTGCTTTATTGTTAACCATTTTTTTGTCTTCAGGTACAGCATTCACGACTTTGAGTGGTTATACCAGAATGATGCTTGCAGGTTTAGGTATCATCTTGGTATCATTCTTTTCAGCCAGCGGTCGGCTTTCATGTAGAAGCAATCCTAGCGGCTAATTAGCCTCTAGACTGCTTTTACAAGCAGTGGGAGAGAATGCCCCCCCCCCCACCGTCTTCCGTGTTTTTCTCTGGCTCTCCTGTCTCAACAGGGAACCTGAGAATGCAGCCGGTGATTCAGCCAGCTGACCATAGAGCTGATCAGAGACCAGAGTGGCTCCAAACATCTCTATGGCCTAAGAAACCGGAAGCTACGAGCATTTTATGACTTAGATTTCGCCGGATGTAAATAGCACCATTGGGAAATTGGGAAAGCATTTTATCATACCTATCTTGGTGTGGTCAGATGCTTTGAGGGCAGAGGAGAAATCTAGGGTCTAATAGACCCCAATTTTTTCAAAAAAGAGTACCTGTCACTACCTATTGCTATCATAGGGGATATTTACATTCCCTGAGATAACAATAAAAATGATTAAAAAAAAAAAAAAAAATGAAAGGAACAGTTTTAAAATAAGATAAAAAAGCAAAAAAATAATAAAGAAAAAAAAAAAAAAAAAAAAAAAAAAAAGCACCCCTGTCCCCCCTGCTCTCGCGCTAAGGCGAACGCAAGCGTCGGTCTGGCATCAAATGTAAACAGCAATTGCACCATGCATGTGAGGTATCACCGCGACGGTCAGATCGAGGGCAGTAATTTTAGCAGTAGACCTCCTCTGTAAATCTAAAGTGGTAACCTGTAAAGGCTTTTAAAGGCTTTTAAAAATGTATTTATTTTGTTGTCACTGCACGTTTGTGCGCAATTGTAAAGCATGTCATGTTTGGTATCCATGTACTCGGCCTAAGATCATCTTTTTTATTTCATCAAACATTTGGGCAATATAGTGTGTTTTAGTGCATTAAAATGTAAAAAAGTGTGTTTTTTCCCCAAAAAATGCGTTTGAAAAATCGCTGCGCAAATACTGTGTGAAAAAAAAAAATTAAACACCCACCATTTTAATCTGTAGGGCATTTGCTTTAAAAAAATATATAATGTGTGGGGGTTCAAAGTAATTTTCTTGCAAAAAAAAAATAATTTTTTCATGAAATCAAAAAGTGTCAGAAAGGGCTTTGTCTTCAAGTGGTTAGAAGAGTGGATGATGTGTGACATAAGCTTCTAAATGTTGTGCATAAAATGCCAGGACAGTTCAAAACCCCCCCAAATGACCCCATTTTGGAAAGTAGACACCCCAAGCTATTTGCTGAGAGGCATGTCGAGTCCATGGAATATTTTATATTGTGACACAAGTTGCGGGAAAGAGACAAATTATTATTTTTTTTTTTTTTTTTTGCACAAAGTTGTCACTAAATGATATATTGCTCAAACATGCAATGGGAATATGTGAAATTACACCCCAAAATACATTCTGTTGCTTCTCCTGAGTATGGGGATACCACATGTGTGAGACTTTTTGGGAGCCTAGCCACGTATGGGCCCCCGAAAACCAAGCACCGCCTTCAGGCTTTCTAAGGGCGTAAATTTTTGATTTCACTCTTCACTGCCTATCACAGTCTCGGAGGCCATGGAATGCCCAGGTGGCACAAACCCCCCCCAAATGACCCCATTTTGGAAAGTAGACACCCCAAGCTATTTGCTGAGAGGTATAGTGAGTATTTTGCAGACCTCACTTTTTGTCACAAAGTTTTGAAAATTAAAAAAAGAAAAAAAAAATTTTTTTTTTTTGTCTTTCTTCATTTTCAAAAACAAATGAGAGCTGCAAAATACTCACCATGCCTCTCAGCAAATAGCTTGGGGTGTCTACTTTCCAAAATGGGGTCATTTGGGGGGGTTTGTGCCACCTGGGCATTCCATGGCCTCCGAAACTGTGATAGGCAGTGAAGAGTGAAATCAAAAATGTACACCCTTAGAAATCCTGAAGGCGGTGATTGGTTTTCGGGGTCCCGTACGCGGCTAGGCTCCTAAAAAGTCCCACACATGTGGTATCCCCGTACTCAAGAGAAGCAGCAGAATGTATTTTGGGGTGCAATTCCACATATGCCCATGACCTGTGTGAGCAATATATCATTTAGTGACAACTTTGTGCAAAAAAAAAAAAAAATAAATTGTCACTTTCCCGCAACTTGTGTCAAAATATAAAATATTCCATGGACTCAACATGCCTCTCAGCAAATAGCTTGGGGTGTCTACTTTCCAAAATGGGGTCATTTGGGGGGGGTTTGTGCCATCTGGGCATTTTATGGCCTTCAAAACTGTGATAGGTAGTGAGGAGTAAAATCAAAAATGTACGCCCTTAGAAATCCTGAAGGCAGTGATTGGTTTTCGGGGCCCCGTATGCGGCTAGGCTCCCAAAAAGTCCCACACATGTGGTATCCCCATACTCAGGAGAAGCAGCTAAATGTATTTTGGGGTGCAATTCCACATATGCCCATGGCCTGTGTGAGCAATATATCATTTAGTGACAACTTTTTGTATTTTTTTTTTTTTTTTTTTCATTATTCAATCACTTGGGACAAAAAAAATGAATATTCAATGGGCTCAACATGCCTCTCAGCAATTTCCTTGGGGTGTCTACTTTCCAAAATGGGGTCATTTGTGGGGGTTTTGTACTGCCCTGTCATTTTAGCACCTCAAGAAATGACATAGGCAGTCATAAATTAAAGACTGTGTAAATTCCAGAAAATGTACCCTAGTTTGTAGGCGCTATAACTTTTGCGCAAACCAATAAATATACACTTATTGACATTTTTTTTACCAAAGACATGTGGCCAAATACATTTTGGCCTAAATGTATGACTAAAATTGAGTTTATTGGATTTTTTTTAGAACAAAAAGTAGAAAATATCATTTTTTTTCAAAATTTTCGGTCTTTTTCCGTGTATAGCGCAAAAAATAAAAACGGCAGAGGTGATCAAATACCATCAAAAGAAAGCTCTATTTGTGGGAAGAAAAGGACGCAAATTTCGTTTGGTTACAGCATTGCATGACCGCGCAATTAGCAGTTAAAGCGACGCAGTGCCAAATTGTAAAAAGTGCTCTGGTCAGGAAGGGGGTAAATCCTTCCGGGGCTGAAGTGGTTAAAGATGGCTTTCCAGATCTCTACCTACCAGGCTTTATTCAACAGTATACATCTCATATGAACCAGAAACCAGGGGAGTGCTTTGACAGACAATCCAACATGCTCCTGCTCAGTGTTTGATGTGTCTCAATGTTTTTTATGTTAAGTACTGACTTTAGCACACAGCCATCTGGGTGGATCATCCAACCTCCCCCCCCCCAAACCCAGTCCACTCACCATTTGTTACTCTCCACCTTAGGAGGGGACCCCATTTACCTATTCTCTGTCCGGGCATCCCAGGGCGGGGCTCCCATTTGCCTTTTCACCTCACAAGACTCTCCTAAGACATACATACTATTAGATTTTCTGCAGATTTTTGTCTTCAGATTTGCCAAAACCATGTAGTGCAAGGGCTTTCCTGATTGCATACAAATTGAAACTCCTAAGGTTTGTCTTCATATTATATGGTTTTGGTAAATCTAAAGACAAAAATCTGCAGAGAATCCAATAGTGTGTATGGGCCTTAAGAGTTCTAGAGCACATCTACCAACCAATGGCGTCCCTAGGGGGGGGGGGCCCTGACCCCCCCCCCCCAACATTATGCTGTGCCCCACCATGTCTAAAAAATCAATGTCTAAGAGGGAGAGAGTCCCCAGTCAGCTCCTGTGGGTGATTCCTCCCCCTCCCTCTGCTTGCTGACACTGCATAATGCGAGCGCTCACACAACCACGGCCGCCCGATCTGCCCGATCTGCTCCTTCCCCTGCATCCTCATTGGCAGGGAGAAGAGCGATTTGCAGGAAGGACTCCACCAGGACTCTCAGTTACTGAAAAAACAGACTGATTTCTCCCATCCTTAGGACAGGAGAACCAGCCTGTAAATTCCAAGAGATGCCAGACCAGAGCAGTCAATAGCAGGGGCAGGACAGCAAGAGGAGGCTGGGAAACCCCACAGTGGCAGAACACCAGGGCCCGGAGGCAAGACAACCTTTGCAACCCTGAAAGTTCTCCCACTGCTTTGGATCCTTATATTTTCTTGGTATGCTGGTGACATATATATCTTGTTTTCTGCCACCCTGGGGGACCCCAATACAGTAGGAAGGGAGCTCACTGCAGATAATGTGAAAGGGCCATTGTGGGGTCGTAGTAAAGGGCCCCAGTATATATTTATATTTCTATATATATCTATATCTATATATCTATATATCTATATATATATATGCATTTTATAGTTGTCCCCCTACTTTTGTCCCTGTCCCCCCATGTGCCCCTCCTAAATATGAAAGCTGGAGACGCCACTGCTACCAACCTAATCTGTCAGTGTGGTGAAGTATACTCAATTTGTTCCAATGTTTAAACCCCTTCCGTCTTCACTTTGCCAGCTCTATGATTTACTTTACTTTAGCCTGTTATCATTCTTAGACACTATTCAAAAGCCTTAGCGAGAATGAGGGTGACTCCTCTTAAAATTTACATATGCTATTTTTCAGATGTCTAATGTTCACCCTCTCTTGCCGGGTGTCAAGGTCTGGGTTTTATGTGTTATTCCACTACCTGTTACAACTGGTCTCTTGCTTATACTTCCTCTGCCCATTAAGCATTTCCTCCCCCCTCCCCCCATCTTCCTCCCTTTCCCTCTATGCAGAACTCGGTCCCATTGTTCTCACTTCCCTCTGTTCCCTGCCCATGTCCTGTCACCCTGACCTTATCCTACTCCTACCTCCTCCCTCCCTTGTTCATGAATCCCAGATATTTTAGCTGAGTCTACTCAGGCCTGATATAGCCTTTCTAGAGCTGCAGTCATTGAGCCAGTTTGTATCCTTCATGTTGTTGTGCGTTTTATAATACTTGTGTAGCAAAGTCCCAGGCCTCATTAGGTCTAAGGGCTCATGCCCACAGACGTTTTTACATTTAAGAGCGTTTTACACAGCTTAAAATTGCCTCTCCATGTTAGCCTATTAGCTGTATATATATATATTTTTTCAACCAACCTACTACCCTGTCTTTGCAATGCATTAGTTCAGCGATTACCATGTGTGTGTATATATATATATATATATATATATATATATATATATATATATATATATATATACAGTATATATATATATATATATATATATATATATATATATATATATAGTGGGGACGGAAGGTATTCAGACCCCCTTAAATTTTTCACTCTTTGTTATATTGCAGTCATTTGCTAAAATCATTTCAGTTATTTTTTTTTTCCTCATTAATGTACACACAGCACCCCATTTTGACAAAAAAACACAGAATTGTTGACATTTTTGAAGATTTATTGAATAAAAACTGAAATATCACATGGTCCTAAGTATTCAGACCCCTTTGCTGTGACAGTCATATATTTAACTAAGGTGCTGTCCATTTCTTCTGATCATCCTTGAGGCTGGGTTCACACTGGTGCGACACGACAGCCGCCCTACTTTGGATCCGACTTTGCCCTGCGACATGAAGCCGGCATATGTCCAACTTTCAATGAACGGGGATCCGACTTGTATCCCCGCCAATGCCCGTCACTGTGTTTGGCATGAATCTTTAGGGGGAACACCGCGTCAAATTTTAAATAAAAAACCGGCATGGGTTCCCCCTCCAAGAGCATACCAGGCCCTTGGGTCTGGTATGGACCTTAAGGGGAACCCCCTACGCCGAAAAAACGGCATGGGGGTCCCCCCCAAATCCATACCAGACCCTTATCCGAGCACACAGCCCGGCAAGACAGGAATGGGGGTGGGGACGAGCGAGCGCCCCCCCCCCTCCTGAACCGTACCAGGCCCATGCCCTCAACATGGGCGGTGGGTGCCTTGGGGGAGGGGGGCGCGCTCCCCCACCCCAAAGCACCTTGTCCCCATGTTGATGAGGACAAGGGCTTCTTCCCGACAACCCTGGCCGTTGGTTGTCGGGGTCTACGGGCGGAGGGCTTATCGGAATCCGGGAGCCCCCTTTAATAAGGGGGCCCCCAGATCCCGGCCCCCCACCCTATGTGAATGAGTATGGGGTACATGGTACCCCTACCAATTCACCTAGGGAAAAGTGTCAATAAAAAAAAAACACAGTACACAGGTTTTAAGATTAATTTATTAGGCAGCTCCGGGATCTTCTTCCGACTTCGGGGGGTCTTCTTCTGATTTCTCCCAGTGTTCCGCCTCTTCTCCCGGGCCCCTCCGCTATCTTCTTCCAGCTCTTTTGCCAGCAGGGGGCCCGGTCTGCTGCCGCTGTCTTGTCGCCGCTGTCTCGCCACTGTCTCGCCGCTTCTTCTCTTCATCTCTTCTTCCGATGTTGACACGATGCTCTCTCCGGCTGAGATGCTTTGTGCGAGCTGCGGAGCCATTTATATAGGCGGTGACCCCGCCCCTTGTAACGTCATGGTCCCGAGGAGAAGAAGATAGAAGACGCCACGGAGGAGATGCTGGACGAGAAGGAAGAACCAGAAGAGTCAGAAGAACCAGAAGAAGAAGAAGAAGATGAAGGAAGATAGAAGAAAGAAGAAGCATTTAAATAAAGGAATTGTCAAAAACTGTCTCTTGTCATTTTTAACATTTTTGACAGTTTTTTAGTGAAATGGTAGGGGTACTTTTGTACCCCCTTACCATTTCACACAGGGTGGGCCGGGATCTGGGGGTCCCCTTGTTAAAGGGGGCTCCCAGATTCCGATAAGCCTCCCGCCCGCAGACCCCCACAACCACCGGCCAGGGTTGTGGGGATGAGGCCCTTGTCCTCATCAACATGGGGACAAGGTGTTTTGGGGGGCTACCCCAAAGCACCCTCCCAATGTTGAGGGCATGTGGCCTGGTACGGTTTAGGAGGGGGGGCGCTCTCTCGTCCCCCCCTCTTTTCCTGCTGCCTGCCAGGTTGCGTGCTCGGATAAGGGTCTGGTATGGATTTTTGGGGGTACCCCATGCCGTTTTTTTTTTAATTTTGGCGTGGGGTTCCCCTTAATATCCATACCAGACCTGAAGGGTCTGGTATGGAATTTAGGGGGACCCCCGCGTCATTTTTTTTTCAAATTTTGGCTGGGGTTGCCCTTAATATCCATACCAGACCTGAAGGGCCTGGTATGGAATTTAGGGGGACCCCACGTCATTTTTTTTTTTTAATTTTGGTTCGGGGTTCCCCTGTGGGGAATTCCCATGCCGTTTTTATCAATGAACTTTTATGTGTATTGTCAGACTAGCAATGCAATAGCCGCAAGTAGTTTTAAATGACTTTTTTCCTTTGAAATGTCATTTTGCTGTCAGACTGTTCTAAACACGGGAAACATGCGCCCCTTTACAGGCATACTATAGACACCTCCCAGGTACGAAATTTAAAGGGATATTACACTTTTAATGTTTCACTTTAAGTATTATTAAAATCACTGCTCCTGAAAAAACAGCCGTTTTTAAAACTTTTTTTTGCATTTATCCATGTCCCCTGGGGCAGGACCCGGGTCCCCAAACACTTTTTATGACAATCACTTGCATATAAGCCTTTAAAATTAGCACTTTTGATTTCTCCCATAGACTTTTAAAGGGTGTTCCGCGGCATTCGAATTTGCCGCGAACACCCCAAATTGTTCGCTGTTCGGCGAACTTGTGAACAGCCGATGTTCGAGTCGAACATAAGTTCGACTCGAACTCGAAGCTCATCCCTAATTACTGCTAATGATACCGTTTTCATTACTAAAATCATGTGTATATAGTCCCTTATCACCCCCTTCAAGAGCTTGCATACTATTGATTTTAGGCTAACTGGTCTGTAATTCACAGGAATGTATTTTGGCCCTTTTTAAATATTGGTGTTACATTGGCTTTTCTCCAATCAGCTGGTACCATTCCTTTCAGTGGACTGTCAATAAAAATTAGGAACAAAGGTCTGGTAATTACTTGACTGAGTTCCCTAAGGACCTTCGGGTGCAACCATGTGGTCCCCGTGATTTGTTAATGTTAAGTTTTCCAAGTCTATTTCTAATTCTGTCCTCTGTTAGCCATGGAGGTGCTTCCTGTGATGTGTCATGAGGATAAACACTGCAGTTTTGGTTACTGAAGCCCCCCGATTCCCTCATGAAGACTGAGGAGAAGAATAAATTCAATACCTTCGCCATCTCTCAATCCTTTGTAACCAGATGTCCTTCCTCATTCTTTATGGGGCCAATATGGTCTGTCCTCCCTTTTTTACTGTTTATATACTTAAATAATTTCTTGGGATTTTTTTTGCTCTCCTCTGCTACGCTCTGCCCTAATTGCAACCTTACATTTCTTGTTGCATTCTTTGCAAAGAAGTTCCCTTCACTGGAACTAATTAGCTAAGCCCAACCCCTGAGGGGCCAAGCCCAACCCAGATTGGCAAAGTCCAACTCCAGAGGGGCCAAGCCCAACCCCTGAAAAACAACCCCACACCAGTGGCAGCCCATCCATTAGGGGCACATGGGCGCTGCCCACCCTATCCATGTTTCAAGCCCCCTAATCTACATGCAGAGCACCGGAGGCATGGATTCCAATGGGGTTGCAAAGGCTCTAATAGGCTTCAAAAAAAGGGTGAGCTTCAAAAAAGGGTGGGCTCGGGGTGCAGAACTCTGTTAAACAGGGGCTGAAAATTTGGGCCTTGGGCACTGGTGCTGGTGCCACAACACTGCAAACCCTCACAGATACTCTAGTTGGAGCGCAGGAATGAGCAAAGTATTGCGTCAAAAATTGTAATTATATGCCCCTGTTAAACAGGGGCAGAAAAATTAGGCCTTGGCCACTGGTGGCGGTGTCCAGAACCAAAAATGTTCTTACAAGCTATCAGCATGAAAATTGAGGAGGAAGAGGATTGTCACTCAGCATAACAGGATAGTCACTCAGCATCAGCATAGGCAGTCTTGAAAGGATCTCACATTAAAAAAAAAATCAATCGTTTACATCAGCATCAGGTGCTTGGTAGCTGGTGATCCAAGACTGATACAAGATTGACTTAGTCAAACTTTGACGAAACGTACGTTGGGTGGGAGGCATGCTGACGTCATCACGGTGTACCATGTATGGTGGACGGGTGTCTGCGTGCCGGCCGGCATCTTTCTATGAGCGTTTTTATTCCTGTTTTTCTGTAAGTGCAATTACTTCTTTTTTAATAAATTATTTTTATGGATTTACACTATGGAGAGTTTCTTTTCATGTCCCCTTAATACGGATCGCTGGTCCATTCTTTGAGCCTCAATCCTCTGGAATGTCCTCATTGCCATCAAGGGATCCACTGCTGGTTCTGGTCTGATGTCAGGATATTGATCCTAGCTTACAGGCTTGCTATCGCTTGCCTTCTGGTAAGCGTGTATTTTTTACGGTGGAGGTTCACTGTCACTGGTGTTTTTTTTGCACAAAAGGATCATCATATCAAGACTCACTTCACTGAATGTCATTTCCATATAGGATGTTTTCTGATGGTATCCCCTTTTAAGTGGAGATTTACCATTGTATTTCACGTTCATTTCATGGACTGTCACATTATGCTTATTTCGTTTTTTTCTTTTTTTAGCGCAGTCTACTTTTTTCTTTTAGTTATTGTGTTGTATATATCATACAAAATAGAGCTGCAGCTTTTTATATTTATTTTTATTTTATTTTATTTTATTTTTTTCAGCGCAGTATTTCATTTCTTTGTCTCCAAAACTACTGCACCCTGTCCTGCATCCTTCCAAGCTGCCAGAAGAGTCACCCAATGCGCGGTGAAAGATAGGTAACGTCCCTGTCAATGCCTGCTGGACCATGAGTCAGCGGTAATATGCACCTTACCACTGACCGCCCTGTCCAGCGAGGCCAAGACATTGCCTTCCACATGCCGGTAGAGAGCCGTAATCGCCTTCCGTGAGAAAAAGTGCCGTTTGGGGACCTGCCACTGAGGAACCGCACATTCCAAAAACTCACGGGAGAGGGGAGAGTCTACCAACTGAAAAGGCAACAGTTGAAGTGCTAGCAATTTAGCCAAGCTAGCATTCAACCGGTGGGCATGTGGATGGCTGGGAGCGAACTTCTTTCTGTGGTGCAGCAGCTGGGGCAGGGAAATTTTCCTGGTACAATCTGACGTCTGTGTACCGATAGCAGATTGCCCGAAAGTACTTGGCTGTGACACGCCTAATTCTACACCTTCATTCCTCTCAGTGCAGGTCTCAGAGAGGACTGAAAGTATAGGGGGGTTGGAGATCCCAGCTGATGAGGAGCAAGGGGAGGTCAGCTTTGTTCTTTGGTGTGGGTCTTTTAGGTACGCTTGCCAACGAACTGCATGGCAGGTCGACATATGTCTGGTCAAGCATGTGGTGCCCAAGTGGGTGATGTTTTGGCCACGCGATATACACTTGAGACATATGTTGCAAATATCAGCGGTGGGATCTGATGCACTCGTCTCAAAAAAGGCCCACACCAAAGAACTTTTGGAATAACGCACAGAGACAGCAGCGCCCTGCACATGCGGATCTCTGCAGTGTGATGCAGTCGGTGTGCTGCCCTTAAACTGGCCCCTGGAGGGTATCCTGCCTCATTGGAGATGTGCCTCCTCCTCCTCCTCTCTCCTATCAGGCACCCACGTGGAATCAGTGACCTCATCATCCCCTCCCTAACTGTTGAGGAGGGACAACGAACACCTCCTCTCCCTTCTCCCCCTGTATCTGCTGCTGTGAAGTGATCACCATCTTCTCACCCTGAACCTCCGGAACTGTCACAGGTGTGGGGTAGAGGTCTTGGACCCTCTGTGCGGTGACCAGCGCTTCAGCTGGGAAGTTCCTTGTAACTCCACACAGATACTGCTGTTGGTGCTGGGCAGAGCACAGTGAAGTTTGGCCCTGATACCAGCTCTTCTGATGGAGGCTCATCAGGTTGTTCTTCCTCAGCAGAAAAGTCTATCATATCCCCTGTCTCTGCAACTGGTGTCTGGGGATAAAGGTTCACCATCTCCTGTCCGTGGAACCCAGAAGATGCTATCAGTGCTGAGCAGAGGTTAGCAGAACTCTGCCCTGTTGTCAGCACTTCAGCTTTGGGGATGGCAATCTTTAGATTTTCCACTGCCGATTCTCTGGCATTCTGCTGGACAGGCACATTCCTCCATCCAAGATAATCCCATACAGAAACAGGATCATCAAGGTCAGTCAGCACTTGCTGCTTCTGCCATAAGACCTCCACGTCCATAGCTGCAGGGGCAGGTTGGCAAAGCACACTGTTACTCTGCCACATTGCCGACTCTTCAGCCAGGATTTCAGAGTTGTCAACTGGTATTTCCTGATAGTTCCAGGCAAAGAGAGCCCAGCCCTGGCACTGAGCAGAGTCTAGCAGCCGTCTGTAGGTGATCTCCAGCTCCCATTCCTGAATGGCCAGAAAATTGATATCTTCCAGTGCCCAGTGCACTTCCGAGACGTTCAGTAGCCCTTCTCTGAAATCCATTATTTCGTCCAACTGCCACTCCAAATCACTCCCAAAGTTAGGGTCCCCTGTCAGCTTCACATACAACAGTCCCAGGCCGCCGTAGCCAAAGCCTTCCTTGGGCTGTCATCCGCTGTCCAAGGGCATGCTTGGGATACATGCCACCGGAGGGATCTGTAGCTCTCATCCAGCCACATCTCCACCCAGACTAACCTGCTTAATTCAGCTGTCTGCTCCTTGTGCGGTTTTTCTCACAAAAACAGCACCCACAATCCATACTGCGACCAGTACCTTTCCTGGATAGAGGGGAGAACTTTTCCCTGGTGTCGCTGCTCACGGGCTAGCGCTTCCTTCCAGAGTTCGCAGCGGATACAATCAAACCATCCCAGCAGGACCTGCTCTGATACTGGTCCTCTATGCTGTTTCTGCATCTCTCGCAACCTCCTTCTGAATTCCTCTTCCATGGGGAGGAGATAGAGATATATAGAGATAGAGAGGAGGAGAGTCTGTATATTGTGTACTCTCCATATATATATAGTGTATACATGGATGGCATATAGAGAGGAGGAGAGTCTGTATATTGTGTACTCTCCATATATATAGTGTATACATGGATGGTATATAGAGAGGAGGAGAGTCTGTATATTGTGTACTCTCCAAATATACAGTTTATACATTGAATGTGTATAGAGAGGAGGATAGTCTGTATATTGTGTACTCTCCATATATATAGTATATATATGGATGGTGTATAGAGAGGAGAGTCTGTATATTGTGTACTCTCCATATATATGATGTATAGATGGATGGTGTATAGAGAGGAGAGGAGTCTGTATATTGTGTACTCTCCATATATATGATGTATACATGGATGGTGTATAGAGAGGAGGGGAGTCCGTATATTGTGTACTCCTTATATATATAGTGTATACATGGATGGTGTATAGAGAGGAGGAGAGTCTGTATATTGTGTACTCTCCATATATATAGTGTATACATGGATGGTGTATAGAGAGGAGGAGAGTCTGTATATTGTGTACTCTCCATATATATATAAAGATAGTGTATACATGGATGGTATATAGAGAGGATGAGAGTCTGAATAGTGTGTACTCTCCATTTATATAGTGTATACATGGATGTATATAGAGAGGAGAAGAGTCTGTATATTGTGTACTCTCCATATATATATATAGTGTATACATGGATGGTATATAGAGAGGAGAGGAGTCTGTATATTGTGTACTCTCCATATATATAGTGTATACATGGATGGTATATAGAGAGGAGAGGAGTTTGTATATTGTGTACTCTCCATATATATAGTGTATACATGGATGGTATATAGAGAGGAGAGGAGTTTGTATATTGTGTACTCTCTTTATATATAGTGTATACATGGATGGTGTATAGAGAGGAGAGGAGTCTGTATATTGTGTACTCTCCATATATATGATGTATACATGGATGGTGTATAGAGAGGAGGAGAGTCTGTATATTGTGTACTCTCCATATATATAGTGTATACATGGATGGTGTATAGAGAGGAGTTGAGTCTGTATATTGTGTACTCTCCATATATATAGTGTATACATGGATGGTGTATAGAGAGGAGGAGAGTCTGTATATTGTGTACTCTCCATATATATAGTGTATACATGGATGGTGTATAGAGAGGAGTTGAGTCTGTATATTGTGTACTCTCCATATATATAGTGTATACATGGATGGTGTATAGAGAGGAGGAGAGTCTGTATATTGTGTACTTTCCATATATATATAAAGATAGCGTATACATGGATGGTATATAGAGAGGATGAGAGTCTGAATATTGTGTACTCTCCATTTATATAGTGTATACATGGATGGTATATAGAGAGGAGAGGAGTCTGTATATTGTGTACTCTCCATATATATATATATATATAGTGTATACATGGATGGTATATAGAGAGGAGAGGAGTTTGTATATTGTGTACTCTCCATATATATAGTGTATACATGGATGGTATATAGAGAGGAGAGGAGTTTGTATATTGTGTACTCTCTTTATATATAGTGTATACATGGATGGTGTATAGAGAGGAGAGGAGTCTGTATATTGTGTACTCTCCATATATATGATGTATACATGGATGGTGTATAGAGAGGAGGAGAGTCTGTATATTGTGTACTCTCCATATATATAGTGTATACATGGATGGTGTATAGAGAGGAGTTGAGTCTGTATATTGTGTACTCTCCATATATATAGTGTATACATGGATGGTGTATAGAGAGGAGTTGAGTCTGTATATTGTGTACTCTCCATATATATAGTGTATACATGGATGGTGTATAGAGAGGAGGAGAGTCTGTATATTGTGTACTCTCCATATATATAGTGTATACATGGATGGTGTATAGAGAGGAGTTGAGTCTGTATATTGTGTACTCTCCATATATATAGTGTATACATGGATGGTATATAGAGAGGAGGAGAGTCTGTATATTGTGTACTCTCCAAATATACAGTTTATACATTGAATGTGTATAGAGAGGAGGATAGTCTGTATATTGTGTACTCTCTTTATATATAGTGTATACATGGATGGTGTATAGAGAGGAGGGGAGTCTGTTTATTGTGTACTCTCCATATATATATAGTGTATACATGGATGGTGTATAGAGAGGAGAGGAGTCTGTATATTGTGTACTCTCCATATATATAGTATATACATGGACAGTGTATAGAGAGGAGTCTGTATATTGTGTAATCTCCATATACATAGTATATACAGGGACAGTGTATAGAGAGGAGAGGAGTCCATATATTGTGTACTCTCCATATATATAGCAAAAAAGAGGGGGGGGGGGGACTTTAGATGAGGTGGGTGGGGTAGAGCCAGACAAAACCATATACATATGTAAAAAATTGTATTCTTTATTAGACCAAAGATAAGGCATGGATCAACCCATATAAAGGCATAATAGCACATTGGCATATAAAATACAAAGTATCAACATACATATTGAGGATAGTCACCAACATGACACAGAAAGTAAATATTATACATCACAGTCTCCCAAATGGAGTAGGCATAACATTATATCAGGTTGGTAGAGCAATAAAAACCATCTAGAATCATAAATATGAGATGGATGCATCAAAATAAGCTCGACAACGGTTCGTGGACTTCTATCCACTCATCAGGAGCAAGGGCATCCATATACTAAAAAGGGGATAAAAAAATCACCATTATAGTTTGATATAACCACAGCCTGGAGGGGTAGAGGGATTAAGGATGATGATGAACAAATAAAGAATCTCCCCTCTGCGCCCCATCCACAGACTATCTCCCCTCTGCACAACCCATCCACAGACTATCTCCCCTCTGCACAACCCATCCACAGACTATCTCCCCTCTGCACAACCCATCCACAGACTATCTCCCCTCTGCACAACCCATCCACAGACTATCTCCCCTCTGCACAACCCATCCACAGACTATCTCCCCTCTGCACAACCCATCCACAGACTATCTCCCCTCTGCACAACCCATCCACAGACTATCTCCCCTCTGCACAACCCATCCACAGACTATCTCCCCTCTGCACAACCCATCCACAGACTATCTCACCTCTGCACAACCCATCCACAGACTATCTCCCCTCTGCACAACCCATCCACAGACTATCTCCCCTCTGCACAACCCATCCACAGACTATCTCACCTCTGCACAACCCATCCACAGACTATCTCACCTCTGCACAACCCATCCACAGACTATCTCCCCTCTGCACAACCCATCCACAGACTATCTCCCCTCTGCACAACCCATCCACAGACTATCTCCCCTCTGCACAACCCATCCACAGACTATCTCACCTCTGCACAACCCATCCACAGACTATCTCACCTCTGCACAACCCATCCACAGACTATCTCTCTGCCCCTCCACATGTCACCTCTGCACCCCTATCTACAGCTCCCCTTAATCCATAGCTCCCCCCACAGCTCTCACTGTGCCCAATCTAAATCCCCCCATCTTCATCCCCAGCTCTGATAACTGCAGAACAACCTCAGCGTCTCCACAGCTGTCTCTCTGCACAGCCACCCCTCCCAACTTCCTCCCCCTTCCCCTTCGCAGCTCTCTCTCCTCTTCATAGTTTATAGCACACAGGTTATCTTCACTGCAATAAAACAGTGCAGCCAGCTCTGTTCTGTTAGGTAGAATATTCTTTTTGTTTACAAAAGTTTTATTGGAAGATTCAGTACAATAGAGTTACAGGGTCATGGTGGTTAAGACAGTTGAGTACAAAATAATGTATACCAGAGACAATATACCGTATGATTTGTGTAGTACATAAATGAGAGGCAAGTGAAAATATTATAACAACGAGGGGGGTGTAAGCAATCTATATAATAGAGTATAATAAATTTCAGTCACGAGACCATAAAGACCACTTTTCATCAAAAGTATGCATACTGTCATGTAGGGTATGATAAATTCTTTCTGAGAGATTGAGCATATCCATTCTAGACAGGACCTGAGTCCAGGGTAAGTTTTGGGATTTCCAGTTTAGAGCTATCATCCATTGGATAGAACTAATTAGGGAGTGGGTCAGTCTTATACAAGAAATAGGTATGTCAGGAATTGTTGCATACAGTATACATATTTGTGGTGTGAGGTTGATTTTTTTTTTTGCTATAGATTCTATTTTGTTTGCTGCAGCATTCCATATAGGCTCTAGGTATACACAGTCCCAAAATATATGAAGGTATGTGCCAGGTACATTGCAGCCCCTAAAACAGTTAGGAGAGGCAGTAGGATAGAAGGAGTGGATTTTCGAGGGTGTCAGGTATAATCTAGAGAATAGTTTCATTGGCGACTCCCTAAATGAAGCTGCAATATTACACTTACGGAGGTTATCTGTCATGGCGTTCCATGATTTTAAGGGGATAGAAATGTCTAAATCAACTTCCCATTGCAACATTGGGCCAGACTTTTCGGGTAATATTGTATCGTTAAGATGTCTATAAATTATAGAAATCAGGCCTTTGTCCCTTGGGGAGTTTAGACAGATGTGCTCAAATAAGGTCGTTTGAGATTGAATGTTTAATGAGTAGTGCTCTGTGTAGAAGTGTCTAATCTGGAGATAATTTGTGAGTTCGGAAGATGGAAAGTTGTATTTAGATTGAAGTGTGTGGAAGGGAATGAATGTTTTGAATGGGAGTAGTGATCTTAAGGTAGTCAGACCGCTGTTGCGCCAATGAGGGAATGAATTGTTATTGTTGTGGTTTTGGATAAGTCTGGGGTCCCCTAAAAAGGATGCCAGAGGGGGAGTGTCTGATGATAGTTTAAATGTTTTATTGATTTTAAGCCAAAATTGGAGAAGGTGGGCCACAATATTATTTAGTTTAAGGATTTTGTGGTGGGAGTTTAGGTTGGACCATAATAGGCCCTGTATAAAGTATGGAGAGATAGAGTTTGATTCAAAGTTTAGCCATGGGATGTTTGAGTTGGGGGCAAACCATTGGGCTATTTGTGTAAGTTTGGTTGCTATAAAATATTGCCAAATATTTGGAAGGCCAAGCCCGCCTTTATTTTGGGGTCTGAACATGAGAGAGTAGCTGCATCTAGGTTTCCTGTTAGACCAGATAAATTTATTAATTTCTCTTTGTAGAGCTTCAAGTCTGGTTTTGGGGACATTGATAGGTAATGAGCGGAAATAGTATAGAAGTTTGGGGAGAATCGTCATCTTGAAAGCGCATATTCTACCAAGAAGAGAGATGCGGTAAGAGGACCAAATTTTTAAAAGAGATCTAATATTTAAAAAAAGAGGTATGTAGTTGGTTTTATATAGAAGTTTGTGGTGGGATGTGATTTGGATACCCAGGTATCTAAATGAATTAGAGTACCATATGAAGTTGAAATTTTGCTGAAGGTTTGTGGTTAGATTAGGGGGCAGATTGATGGGCAGGGCTGAACATTTATTAATGTTAATACCTAAGCCTGATAGAGTGTGAAAAGAATTGAGCTCGGATATAAGGTTGGGTAAAGATATGAGAGGGTTAGTGAGGAATAGTAGGGCGTCATCTGCATAGAGACTTAGTTTGAATTCATTTGGGCCTTTACTATATCCATTGATGTCTGGGTTATTTCTTATAGCTTGGGCTAGGGGTTCTATTGCTAATGCGAATAGTAGGGGGGAAAGGGGGCAGCCCTGTCTGGTACCTCTACTTAGAGGAAAGAAGTCTGAGTTGTGGCCGGGGATTTTTATTCTGGTTTTAGGAAGGTGGTAGAGAGCATTAAATCCATGGATAAATTTATCTGTGATGCCAAACTTAGGGAGTAGATGGTTGAGATATGACCAGCTTACGCTATCGAAAGCCTTGTGTATGTCAAGGCTAAGAAGGCAGACCGGGCGGGAAGAGTGGTTGGCATCCTGTACTATGTTAGTAACAAGTCTTATGTTATCTGTGATCTGTCTGCCGGGAATGAACCCCGTTTGGTCGATGTGTATAAGGGAGGTGATGACTTTGGCCAATCTGTCAGCCAGGAGTCTTCCAAAAATTTTTAAGTCATTGTTGAGCACTGAGATAGGGCGAAAATTTTGGGGAAGGGTGTGATCCTTAAAAGGTTTAGGAATAAGGGATAGATTTGCTAGAAGCATATCATCTGGAAAATGGCCATCCATCAAAATGTGGTTGAATAATTTGGTTAATCTAGGGGCTAAAAGGGGAGCAAATTTTTTATAATATAGTGAGGAGAAACCATCTGGTCCCGGTGCAGTTGAGGTTTTCAGGGATTTAATTATATTGATGATCTCGGTGTCTGCACAGGGATCATTGAGGGAAGAGGCTTGTTGATCGTTGAGGGTGGGGAGATGTAATTTCTCAAGCCATTTAATTGAGGTGTGATGAGGTTGGGTTTGAGGGCCTGAGAGAAGATCTTTATAGAAGGAAGAGAATATGTCTAGAACCTCTTTGGGGTGCGTGACTAGGTTGCCTGATTGATTGCGTAGTTTGTATATATGAGGAGGTTTATGTTCTTGGTTAAGTTTTTTTGCGAACATAGTGGAAGTGGAGTTACCATGTAATAGAAATTTTGCCCTAGAAAATCTAAGAGATTTTTCAGTATCTGCTGATAGAATCGTATCTAAGGCTTGACGTTTGGATTGTATTAGTTTTGAGGTTTCAGGGGATGGGGATTGGTTCAGTTTAATATATAGAAGGTCTAGGTCTTTTGTAAGGCTTTTAATGTCAGAGAGTTTAGCTTTATTTTTTGCTGCAGCTATGCTAATTAGATGTCCCCTGATAACTGCTTTGTGTGCAGACCAGAGTGTAGTGGGGGAAATATCATTAGTTGAGTTATTCTTAAAGTACTCTTCAATGTATGTGGTTATATTTTGAATAGTGGATGGGTCAGATAAAATCGAATCGTTCAGACGCCAATTAAATGGGGTAGGGGCAAGACCAATATGAGAGGTTTCAAATTCAACCATGTCATGGTCAGACCATGGACAAGGGTGGATTCGGGCTCTTGATGAGTTTGCCAATAAAATGGGAGTAGTGAAAATGTAATCGAGCCTAGCGTAACAGTCATGTGGGTGGGAATAGTGAGTGAAAGCTTTAACTCCAATATTATGGGCTCTCCAGGAGTCTATTAGTTGGGATTTACTGAGTGATCGATTTATTGTTTTAGAAAATGCTTTCGTCGTAGGAGCGACTTTGCTTCTATCTAAGGAAGGATGAGCTGCCAGATTAAAGTCACCTCCTAATACTACATGGGGGGAGCTAAGACGATATAGGGTTTCAAAAAATTTGTTAAAAAATGATGTCTGGGCCTCGTTGGGGGCGTATATGGAGGCGATTGTGAGTGCGCGTTTGTTCAGTGTGCCTTTCAGAATAATGTATCTGCTGTCAATATCTTTATAAATGTGTTGTATCTCGAATACTATAGAGTTGCGGATAAAAATCGCAACCCCCTTGGATTTGTTGGAGAATGTGGTGAAATAAAGTTGGTTATATGTTTTATCGAAGTAGCACGGGTGGTTATCAGTAGAAAAATGAGTTTCTTGAAGGAGGATGATGTCTGCACCTAGTCTTTTATAATGTCTAAAAGCCTTTTTGCGTTTGTGTGGGGAATTGAATCCTTGAACATTGTGTGAAAATATATTAAGACCCATTTCTAATTGAGATAAACGCGTTGATTATTTTGGTTGGGTTTGGACAAAAATCGTGTGGAGAATGTAATAAATCTTGATATACATTGCGAGATATCCAGTTATTACTAATATCAAGATAACCAGTATAAACTACAAATACATCATATAATAAAAAGCTACAGTCTGGGTTGGTGAAACAACTGTATGGTAGGGGTTTGAATTTCTTTTGGTGTGTACCTGTAAAAAGGTATAGGTAGAATCTTCCAGAAATTTTTACAATTAGAATTAATGCCAACAGGGCAAAGAAAAATTGTAGGCTGTAATAAAACCTAGGGGGGCCACAGGACAGGGTGTCCTTCGACCTTGCAAATTTTAAAGGTGGACAAAAAAATGTCCTAGACTCACATGCAAAGCCTGCCACGGCATCCATAACAATGGAGGATCCGCACCAGGCCATGGATGGGAGCATGGGGGCAAACCAGCGACGGCGGATGAGCCAGGTAAAAGTTATATAACAGATTTTAAGGTGCAAAATTAATATAACTTTCTGAACAAAACCTCAAATGGAACCCAGCAGGTAAATTACATCCTGAGTTATAAACAATTATGTTTAGAGGAATAATAACAACTGCCTCAATAATAAACACTTAAGAAAGAATAATTGGGTATGGGGGAAGGGGAGGGGAGAAAAAAAAAAAAAAAAAAAAGTCTCTTGCAGTCTGGGTCCTTGTGGCTGTTGCAGGAGGGTTCCTGAGGAGAAGGATGTATAATGGTAGTCAGTTTAAATGAGATATTTTACAAGATTTTCATGCTTGGTCTTGGAAGGATTGGCGCCATCTTCTCTGTTCTCTTTGGTTGCGGCGGGAAGAAGGAGTGGACCATATGGGGGAAGAGCGGGGTGTAGCAGGAAGGCGATTCGGAGGTTCTGGTTGTAAAAGGCCTAATTTGATAAGAAGATCCTTTCCTTCAATGACGTTGTATACTGTATGTGTTGTACCATTATGGAGCACTAACAGTTTGAATGGGAAACCCCAGCGATATTTGATCCTGTTTGTTTGAAGGACTGTGGTGACTTCCTTCATCCTGCGTCTGCGGTCAAGGGTAGCTGGGGAGATATCAGGGTAGATTTGTAATCTGACGCCATCAAGCTCAATATTTGGAGTATTTCTGGATGCCCTCATGATATCCTCCTTCGTGAGAAAATCTTTCATGCATAATATTATATCGCGTGGGGGTTTGTCAGGGGGTGGTTTGGGGCGAAGAGCTCTATGAATCCTATCGCAGGTGAAAGCCGATATGGGCCTGTCTGGCAAAAGCATGTGGAAGACTCTAGACACTGCAGGGTATAGATCAGTGGTGGATTCAGGGATCCCACGCACTCTAATATTGCTTCTGCGATTTCGATTGTCCAAATCCTCCACGTGTGCCTGCATAAAGGAGAAGCTGTCTGCAAGAGTCTCATAGTCCCTCCTGAGGTCACTGTGTGCAAGGGAGAGTTCGTCATGTTTCGTTTCTAGCACATCTGTCCTGCTTCCTATGCTGGCAATCTCCTGTGTCAGGGCATTGGTTGATTTGTGCAGTTCAAGTTGTATTTTGGCAGCCAGTTTCTCATAGATGGCTGAAAGACTGTCATCAAGGTCAGCTTTAGTCAGGGGCATGTTGTACTCACATTCATTGTTAGACCGCATATGTGACGGTGTGGGGCTGTTAGATGCAGCCTGTGAGCAAGCGCCACTCTGGGGCATCTTCCCTTGCTGTTGTTCCTTGTTAGGCTGCGTGTGTGACTGTGTGGAGCTGTTAGAGGCAGCCTGTGAGCCGGCGCCATTTGGGGACATCTTCCCCTGCTGTTGTTCCAGGCCGAGGAGGTAGTTTGTTAACGAGTGTCCGGAGCTCTGTTTGCTCCTCCTTCTGCTCGATCTCATGCACCGCTATGTTCCCCAGGGGTGCTAGAGTATTTGGGTCGGTTTTTAGGCGAAATAGCCCTGGGAATCAAGCCTGGCGATCCCGGTCAGACGGAGCTCTCAGCAGACACGTCTGTCCCGCATCGCGCCGTGCATGCGCCCCCAGGTAGAATATTCTACTGTGCAGTCTCCTCTGTGCAGCTTCACCTGTCAGATCATCAGTGTACACAGAGCGAGGAGGACTTTCACAGCTGCTACACAGATCTGACAGGCAGTAGGGGGGACAGAAGATACCTCTGGAAGCCCCAGAAGACAAAACTTGTGGCATCTGGACCCGGGGCACCTATTAATAGATGTGGGGAAGGTGTCCTGGGCGCCAGCGTAAGCACACAGCTGGTGGAGGAAGTAATATAGAAAACTTCCTCTACCGGCTTCAGTGTTGAGTGACAGCCTGGAAAGAAGAGGGCTGCCATAGGTGGCGAAACGCCGTTCCGCCCCGTTCTGGCTAAAAAAAAGCCCTGCCCATATGTATACTGGCCCATTTGCCCCACCTTACTATACACCACTCTCATAGCCCCCGCTATAACTACCAAAAATTAGTCTGACACCAAAAGTTGGGAAAACTGGCCGTTGTACGGCCCCTTTATTAAAGTGAACAAATAATTTAACAATATAAGCAAAACAAGGCATAATCTTTTTTGGTTGCCAATCCTTGGAGGCACTACCTATCAAAATCTTTTTACCTTATATCTGCTTAAACACTTTCCCTGGTCCCTGCCGCATTGCACCGACTTGGGGACGACCACCTTCAGCAGATATACCATTCTCACTTCCCAGTTAATCCACCATAACTGGCATTCCCCAGGGACCCATACCTCAGATGTGTCCCCACCTATCAAATTCCAGGAGTCTATTTACCAATGCTTCCAAAGACCCAACCATACCTCGTAAAAGTAAAACATACAAAATAATGACAACACACACACCATTACCAAAGCTCAAAACATGTAGGGCGGGCGGGAACGTTTCCTCTCCTCGAGTGCTGACTGGAAGCTGTTCCCTCCCCTTCCCTCTCCTACCCCTCCTATTTCAGTGGGACTCCTACAGGGTGCCTTTGTTTCTCAGTTTGGGCGCCCTGGGGACCCCACTGACACTCGATCCAGAGAGCAACACTTCCTTTTTGTGTGATATATCAATTTTTACTTGTGTCGCCCGCCCTGGGTCTCTCCACCCCCCCCTTTCCCCCCTCTTGACCTACACAGTTGAAATCCTGTGATACTGTAATGTTGGTAGCATTGTAACCTTACGCTTATGCCTTAGCATATATTATGTGCTTTTTCAATGATTGTATCTTCTACGTTCTATCATTTGTTTGGTTTTCTTTTTCTTCTTGTATTTCTGTGAATAAATGTAATACACAATTTAAAAAAAATAATAATAATAATTTTACTATGATTATGATTATTAATATCGCCCAAATCGCCCCCTCCGCTCCTCCCAGGACCAATTTTTTTTTGTTTTTGTACATCTCCCCCCAGGCAGTGCCTAGCCCCCTATGCCCTTAGTGTGTAGGTCCCTTGGCTATCAGCCCAGAAAATAACCAGAACTGTTTTTTTTTTTACTATTTTGCCCTCATTCAATGGGGTTCAGATTCTACACTCAAACTTTAGTCATTCTTGGTGAACCCCTCTTAAACCGAACTTGGGGACATTTGTCCCATCCCTACACAGGACACCCGTGTGTATGAGGACTAGGGATGAGCCGAACACCCTCCGGTTCGGTTCGCACCAGAACCTGCGAATGGACCGAAAATTCGCACGAACGTTAGAACCCCATTGACGTCTATGGGACTCGAACGTTCAAAATCAAAAGTGCTCATTTTAAAGGCTAATTTGCATGGTATTGTCCTAAAAAGGGTTTTGGGACCCGGGTCCTACCCCAGGGGACATGTATCAATGCAAAAAAAAACTTTTAAAAACGTCCGTTTTTTTTTCGGGAGCAGTGATTTTAATGATGCTTAAAGTAAAAAAAAAAAAGTGAAATATTCCTTTAAATATCGTACTTGGGGGGTGTCTATAGTATGCCTGTAAAGTGGCGCGTGTTTCCCGTGTTTAGAACAGTCCCTGCACAAAATGTAATTTTTAAAGGAAAAAAACTAATTTAAAACTGCTTGCGGGTTTAATGTAATGTCGGGTCCTGGCAATATGGATGAAAATCAGTGAGACAAACGGCATGGGTACCCCCCAGTCCATTACCAGGCCCTTTGGGTCTTGTATGGATATTAAGGGGAACCCCGTACCCAAATTAAAATAAGGAAAGGTGTGGGGCCACCAGGCCCTATATACTCTGAACAGCAGTATACAGGCGGTGCAAACAAGACAGGGACTGTAGGTTTGTTGTTAAGTAGAATCTGTTTGTAATTTTGAACGGGTACATTTTTAGCGTGTTTCACCTCACTTTTTGTCCCAATGACAAATGTTTTTTGAAAATTTGGGTTTTTTTGTGGAACAAGGATTGGAAAGCATCAGTGGAAAGGAGAAATGTTTTTCCCATATTAACTCTTATAGGAGAGAATTTCCCTTCCTAGGGGTAGATTTCATCTCACTTCCTGTTGTCTCCTTCCGTTTGCAAGTAGGAGTCGTTTGTAAGTTAGATGTTTGAAAGTAGGGGCCTGCCCTATATACTCAGCAGAAATTTGGGCCTTAGGTGTTGTTGTGGCCACAACACTGCAAGCCCTCACAGGGCCCTGCTGTGAAATATTAGATCAAGAATTGTAATTACATGCCCCTGTTGAACAAGGGCAGAAAAATTGGGCCTTTGGTGGTGGTGGTGCTGGTGCCACAACACTGTAAGTCCTCACTCGCTCTTGGTGGGTGCAGAAATGGGCCCTGCTGTGAAATATTAGATCAAGAATTGTAATTACATGCCCCTGTTGAACAAGGGCAGAAAAATTGGGCCTTCGGTGGTGGAGGTGCTGGTGCCACAACACTGTAAGTCCTCACTCGCTCTTGGTGGGTGCAGAAATGGGCCCTGCTGTGAAATATTAGATCAAGAATTGTAATTACATGCCCCTGTTGAACAGGGGCTGAAAAATTAGGCCTTAGGCACTAGTGCTGGTGCCACAACACTGCAACCCCTCATAGATACTCTAGTTGGAACGCAGAAATGAGCCCTGCTGCAAAGTATTGCATCAAAAATTGTAATAACACGCCCCTGTTAAACAGGGGCTGAAAAATTGGGCCTTAGGCACTGGTGCTGGTGCCACAACACTGCAACCCCTCACAGATACTCTAGTTGGAACGCAGAAATGAGCCCTGCTGCAAAGTTTTGCATCAAAAATTGTAATTACAGGCCCCTGTTAAACAGGGGCTGAAAAATTGGGCCTTAGGCACTGGTGCTGGTGCCACAACACTGCAACCTCTCACAGATACTCTAGTTGGAACGCAGAAATGAGCCCTGCTGCAAAGTATTGCATCAAAAATTGTAATTACACGCCCCTGTTAAACAGGGGCAGAAAAATTGGGCCTTAGGCACTGGTGCTGGTGCCACAACACTGCAACCCCTCACAGATACTCTAGTTGTAACGCAGAAACGAGCCCTGCTGCAAAGTATTGCATCAAAAATTGTAATTACAGGCCCCTGTGAAACAGGGGCTGAAAAATTGTGCCTTAGGCACTGGTGGTGGCGCCCAGAACCAAAAATGTTCTTACAAGCTATCAGCGTGATGATTGAGGAGGAAGAGGATAATTACTCAGGGATAGTCACTCAGCATCAGCATAGGCAGTCTTTGAAGGGATCTGAGATTTCAAAAAAAATTATTCGGTTACATCAGCATCAGGTGCTTGGTAGCTGGTGGTGATCCAAGACTGATTCATTTTTATGAAGGTCAGTCGATCGACCGAGTCGGTGGACAGACACTGTGATCGGTTACAAAGCCTCCAGCAGCACTGAATGTGCGTTCTGAAAGAACGCTGGATGCAGGACAGGCCAGTAGCTCAATTGCATACTGTGCAAGCTCTGGCCAGTGATCCATCCTCAAGACCCAGTAACCCAGAGGATTTTCGGTGGGAAAGGTGTCCAAGTCAGATCTTGCCCCTAGGTATTCCTGCACCATGTAAAACAGACGCTGGCGATGGTTGCTGGAACCGATCATACCTTGGGGCTGCGGACCAAAAAATTGTCTGAACGCATCGGTCAGACGGCCACCTTCTCCACCGCTCCTTCTTTGACTGACCGAAGCCTCAGCAACACGTTGTCCAGAAACAGGAGTTTGTAACCTCCCAGTCTCTGGGAACGCGTTGCACAGACATTTCTGCAAGGCCTCCCGAAGATGTTTCATCCTCTGCTTCCTCTGCCATGGCAAGATAAGGTCCGCAACCTTACCCTTGTAACGTGGATCAAGGAGGGTTGCCAGCCAGTATTGGTCCTTCTCCTTGATACCACGAATACGAGGATCCTTACGCAGGTTTTGCAGGATCAGGGAGGCCATGCAGCGTAGGTTTGCTGAGGCATTCGGTCCGGAGTCCGCTGGGTCACTAAGGACGACATGGTCCTTAGCCACCTCCTCCCAGCCACGTACAAGTCCATGTGTTTCTTGGGACTGATCCCTTAAAGACTGCTGCTGATTCTGAGTGCCAGGCTCCACCTCCATACTGACACAATCTTCCTCCTCCTCCTCCTCCTCCTCGTCCTCTTCCTGTGTGATCGGCGGGCATGCAGGAACACTGTCTGGATAAAGGGGGCCTTGAGAGCTAAGGAAGTCCTCCTCTTCCTGCCTCTGTTCTGCCTCAAGTGCCCTGTCCATTATTCCATGCAGCGTGTGCTCCAACAGGTGGACAAGGGGGGACAGTGTCACTGATGCATGCACTGTCACTGCTCACCATCCTCGTGGCCTCCTCAAATGGTGACAGGACAGTGCATGCATCCCTGATCATGGCCCACTGGCGTGGGGAAAAAAACCAAGCTCCCCTGACCCTGTCCTGGTGCCATAGTCGCACAAGTACTCATTGATGGCCCTCTGCTGCGTGTGCAGCCGCTGCAGCATGGCCAACGTTGAGTTCCACCTGGTGGGCATGTCACAGATTAGGCGGTTCTTGGGCAGGTTAAACTCCTTTTGGAGGTCCGTCAGCCGAGCACTGGCATTATATGACCGGCGGAAATGCACACAGACTTTCCTGGCCTGCCTCAGGACATCCTGTAAGCCCGGATACCTGCCCAAGAACCGCTGCACCACCAAGTTAAGGACGTGAGCCAAACAGGGCACATGGGTCATTTGTCCCTGTAGGAGGGCAGAGAGGAGGTTGGTGCCATTGTCGCAAACCACCATTCCTGCCTTAAGTTGGCGTGGCGTCAACCACCTCTGAACCTGCCCCTGCAGAGCTGACAGAACCTCTGCCCCAGTGTGGCTCCTGTCCCCCAAGCACACCAGCTCAAGCACTGCATGGCATCTTTTGGCCTGCATACTTGCGTAGCCCCTTGAACGGCTACGGAGCACCGCTGGTTCTGAGGACAAAGCACAGGAAGAGGCCATGGAGGAAGAAGAAGAGGAGGGGGTGGAGGAGAGAGGTGTGTCACAATCATTAGCATTTTGGAGGTGTGGTGGCGGAACAACCTCCAACACTACTGCACCTTGTCCTGCATCCTTCCCAGCTGCCAGCAGAGTCACCCAATGCGCCGTGAAACTTAGGTAACGTCCTTGTCCATGCCTGCTGGACCATGAGTCAGCGGTAATATGCACCTTACCGCTGACCGCCCTGTCCAGCAAGGCATGGACATCGCCTTCCACATGCCGGAAGGCAATTTTTTAAAATCTAATTTCTTCATCAGTTTAGGCCAATATTTATTCTGATACATAGTCTTAGTAAAAAAAATCCCAATGAGCATATATTGATTGGTTTGCGCAAAAGTTATTGCGTCTACAAACTATGGGATATATTTATGGAATTTTTATTTATTAATTTTTGTACTAGTAATGAGCAATTTTAGCAGGACTCTGATGTTGTGGTGGACAAATCCGAACATGGGTTTGACTCGAACAGGAAGCTCATCCCTAATGAGGACTAAGGAAACCAATAACCTCTGCTAATTGAGAAATGTTTATTTAGAAGAGTAAATATACACAGTAAAAGGAGATTGGTGTTATAGGGATGTGTCTGGTATGAGGGTTGTAAATACTACCTTTGACCTAAAATGAATGATCCATATCTCCAGAGCACATTTCCAGCATGTCATGGGACAAGTGTCTTCTGGGGAAAATTGTAAAATCACAAGGAGATTATCTGGTCAGCCAATCGGCTTCCTCCACACGTTAGTAAATGAAGGAAAAGAGATGTATCCAGGGAGTAATGTGCATTTCAAAAAGCAATAAATATAGAAGAGTGAAGGTTAATCCCAGGTTGGTAAACTGTAACATTAAGATTCATAATAACTACTTAGGGACAGGAAGGTTTTACCCCTTAATGCGATACGGCACTGTGCTATTTTAGCTGACAATTGTGCGGTCGTGCTACACTGGACCCAAATAAAAGTAATGTCCCTTTTTTCCCACAAATAGAGTTTTCTTTTGGTGGTATTTAATCACCTCTGCGGTTTAAATTTTTTGTGTTATAAACAAAAAAGACTGACAGTTTAAAAAAAAACCTATATTTTTTACTTTCTGCTATAAAACATATCTAATATATATTTTTTTAAATCTAATTTCTTCATCAGTTTAGGCCAATATTTATTCTGATACATAGTCTTGGTAAAAAAAATCCCAATGAGCATATATTGATTGGTTTGCGCAAAAGTTATTGTGTCTACAAACTATGGGATATATTTATGGAATTTTTATTTATTAATTTTTGCACTAGTAATGAGCAATTTTAGCAGGACTCTGATGTTGTGGTGGACAAATCTGACACCTAACTGCCACTTTTGACACTTTTTTGGGAACCAGTGACATTATGACAGTAATCAGTGCTAAAAATATGCACTGTCACTGTACGAATGACACTGGCTGGGAAGGGGTTAACATCAGGGGCGTTCAAAGGCTTACGTGTGTTCCCTGTCTGTGCTTTCTTACTGTGGGGGGATGGGCTCACTGCATGGACACAGAGATCACCAGGAACACAAGATCACAGTGTCCATGCCTGATAGGGCGCCAGTCTCCCTTATTTACATTGGCCATTCTATCTCTCTGGGGAGCTATCGCAGGTGGCTGGTGGACATTGTGTCCCCTGGACCCACTGATTGGCTCCCCCTGTGGCCAATGAGCACCGCCCAGTAGCTAGTGCACGAAACAATGTACTGGTATCGTCTGGTATGGATTTTAAGTGGAACCCCATGCCAAAATAAAAACAAATGGCATGGGGTCCCCCAAAATCCATACCAGACTCTTATCTGAGCATGCAGCCTGGTAGGTCGGAAAGCTGACTGGAAAGGATAGGGGAGGGCACAAGTCAGCGCCCCCACTCCTGAACCATACCAGGTCACATGCCCTCAACATGAGCTTAACATAAAGTGTTCAACACAACCTGATGTTGGGTCTCCTGCTATAATCTGTTTACTAAGGTGTCTTTCTGTCATGGTATCATTTCTTCATTGTGTGCCTCCTACGTGTGAATTACCATTGGTAATTGGGTCACCTATTGTTTCTGTCTGTCTGATCATCTCTCGGAGATGTGATTAGTATTCTGTCTATTTTACCTTGTTACTGAGCCATTGTAGGATGTTTTTGTGTTTATGTTGGCTGTTTATGTTGGCTGTTTATTACTGTTTACAGTTTGCATTGTTTAGGATAATGTGATAAAGCTCTTACCTGATTTTGTGTGGTGTATATATTCTGTATGAATTTACAATAAAGTCAGATCCTGTTTGCACCTAAGCTAGCGTCATCTAGTTCTTGGGTGCAATGCTCAGATATAATACCTGGTCCCTGGCTCCAGAGTGGAGGACGCTGTATCTTGGTGGAAGCACCCAAGTGGGGTGCCAAGTGGTCTGTCACAACCCCCTCCCAGGGCATTGAGTGTCACCCCCAGGACATTGTGTGTCCCAGGGTATTATGTGTCACCCATCACCACCCACAGCATTGTGTGTCACCCATTCCCACCCACAACATTGCGTGTTACTCATGTCCACCTGCAGCATTGCGTGTCAAAAGGCCCGGACTGGGACCAAAAATAGGCCTGGGCATTTTGGATTGAGCAGCCCATGACATGTTAACCAGCCCCCTCCCCACTCTCCAGCCTGACAGATCCCCAAGAGAAGGGAGGGGGGAACATGGCAGAAGTGTGGGGGAGGCAAGGGGGGCCAGGAAAAAGCATGGGGGGGTGGGGAGCACAGGGAGGCAGCAGAGAGCATGGGGAGATGGAGAGCACTGTAGGGCAGTAGAGAGCATGGGTGGAGGTGGAGAGCACAGGGGGCAGTGGAGAGAGCATGGAGGATGTGAAGAGCACAGAGGGGCGTCGGAGAGCATGGGGGGATGTGGATAGCACAGGGGGGCGGCGGAGAGCATGGGGGGATTTGGAGAGCACAGGGGGCGGCAGAGAGCATGGGGGGATTTGGAGAGCACAGGGGGGAAGCGGAGAGCACAGGGGGATATGAAGAGCACGGGGGGCAGTGGAGAGCATGGGGGATGTGAGGAGCACAGGGGGTGGTGGAGAGCATGGGGGATGTGGGGATCATGGGGGTTGGCGGAGAGCATGGAGGGAGGTGGAGAGCACGAGGGGTCAAAACCCCCTCCTAGGGCATTGAGTGTCACCCCCAGGACATTGTGTGTCCCAGGGTATTACGTGTCATCTATCACCACCCATAGCATTGTGTGTCACCCATTCCCACCCACAACATTGCGTGTTACTCATGTCCACCTGCAGCATTGCATGTCAAAAGGCCAGAACTGGGACCAAAAATAGGCCCGGGCATTTTGAATTGAGCAGTCCATGACATGTTAACCAGCCCCTTCCACACTCTCCAGCCTGACAGATCCCACGAGAGAGGGGAGGGGGGAACCCGGCAGAGGTGTGGGGGGAGGCGAGGGGGGACCAGGAAAAAGCATGGGGGTGGAGAGCACAGGGAAGAACCTTAAAAATATTGGGTGGGGTGAGAGCACAGGGGAGAGGCAGAGAACACAGGGAGGAAGAGGAGAGCACAGGAGGGCAGTGGAGAGCATGGGGGTTTTGGAGAGCACAGGGGGGTGTGGAGAGCACAGGGGGGAAGTGGAGACCACAGGGGGGTGACAGAGAGCATGGAGGGATGTGGAGAGCATGGGAAAGGTGGAGAGCACAGGGGGCGGTGGAGAGCATGGGGGGAGGTGGAGAGCATAGGGGGGTAGCAGAGAGCATAGGGGGATGTGGAGAGCACAGGGGGCAGCAGAGAGCACGGGGGGCAGCGGAGAGCATGGGGGGGGATGTAGAGAGCACAGGGGGCAGTGGAGAGCATGGGGGATGTGGAGAGCATGGGGGAGGTGGAGAGCACAGGGGGGTGGTGGAGAGCATGTGGGGAGGTGGAGAGCACAGGGGGGCGGTGTAGATCATGGGAGGATGTGGAGAGCACAGGGGGCAGCGGAGAGCATGGGGGATGTGGAGAGCACAGGGGGGCTGGCGGAGAGCATGGGGGAATGTGAAGAGCACAGGGGGTTAGTGGAGAGCATGGGGGATGTGAAGAGCACAGGGGGGTAGTGGAGAGCATGGGGGATGTGAAGAGCACAGGGGGGGTGGCGGAGAGCATGGGGGGATGTGGAGAGCACAGAGGGAGGCAGAGAGCATGTGGGGATGTGGAGAGCACAGGGGGAAGTGGAGAGCATGGGGGGATATGAAGAGCACAGGGGGGGCAGTGGAGAGCATGGGGGATGTGAAGAGCACAGGGGGGCAGTGGAGAGCATGGGGGGATGTGGCAAGCACAGGGGGGCAGAGAGCATGGGGGAGGTGAAGAGCACAGGGGGGCAGTGGAGAGCATGGGGGGATGTGGAGAGCACAGGGGGGTGGCGGAGAGCATGGGGGAGGTGGAGAGCATGAGGGGGCAATGAGTATGGGTGGGGTGGGGAGCCCGGGGGGGCAGCAAAAAGAAGCAGGATAGGAGGAGCAGTGGGGGTGGCTGCATATAGAACAATCATTCTCTTCATCTTCCTCCTGCAGTCTCGGAATGCCTGATTCTCCTCTACTTCTCGCAGGCATCCCGAGACTGCAGGAGGAAGATGGAGAGAATGATTGTTCTATATGCAGCCGCCCCCACTGCTCCTCCTATCCAGGTTACAGGGGGGGCTGCATTCACGTTTTCTGTCATCCGGCTCTAAGGTGTCTGCAGCAGGTGTCTGCTCTAGCTCCTCCCCCCTTTGCGGTCACGCCTCCGGCACCGACAGCTGACCTATACGGGTGGCCGTGTGGCCGCGGAGAGGCCAAAGGTGTCTCATCTAGCTCCTCCCCTTCATGTTTCTGTCCCACCGGCACCAATGTCTAAACTTAACTGGCAGCTGGGCGGCCGCGGAGAGGCTGGGTGAGTGGCTCGGGCTCAAAGAGTAGCCCAGCTGCCTTGGGCCCCACAAGGACTTGCAGCCTGGCGGCCCCAGCCCACCGGGCGAGTGCCTAGTTTGCCCTATGGCCAATCCGGGCCTGCGTCTCACCCATTCCCACCTGCAGCATTGCGTGTCACCCATCCCCACCCGCAGCATTAGGTGTCACCCATTCCCCCAGCATAGCATTAAGTATTACCAACCCCCCAGCACAGCATTACATGTCTACCTGTAACGACACCCCGAGTATGAAAGAGGTTAAAGCCGTTTAGTACATTCCATTTCCGAACACAAAGGCAGCTACCGAACACTTCAATCAGCCAAACACCCTGTGCCCAAAAGGGACTCCCGTCACACTACCCATCCCCCCTCCACTGAGCATTACCTGTCACCCATCCTCCCACAAACATTACCTGTCACCCATCCTCCCACAAACATTACCTGTCACCCATCCTCCCACAAACATTACCTGTCACCCATCATCCCACAAACATTACATGTCACCCATCCCCCCGCACAGAATTATGAGTAGTCATGCACCCCCTTGCACAGAATTATGAGTAGTCATGCACCCCCTTGCACAGAATTATGAGTAGTCATGCATCCCCCCGCACAGAATTATGAATAGTCATGCACCCCCCCTTGCACAGAATTATGAGTAGTCATGCACCCCCCTTGCACAGAATTATGAGTAGTCATGCACCCCCCGCACAGAATTATGTTTCACCCCTCCCCCACCCATCCCACCTCAGAGCATTACATGTCACACACACCCCCAGCATAGCTTGTGTGGTGTGAACACCGGTTACATACTGTACATGTAAAACTTATGTCGGGAGATTTGTTTCATCTCTGTGTATCATCTGAGGCTGTTCATATCACTGGGGATATGGAGGGTTTACATCCACTTTAAGGCAAATCAATTGCCCTTAACCACATACCGGAAGATTGAAATCTAAGACCAACAAACTCATACCGACGGGCCTCTAATTCTAATTTCAGACCAACTACCTAAAATATCTCCCCCTACCTTTCCCTTTCCCCCTCTCTCCCCCCTTACCTTTTCCTTCCCTCCAACCCTTACCTCCCCTAAAGGTCTTTCATTTATACAACACACTTGGTCTATAGATAGTAGAGTCTCCTTTGCTGATATCATTGAACATTGAACTTGGTAACTCAGATTACACTTAGGAGACTTTATCTAAAAGGTGATATCGCACTGATTTCAGCATTCCTTGCTTGCACAGGGGAAGATTTATTATCATCTATTCCTTCCCCCGTCATGCCTGATCCAAGCTTCAACGCATACCTCATGGTCCTTGACCAGCAGGCTGAAGGAGGGGAATTAAACTGAATATAAGCACTTTTTAGATACACTTTATTTTTGTAGATGCTCTATTCATGTGATCTCACCACTCTCTTTAAAGTGATTGTAATTTTTTTTTTAAAATAACAAACATGTCATACTTACCTGCTCTATGGAAGGGGTTTTACACAAAGCGGTCCCAATGCTCCTTTTCTAGGGTCCCCTGGCAACGCTCCTGGCTCCTCCTCCTCATTTCATGCCCCCACAGAGAGCCACATTCCCTGGGGGCACCCGTGCGGGCACACTACTGAGTCCTGCCGCTGCGTCCATTGACACAGACAGCAGGACTGGGCCCTGACCCCCCCCCCCTCGTGTCACTGGATTTGATTGACAGCAGCAGGAACCAATGGTTCCCGCTGCTATCAATCTATCCAGTGAGGATCTGAGACAGCGGCTGGAGATGCTGAGCTCATGCTCGTCGCTGGAACGGGTTCAGGTAAGAAAATGGGGGGGAGTCTGGGGGGGAGCTGCAGCACAGAAGGGTTTTCACCTTAATGCATAGAATACAAACCTTGAGACTTTACAACTCCTTTAAGACCTGAAGGTAAATGATGCCATATTAAGCAACGAGGATATAGACTTATTCTAAAATACTCTGATTGTTAGCTGACACATATTTTTCTCTGTATAAGATCTGACTAACTGAGCAATTGCAAAAATCCCACAATAGATTGATTTAGCTAATGAGGTCATCATGTGTGCGTGATCGATTCCATTATAGTGTTTATAAGACAATACTATCTCATATCTTGCAGGGATCTCTGTCTCTCCCAGCCCAGGTTTCATCTCGCTGAGATCCAAACTCAAACTTGAAGCAGTTGTATCCCCGCTTGGGGATTATTACCTACAGGTAAGTCTATAATAAAGTCTATAATAAGGCTTACCTGTTGGTAAAAAGAATATCTCCTAAACTTGCACGGTTTAGAGGATATTGACCCTGCATGCAGCCGCTGACATCAAAGGTGCACGTCATGTGCTCTGAAGGTCCGACGTATACTGCCAGAACTTCAGAGCTCCTTGCCGGAATGAGGGGCTGCAACGCGCATGCTCAGGAGTGACGTCATCAAGGCTCTGGCCACTCACAGCGCCTGAGCCAGGGATCCCAGAAGAAAAGTTGAGGGAACATGTCAGCTCCCTTAGCGGTGACCAGGCACCGCTGCAGGGCTTCGTTCCAAGCTAAGTATTTCATAATGTGCTAGTCCATTTCCCCTCACTTTCCCCCTTTCCCACCCTCTCACCCCCTCTCTCCCCGATCCCCCTTTTTTTTTTTTTTACCTCTTCTCAGTCTCCGCTACCACTTCATCACCACTGAAACCAGAATCACCTATATACTACTCTCCCTCAAAACCTCCCCGTTCATATCTGTGAGAGATAACTGTATATCACTTTTTTCTCTTTACAAGTCAAAGCCACGCCACATGGAGAGCATGTCGCATACACGCTCCACTACTGAACCCCCCACACTCAAAGTGGTCTCACTGAACATAAAGGGTCTCAGTATCCCAGAAAAATGCAGCCAGGTCATCGATATAATGCATACAATCGAACATTGTGTTTCTACAGGAAACCCACTTTCGAACAAATAAGATCCCTAAGATTGCAAATCATCTATTCCCTACATTTTACCATGCCACCAACCCACTCGCAAAGACCAAAGGGGTTTAAATCCTAATCTCAAAAAACTATGACTGGCAACTCACAGGCTCACTTATGAAAGCAAAAGGCAGATACATCTTTCTAAAGGGTCAAATCCAAGGCCGACCTATAACCTTAGCCAACATCTACAGTCCCAACTCACGCAAATCGGCTTTTTTAGGACTCTCTCATAATTCCTCGCAGATTTTCAATCAGGTTTGTCCATCCTTGGGGGGGACTTCAATGTTGTGTTGTTCCCAATTCTAGACACCTCTACTGGTGCAGCATCACTGCCGTATAAAACCATTCAGCAAATCATTATACAAATTCACTATCTACTTTTACATGATACATGGTATACCCTCCATCCTAACGATAAAGACTATACTTTTTCCTCTGCTCCACACATCAAATACTCTTCAATCGATTACTTATTCTTATCCCAAAAAGACCTCCCTTTCCTGTCCAATGCTACTATTGAATCAATGCTCCTGTCAGATCATCACCCAATCACGATGACCCTGATGTTGTCAGCAGTGGCGGTGCATCCATTAGGGGCCCCGCCCCCTCTCTCCAGCCACCTCCTCTGTGTATAATGGATAGATTCATGCATAGCATGTAGTCACCCCCTATTCAGGCGCCGGCCCCTTTTCGGACGTCTGAATTACGCCTGAATTACAGCAGTGGGTGGTGTTTTTGAAGCACCCGATTAGAGCCATAGGCTTCAAAAAAGGTGACCTGCGAGCGCAAAGCATTGTGCTTGCAGTTCACCCAGGTGTGTTAGAAAAGCGAATGAATATTCACTTTCCTAACACTGCACCGCCTCTCAGCCAATCAGGTCTGTTACCCGTCACCTGATTGGCTGAAAGGACAGGCACTACGATTGGCCACCTATCGAGAGGACGGGGAGGAGATGCATGAAGGACACAGGAGCCTCTGCAAGGTCTCACCACTCGCCGCCGTCACCATCTGCCTGACCAAGACATGGTAAGTGTCCGGCACATGGAGAGCGTGTGGGCGGGGGGGTCACAGTGGCACTATTTGATGGATACAAAGGCAGCGCTTGATGGGGCACAGTGGCAGCATTTGATGGGGCACAGTGGCAGTGTTTTATGGGGCAAAGTGGCAGCATTTGATGGGGCACAATGGCAGCGTTTGGGGCACAATGGCAGCGTTTGATGGGGCACAATGGCAGCATTTGGGCACAGTTGGATGGGCACAGCGGCAGTGTTTGATGGGCACAGTGGCTGTGTTTGATGGGCACAGTGGCTGCGTTTGATGGGCACAGTGGCTGCGTTTGATGGGCACAGTGGCTGCGTTTGATGGGCACAGTGGCTGCGTTTGATGGGCACAGTGGCTGCGTTTGATGGGCACATTGAGGCTGCAATTGATGTTTTTTTCCAAATGTTTAAGTTTGTTTGCGCCCCCAACAATTTTGAGCACCAGTCGCCACTTGTTGTCAGACAAAAACACTTTTACAAAGATTTGGCGTTTAGATTCCTCATTACTGACATCAGAAACAGATACTAATTATATTCCTAATCACATACACAAATTCTTTATGGAAAATGATACACCTGAGACAGCTCCACTTACCCAGTGAGAAGCCCACAAGTGCCTCATACGAGGAAAACTCCTCGCACTAAAAACATCCCAGAGAAAGGCACAACAAGCTACAACTGCAAATCTACTCAACAAAATTAAAACCTTGTAGCTCGTCCACAAGCAATCCCAAGTATAACAGATATATCACAACCTCACCCAGGCTAGAATACTTTTAATAAATGGAGAAGGTTTGGGGAAATAGGGACTTTCAGGAAGCCATGACCTGGTAAGGTCAAGTATTTCCATCCCTAGGGACTTTATATGATATCATGATCTGGTAAGGTTATGAATATCCATCCCATTTTCATCGAGAGAAAACCCAACCTTGTCTTTCCACATACTTGTTATCCCTTTTCTTACCTTTATAACATTTCTTACAGAAATCACACGTGCTTGCTCCTGATGAGTGGCATAAAAGCCACGAAACACGTAGAGCTACCGGTTGCCGTGTTCTTACCAATCTTATCAAGACTTTTCAAGTGATTATGTAATTTTATCCCTCCAGGTCTAGTGAGGCCATAGGTCCTACAGGCAATACCATTCAAAAATTTTTTTATATATATTTTTTTGAGGTGAACCAAGGAATTTAATATGTGTATACCATGAGATATTACCATTGACTTTACTGTTAGTACCTTGTCCATTGTATACCATTGTTATTATTACATGTAATTATGGACTGTGCTCAATGGTCTAACAATTATATGTATGTTACCGGGTATTAATTTTACCAGGAATATATATGTTTTCAATTTAGTTTTCCAATTAAATTCCTTGTTCATCCTAGTTCTCTCTTGCTGCTCGGTGCTTCATTCAAAGTCCCGCCCTCCCTGTAAATACGTCCTTTTCTCTAGAATACTTTTACATGAAGAGTTAAACCACACAACACAATGCAACAACAACATGACAAATTTATCCTACAGGAAAATCTATGAATTTGGTAACAAATGTGGAAAATGCCTAGCCAGAGCTATCCAGACTAAGAAAGCAAATACAAACATACACACTATTAAAGACTCTCAGGGAAGGTCCTACGTTGCACCACTAGACATTGCGGCCCAACTTGAGGCCCAACTACTATTCTTATACAATCTCCCCAGACACTCAGACAGACGTATGGGAAATGACAATCGGCCTGCCTCAATTAAAGTGGTTGTAAACCCGTTACAACCACTTTTACCTACAGGTAAGCCTAGATTAAGGCTTACCTGTAGGTGCTCGAAATATCTCCCAAACCTCCACGGTTTAGGAGATATTTACAAAAAAGGCGCAGGCGCACTTTAGACTCCTTTAGAAATGGCGAGCGTGTCGTTTCTAAAGGAGATCGTGCGGTGACTGGCAGCTCCGGCCAATCACAGCGCCGGAGCCGCGATGCCCGGAAGGAAGATGGACGCTTCGTGGAAGAGGGGACAGCGGTGACATCGGATGCTCCGGTTTCAGGAAAGTGATACATAATGGGCTACTATGCGATGCATAGTAGCCCATTATGCTTTACCTTTGCAGGGAGACAAAGAGGAAGTAAAACCCACCAATTAAACCCAAACAATTAAAGTCGGGTAAAAGTCCAGGTCCTGATGGCCTAACCATTAGCTATTATAAATCCTTTACTGATATTCTACTCCCACATTTTCTAAAAGCTTTTAACTCACTATCCTCCTCGCCTCATGCTAACAAAGATATCCTAGAAGCCCACCTAATGCTTATACCAAAAACCAGGCAAAGACTGGTCATTTTGACTTACCCGAGTAGAATCAGTGTTGGTGCTGAGAGAGAAGGCAGCAGACTGTGAGGGAACATGCCTGCAGGACTGAAGCAGACTCAGTAAGGTTTATTTATTAGCCAGGAGGCTTACATTTTGTTTGAATGACTTTTGCTTTGAGACTATGTTTTCTACCCCTGCGTGGGAATCCCTGTCTGATGCTGTTTTGCTGACCAAATAAACATGGGCAGGAAGCCCTTAACCTTGCATATGGCTGGATTACCTCTCTGAGAACTCTCTACTTCAGTGGTTCTCAACCTGGGGGTCGGGACCCCCTCGGGGGTCGAATGACGATTTGCCAGGGGCCACCGAATCCTGGGCTGTTCCTGAAGCCTTTGCTGCTCTCCCAGCCTTTTCGCAGCCTCCCAGTAGGGCTGTTCCTGGAGCCTGCGGCTGCCCACTCAGCCTCTTCGCAGCCACCCATTCAGTTCACGGCATGGTTGGGGGGCAGAGACTAGAGGTCAGCTGACTGGTGAGGAATGTGAAGTGGAAGGGGCTGGAGGAGAGCCTATCTCCTGATTTCGGCATAGATGTCACTGCTATGAGACACCACAAAGTTGGAGACACAGTGAGTAACACTACCTGTGATTAGAGTTGCCATTAAAAGTCCACACTACAGTTCTCAGATCAGCAGATGACCTTGATCAAGAGCACCTAAGTTGGCTGATCAGAACATTGCCACTCATCCCAACTCCCTGCCAGCACTGCCACTCATTCCATCCCCACCAAGGAGTAAGAGAAGGAATAAAAATAGAGAATACATGGAAGGGAGAGGAAAAGAGGGGGAGGAACAAAGAAAAAGGGAGAGAAAGAATAAGAGAAAAAACAAAAAAAGATGGCTAGAGAGGGGGATGGAGAAAAAAAACAAGAAATTAGGATAGAGAGAGATAAAAGGAGCACAAAGAGAGTGGTACATCCTAAAATGTACCATAAGGGGTTTTAATACTGTACGAGTGGAAGGGACTCAGGGAGTGCTAAATGTCCGTGGGTTAGGGGCACAAATTACTTGTCTTGCCTTGGGTACTGAAAACCCACGCTATGAAAATAAATTTACTGTTAGGGGTCCCCACAACTTGGGAAATTTTACCAAGGGGTCACGACACTAGGGGGGTTGAGAACCACTGCTCTACTTGAAGCTAATCACTCACAATATATATAATTATATATATATATATATATATATATATATATATATATATATATATATATATATATATTTATGGTTGAAGCCCTATTGCAGAAACGGACATGGGTAACATTTTTAGTTAACATAAGACTTACCATATGAAATGGACCTGGAAGTGTGGACTTACCACATGACCTGAAAGTGCGCCTTGGTCTGATGGATGGTATACCAAAATAAGGGGGCATACCCTAGTTTTAGAAATGATTATTCTGTGAAGAGAAATGAATAATTGAGAAATGACCTGAAAAGGGGGATGGGAGGGTGGGTTTCGCGCACAGGAAACTGATGAATACCACAGGCGAGCGGGCTGGTTAAATACCCCCCGGGCTCCTCCCATAAATTCAGGCCACCATACTGGCCTTTCTACTTATATACACACTACACTGCCTGCACTCTATCCACTAAGTAACCTGCCTAATCTCTCTCCAGTCTCCACATTAGCACACTACATACAGCCGCCATGTAAGCAGCAGCCTTATATAGTGTGGGGCATGGACTTAGCCCCTGAGCCATGATTGGCCAATCGTGGCTCTGACAGTACTTCACGCTGTGATTGGCCAAAGCATGCAGGTCAGGTGCATGCTTTGGCCAATCAGCAGCCGTCAATGCACTGCGATGTTGCAGTGTATTATGGGGCGCTCCACACCGCTCAAATTTGCTGTGAATGCCCAAAATGTTTGTTTGTTCTACGAACAAACAAACAGCTGATGTTTGAGTAGAAATTAAAGGGGTTGTAAAGGTAAAAATTTTTTCACCTTAATGCATTCTATGCATTAAGGTGAAAAAACTTTTGACAGTACCGCCGCCCCCAGGCCCCCCGTTTTACTTACCTGACGCCTCGAATCTTCGCTCCTCGTCCTCGTCAGCTTCATTGCAGCTCAGCCTGGTCGCTGATTGGCTGCAGTGGATGGATTGAAAGCAGCGCAGCCATTGGCTCGCGCTGCTGTCAATCACATCCGATGACGCGGCGCGCCGGGGGGCGGGGCCGAGTGATACAGCGAGCGGCTATAGCCGCCGGCTGTATCACGGGAGCGCGCCCGCAAGCACTCACCACCGTGCGAGGGAGCTCGCATGAAGGTGGTAAATGCTTGCGGGGAGGAGCTGAAACAGCCGCCGAGGGACCCCAGAAGACCAGGTTCGGGGCCACTCTGTGCAGAACGAGCTGCACAGTGAAGGTAAGTATAACATGTTTGTTATTTAAAAAAAAAAAAAATAATAACTTTACAACCCCTTTAAGTTTGATTTGAAAATCCAGTCCATCCCTACTAAGCAGATCTTTTTTTATCAATAGACCCCTTAGGCTGGCCATACATTATACAATTTCATTGTACAATTTTCCTTTAGATTTACCAAAACCATATGATATGAGGTCAAACCTAAACACTTTCAATTTGCATGCAGTAAGGCAGGCCCTTGTACTACATAGCTGAAGGAAATAGAATAAGAAAATTGTATAATATATGACAAGGCTTTGGGTGAGTTGTTCAGCTCTTTTTACAGGATGAGGAATGTGGACACACCCAGTGCCGTGTTGTTTTTAGAGATGAATGACCTCTGAGCAGTCTTTACAGGTGGGAGTGTGTTATGTTACTAGAAGTCCCCCCTCCCACCTCCGAGGCAGAAAACCTTATTTGCGCACATCTGGTCTTCATAGGATAAGAAGAAGTTGGATTCTGCCAGTGCCGTGTTTCCAGGTTTTTTCTTCCAGAATCTGCTGTGATCGGACTCTTCACCTTCCTAGGAATATTTTCAGCTCTCTTCATTGTCGGAAGAGAACAAGCAATCTGATTGGAGGATGTATGGACAGATCTAACAAGGTGAGAGCCCACCAATCATTCTTTTTTTTTTAAAAACAATATATTTTTAATTAGAGTGTAGCAATAATTACAAAGAAACAGAGAGAAAGAACCACTACAAAAAAATCACAAATCATATAGGGGACAGGATGGGAGGGGAATACCTCCTCTCACCTCTCATATAACAATACCAATCTGGTGCAGGACAGCAGAAAGAATCAAAGTAAATGGTCTCAAACTCTAATGCCCCGTACACACGGTCGGATTATCCGACGGAATATGTGCGATCGGGGCTTGTTGTCGGAAATTCCGACCGTGTGTGGGCTCCATCGGACTTTTTCCATCGGAATTTCCGACACACAAAGTTTGAGAGCAGGCTATAAATTTTTCTGACAACAAAATACGTTCGCGTAAATTCCGATTGTGTGTAGAGGATTCCGACCCACAAAGTGCCACGCATGCTCAGAATAGATTAAGAGATGAAAGCTATTGGCTACTGCCCCCTTTATAGTCCCGACGTATGTGTTTTACGTCACCGCGTTCAGAACGATCGGATTTTCTCACAACTTTGTGTGAACGTGTGTATGCAAGACAAGTTTGAGCCAACATCCGTCGGAAAAAATCCATGGATTTTATTGTCGGAATGTTCGATCAATGTCCAACCGTGTGTACGGGGCATAAGAGCTAATGAGACACTCAGAGATATAAAGCCTGCTCATGATCATAAAGAAGGCAAAGTCCACGATAGAGATGTAAGAGGAGAAGCGGACAACTCTTCCTCTATTTGAACCGATAGTTTCCCAGAGGAATTATGAAGCCAATCCAAAATACCAGTAAGGTGTATAGCCTTGTGATGGTAACCCAAATGGGGTAAGCTTGCCCCTCCCAAAGATTTAAGCCTAGTGATGATATTGTATCTGATCCTGGCTGGGGAGTCAGCCCATCACAAAAATAAAGATTTCAATGAACTAAAAATGGCTCATGGAGGGTCTCGGGGACTGTTTTGAAAACATAAACAATTTGTGGTAAAATATTATTTTTTTTAATAATGCCGTCCTCCCGAACCAGGAGTGTTTCAGAGTTCACCATTCCTTAAGCTTACTGTTTACAAATGGTAAAAGAGGTTTATAGTTTAGGTCATAAAGATTGCCTAGCTTAGCTTAAAGCGAGGGTTCACCCACACCGCCAAAAAAAAAAAAAAAAATATTAAAAGGCAGCAGCTACAAATACTGCAGCTGCTGACTTTTAATACATGGCCACTTACCTGTCCCAGGGTCCAGCGATGTCGGCAGGGGACGCCGAGAACCCGCTCGGTTCTCGGCAGCTGCCGCCGCCATCCTAGGTGTGGGAATCAGGAAGTGAAGCGTTGCGGCTTCACTTCCCGGTTCCCTACTGCGCATGCGCGAGTCGCGCTGCGCGTCCCTAGTGGTCCCCGCTCTCTGCTGGGAGCTGTGTGTTTCCCAGGAGACAGCGCGGTCGGGACAGGAAGAAGCATAGACTCCCATGGGAGTCTATGCCGGAAGTGGGTGCAAATACCTGTCTTTGACAGGTATCTGCACCCCCCTCCCCCCTGAAAGGTGCCAAATGTGGCACCGGAGGGGGGGAGGGTTCCGAAAAGCAGAAGTTCCATTTTTGTGTGGAACTCCGCTTTAAGGTGGCCAGATTTTTAAAATAAAATCCAGGGACATATTTTTATATTTATTTATTGGCAAATAGTAAACTATTTTATAAGCATATTTTCCTCAAATGATATATGCAGTGTATGTGGTATGTGTTTATGGAATGATTGTATGATATATACGTTATTTCTGGAAATCATTTCATACCAGCCCCATAGCATTATTATATCAGCCCAACCACATAACGTCATTATTTTCTTGTTCATAAAAGGGAAAACCATGCATTTTAAAGCACATTTCAAGAGTGTATTATACTCACCAGTGCTCATCAGAGCAGCCTCATCTGTGTCTATCAGTGCAGCCTCACCAGTGCCAATCAATGCAGCCTCATCAGTGCCCATCAGCACAGCCAAATCAGCGCCCATCAGTGCAGCCTTGTCAGTGCCCATCAGTGCAGCCTCATCAGTGCAGCCTCACCAGTGCCAATCAATGTAGCCTCATCAGTGCCCATCAGTGCAGCCTCATCAGTGCCCATCAGTGCAGCCACACTAGTGCCAATCAATGTAGCCTCATCAGTGCCCATTAGCACAGCCTCATCAGTGCCCATCAGTGTAGCCTTGTCAGTGCCCATCAGTGCAGCCACACCAGTGTCAATCAATGCAGCCTCATCAGTGCCCATCAGCACAGCCTCATCAGTGCTCATCAATGCAGCCTCGTCAGTGTCCATCAGTGCAGCCTCACCAGTGTCAGTCAATGCAGTCTGATCAGTGCTCATCAATGCAGCCTGTCCAGTGCCCATCAATACAGCCCGTTTAGTGCCCATCAATGCAGCCTGTTCAGTGCCCATAAGCTCAGCCTGTTCAGTGCCCATAAATTCAGCCTCATCAGTGCCCATGAGCTCAGCCTGTTCAGTGCCCATCAGCTCCACCTGATCAGTGCCCACCAATGCAGCCTGTTCAGTGCCCATTAATGCAGCCCATTCTGCGCCCATCAATACAGCCTGTTCAATGCCCATCAATGCAGTCTGTTCAGTGTCCATCAGCTCAGCCTGTTCAGTGCCCATCAACACAGCCTGTTCCATGTCCATAAATGCAGCCTGTTCAGTGCCCATCAGCTCATCCTGTTCAGTGCCCATCAGCTCAGCCTGTTCAGTGCCCATTGGCTCAGCCTGTTCAGTGCCCATCAATGCAGCCTGTTCAGTGCCTGGCAGTTCAGCCTGTTTATAATTGAAGTGAAATGTTTTAGTACTATGTTTAGAGTGGGCAGAGAGGTGACTGGGGAGGAGAGAATTAACAATATATCGTCCATGAATAACGCGCATTTATGTTCGCGGTCTCCATGGTAAATACCCTGTATATCTGGATGATTTTGTATTTTGATGGCTAATGGTTCTAATGCCATAATAAATAATATGGGGGATAGTGGGCATCACTGTCGGGTTCCTCTGTGTATATCTATATTTTGTGACCGATAGCCCTTGACTACTAGGTGCGCTGTGGGAGTATTATATATAGTTTTAAGTGTCATCAAAAATTTCGGGCCAAACCCATAACGTTCTAAAATGAAAAACAAGTAGTCCCAGGACAGGGAGTCAAAGGCCTTGTGTAGGTCCAATGAGATCATTAGCGCTCCCCTCTGACCTCCCCCATCCCAGCCCAAATTCAGAGCCGATATAATATCAATGATCCGTCTGGTCTGATCTGGGGCTTGTCTATTAGGAACGAACCCTACCTGATCAGGATGAATGTACTTTGATATAAATGTGTTCATGCGAGTAGCTAAGATCTTTGTCATTATCTTGAGGTCTAAATTTATTAGTGATATCGGGCGATAATTTAGCATAGTCCCCATGGTCTTTATTTGGTTTGGGTATAACATGAATAAAATGTTCCTGTGATGGCAAAGGGGATCCTTTTCTTAATTCATTGTAGAAAGAGCACAGATGTGGGGTCAGAATCTCTGTATATTTACGAAAATAATGGCCAGAAAATCCATTCGGACCTGGTGTCTTGGATGGGTTTATATTTTTAATGGCTGCCGCTACTTCTCCTACGGTAAATTCCACATCCATTAACTCTATATGATCTTGATCTAGTGTAGGGAGTGTGATGTCTCGGAGGAACTCCTCCGCTTTATCCCTGTAGAGAGGGGTGTGGGAACCATATAAGTTGGAGTAAAAAGTGAAAAATTCCTGCAGTAAAAGCTGAGGATTCTGTGTTGTCTGACCATTCTGTTGTCGCAGTTTAGGTAGAGCAGGTGTAAATGGTCTGGGGGTTAGTTTTCTCGCTAAGAGTTTATTGGGCTTATTTCCCATGGTGTAGTATCGATGTCTGGGCCATCAAATATATTTTTCTGCTGTGGTGAGGCTCAAGTTCAGGGCTGTGCGGGCTGCGTCAATCTGGTCTCGAAGATCTAGATGCTATTTGGCTCTTTGTTCGTGCATAAGGCTTCGCATCTCCTCAGTTTGGTGGCTGATCAGTTGTTCTTGCGCTTGTTTCACTCTGGAAGCCAATTGTATCAGTTTGCCCCGGATGGTGGCCTTATGGGCCGCCCAGATCATGATGGGAGTGGATGAGGAGGGGGGATTGTTCTGGAAGTAGCCTTGGAGAGCCAATTCTACTTCTTTGGCTATTATAGGGTCATTTAATAGGGACTCGTTTAGTCGCCAAGGCGATGGTTGTGGTTTTGACCATAGGTTCGTTAGTGTGACTTGGATCGAGGAATGGTCCGACCATGCCATAGGGAGAATTTTAGCCGACGAGGTATAAGAGAGTAGTGGGGAAAATGTGAATAAGCGATCTTATACGTTTTATGTACATGGGAATAAAACATGTAATCCCTGGTGGTCGGGTGAGCATCTCTCCAAATATCGATCAAATCATAGCTGTGTAGTATGTGTGCTATTTCCCCACTTTGTTTTGGGGTATGTTTTAGAACTGTCTTCCTGGGGTTGGATTTATCTAAAGTTTGGTCTAGGGACGTGTTGCTATCGCCTCCCAAAATTACATGTCCCATCACATGAGGCATAATCACTGTTAGCATTGAGCGCAGGAACTGTGCTTGCCCTGTGTTGGGAGCATAATAGGAGAGTAGGGTGATTAAATTTTCAATTAAATTTCCCAGTTGCCATGATATAGCGGCCTTCATTGTCTCTTATAATGTTGATGGTCACAAATGGGATCTTCTTAGCGATGCATATAGCTACTCCCCGTTTTTATCTGGTCCATTTGATAAGAAGACCGTGGGGTAACGTTTATGTAGGTATTTGGGGGCGGAGGTCCGTGAAAAGTGTGTCTCCTGTAGTAGTAATATGTCTATCCCCATTTTATAGTATTAGTGGAAGGCCTTTGTCCTCTTAATAGGGGAGTTTAGGCCCTGTACATTATGTGTTAAGATGGTGTATTTTGTGGAGGATCTACTGGTCATTCGGGTTCGGTGGACTGTATTCACGTTTTAGGAGCCTCACGAATTCCGTCAGGGGTCCTCTCAGACTATCATACCAGACCCATTCCTGGGATGGGAGTGCCCCATAGGGAAGGAAAGCTTGGAAGGAAGAGAAAAGAACAGGAGTAAAGATAGAAGACTGTACGTCTTTGGTTAAGCTGTAATAAAAACATATTAACAGTGATAACATATAAAAATAACCTATGCATTGTAAATCAGTGCAACTGTGGGGGTGCCAAACCCCCATATTGTGTTGTGAAGTTGCCTCCACTCTCAGGGTAGGGGCAAGTTCAACACAAGCGGCATGCGTTTCTGCCCCAGCCCATCTCTTGTTTTGTCTGGAAGGGACAGGGGGAACCACCCGACCGGACTTAGTGTCCTAAATATAAGCTAAGATAAGTCCACATTCAGGAACAGGGCCGTTCTCTTATGATAAAAAAAAAAAGGGGGGGGGGGGGGTAGGAGGGAAAAAAGCGTTATCGTCTGGCAAACGATTAGGAGCTAGAGTCCCTTGCGGAGCACAGCAAAACAAAACTGGGACTGTCTGTCGACTGTATTGAAGTCTTCAAAGTCCCCAAAGTTGGAGTGGGTTTGGATGTAGGGAGGCTAGTCCCATAATGAGGATTACAATACATACAAGGCCATTTGGGGCTGTAAAGGCTTAAAATGAGAATCCCCATGTGAAAAATACCACCCCAAAATCTAAAAATATTGTGCCCCTCCCACACACTAGGAAACCCCTAGCTAAACACACAGCAAGCCAGCCCATGAAAGGGGGGGTGTATGCTTGGGAGCAGAAGGGGCTCAGGCACCCCAAAAGTCAACCACCTTGTTCCCATATTCAGGGCCTCTTTCACACTAGGCTGGGGTTGTGGGGGGCTGCAGACAGGGGGGCTTTACCGAATGTAGAAAGCCCCATTAAACTAGTGTGTACAAGGTGCTTTGTGGTTGGTATTGGGCTGAGCCCAACTTGCCCAAAAGGTAGCCAGCTATGTTGAGTGCATGTGGCCTTGTATGATTCAGGAGGGGGTTGGGTGATCGCTCTTCTCGCCCCTTTCCTAGCTGGCCCTGTTGTTTCTCTGAAAAAGGATGTGGTTTGGATTGGTGAAGGCAGCCTTGGAGAATAGAGTGGAGTGTAGAGTTCCCCTTTAAAAGCAAAAGCTAGCCCCAAAAAATGATATGCATTAGAAGGGGGAGACAAGAGCATTGGAGTGTAGAGTTCCCCTTTAAAAGCAAAAACTAGCCCAAATAAAACATATGCATTAAAAGGGGAAGACAAGAGCATTGGAGAATGAAGTGTGGAGTTCCCCTTTAAAAGAAAAAGTTAGCCCAAAGAAATATGCATTAGAGGGGAAAGGTTAAATGCCCTTTTAGGAGGAGCTAGAGGAGGAGTCTTTTTACATAATTTTAACAAGGTGCATGTTACATGTTGGCAACATAACATGCTAACATGACCTGTGTGCAAATATCCTTAAAAAACATAAAAGTGAACAAGTAAAAGTAAAAAAAAAAAAATGTCAAGTTTAGAGGTGCGCCCGTTCAACTCACGAAAATGCATTTACGTTGCTTGACATTTGCTAAGATTTTGCCGGCGCAGTGACACAACGCATGCACAGTGCTTACATTGATCTCACGCAGTTCTAAACGTACTTGCAGGCACAGCAGGCTTTTTCAGAAAAAGTTACTTTCTCATTTTATTTTGGGCATTTTTGTTACTTGGGCAGTTGTTACTAAACTCCCTCACATCACCTCATAATATTGGCACTTCCAGCTTCTTTTAATTTTGAGTTGAAGATGCCGTGGGCCATGTCCATAGTGGCGCACTGATCGCCTCCTGCCGTGCGCCAGGATTACTATAGTAAATGTGGAATAGCGCTGCGTTACCGGCGCAAACATTTTGTAAATACCAAAACGTACGTTGTGCCTCGGCGTGCGCCTCAACTCATGGTGCAAACAGTTTGTAAATCAGCCCCATTGTCTGCTGGATTAAATGTGTCCTTGTAACTAATTGCTCTGTGTGCAAACTTTCCTTTCACAGACAACTCTCAGAGTCTTTTTAGTTTTATAACATTTGTAACCTGTGGTTCATCAGAAGGTTATTCTTCATATCTCCTTCAGAATTCATATGAATATTTATCATTTATTATCAGAAAACCTGACATATCAGTATACTGTAGAGCAGGGATATGCAATTAGCGGACCTCCAGCTGTTGCAAAACTACAAATCCCATGAGGCCTCTGCCTCTGGGTGTCATGCTTGTTGCTGTCAGAGTCTTGCTATCCCTCATGGGACTTGTAGTTCTGCAAGAGCTGGAGGTCCACTAATTGCATATCCCTGCTGTAGAGTATAATCTGGGTTGAAGGACACAAACAGATCCCACCCATTAAAGTGTACTGTACACCTTTTCCTGACAAAGTGGCCACTAAAGAGCCACGCAATGTCTTGTTCGTGTTTTAACCTGTTTTTATGATCAATAAATACTGATCTTCCTGAAGAATCCTCTTGGAAGTATCTTATTAGTGAATGGAGGTCTCTGCTGACCACACACGGCTTCCATTTTGGGGCCTTCTCCTTTTTATCACCTGACCTCTCTGTAGACATCTTACTGGCTGATAGGGATGAGCTTCGTGTTCGAGTCGAACCCATGTTCGACTCGAACATCGGCTGTTCGCCCGTTCGCCGAATTGCGAACGATATGGGCCGTTCGCGCTAAATTCGTGTGGCGCGTCACGGCCCATAATTCACTGCGGCATCACAGTGCATTGCTGGCTGATGATTGGCCAAGCATGCACTATGACCCGCATGCTTGGCCAATCACAGCGCCGTCAGTAGAGAGAGCTGTAATTGGCCAAAGCCAGGGTGGCTTTGGCCAATTATGGCTCAGGGGATTTAGTACACACCCCACACTATATAAGGCCGCCTGCACGGCGGCCCTGTGTAGTGTGTGTTCCGGTGTGCTGAGAGATAGAGAGAGAGAGAGACAGTGTCATTTGATTTGAGTTAGATAGATTAGGCAGAACAGTCAGTCAGTTAGCTGCACTTACAGTGTATTGTGTATATATATATGCATCCCAGGTGTTGCATATATATATATATATACACTGTATTCAGTTTAGCTAGATCCGTTCCTGTTATCTTCTATCTAGACTATTTACATTTAATGCAGTGCGTCCTGCTCACAGTGTTCAGCTAGATCCGTTCCTGCTATTTACATTTAGTACAGTGCGTCCTGCTCACAGTGTTCAGCTAGATCCGTTCCTGTTATCTTCCTACTGACAGGCAGGCTTGTCTGGTTACAGTATATAAAGCTACCTGAAGAAAATTACAGGTGTTCTATTTGATCCTATTAGTACCACGGTCAGGCAGCTAGACTATTTACATTTAGTACAGTGCGTCCTGCTCACAGTGTTCAGCTAGATCCGTTCCTGTTATCTTCCTACTGACAGGCAGGCTTGTCTGGTTACAGTATATAAAGCTACCTGAAGAAAATTACAGGTGTTCTATTTGATCCTATTAGTACCACGGTCAGGCAGCTAGACTATTTACATTTAGTACAGTGCGTCCTGCTCACAGTGTTCAGCTAGATCCGTTCCTGTTATCTTCCTACTGACAGGCAGGCTTGTCTGGTTACAGTATATAAAGCTACCTGAAGAAAATTACAGGTGTTCTATCCCAGCTTAGTGCAGCTACAGGCCATTAGTATGTCTGGAAGGCCAAGAAGGAGAGGCAGACAGTCACAAGCCAATAAGAGAGGGCAAGCAGGCTCTGTGTCTAGTGCTGGTCGTGGAGACGGTGCATCCTCATCAGCACGTGGCCATGGGACACGCTTGGCCTTTTTTTCGGCAGCTGGCCGTGTTGAGCCGCAACATGCGGAAGACTTGGTCGAGTGGATGACCAAGCCGTCCTCATCCTCCTCATCCTCTCTCACCCATGCCCAGGGTGCTTTGTCTGGCAAAGCAGCGGCCTCTTCCCTCAGCTCAATGTCATCAGTGACTCCTTCCCTAGCTCCACCATGTCCTCATGAGGATTCCCTCGAACTATTTGACCACAGTGTTGGGTACATGCTCCAGGAGGATGCCCAGCGTTTGGAAGGCTCTGATGACGATACTGAGCTCGATGAAGGCAATAACATGAGCACGGACAGAGGGGGTGCCCAAGAAGGACAGCAATCTGGCAGTCATGCTCCCCCTGCTGCAGCATACTGCCAGGTTTGCTCCAGTGATGAGGAGGGAGGGGATGATGAGGTCACTGACTCAACGTGGGTGCCTGATAGGAGAGAGGAGGAGGAGGAGGAGGAGGAGGAGGAGGCGGCGGCACATCACCAACGAGGCAGGATGCCCTCCAGGGGCCAGCCTAAGGGCAGCACATTGACTGCATCACACCCCAAAGCTCCACATGTGCAGGGCGCTGCAGTCTCTGCGCGTTATTCAAAAAGTTCTTTGGTGTGGGCCTTTTTTGAGACGAGTGCATCAGATCGCACCGCTGCTATTTGCAACATATGTCTCAAGCGTATCTCGCGTGGCCAAAACATCTCCCGCTTGGGTACCACATGCTTGACCAGACATATGTTGACCTGCCATGCAGTTCGTTGGCAAGCGTATCTAAAAGACCCACACCAAAGAACAAAGAGGATCTCTCCTTGCTCCTCATCAGCTGAGATTTCCAACCCCACTAGACCTTCAGTCCTCTCTGAGACCTGCAGTGAGAGGAATGAAGGTGTAGAATTAGGTGTGTCACAGCCAAGTACTTGTGGGCAATCTGCTTTTGGTACACCGACGTCAGATTGTACCAGGCAAATTTCCCTGCCCCAGCTGCTGCACCGCCAAAAGAAGTTTGCTCCCAGCCATCCACATGCCCAGCGGTTGAATGCTAGCTTGGCAAAATTGCTAGCACTTCAACTGCTGCCTTTTCAGTTGGTAGACTCTGCCCCCTTCCGTGAGTTTGTGGAATGTGCGGTTCCTCAGTGGCAGGTACCCAAACGCCACTTTTTCTCACGGAAGGCGATTCCGGCTCTCTACCGGCATGTGGAAGGCAATGTCCATGCCTCGCTGGACAGGGCGGTCAGCGGTAAGGTGCATATTACCGATGACTCATGGTCCAGCAGGCATGGACAGGGACGTTACCTAAGTTTCACGGCGCATTGGGTGACTCTGCTGGCAGCTGGGAAGGATGCAGGACAAGGTACAGTAGTGTTGGAGGTTGTTCCGCCACCACGCCTCCAAAATGCTGATTGTGACACACCTCTCTCCTCCACCCCCTCCTCTTCTTCTTCCTCCATGGCCTCTTCCTCGGAACCAGCGGTGCTCCGTAGGCGTTCAAGGGGCTACGCAAGTACGCAGGCCAAAAGATGCCATGCGGTGCTTGAGCTGGTGTGCTTGGGGGACAGGAGCCACACTGGGGCAGAGGTTCTGTCAGCTCTGCAGGGGCAGGTTCAGAGGTGGTTGACGCCACGCCAACTTAAGGCAGGAATGGTGGTTTGCGACAATGGCACCAACCTCCTCTCTGCCCTCCGACAGGGACAAATGACCCATGTGCCCTGTTTGGCTCACGTCCTTAACTTGGTCGTGCAGCGATTCTTGGGCAGGTACCCGGGCTTACAGGATGTCCTGAGGCAGGCCAGGAAAGTCTGTGTGCATTTCCGCCGGTCATATAATGCCAGTGCTCGGCTGACGGACCTCCAAAAGGAGTTTAACCTGCCCAAGAACCGCCTAATCTGTGACATGCCCACCAGGTGGAACTCAACGTTGGCCATGCTGCAGCGGCTGCACACGCAGCAGAGGGCCATCAATGAGTACCTGTGCGACTATGGCACCAGGACAGGGTCAGGGGAGCTTGGTTTTTTTTCCCCACGCCAGTGGGCCATGATCAGGGATGCATGCACTGTCCTGTCACCATTCGAGGAGGCCACGAGGATGGTGAGCAGTGACAGTGCATGCATCAGTGACACTGTCCCCCTTGTCCACCTGTTGGAGCACACGCTGCGTGGAATAATGGACAGGGCACTTGAGGCAGAACAGAGGCAGGAAGAGGAGGACTTCCTTAGCTCTCAAGGCCCCCTTTATCCAGACAGTGTTCCTGCGTGCCCGCCGATCACACAGGAAGAGGACGAGGAGGAAGAGGAGGAGGAGGAAGATTGTGTCAGTATGGAGGTGGAGCCTGGCACTCAGCATCAGCAGCAGTCTTTAAGGGATCAGTCCCAAGAAACACATGGACTTGTACGTGGCTGGGAGGAGGTGGCTGCGGACCATGTCGTTCTTAGTGACCCAGAGGACTCCGGACCGAATGCCTCAGCAAACCTACGCTGCATGGCCTCCCTGATCCTGCAAAGCCTGCGTAAGGATCCTCGTATTCGTGGTATCAAGGAGAAGGACCAATACTGGCTGGCAACCCTCCTTGATCCACGTTACAAGGGTAAGGTTGCGGACCTTATCTTGCCATCGCAGAGAGAGCAGAGGATGAAACATCTTCGGGAGGCCTTGCAGAAAGGTCTGTGCAACGCGTTCCCAGAGACTGGGAGGTTACAAACTCCTGTTTCTGGACAACGTGTTGCTGAGGCTTCGGTCAGTCAAAGAAGGAGCGGTGGAGAAGGTGGCCGTCTGACCGATGCGTTCAGACAATTTTTTGGTCCGCAGCCCCAAGGTATGATCGGTTCCAGCAACCATCGCCAGCGTCTGTTTTACATGGTGCAGGAATACCTAGGGGCAAGATCAGACTTGGACACCTTTCCCACCGAAAATCCTCTGGGTTACTGGGTCTTGAGGATGGATCACTGGCCAGAGCTTGCACAGTATGCAATTGAGCTACTGGCCTGTCCTGCATCCAGCGTTCTTTCGGAACGCACATTCAGTGCTGCTGGAGGCGTGGTAACCGATCACAGGGTGCGTCTGTCCACCGACTCGGTCGATCGGCTGACCTTCATAAAAATGAATGAGTCTTGGATCACCACCAGCTACCAAGCACCTGATGCTGATGTAACCGAATAATTTTTTTTGAAATCTCAGATCCCTTCAAAGACTGCCTATGCTGATGCTGAGTGACTATCCCTGAGTAATTATCCTCTTCCTCCTCAATCATCACGCTGATAGCTTGTAAGAACATTTTTGGTTCTGGGCGCCACCACCAGTGCCTAAGGCACAATTTTTCAGCCCCTGTTTAACAGGGGCGTGTAATTACAATTTTTGATGTAATACTTTGCAGCAGGGCTCGTTCCTGCATTCCAACTAGAGTGTCTGTGAGGGGTTGCAGTGTTGTGGCACCAGCACCAGTGCCTAAGGCCCAATTTTTCTGCCCCTGTCTAACAGGGGCGTGTAATTACAATTTTTGATGCAATACTTTGCAGCAGGGCTCGTTCCTGCGTTCCAACTAGAGTGTCTGTGAGGGGTTGCAGTGTTGTGGCACCAGCACCAGTGCCTAAGGCCCAATTTTTCTGCCCCTGTCTAACAGGGGCGTGTAATTACAATTTTTGATGCAATACTTTGCAGCAGGGCTCGTTCCTGCGTTCCAACTAGAGTGTCTGTGAGGGGTTGCAGTGTTGTGGCACCAGCACCAGTGCCTAAGGCCCAATTTTTCTGCCCCTGTCTAACAGGGGCGTGTAATTACAATTTTTGAAGCAATACTTTGCAGCAGGGCTCGTTCCTGCGTTCCAACTAGAGTGTCTGTGAGGGGTTGCAGTGTTGTGGCACCAGCACCAGTGCCTAAGGCCTAATTTTTCAGCTCCTGTTCAACAGGGGCATGTAATTACAATTCTTGATCTAATATTTCACAGCAGGGCCCTGTGAGGGCTTACAGTGTTGTGGCCACAGCAACACCTAAGGCCCAAATTTCTGCTGAGTATATAGGGCAGGACCCTACTTTCAAACATCTAACTTACAAACGACTCCTACTTGCAAACGGAAGGAGACAACAGGAAGTGAGATGAAATCTACCCCTAGGAAGGGAAATTCTCTCCTGTAAGAGTTAATATGGGAAAACAATTTCTCCTTTCCACTGATGCTTTCCAATCCTTGTTCCACAAAAAAACCCAAATTTTCAAAAAACATTTTTCATTGGGACAAAAAAGTGAGGTGAAATCTTCTGAAGAGGAGGAAAGACAGCAAAACAAATGTCACAGGGGTGATAACCCTTCCCTATGTTTTCCAAAAAGCTTAGAAAAGATTTTTTGGCTGGAGCTAAACACGTTAAAAATGTTCAAAATTACAAACAGATTCTACTTAACAACAAACCTACAGTCCCTGTCTTGTTTGCACCGCCTGTATACTGCTGTTCAGAGTATATAGGGCCTGGTGGCCCCACACCTTTCCTTATTTTAATTTGGGTGCGGGGTTCCCCTTAATATCCATACAAGACCCAAAGGGCCTGGTAATGGACTGGGGGGTACCCATGCCGTTTGTCTCACTGATTTTCATCCATATTGCCATGACCCGACATGACATTAAACCCGCAAGCAGTTTTAAATGAGATTTTTTCCTTTAAAAATGACATTTGGTGCAGGGACTGTTCTAAACATGGGAAACACACGTCATTTACAGGCATACTATAGACACCCCCCAGGTACGATATTTAAAGGAATATTTCACTTTTTTTTTTTTTACTTTAAGCATCATTAAAATCACTGCTCCCGAAAAAACGGCCGTTTTTAAAAGTTTTTTTTGCATTGATACATGTCCCCTGGGGTAGGACCCGGGTCCCCAAACCCTTTTTAGGACAATACCATGCAAATTAGCCTTTAAAATGAGCACTTTTGATTTCGAACGTTCGAGTCCCATAGACGTCAATGGGGTTCTAACGTTCGTGCGAACTTTCGGTCCGTTCGCGGGTTCTGGTGCGAACCAAACCGGGGGGTGTTCGGCTCATCCCTACTGGCTGATATTTTGGTGCTAATTAGTACCAGTCTTGGCTATGAATGGCACAGATTTGTGGAGGTGACACCTAGAAATACGAGTCTATAAAAATTGTGGCCCTAAACAGGGTAAGATTCCTTTGTGACCTCCGATATACCAACCAGATGAATGCCGTGTAGTAGGTTTTGATTGACCCGCATAGTTACTGTATGGGTTGTAAATGACAGAAATCTATCCAATTTTAATCTATTCTGATTGGACAACAAGGCAGCCAATTGTTATCCACATAAGGGAACAAAATCCTCCTTATTGGTTCCATTCATCGCACTACAAATGAGTTTATTATTGTTTGTGCTCCTTCCAGGTGATGTCATCTCGGGTTATCTTCTGATGTCATGGCGACCTCTTCCTTCTCATCCTCCTCCTCACAAGGTATGACTGTTGATCCTGACAATCCTTTCCTCCATGTTTTCCTCCATCTCACATCTCCAGAGATTGGAATTAGATGATAGGACGTCTTATGTCTCCATAGTCTGGACATTTCCTGTAGACATCTGGTCAGTCCACCCATTAGAAGAGTTAAGGAGCTTTCATCAATTCCACAAACACATTCCCGTCTCTTCATATTTTATTTATCATTGATGGAAATGATCTTCTGAGGTGGCCCAGTAAACCATAATGACTGGAGGACCCCAAATTTTATGATGATTTGTTTAGCAATTGGGGGAATCCTTTGACTATAATCCTAAGGAGAAAACCGCCCCGTGTCACATGACACATACTGCTGAGTAGACATGTGCATTCGTTTTCGTCCGAATGCATTTTCGTCCGAATTTCAGGTATTTTCGTTATCGTTTGTTAATACTAAAACCGAAAGATCCGACATAAACAAATGCTTTATTTTTGTTTTAGTTGCGACACCAATTCGATATAGATAGGAGATTCGACATGACGCTGACAATAACAATCTGTGTCTATGGAACCTGTGGTCGAATGTGTCTAACCTTAACTCTAATAATCCAAAATTATTCTACAACTAGACCATTCAACATGAACGACGAAGATTCGACAAAGCAACGAAAAACATACAAACGTCAAATCTTTGGCTTATGGTGTCTGTCGAAAGTTCTAAGAAGATTCGACGGAGCAGCTAAACTGTACGACACTGCAATCGTACATTTCCGGTCAAATGCATCCGCCCATAGGCTATAGAAAAATTCTAATGTTGGTTGACTAGTAAAATAATTAATAAATCTAATTATTACTAGTCATACAACATTAGAATTCTACTATAGCTTGTAGGTGGAAAATTCGACCTGAAATGTACGATTGCGGCATAGTACAGTTTAGCTGCTCCGTCGAATCTTCTTTGAACATTCGACAGACACCATAAGCCTTCAATGACAGATTCGACCTTAATTAATTTGGATTTTCGGACGAATCCAATTTTTAATGAAAAACAAAATACCGTATATACTCGAGTATAAGTCGTTCCGAGTATAAGTCGAGGCCCTAATTTACCACAAAAAAATGGGAAAAACTTAGTGATTTGAGTATAAGACGAGGGTGAGAAATGCACAGCTACTGTAAATGGAAAAGAGGGTCAACAATGCCCATTTGCAGCCTCACTGTGCCCATTTGCATGCCTCACTGTGCCCATTTGCAGCCATAGGTCCCCCGAACTTCAACCTCGGTAGTTAAGGGTTCCCAGCTGCCCCCTAGCTGCAGCCAAAATTTGGGGTCTCTGAACCCAAATGGTCCAGAAATGACATTGCTGCAGAGGGACACAGTTGACCGACTTTGGGGCCCCATATCTCGGGGCCACTTAGTGCTAAGAACCCCAACTTCGGTGTGCCAACTCAGTGGAACTAGCACCATAAAATATCCAAAGCTGGCACCAAGTGTCCCCGAGATACAGGGCCCCAAAAATCAGTTCAGAAAATGTCAAGCACTTTTCTGCAGCAGAGAATGACATTTTCTGAACCGATTTTGGGGCCCTGTATCTTGGGGCCACTTAGTGCTAGGAACCCCAGCTTTGGATATGTTGTGGTACCAGTTCCACTTGGTTTGCACACCACATTTTGGGTTTCTAGCACAAAGTGGCCCTGAGATACTGGGCCCCAAATTTGGTTCGGAAAATGAAATTTTTTGCTGCAGAAAAGTGCTTGACTCGAGTATAAGTCAAGGGGGGCACTTTCAGCACAAAAAAATGTGCTGAAAAACTCGACTTATACTCGAGTATATACGGTAAATAAAAACGAATTTCGGGAGTAACTAAATTTATTTTTCGGACGAAAACGAAATTCCGAAACAAAATACTTCAGTGTGCACATGTCTACTGCTGAGACATTTGGGGGTAATCGGAGTTCTTAGTTCACACTGATCAGACACATCATTATCACTATGGAGGCAATCATATGAGATTATCACAGGGAATCCAATCCCTCCATAGGATGATGTACATATAGACATATTGGGGGATCATTTTCTTTCCTTTCTATATGTTCTTTATAGAATTGCTGGCTGCCAGTACAGACTTATCTGGTGTCATGTGTCAGAAATCCTCCAATCAGGATGAATGTTTATGGTTGCTGATTGTTCTCTCTGCAGGGTCGGCTCCTGGTGTCCTGGGAAATCTCCCACAAACCCCCGGGGATCTTATCATATATTCTCTGGAGGATCTGAAAGGAAGTGACTTCAAGAGATTTAGGAACAAATTGTCTGATTTCCCCTATGGAGATAAACGTTCCATCCCCCGAGGAAAACTAGAAAATGCAGACTGGATCACCACCAAGGACCTCCTGATAGTCACATATGGAGAAGAAGGGGCTCTGGATGTCACCATTCATGTCTTTACACAGATCGGTCTGATGGGACCCGCAAATGACCTCCAGGAGAGGAGAGAACAGAATGGTGAGTTCCCGTCTTTAATGACCATTTCCTACCAATTCCTGATCAATATCTGTGTGAGGAAGAACTAGGAATGTCATCATGGGAAAGCCAGTGACCAATCAGGAGCTTCCAACTGGATGAACCACTTCCACTGACAGTACGCACATATGGGGCCTCATGGAAGGGGGTCTTTATTCTGAGGGCCACATATCTGTGTACCTCTCTTTGTGCTGGGAGAGCGCTGCACAGAGACTAGGATCTCACCAAGAGCTCCAGGGATTGTACTAATGATCAGAATCTGGGACTCCCGGTTCCCTGTCACATGATCGCTGTGATAACCTCTGATTGGCAATCATAGTAATGAGTCACTGTGCAGCTCACCCCTGTGTTTTCTTTCTTTTCTAAATGGAGAGAAAGATACATTGTATACATACAGGGCACGTTATATAATACATTGTATACATACAGTGTTCTGCCCCCACAGTGTGTTCAAAGTACAAGGCTTGGCAGACAGCTAACAGCTTCCCAATAAAGACTCAGGAGAAAGGGCTAATAGTTGTAATCTTTACTGAGAATAAGTTTTTTGTAAAACTGCAAAACACAAATTATAAAAATATGCATTAGCATTTAACAGATCACAAATGCAAATAGTAACAGGCATGCTACAATACTGTTAAGGCACTAGCTAGCAAAAATGTGGCCTAGCTGAATGAACTTCCTGACAGACACATCCCACCAAACACACATATAAAATGTAGTTAAATTAGTAGAACATATACTAATTAATTTAAAACTAATGACAGCCTACTTACAGTCTTATGCTTCCAAGGCCAGTATTAAGAAATATTGGAGGTCTTTAACATGCTTCCTTCACTGTAGAAAGATTATCTGATATGTGTGCTGGGCAGGAAGTGGGCGTTATATACTACAGTTCCTGTTAATAATGGATGGCAATTTAAAGCAACAGTAAGATCAGTAAATATATACCTTATAATGATCAGAACACTCCCCACCTGGCATAATGAACATTATACCACTATGTTTCCTTTTTAAGAAGTAAAACAACTTCAGAGATAGGTCTAAAGTACACCTTAGGGGTGCCCTGTCTCATGACCTTTCTAACCTTACTATCATTACTAGGTACAGTCTCGACAATGAGTCCAACTGGGCATTCGTTTCTGTGGACCTGAGCGTCTTTTAGTAGGACAACATCTCCGACTTGCAGGTTAGGCTTGTCAATTTGCCATTTTCTGCGTGATGGAGCGTCACCAGGTACTCTTGTTTCCATCTATTCCAGAAGATGTCTGAAAGACTCTGAACTTGCTTCCATTGCTTGGTGTAAAGGTCTATGAGACCAAAGTCTCCTGTGGAAGCTGTCACTGTTTCCATCTTCTGGGTCAAAAGCATTGCAAGTGTCAAGACTATCGGCATTTCTGGATCGGTAGGCACTAGAACTAAGGGTCGAGCGTTCATGATAGCCATGACTTCAGCCATAACTGTGATGAGAACTTCATGTGTAAGGCGAGTAGAGCCAACCTTCAGAAACATGGCATCCAGAATGCGACGAGCCACTCCAATCATCCTCTCCCAAGCTCCTCCCATATGTGACACGAGGAGGATTGAAGGTCCAAGTGCATCTTTGATCTTGAAGATAAGCACTCATCTCAGAGTCTTCTGTAAGGATCCTTAACTCCTTACAGGCCCCAGTAAAGTTTGTGTCCCGATCTAAGTGGAGTTGCTTCACAGGTCCTCGGATAGATAAAAATGTTCTCAAAGCATTGTGAATATATCTTAACACAATCTTGCTGTCTGTGCAAAACTTCACTGTATGAATTTCAATGTCCAGTTCAGCAACGATCAAGTCTGCCATCTCCACTGCTAAGACAGCAGCACAAAGCTCCAAATGTGGAACAGTGTGAGCAGGACGTGGAGCATGTTTGGATTTTCCCATGATAAACCCAATATAACTTTGTCCTTCAAAGTCCATTACTCTAAGGTAGGCTACAGCTGCTATAGCCATAGTGGATGCATCTGAGAATACACACAATTCTCTTTGCTTCGTGGCAGACAAAGAAACAGGGACATATGACCTTTGGATGATAAGTTGTTCAAGCTCTATTAATGAGTCCTTCCACAACTTCCACTGCATTTCTTTCTCCTTAGGTAGAGGCATATCCCATTCACTTTGTTCATGTTCAGTAGCAATTTCTCTCATAAGAGCCTTGCCTTGCATGGTTTTGGGGGCTACAAATCCTAGGGGGTCATAAAGGCTGATGACCGTGGACAAGACACCTCTTCTCGTGAACGGCTTCTCTTCTCTGGATACTCTAAATGTAAAGCTGTCGGTTTTCAGATCCCAACTGACCCCTAAACTTCTTTGAAGGGGCAGTGAATCTGTTTCTAGATCCAGGTCCTTGAGGTCTTTTGCACGGTCCTCTGAGGGAAACACTTTCATGACTTTGCTGCTGTTGGACGCTATCTTGTGTAACCTTATGTTAGATTCTGCTAACATCTCTCTTGTTCTTTTCAGGATGTCGATAGCCTCTTTGTTGCTGGAGAAAGAAGCGAGTCCATCGTTCACATAAAAATTTCTCATGACAAACTGTTTGGCACCTGTGCCATGCTCTTCTTCACCTACCTGTGCTGCTCGTCTCAGGTTGTAGATAGCTATAGCTGGAGAGGGGCTGTTCCCGAACACATGTACTTTCATCCTGTATTCTGTGACATCTTTGTTAAAGTCATTGTTTTCATACCACAGGAACCTCAGGTAGTCTCTGTGATCTTTGTGGACAAGGAAACAGTAGAACATTTGTTGTACATCTGCTGTTACTGCAACGCGTTCTTTTTGGAACCTGATGAGGACTCCAAGGAGTGTATTATTCAGATCAGGTCCACTGAGGAGGACATCGTTTAGGGAAAGGCCTTCATACTTTGCACTGGAGTCAAATACTACTTGTATTTGTCCTGGTTTCTGAGGATGATACTGTGACAGACCTAGCTGGGACAGAGGCTTTTGGAGAAGACTGAATGCAAGCCTCTTGCCCACCGACTATGGGCCCTGGCATTTGAGGAAGCTACAAAACATTTGGGAAGATACTTGTTGTGTAGTGCAAAGGGACATTGTTAAGGAGGCCATGGTGGTCTGTGCATGCTTGGGACTTATATAGCGGATGTGTGTGAGGGGAATGCTGATTATTGAGATCTGGAAATCCCTGGGTCTCCTGTTGTCTACTTCTAATGCCGCGTACACACGAGCGGAATGTCCGATAGAAAAAGTCTGACTGAGTCTTTTCATCGTATAATCCGGTCGTGTGTAGGCCTCATCGGACCTTCTTTTTGGAAAACTCTGATGGACCTAGAAATAGAACATGTTCTAAATCTTTCCGACGGAACCCATCCCTATCAGGAAAACCACTCGTCTGTGTGCCGTCTGTATGCTGTTCCGACGGACCAAAAACAACGCATGCTCTGAAGCAAGTACGAGACGTAAGCTATTGGCTACTGGCTATTGACCGTCCTTTTTCTAGTGTTTCTAGTGTTGTACGTCACCGCGTTCTGGACGATTGTACTTGTGGTGTGATCATGTGTAGGCAAGACCGCTTGAATGGAATTCCGTCGGAGTTCTGTCGGGGAAACCTTCGGAGTTTAGTCCGACAGAAAAAACGGTTGTGTGTACGCGGCATCAAAGTATTTCACCCATTGTGGTTTGTGCTAATTAACCTTGCTATTGTATAGAGGAGTTCTGTGTTGATTTATGATAATGTTGATTGTGTCTTCTGAGCTAAAAGACTGCAAGTCTATCCTAAAGGTCATGTCTCTTGGTCACCTAGGCTGTCTAAAGGGTTAGATAATTAGCACGTGTTAATTAGGTTTCTGGTTACAATTTGTATTGTCGACAAGCTGTATATATTTGGGTGAGATCTCAAATAAAAGGCTACTCCTGATGTACTCCAAGACTGGTGTGGTCTGATGTTTTACCCTACACTTAGCTACGACTAGTAAATGGGAAAGCTAATGGGTCTTGGATTGTGTGGTACCGGACAGAGGAAGCATTTACGGCGGACATCTTGAGTACGGGGTCCGTCACAGATACACTCCAAATATTGGTAAGTACCAGCATTCTTGTTTTTCTTCCAATGGTGGTGCTTTTTCAGCTTGACCACTGTCGAAGATCTTCTGCATGAAATCATGGCAGTGTTCCTTCATATCTGTCTTTCTGTCTAGAGTGCGTTGCAATGAGGTGAGACGCTTCACTGCTTGTCCTTTCTTGTTAGGAGGGTAACGTCGGGGTGAACGGAAAGGTAGTGGAGCTACCCAGCTGTTTGACTCATTTATAAAGACTTCTCTGTCCATGATCTCAAGGAAGAGGCTATCTTCAGCAGATGGTGCTGGTTTGTCATCATCTCACGTTCTTTCAAGCACCTTGCATCCTAGCTCATCTGTATCTTCAGATGAGGTGATAGCCTCCATGTAACTTTGAACTTTCTGCTGTTGTATTAGGTTGGCTAGTCTCTATTTAATCGGTATCCTGTTGGTACAGGGGCTAAGACATGATGTGTGGCCATTTTGCAAAATGTTTTTTTTGTAGACATTCACTTTTGCCGGCTTGTGAGCTCCATCCAGACATACATCACCAATGATGACCCATCAAAGGTCAAGACATTGTGCAAATGGTGCATTGTGTGGCCCATTGTATTGCTCTCTGACCTTGTGCACTCTCGGTATGTCTCTTCCAAGTAGAAGGATAATTGCAGCACCTAGGTCCAGTGCTGGAATCTTGTCTGATATTTGCATCATATGAGGGTAGTGACGTGCAATTTCAGGTGTGGGTATCTCTGATCTATCATCTGGTATCATATCACATTCTATGAGAGTGGGCAGAGTCAGCTGCCTTTTCCCATCTAATGACTCAATGATGTAGTTTTTTGCTCTCCTCCCTGATTTCTCCACAACTCTTGAGTCGTGGATGTCAAATATGTCATAAATACAATTGGCAAACCATGCTTGTACATAGGGTGTTTTTTGCTATGAGTGATGTTCTATGTTTGTTTTTGTGTCGCACCACCTATATGGATGATTCATTATTGTTCATTTGAAATGATTATTGTCTGTTAAATAAATTATTTTTTATATCAACCATTTTATACAAATTCTCTGCTGCTAAAAACCCCCTGGGGAAACTTACAGACTTATGCTTCCAAGGCCAGTATTAAGAAATAGTGGAGGTCAGGGGCGTGGTTTGACCTGGCATGAAGATGGCCGCTTAACTCTGAGGCTCCTGCTACCTCACGACCTGTTATCAGCCTAACTGAGGTAAAAACACCCCAAATCAAGCTGGTGTGATGGGGACTGCTTCAAGGAACTCTTCCACCTCCCGTTCCCGCTCCCCCGGGAACAACCAGGATCTCAGGGACACAATATACCCCGTCGGGGGAATGCGGCATCAGCCCGCCATAGGCAGTCACAGACCCTAGCTCCCTCACTGTCAGGGACGCCCTTATCTTCACCTCAGGCAATCTCCTCAGATAGGGAGGGCATAGAAGATGCCCCATTGCCACACTTAAACATCAATGATCTACGAAGCATTGCCACTGATATAAAGGATACCTTATCAGCGGCTATCTCGGAACTCCGACTGGATATACACAAGCTCACTGACAGGGTACAAGCGGTGGAAAAGACAACTGAGCGCCATGACACCCAGCTCCGTAAAACTACTCATCATGTTGATACTTACACCCTTCAGATGAGGGACATGCAAAGACACCTGGAAGATCTCGACAATAGGGGCAGACGCCCCAACCTACGGGTCAGAGGAATCACAGAAACGATCGAGGGGACTCACATAATACCATCAGTCACTAGCCTCTCTAACAAGCTCCTAAACAGACTACCACAGACCCCCATTGAGATGGAGAGGATCCACCGAGCGCTGAGACCCAGAGGGAGAGACACCGATCCTCCTAGGGATATCGTATGCTGCATTGTTGATTTTAAATTAAAGGAGGAAGTTCTCAGGCAAGCCAGAGACAAGCCACAGATTGTACATGAAGGGAAGCCCATTCAAATCTATCGAGATCTCTCTGGAATAACACTACAGCACCGCCGAGACCTGAGACCCTTGTTAGACGCTCTCCGCACTCAGGGAATTCCATACAAATGGAAATTCCCTTTCTGCCTCTCGGCCACCTCACAGGGACGTACTGCACTTCTAAAGGTACCGGAAGACCTTACACAGTTCTGCGATACTCTAAACATCCCTCGGGTGGAGGTACCAAACTGGTATGCTGGCTTCTGCCATTCGGCGGTCAGCAGAGAACAGCCAGCGGAGGAACCAATGGAGGCGCAAGCATCAAGGCACCAGAGGAGACTGCTCTCCCTCGGTTTCAGGCAACCGTCATGCCTCCCGAGGCACGTACCAGGGCCCTAACCCCTTCAGCTCTCCGAGTTCTAGGAGAGCCAGGAGGGACCGCTAACATCCTATTTGATTTATCATGGTGATGGCACTAGAGTTTAGCCCTGTCTGGCTTGTTTTCGTTTTAATAGGTTATGTTTAATTGTTTTTACTTGGACTTTACTCGCAACAGGACACCCTTAGAACTTTATAAGGGGCTTAGGTGCTCCTCCCAAATATATACCACCGCTTCATTCAGACCTCCCCATGCACTGTGACCGATCTGACAGCGCTCCCATTTACCACCCGCAATGTTGGCTCACCGAATAGTTTAAACTACGATCCCCATAACCCCCAGCAGCTGAAAGCCCGCCCACCATAGATGATTGTACCAAAGCTCTCCTCAACTTACCTCAAACTCCACACTCTGCAGGAAATCCCGCGATAGTCGGGAGTACTCTCGTGTCACTAGACACACAGGAGATCTTCTGCCACCACCTGACAAACACGGACTTGACCTCCATGGATCTACATCACCGTCCGGAATCCCATACTTACGGTTGGTCTAGAATCGGGTCTACAGGACTTCGACTGAGGATATGATACAGCACAGAGATAACCACGATCTATCAAGGGAATCTTCCTCCCTTCACAGCACTACGTGCACCAAGCTGGCTGACACTCCCACCAAACGTGATGGCACTGCAAACTCTCCTGTGCACTCCTAGATACCTCTCAGATCCCTGCTTTTACTCCTCTTCCTTAAATGGACAACAACAAGATACATGCATTTCTGCCGTTGCCGCTACCATCTTTCAAGTCCCCGACGCACTTTTTCAATGCCAGTGAGAACTTACATAGGTATATACATTGCCTCTCTCTTACATACTATTCTCCATTCAAGAACTCAAGTATTGAACTCACCTGCAGTATATTATCTTTACATACGGTATGGTATCCGATTTAACCACCCAAAATGTAATGCATTTCAGTTGCGTTTTCTACATGCATTTTATTTACGTAAATATTATATCAGTCTTTTGTTACGATACAACATTCACGACAAACTAGAGATACTCACCCGTTATCTCGCTGGACTTCCCACTGTTAGCCTCCCTGGGTACAATGGCAACTTGAGGGAATTCTCAAAATTCACATTACTTATGGTTCGCACCCACAGACGGTTCATTTAAACCTCCTCCTCTAGATAAATTGGAACTAGTCGCCCTACAATAGGACTCCTGTCCTCTGATATACTTAATATACTTGTTATACTCTTGAAAAAATATAAAGAAAAAATAACTTTTGCGCTAACCAGACAAATTAAATAAAATAAAATATTAGGTGCAGCTGCTAGTGTTAGTCAAAAAAATAAAAAAGACCCTAATACAATACATATATAGTGACAAGCGCGCATCCTGACACAGTGAGTATTATACAGTGTGTGTAATCCTTAGTGTTTTGAACCCTATAGGTGTGATATTGAATAATAAATATCCAAAATAATTTATGTGAAAAAAACGTGTTGAAGAGTTTGTTATAGTTCCGCTAAATATTGAATTCCCATGCTCCAAACAATATTGTGAAAACAATATAGTAAAAAATGTTGGTATAGTGACACCAGCCACAATGTTGCTAAAAAAAACTTTGGTCAGCAACAATGTAGCATCCACTCATTACTCAAAATAATATTGTGAACATCATATGGTGAAATATAGTGGTATAGTGACACCAGCCACAATGTTGCAAAAAGACTCTTTGGTCAGCAACAATGTAGTATTCACTCCACACCTCAAAAATAGTGCTAGAAAAAAATAGCCTGTCAGTAAGAACTTCTTCCCCCTGAATATCCTGTGTAAGGATTTAAACAATAAAAAATATGTATTCAAACTCAGTCCTCATAGAAATATATATTATGCTGATGATGAAATAAATCTTCTACTGGAATACAACAATGATCTTCCTATTCAGAAAATATAGTAGAAGAGGCCGCTTACCGGATCAGATGGATCTCTGGTTAGGGAGATCAAACAAGCTTGTTGCATTAGCCTGCCGGCTTCCCTGATTATCACCTGGATGTCAGTTGTAGGATCTTCATCCACTTTACCCAATCCACAGAACAGGTATCCTCTGTTTTTGGTATACAGGACTTCACAACTCCAGAATGATTTTAAATCTTTGAATTATCCATAGTATAGCCAAACACCTCAGTGGGAACAAAGCGGGAGAAACTCCATAGTGCAGATGTGTGTTTCAAAAAATTTATTTTAAAAAACTTTTTCACAGTCACTTCAACAAATTCCACTGCAGTTAATCACAGCAATGACACACAGCACTCTAGGAACCGCAAATCAACAACTTCAAAAGTGAACAGCACACGGGAACCAGATAAAAAACAGCTAAAAAACAGCTAAAAAGTTCAACTGCAAATTTTAGCAGACATGCAGCGAGGGAGCAAACCGACTGACTGCATGGGGAAAAAAAAAAAAAAAAAAAACCAAAAAAAAATGTGATGGCGTCACAGCCTCTAGCTCCACCCGACATTTTTCCCCTAAACAGGCTTCCACTGGGAACGGAGACAGTGGAAGCCTGTTTAGGGGAAACATGTCGGGTGGAGCTAGAGGCTGTGACGCCATCACGTTTTTTTTTTTTTTTTTTTTTCCCATGCAGTCAGTCGGTTTGCTCCCTCGCTACATGTCTGCTAAAATTTGCAGTTGAACTTTTTAGCTGTTTTTTAGCTGTTTTTTATCTGGTTCCCGTTTGCTGTTCACTTTTGAAGTTGTTGATTTGCGGTTCCTAGAGTGCTGTGTGTCATTGCTGTGATTAACTGCAGTGGAATTTGTTGAAGTGACTGTGAAAAAGTTTTTTAAAATAAATTTTTTGAAACACACATCTGCACTATGGAGTTTCTCCCGCTTTGTTCCCACTGAGGTGTTTGGCTATACTATGGATAATTCAAAGATTTAAAATCATTCTGGAGTTGTGAAATCCTGTATACCAAAAACAGAGGATACCTGTTCTGTGGATTGGGTAAAGTGGATGAAGATCCTACAACTGACATCCAGGTGATAATCAGGGAAGCCGGCAGGCTAATGCAACAAGCTTGTTTGATCTCCCTAACCAGAGATCCATCTGATCCGGTAAGCAGCCTCTTCTACTATATTTTCTGAATAGGAAGATCATCGCTGTATTCCAGTAGAAGATTTATTTCATCATCAGCATAATATATATTTCTATGAGGACTGAGTTTGAATACATATTTTTTATTGTTTAAATCCTTACACAGGATATTCAGGGGGAAGAAGTTCTCACTGACAGACTATTTTTTTCTAGCACTATTTTTGAGGTGTGGAGTGAATACTACATTGTTGCTGACCAAAGAGTCTTTTTGCAACATTGTGGCTGGTGTCACTATACCACTATATTTCACCATATGATGTTCACAATATTATTTTGAGTAATGAGTGGATGCTACATTGTTGCTGACCAAAAGTTTTTTTTAGCAACATTGTGGCTGGTGTCACTATACCAACATTTTTTACTATATTGTTTTCACAATATTGTTTGGAGCATGGGAATTCAATATTTAGCGGAACTATAACAAATTCTTCAATAAGTTTTTTTCACATAAATTATTTTGGATATTTATTATTCAATATCACACCTATAGGGTTCAAAACACTAAGGATTACACACACTGTATAATACACACTGTGTCAGGATGCGCGCTTGTCACTATATATGTATTGTTATACTCTTGACATATGCTTAACCCCTATCACCCACACCTACCTTTGTAAATGTCAGATACCTCCTGCATCTTCACTCACGGTAGAATGGTGGCAGGTATCCCCTTGATTTACGGACACTTCCGTGTACGGCTTGGGCCAACCCCCACACAGTAGCGGAAAGGGGTGCTGTCTCACCTTTAGTGAGGTGCACACTGTCTCCGCTCTGTACAATACCGATTCCCCTGATTCTGAGGTGGGAGGATAGGTACCCCACCACCTCATCGGTAATACAGACATACTAGATAAGTCTGACCTAAGTCTATCTTAGACCCTGAGGTATCCTTCTACCCCCATTCCTAACTACCCCCTACCCCACCTACACATCCCTTCCTGGCAGAGGACATGGGTACGCCCCCCTCACCATACGACAAGTCTCTACCACACACACGACTCAAGCTATGTTCCATAAACATAAAAGGTCTCAACACACCTGAAAAGAGATCTCAACTGTTATCCTCTTTGCTGAAATCCAAAACACATGTCGCACTTATTCAGGAAACCCATTTCAGAACAGACAGCATTCCCAAAATGCAAAACAAGCACTATCCGACAGTATACCATGCACCAAATAAAGATGCCAAGTCCAAAGGGGTTTCCATTTTGATATCCAAACAATGCCCATTACTCATAACGGAGATCCAAAGGGATACACTAGGTAGATACCTCTTTTTAAAAGGCACGCTTCACAAGAGACCCATCACCTTAGTCAATATCTACGCACCAAATACTCAACAAGTTACGTTCTTTCGAAAAACATTCCAACATCTGTTAAATTTCCAGTCGGGCACATTAATCGTTGGAGATTTCAATGTAGCCCTGAATCCCCCAATTGATACATCCAACCGATTATCCTCATTGACATACAGAGCCTTGCGTGCGATTAAATCACAACTCAGCGACATATTACTACATGACACATGGCGCACGTTACACCCTAAAGATAAGGACTTCACCTTTTTCTCTCCGCCACATAACAAGTACTCGAGACTTGACCACTTCTTTATCTCCCAAAACGACCTTTCCTATCTCACGAAAGCCACTATTGAACTGATGATTCTATCGGATCACAATCCTATTACAATGACCTTGAATCTACCCACAACAATGGTCAGGTCGCACATCTGGCGCCTTGACAATTCCCTTCTCACTGACCCAGAAACCACCCAGCTGATATCTACAACCCTTGCACATTACTTTTCAGAAAACATTCAGGAAGAATCCTCTCTGGAAACAGTATGGGCTGCACACAGGTGCGTCATTAGGAGTGAATTCATATCCCTAGCCACCAAAAGGACTAAACTTAGGAAAGTTTGCATTGAAGACTTAACTAAAGCATATCCACACTAGAACAAAAACACAAAGCCACTCTGGCAACTGAGGCCCTGGCAGAGTTGATACAAACCCGGGAAGAACTCTTAGAAGAATTACATAAATCAGTAAAACGTAAATACACCTTGACCCAAAAGGTCTTCTATGAATTTGGTAATAAATCAGGGAGGCTGTTGGCTAGAGCCTTACAGGTTAGAAAAGCAACAGACACCATTCACATGATTAAAGACAGCACAGGGAAAGCCTTTGCAACCTCAGATGATATAGCCAATCAATTTGTGCAATATTTTTCTAAATTATACAATCTGCCCGCTAAACAAATACAATCCACCACAAATGAAAGGAGGGCAATGATCCAAGATTTCCTAAAACACCACACTCCGTCTCCCCTAACTGCTGAAGAATCCACAGAACTAGACTCACCATTATCAATAGAAGAGACCCTACAGGCTCTGAAGCAATTAAAGTCAAGCAAGAGCCCAGGACCAGATGGCCTCACGGTTGGCTATTATAAGGCATTCCCAGAAACACTTATACCACAATTAGTTGAGGCATTCAACAACTTAAATCCCTCCGGTACAGCCCACAAGGACATCCTGGAGGCACATATCACCCTTATACCAAAACCTGACAAGGATGCCACGCTGGTATCAAATTACCGCCCCATTTCACTTCTCAACAAAATTTACGCCAAGGCACTGGCCAACCGCATCCTTCCCCTAATTCCCAGATTCGTTTCCCTGGACCAAGTTGGTTTTGTCCCTGGCAGGGGGGCCAGGGACAACACTACGAAAGCTCTGAATATCCACCATTGACTTTCCTCTACGTCTACTCAGATCTTTTTTCTGTCCTTGGACGTGGAGAAGGCGTTCGACAGGGTGGCCTGGGATTATATGGAGGAATCACTTTGCGCCGTAGGTATACCTCACCGCCTGCTGCAGATGATTCTAGCTTTGTACTCCCACCCCACAGCTAAAATTAGGGTAAATGGTCGCCTGGTGGACGCTTTCTCCGTGTCCAATGGTACTAGACAGGGCTGCCCCCTGTCTCCGTTACTTTTCATACTCACGATGGAACCCCTACTCCATAAACTTAGAGAGAATCAGGACGTCAAAGGTCTTGAGATCAATCACAAACACTATAAATTAGCTGCCTACGCATACGATATCTTACTTTTTCTAACTGACCCGATAAATACTATCCCTAATTTGCTTCAGGACTTCTTACTTTTCAAATCTCTCTCGAATTTGCAAATCAATTTCTCTAAATCAAAAGCCCTGAACATAACTCTACCAAGCACATTAGTTAAACAATGCAAGAACAATTTCCCATTCAACTGGGAAGCCCATGCCATTACTTATCTGGGTATTAAAATACCTACCAAACTAACTGATTTATACTCCCAGAATTTTCAATCTATCCTACAAACCATCCAAGGAGAGCTGCACAAATGGCATGCTAGACCTTTCTCATGGTTTGGAAGAATAGTTATTTTAAAAATGAATATTTTGCCCAGACTTTTATATCTTTTTCAAGCCATCACCATTAAACTCCCTCCATCTTTCTTCTCAACATACAAACGGCTATGCAGGACTTTCATATGGACATCCAAGCCACCCAGATTGAGTTGGGAGAGGCTGACGCTTCCCAAATTGCAAGGTGGCTTAAGCCTACCAGATGTCCAGAAATACCACTGGGCATGTCTCCTGACCAGAATAGTCGATTGGCACTTACATGGACACGAAAAGGACTGGATCCAACTTGAGAGCGCATTTTCTAGAATCCCGCTAGCAAATATACCTTGGCTTAGTCCTTCTTACATCCCAAAAAAACTTAACTCACATCCTTTAATCAATGCTACAATGCTAAATTTCAGAGCTGCATGCAAAAAATGAAACTTGAAAACTACCTATGAACCCATGACTCCCCTTGATGACAATCCAGAATTCCAACCGGGACTACCCTTAGGCTCTCCAATGATGGGACCACTCAGAGCACGTCTTAGAGCACACCAACTCTTTCATAACAAAAAACTACTCTCATATCAAGCTATGACTGCTCATTTCCCAGACTTCCATATCCCGTTCTATAACTATCTACAAATCCGACACTTTTTTCAAAACTCTAAACCCAATACATTCTGGTACCGGGAACTCACACATTTTGAATACATTTGCAACAGCAAAGAACCCCAAAGACACTTAATATCGACTGTGTATGTGCTCCTGTACTCCACGCACAAAATTAAAGAAGACAAGCTGGTCAGACAGTGGGAATCAGACCTACACCTGGACCTAACGGTAGAGAAGTGGGGACACATATACAGTCGTATTCACAAAGGCTCAATTAACGTCTCCACAAAAGAAAGCAGATTTAAAATATTTTCAAAATGGTACAGAACACCTGACAAGATTCACAAGTTTCACACCAGTCTCTCCCCATTATGCTGGATATGTAACGCAGCTCCTGGCACATTTCTCCATATCTAGTGGGGGTGCACACTCATACAACCATTTTGGTTAGAAATACACCGCCTGATCACCCAAATTACCACTTAGACTCCCGATTATACTCCCACCCAATTTCTATTACATTACACGTCCATCTCTAGGTCAACATACAAAAAATCTATTGTACTTTACCTCATCAATGCCGCCAACCAATGTATCCCGGTACACTGGAGAAGTACCTCCCCACCCACGATTACAGAATGGATACAGTGGGTTGACAGAACAGCTTAAATGGAAAATCTCATACACCAATCCAGAGACCAGCCAACAAAGTACTGGGAAACCTGGGCCTGTTGGTCTCACTTTAAAGAGTTGTTCACAACATCCGCTTTGCATGGGACTACTTCTTCCACATCCTAGGATAACCCCTGGATATCTCTATTAACCATCCCACAGTCCTCCGCCTCCCACTACCTATCCCCCCCTCTCATATTCCCCCACCTCACAATTACCTTCTGTTTAATACACTACACAATATGGTTTATACACATCTCAAACTAGAGCTCTCCAAACCTATACGGATGAATTTACTCCCCTGGAGGTCTCTCAGACAGTTTATACATCACATACTTAGGGACGTGGGACCCTACTACCACTGACATGGGCCCCTTCCCACAATACGAAGTACCGACCATTCTCGCACCATCACTACACATTTGTACTCTCCCCCTTTGGCCACACTCAGAGCCCTTTCGGGGTGGCCGGGGGGAGAGTTGATATTGTCGGTGTACGTTCAGATCTCTTATAGAGCTCTTCACACGAACAAACTCCCACTGTATACTATGGAACGTTATATAATACCCCATACCCATGCCATTTTTTTTTTCATTGATAACTACATATAAATACAGATAAGTCAGTCTACAATAGGACACTCTCTGTGTGTATATAGAAGGCATGGAAAAAGACATATACCTACAACGATTACTTGATTGTTTACAATATACTTGTCTCAGTGGTTTGATGTACTGACAATGTGTTCTATAAAAATGTTAAGTTCCAAGAAATAGTGGAGGTCTTTAAGATTATCTGATATGTCTGCTGGGCAGGAAGTGGGCGTAATATACTACAGTTCCTGTTAATAATGGATGCCAATTTAAAGCAACAGTAAGATCAGTAAATATATACCTTATAATGATCAGAACATACAGGATATATTATATATCATACATTGTGTTCTTTTTAATAAAGAAAAAAAAAATAGCTAGATGAAGGTTTGATCCAGGTAAGTGCCAGATTTAGTTTTAGGGTCAAAGGTCAGAGGTCATGTTAGAGGTCAGGGTTAGTGTATTTTTGGTAGGTTTATTTAAAAAAAAACATTTTCTAAATTAGTATCAGTGTCACATTTTTTAGGTAGGATAAAAAAAGCAAAATGTGTGTGATGTTTTTAGGTTGTACTACGGGTACAAACAACAGCTAACATTTGTTTTACTATTTAGTGCCAGTGTTACCAAATGAAGCTCGATTTGTCCTGAAATAAATGTGGTATAATCCTCCTGGATACACAATGTAGTTGTGATTATATGTACAGATTTACTAACACAGGTCAAAGTTGCTAAATTGTGTTCACGTATTAACATCTGTCTTACCCTCAGTCACTAAGGGGTTAAAAAATATTTACTGAGGGAGTTTACAGAATAAAATAAATGTGGGTATAACATTGTGGATGAAGGAAAAGGCTACAGAGTTCAGGAACAATGTAAAAGGGAAGCAGAGTAATGCCGCGTACACACAAGCGGACTTTACGGCAGACTTTTCCCCTGGCGGACTTTTCAACAGACTTTATGACGGACTTTCCGAATGAACAGACTTGCCTACACACAATCCACCAAAGTCAGTCGAATTTGTACATGATGATGTACGACCGGACTAAAACAAGGAAGTTCATAGCCAGTAGCCAATAGCTGCCCTAGCGTGGCTTTTTGTCCGTCGAACTAGCATACAGACGGCGGACCTTTCGACCGGACTCGAGTTCGATGGATAGATTTAAAACATGTTTCAAATCTAAGTCCGTCCAACTTTTGAGAAAACAAAGTCCGCTGGAGCCCACACACGATCGAATTGTTCGACGAAATCCAGTCCGCTGGGCAAAGTCTGCCGTAAAGTCCGCTCGTGTGTACGCGGCATTACACTTCCACAGGATGCCTGCAGTCAGTCACCATAACACAATGACATCACTCAACATGCCGAGCAGAGCAATACAATCAAAGCCACTTGTCTATTATACAGAACCTCCATATTTATAGCTGTATTCCTAGGAGACCCTCATGATTGTTGCTCAGGGTTCTGAGCCTTGTGCCCCATGCATCCACCTGAACCTCCATCACAAAGAGGAGTCAAGTCTCCAGATTCTAGGTGTGTGACTGTAACAGTGGCGTAGCGTGGGTTGTCAGCATCCGGGGCAAGGCAAGTAATTTGCGCCCCCCCCCCCCCCTAACCTGCGGACTTTTATCATTCCCCGAGTCCCTTCAAATACAATAGTACTGACCTACCTGATTCCTATACTGACCATTACACACTACACTGACCACTATACTGTCCACTACACTGACCACTACACTATGCTGTCCACTACACTAACCACTATACTGTCTACTACACTACACTGACCACTACACTGAGAACTACACTGTCCACTACACTATACAATACTGACCACTATACTACACTGACCACTATACTGTCCACTACACTACACTGACCACTATACTGACCACTACATTGAGAACTACACTGACCACCACACTAACCACTATACTGTCCACTATACTATACTGACCACTACACTGAGAACTACACTACATTGACCACTATACTGTCCACTACACTACACTGACCACTACACTACACTGTCCACTACACTACACTGTCCACTATACTACACTGTCCACTACACTACACTGACCACTACACTACACTGACCACAATACTACACTGACCACTACACTACACTGACCACAATACTACGCTGTCCACTACACTGTACTGACCACTACACTACACTGACCACAATACTACACTGACCACAATACCACACTGTCCACTATACTATACTGACCACTACACTATACTGACCACTACACTGTACTGACCACTATACTACACTGTCCACTACACTATACTGACCACTATACTGACCACTACACTGTCCACTACACTGTACTGACCACTACACTGTCCACTACACTATACTGACCACTACACTGTCCACTACACTATACTGACCACTATACTGACCACTACACTACACTGTCCACTACACTACACTGTCCACTACACTGTACTGACCACAATACTACACTGTCCACTACACTACACTGTCCACTACACTATACTGACCACAATACTACACTGACCACTACACTGTACTGACCACTACACTACACTGTCCACTACACTGTACTGACCACAATACTACACTGTACTGACCACAATACTACACTGTCCACTACACTGTACTGACCACAATACTACACTGACCACAATACTACACTGTACTGTCCACTACACTACACTGTCCACTACACTACACTGTCCACTACACTAAACTGTCCACTACACTGTCCACTACACTGTACTGACCACAATACTACACTGCCCACTACACTGTACTGACCACTATACTACACTGTCCACTACACTGTACTGACCACTATACTACACTGACCACAATACTACACTGTCCACTACACTGTACTGAACACTATACTACACTGACCACAATACTACACTGACCACTACACTGTACTGACCACAATACTACACTGTCCACTACACTGTACTGACCACAATACTACACTGTCCACACCACTATACTGACCACAATACTACACTGACCACAATACTACACTGTACTGTCCACTACACTACACTGTCCACTACACTACACTGTCCACTACACTGTACTGACCACAATACTACACTGTCCACTACACTACACTGTCCACTACACTATACTGACCACAATACTACACTGATCACTACACTGTACTGACCACTACACTACACTGTCCACTACACTGTCCTGACCACAATACTACACTGTACTGACCACAATACTACACTGTCCACTACACTGTACTGACCACAATACTACACTGACCACAATACTACACTGTACTGTCCACTACACTACACTGTCCACTACACTGTACTGACCACAATACTACACTGTCCACTACACTGTACTGACCACTATACTACACTGTCCACTACACTTTACTGACCACTATACTACACTGACCACAATACTACACTGTCCACTACACTGTACTGACCACTATACTACACTGACCACAATACTACACTGACCACTACACTGTACTGACCACAATACTACACTGTCCACTACACTGTACTGACCACAATACTACACTGTCCACACCACTATACTGACCACTACACTACACTATACTGACCACTACACTACACTGTCCACTACACTATACACTATACTGTCCTGCCTAGTCTTCCTATACTGACACTACATATACGGCGCCTGTCTCTTCTCCCCCCCCTGTGTTTATCTATTTCTCACCTTATTGTGTTGCATCGGTCTGGAGGATGAGAAGACATCTGCCCCGGCGCTCACACTCTCGTCTCCCCTGCGCTCCGGCCGCCATATTCATTTTTCCCGGCGCACTGTGATTGGGCGAATGGGGGTCATGTGCGGAGGCGGGACTTCAGGAGCGACTGTGATCGCGGATAGGCCAGCCCCACGCCACACATGACCCCCATACGCCCAATCACAAGGCGCAAAACACTAGACATGGCGGCGGAGCGCGGGGGACACAGGAAAAGAAATTAGGAGGAGGCAGCCAGTAGTGACACTACTGGCACGAAATTGCGCCCCCCTAAATTTTGCGCCCGGGGCCACGGCACCCCCCGCACCCCTCACGCTACGCCACTGGTCTGTAAACCTGCATAAAGAATTGGGAGCTTTTCTGGTCCCCCCACCATGGTCACACGTCACTGCAATGTGCTGAGATGTTACCAGGCAGACAAAGACACTCCCCATCACCTGGAGGAGGTGTGTGTCTGTAAACCTGCATAGAGAATTGGGGGCTTTTCTGGTCCCCCACCATGGTCACATGTCACTGCAATGTGCTGAGATGTTACCAGGCAGACAAAGACACTCCCCATCACCTAGAGGAGGAGAGACTCCAATCTACAGAGGGTTGGTGGGATGATGATGTCGGGAGGATCTGCTACACTAATAAATCTCTTAGTTATTATTTTATACATTTCAGAGGTTTGTCAGGACTAATCACTTCCCTAATTTTATTTCCAGCCAAACTGAAGAAGATGACACATGACAACAGATACACAGGTTAGTAGGTCATCCACGTCTGATATTAAATCTCTTCTGGATGAACTTTTTGTTTTATTGTAGTCTGGATCAGTGGTGGAACTACCAGGGTCGCAAAGGTTGCCCTGGCATTCCGTCACTGTAGGGGGGCCCAAGATGGCAGGAAGGGGGGCCACTGCAGAACATGGGCTCAGTTAACACGGCTGTGACCCCAAAGTTGTGCAACTTGCTTGCAATTTATTTGTGACTTATTTGCAATTTTGTGATTTAAGATTGTGGTCTATGGCACTCAAATCACACCAAAGTCACAGAAAAGTATTGCAGGAACCTATTTCTTTGTTGCTGCGACTTGAGCCACATGGATTAGGACAGCATCCATTGAAATTAATGTGTTTTGACATGTCATGAGACTTTGTGTTGCAAGTCACGTGATAAGTCGTAGCAGGGCATTTAAAGGGCCCCATGACAGGAACAAGTGGAAAGGGCCCCTGCCTCAGAGGGAAGAGCCCCAGTCTTGGAGGGAAGGGCCCTGGGACTGATGGAAAGGGCACCAGTAGTCAGGGGGACCCTTCATGGTTTCTTGCACTGGGGCCCTGAAGGTTATAGTTACTCCTCTGGCCTGGATGATGTGTCCACAGTTTGGATGCTTCCACAGTCCTCCTATATTTCATAGAATATCTTCTTTTAGGGTTAAATTCTTTGGGTTTATGGTTAGAATACAATATTTCCAATTCTGTCTTATAAATACTATTTCATGTGTGTATGAGCAATAAAATGTTCTCTTCTCTCTCATAAAGGCATCAGTAAGGAACTCAGAGAGTCTACGAAAGAGAAGTTCCTGAGGATTAAGGAATATAATTACATTATGGGGGAGGCTGTTCATCTACAGAAAAGATTCACCAAGGTATTGATGATAAAGGGACCCCAGAATAAAGAGGGAAAAGAACAAGAAATAAGGAGCTCAGGTAGAAGACATCTACAGATCATGGAGAAAAGATCCCCATTCACAATCCAGGCCCTCTTTGACATTGATGAAGGTGGGTTCATTCCTAAGATTGTGGTGTTACAAGGAGCTGCTGGGATTGGAAAGACAATGACCTCCAAGAAGATCATGTTGGACTGGGCCTCCGGAGATCTCTACCAAGACAAGTTTGACTTTGTGTTTTATCTGAGCTGTAGAGAAATCAACACCATCCCTGGAAACATAAGTCTTGTGGGACTTTTATCCAAAACCTGCAGACTGAGTTCACATGACCTTGTGTCTATTCTGGAGGATCCTGGAGGTCAGAGAAAACTTCTCACCATAGTTGATGGGTTTGATGAACTGAGGTGGACTCTGGAGGAGAAATCTGAGAGTTGTCTTGACATTTCTATGGAAACCCACAAAGAAATGATTCTCCAAAGCTTGCTCAGGAGACACATTCTCCCACAATCTTCTTTGATCATCACCACAAGGTCACTGGCCATGGAGAAACTTAACACATTCATTGATGATTCTCGCAATGTGGAAATCCAGGGATTTACAAGGGACGATCGAGAGGAATATGTCCATAAATTCTTTGGAAATAAAAAAGATGCAGACAAGGTTCTCAGTATAATAAAAGACAATGACGTTGTGTACACCATGTGTGCCGTCCCCATCACATGCTGGATTATCTGCACTGTAATGAAACAAAAAATAAGAAAAGATTTGGCTTTGATTCAGTGTCAGACGATGACTTCAATTTACCTTCTCTACCTGGAGGTTTTACTAACTCATCACAGCAAGAAGGAGCAATCTGTACACAGGAAACAAACCTGCCTGAAGAAGCTGTGTGCTCTGGCAAATCAGGGAGTTCTAAACCAACAAATCTTGTTTGAGAAGAAAGATCTGGAAAGACATGGACTTTCTCTGTCTGAGGTGGAGTCTGTATTTCTGAATGAGAACATCTTTTATTGGGAGGTCCGCACCCAAACCTACTACAGCTTCATCCACCTGAGTGTACAGGAGTTCCTTGCTGCTCTCTATTATGTGATGGATGATGGGTCTGGGTCTATGGAAGGTACTTTCCTCCCAGAGATCTGTAAAGAGAAATCATTCTGTGACCTCAATTCAAATTCCTCACATTTAGCATTATCTGTACAATTCCTGTTTGGTTTCTTAAATGAAAATCAGGTGAAGACATTCTTAGAGGTCACAGGAATCACCATCTCACTTCGCGCCAGACCTGCAATGCTAGAATGGGCCATGAAGGACATTGATCCTACTTTCTATACTCAGAACATCTTCTGTCTGTATGAGACTCAGGACAAGGACTTCATTAGGAGAGTCATGTCTGGTTGTACAAGTTTGGAGCTGTATGGCTCACATACTGGTCACTTGTGGATGGACAGGAATTATTCCAAGCAGTTGAACTATTGCTTGGAGTGTTTGAAGAGAGAAAGTTTTCAGTCTTTACATCTTGTAGATCTCACTGTGGGTCCAGAGTGCCAGAAACTTCTATCTCCATTCCTACACAGGAGTCAGGATGTCGGGTAAGTGAGTGTGAGGATATCCTAACTGAATTCAGAGAATGGGCAGGAACCTGTATACAGTATGATGGTGATTATCAGACATGTTCTCTATCTACTACACTTGTTAGAAGTCCTGGGAACTCACACTTTCCTCATCCCTAAGCCCTGGTTCACACTACATCAATTTTCCAGCGAGCTGCGACATTCTGGTGACATGTAAAGTCGCAGGTCAGGTGAAAACACACAGATTTTATAGGGCGTTGTCCTCATTGCTGCGTTTTGAGTCACTGTGACAAAAGAAAATACTTCCTGCACTACTTTCGGGCGATTCTTGTGCTGCACGACTCCCATAGACTACAATGTAAAATCGCCAGAAAGTTGTACATTTGTCTGAATCTTTAAGACGTTGCTGCGTCTTCTAAGGCTTCTTTAAACCTCACTTCTCCTCCCTGGTCATCCTTGCTGCTTAAATAAATTCCTCCCAAACACAGCCCAGTCACGCGTGAGCGTAGCGGAAACGCACATTCCCACTTACATTATTTGTGTATTTTTCATGAGTAAGCACACATTGGGGGTTATTTACGAAAGGCAAATCCACTTTGCACTGCAAGTGCAACTACGAGTGCAAAGTGCACTTGAAATTGCACTGAAAGTGCACTTGGAAGTGCGGTCTCTGTAGATCCGAGGGGGACATGCAAGGAAAATTTAAAAACAGCATTGCACATGATTGGATAATAAAATCAGCAGAGCTTCCACTCCTTCAGACCTGCCCCTCATATTTACAGCGACTGCACTTCCAAGTGCACTTTCAGTGCAATTTCAATTGCACTTTGCACTTGTAGTTTTCACTTGTAGTGTAAAGTGGATTTGCCTTTCGTAAATAACCCCCATTGTGTTTAGGGAGCCCATTCACTGGAATGTTCTGCCCTACATGCAACAAACACCCCAAAGTACAATGCCTTGCAAAAGTATTCACCCCCTTGGCTTTTTACTTATTGTGTTACATTACAGCCTTTAGTTCAATTTTTTTTAATCTGAATTATATGTGATGGATCAGAACACAATAGTCTAAGTTGGTGAAGTAAAATTAGAAAAATATATACATAAAACTATTTTTCAGAAATAAAAAAATGATAATTGGCATGTGCGTATGTATTCACCCTTTTTGTTATGAAGCCCATAAAAAGCTCTGGTGCAACCAATTACCTTCAGAAGTCACATAACTAGTGAAATGATGTCCACCTGTGTGCAACCTAAGACCGCGTACACACGATCAGAACTTGGATGGTTTTTCAGACGGAATTCCGCTCAAGCTTGTCTTGCATACACACGGTCACACAAACTTTTGACCGCCAAGAACGCGGTGATGTACAACACATACAACGGCACTAGAAAAGGGAAGTTCAATAGCCAGTGTGCCACCCTTTGGGCTCCTTCTGCTAATCTCATGTTTATCTTGTGTTAGTAGAAGTTTGGTGAGAGGCGATTCGTGCTTTTCAGCCTCGTGCATTTCAGATCGTTACTTCTCTTCAGTTTGTGCTTGTGGGTTCATATTTGTTCTTCAGTGCGTGTAGTCAGTTCGCATCTGGGTTTCAGTGCGTATTATTATTATTATTATTATAGTACCTATTTGTTTTTCAGTGCGTTCTTGTCCGCTCGTTTCTGATTTTCAGCTCGCTCTTCTCAGGCCTTTCTGTTTTTCAGTGCTTTCTGTTAGTTTGTTCTGACCAGTCAACCGTTTTTGTAGCCATGTTGCGGTTACGTACTGGTCGTAGAGTTTGTGCTATGCAGGGGCTTGGTGTTGGGGTTCCTGCTTTGACCCAAGCCCAGCCAATGAACAGGATGGGGAGGAGTTCATGGACGAAGAATTGGTTGCTCCAGCGTGACCAATTCTGTCTTATGCCTTTGTTGCGGGAGATCCAGGAGAATAATCCTGATGATTTCAGGAATTTTCTCCGAATGACGGACCCCGTTTTTCACCATCTGTTGGCTTTGTTGTCCCCTTATATTATGAAGTAGGACACCTGCATGCGGCAAGCCATCACTCCCGAGCAGAGGCTAGTCGCCACATTGCGGTACTTGGCGACAGGGAGAAGTCTGCAGGACCTCAAGTTCTTGACAGGCGTCTCCCCCCAGGCTCTGGGGATCATTATTCCAGAGACCTGTTCTGCCATCATATAAGTCCTGCAGAAGGACTATATTAGGGTACCTTTTTCTCCTTTAACATCACATTATATGTATTTAATTTTGCCAATGTATTGTATTTCTTTCATCATTCCCTAATTACCATGATTGTAATATGCTGTGAATGTCCTTTTTTTTTGTCCTTAATGCATATTTTCCTTCACTAACCTCCCCAGCATGCTATCCTGGGCCCATATACACCTAGCCTAGTCACTTAACAATGTATTTTGTCAGCTCCATAGTAGTGCTTTACCCTAAACACCCCCTAAAATGTGTACAAATGTTATTTGTGTCCTTAACTGCTTCCCGACCGCCTCACACAGATATACTGTGGCAGAAGGGCACGTACAGGCAGATTAACGTACCTGTACGTTGCACTCTAAGGGGCGGATTGCGGGCGCGCGCGCCCGCCGGGAGCTCTGAGACAGCACAATCTGCTGGGTCAGCTCTCCAGGGAGAGGGGAAGACAGAGGAACTGCCCAGAGAGCTGACCCAGCAGATTCAGCTCACAGGAAGAGACAAGGACACAGCATTTCTGGCATGATCAATGCGTCTTTTTTTTGTACTAGCTGAAAAAAAAACTGATGCGGCCATTCCAACTAATGGCCTATGGTGGTGTATCTATTGATGTGGATGCCGTGCGGATTTTCCTTCTTATCGAGAGGAGATGACATCTGACCAGGCAAGCTACCTAGACCTGTTGGTCATCAAGCTTTTTTGACCTGTATGGCGTATGCCATTTCAGGCCATTTCACTCTGGTAAGCCTCCATACTCTCCTGGTGATGGTCCTGGCACTGATTTCAGCTTTTCATGCACCTTCGGTTCTACCACGGTCCACTTACCTGCCTGATTGGGTCTAATCATCCCCCTGTGCATTTGGGAGGCATTCGCCCATCATCGTTTTTGCACTATCACCATAGACTTCTTTGATCTTTTTCACTTATATGATATGGACTATTATATCTTTTGATGTTATTCACCAATTATTTGAGGTGTTATATACACATATGTGTTATTGCTTTTTTATAACAGTCACTGTTATATTTGTGTATCTAGTGCACTACAGTTTTATTTAGTAGTTGCATTAATTGTATAAGGTTTTTCATGTTTCACATCATTTTGATAGATTTATTTATTGTACACATTTATTGAGCTTATAGCGCTACACTTTTAATTTTTTGCTATGTGGGTAATCAATGCATTTTTAATTGCACCGATCGCTGTATAAATGTGAATGGTCCCAAAATCGCACCAAAAGTGTCCGATGTGTCCGCCATAATGAAGCAGTCATGATAAAAATCGCTGATCGCCGTCATTACTAGTAAAAAAAAAATTATCAATAAAAATGCCATAAAACTATCCCCTATTTTGTAGACGCTATATCTTTTGCGCAAACCAATCACTAAACGCTTATTGCAAATTTTTTTTTTTTTTTTACCAAAAATATGTAGAAGAATATGTATTGGCCTAAACTGAGGAAAAAATATATATTTTTGGGGATATTTATTATAGCAAAAAGTAAAAAATAATGCGTATTTTTCAAAATTGTCGCTTTTTTTGTTTATTGCGCAAAATATAAAAACCACAGAGGTGATCAAATACCACCAAAAGAAAGCTCTATTTGTGGGAAAAAAGGACGTCAATTTTGTTTGGGAGCCATGTCGCACGACCGCACAATTGTCAGTTAAAGTGACGCAGTGCTGAATCGCAAAAAGTGCTCTGGTCAGGAAGGGGGTAAATCCTTCCGGGGCTGAAGTGGTTAAATTCAGGCAGAGTGCCAGAGGCTTTTTTTTTGTGGTCCCAAACTCATCTAGAACCCCTCCCCTAAAATTTTTGCAATGGGCCATCAGAGGGGGTGAGGGATCTGATAAGTGTACCTTATCTTTTTGTCTTCAAATACTCCTTAAAATAAATGCTATACTGATGTTGGCCAAGAATGTTTGTGCCTAATCTGCTTGCAATGTTATGTGCAAAAGTTATTTTTTCTGGTTGGACTCCACAGTTGCCTTCAACGCCACAGGAATGGCAGACTGTGGCCTCCCAGTTTGCCGAGCATTGGGACTTTCCCAACTATGGTGGGGCAATTGATGGGAAACACGTCCATATCGTCCCACCACCCCACTCGTGGTCATACTATTTTAACTATAAGGGGTTTCATAGTATAGTGTTGATGGCGGTGGTGTCGGCGACATATGAGTTTTTATATGTGGACGTAGGGAAGAATGGCCGGATGTCAGATGGTGGAGTCTTTGCCCAGACCTAGTTCTACGGACGTCTCCAGAGTGGTGGCTTGGGATTGCCACCTGCGGAAGAGAACGTGGAAGGACTCCCATTTGTGTTTGTCGCAGATGAAGCATTTGGCCTGGGTGAACATCTGATGAGGCCATTCCCCCAGAGGACCCTCACCCCGGAGAAGAGGGTTTTTAATTACCAGCTGGCCAGAGCCAGAAGAGTGGTGGAGAATGCGTTTGGTATAATGGCCAGCTGGTTCTGCCTATTCCTTACAGCAATCAATATGGCGGAGTATAAACTGAATCACATAGTGCTAGCTTACTGTATTTTCCATAATTATTTAAGGAGAAATGCTCCAAATTATGTGGCCTCAGTTGGGCCTGAGGCCACAATTCAGGACATAAATACAATGACGGCCCTTGAAGCTGGCTGCCCTGGCTTGCCCCCCCAAAGCGCACGTGATGTGTGGCAAAAGTATCTGAACTATTTTACGGGTAAGGGGGCCATTTTTGATTCTTTTATAAACTAAAAAATTATTTTGATCTGAAATCATCTTGAATTTGATTTACTGCTTGTGTTTCTTTTAGCTGTTTCCTAGGTTCACCTAGTGCACTTATAGTGCCAAGTGGATTTTGCTTTATTAAATAACCACCATTGTCACTGTAAACACCAACTTAATACAAAAACTGGTATTGAGCATTGAAAGAAGAAGCCACACATTGTTGATAGGGATGAGCCAAACACCCCCCCCCCCCCCGGTTCGGTTCGCATCCAGAACATGCGAACAGGCAAAAAATTTGTTCGAACACCGTTAAAGTCTATGGGACACAAACATGAATAATCAAAAGTGCTAATTTTAAAGGCTTATATGCAAGTTATTGTCATAAAAAGTGTTTGGTCCTGTCCCAGGGGACATGTATCAATGCAAAAAAAGTTTCAAAAATAGCCATTTTTTCAGGAGCAGTGATTTTAATAATGCTTAAAGTGAAACAATAAAAGTGTAATATTCCTTTAAATTTCGTACCTGGGGTGTCTATAGTATGCCTGTAAAGTGGCGGAATGTTTCCCGTGTTTAGAGAGCAAAATGACATTTCAAAGGAAAAAAAGTCATTTAAAACTACTCGCGGCTATAATGAATTGTCGGTCCCGGCAATACACATAAAATTCATTGAAAAAAACGGCATAGGATTCCCCCACAGGGGGAACCCCGAACCAAAATTAAAAAAAAAAATGCGTAGGGGTCCCCCCAAATTCCATACCAGGCCCTTCAGGTCTGGTATGGATATTAAGGGGAATCCCGCGCCAAAATTCTTTTTAAAAATGGCGTGGGGGTCCCCCTCAAAATCAATACCAGACCCTTATTTGAGCACACAACCTGGCAGGCCGCAGGAAAAGAGGTGGGGCGAGAGAGTGCCCCCCCTCCTGAACCGTACCATGCCACATGCCCTCAACTTTGGGAGGGTGCTTTGGGGTAGCCCCCAAAGCACCTTGTCCCCTTGTTGATGGGGAGAAGGGCCTCATACTCACAACCCTTGCCCGGTGGTTGTGGGGGTCTGCAGGCGGGGGGGCTTATCGGAATCTGGAAGACCCCTTTAACAAGGGGACCCCCAGATCCCAGCCCCCCCTGTGTGAATTGGTAATGGGGTACAAATGTACCCCTACCATTTCACAAAAAAAGTGTCAAAAATGTTAAAAAAGACACTAGACGGTTTTTGACAATTCCTTTATTAATGTCATCTTCTTTCCCCGCTTCTTCTTCCATCTTCTTCCGGTCTCCCTTCGGTGTTCTTCTTCTTCCTCCATCTTGTTCTTCCCCTGCTTCTTCCTCTATCTTCCTCTGCTTCTTCCTCCGGTCTTCTCGTCCGGCATCTTACTCCTGCTTCTTCTTCCCCGTTTCGTCCTTCGGACGATCCGCCTCAATGGGAGTCTCCCGCTGTGTGACGCTTCTGTTCAGGTGAAAAAAAGGGAGCAAAGTGGGACTTTGAATGAAACATGCAATCACCAATCGGGGGTCAACCACGGCATATTTAATGTAAATCAAAAGAAGATTTATACAGGAAATGCATAGTAAAACAGTAAAATTCATATATATACATATTAGGAACATGAAATACATGACAGTACATAGAGACTTGGACTACACCAATTGAAAAACTTCCTATTTACTTGAAATCACTGATCGCTTTGCAAATGTCCATATGAATAAAATGAGATACATATTCAGTAAAGCATTGCATATACTAAGGCTCTATGTGTTTTGTGGAGTATTTTTATCCACTCTTCAGGAGCAGCAATGTCATAATATCTGAAAAGAGATATAAAAGTATCTAAATCACTGCCTTTGAGGGGGGGACACTATAGGGACAATCTGGTTGAAAAATATGAACTCTTCTAAAAAGTACTCACAACCACCATGTGGCGGTGCAACCACGAGAGCTGGAGACTCCCCTAAGGGCATCTTGTCCGGGAGCTGTGGCAGCATGTGGTGCAAGCAGGTGCCCCCTATGGCCCCACACACTGAGGACAGGTGTCCGTACACCGGAGGCTCATAGGAAACATAGGTAATGGCTGAGCACATCAAGATTAGCCTCTAAGAGAGATAAAAAATTATAAATAATTAATAATTGCTGTACTTGGATGAGTACTATGTAATGCAATTATATAAATATAGCTGTCTATATTACCTAGTATTGGACTGCAGGCAACCACAATGTGCGGTAAATGAGTGTTAGCCTAGTAATGAAAATAAGCCATCAATGTGGACAACCAGCCCCAAGTGAGGCCTATAAGGGCCCGAACGTCCAAGCGCTATCTAACGTCACGTAGGCATGCCGGGAGAGGAAAAGGCGCCAACGGCAGAATGACAAAATCATTTGGCGTAGGCATCAAAAACCCCTCACACTGGCCGCAGATGGAAAATGCCACCAGCGTGACGACATTCATACAACGCCACACGCATGGTGTGTGTCACGAGGCATCGATGAGCAGCGCAACGGTATCCACCCGCTCCAAAGAGGGGGCGGGGAAATCACGTGGCGCGCATTGCAGCTACAGGACGTAGAAGTGAGCCGATTGGCTCACGAAACCAGACCAAGGAGCAAAACCACTATAGGGTGAATAATGTAAAAGTAGGAGGTAAGATAAGAAGCCCATGGATGTCTGATTCCTCAAAAAGGATGTAAAGTGCTAACAAAGGCAGAATAAAAAATAGTAACTGGCATGATATACCAGCTGCGACTTATGTTCAGGTGACAGCTCTTATATAAAGGAGGGCGGGGCCACCCGGTGACCCCGCCCCCTCTTATGCACGGGGACTTCCCTATGGCTTTACCCATGATGTCAGAGGGGGGCGGGGTCACCCGTTTACGTAAACGGTTGACCCCGCCCCCTCTGACACCATGGGGAAAGCCATAGGGAAGTCCCCGTGCATCAGAGGGGGCGGGGTCACCGTCTGGCCCTGCCCTCCGTTATATAAGAGCTGTCACAAGAACAGGAGCGTCACACAGTGGGAGACTCCCATTGAGGCGGATCGTCCGGAGGACGAAGTGGGGAAGAAGAAGCCAGAGGAATATGCCGGACGAGAAGACCGGAGGAAGAAGCAGAGGAAGCTAGAGGAAGAAGCGGGGGAAGAACAAGATGGAGGAAGAAGAAGAACACCGAAGGAAGACAAGAAGAAGACGGAAGAAGAATCGGGGAAAGACGAAGACATTAAAGGAATTGTCAAAAGCCGTCTATTGTCTTTTTTAACATTTTTGACACTTTTTTTGTGAAATGGTAGGGGTACGTTTGTACCCATTACCAATTCACACGGGGGGGGCCGGGATCTGGGGGTCCCCTTGTTAAAGCCCCCCGCCCGGAGACCCCCACAACCACCAGGCAAGGTTTGTGGGGATGAGGCCCTTCTCCCCATCAACATGGGGACAAGGTGCTTTGGGGGGCTACCTCAAAGCACCGTCCCAATGTTGAGGGCATGTGGCCTGGTATGGTTCAGGAGGGGGGGCGCTCTCTCGTCCCCCCTCTTTTCCTGTGGCCTGCCAGGTTGCATGCTCGGATAAGGGTCTGGTATGGATTTTGAGGGGGACCCCCACGCCATTTTGTTTTTTTAATTTTGGCGTGGGGTTCCCCTTAATATCCATACCAGACCTGAAGGGCCTGATATGGAATTTGGGGGGACCTGCACGCGTTTTTTTTTGTAATCTTGGTTCGGGGTTCTCCTGTGGGGGAATCCCATGCCGTTTTTTTCAATGACTTTTATGTGTATTGCCAGGACCGACAATTCATTATAGCCGCGAGTAGTTTTAAATGACTTTTTTCCTTTAGAAATGTCATTTTGCTGTCAGACTGTTCTAAACACGGGAAACATGTGCCACTTTACAGGCATACTATAGACACCCCCAGGTACGAAATTTAAAGGAATATTACACTTTTATTGTTTCACTTATTCATTCACTTACGCATTATTAAAATCGTTGCTCCCGCAAAAACGGACGTTTTTAAAACTATTTTTTGCATTGATACATGTCCCCTGGGGCAGGACCCAGGTTCCCAAACACTATGACACTATGACAATAACTTGCATATTAACCTTTAAAATTAGCACTTTTGATTTCTCCCATAGACTTTTAAAGGGTGTTCCGCGGCTTTCAAATTTTCCGCGAACACCCCAAATTGTTCGCTATTCGGCGAACATGCGAACAGCCAATGTTCGAGTCAAACTTATGTTCGACCCGAACATAAAGCCCATCCCTAATTGTTGAGTATAAAAATGTTTCCACCAAAAATAGATCTTTGTTTAATTAAGTTTGACATTTTTAGTTTTATATTTTGCTTTAACAGGCATGTTTCAAACCATAACATACACAACTCTGGAACTTACAAAGTTCAACGTATAAAAAGTGAAGGCAATATCAGACATTAGTATGTCAAAACTGTGTTGATATTGCCTTCATCACATGGGGTGATGTGACCCCTGTAAAAGCCAAATTTTAAAGATGCACAAAAATTGGGATTCAAAATGTGGATTTCCCTCCTGATCCCATGCCTAATGTCAACATGTGCTAGCTCATGGGGGATCACAGGACGTGTTTTGGGGGTGCAACCCCTTCCTCTCACCTACTTGAGTTGCGAGGAAGAGGTTGCACACACAAAACGCGTACATTGATATCCCATGATGCCAGATAGCACATGTTGACACACTGTGTGCATCTTCAAAATTTGGCTTTTAAAATGTATTAAAACTTTAGGAAATTTCTCAAAAAAATTATAAAATGGTGTCATTTTGTTGTTATTTAGATTCTCCCTAATACATCAATCATGTTCTTCAGTTTTTGTTCAACATCATTGTTTTTTTGCTTTATGATGTCTAAATCCTGACTACACACCATTATGTCCTGGATTAGCATTTGTGCACTTTCACTGGTAAAAATGAGGAGATTCGTTCTTCCACAACATGCACATCACCTAAAATCAAAAGACACAACATGTATTATAAATATGCAGGCATACATCTATTACCTGAAGCTGTGGTCTCAGACAGTCTCTTGTTGGGATAGACGTGGAATCCCTTTGCACGTCTATCCCACACGAATGGGGAATACTAGCTGTACACCATTTTCTTGACCAGAGATTTCCCAACATGGGTGCGCAAAATTAATTTATTCTAGAATTATTGGAGATGGCTCTCAAGAACAACATTTTTCAATTTGCGGACCACTACTATCAACAGCTCTGGGGGACCTCCATGGGAGCCCCATGGGCACCGGCATACGCCTATCTCCACCTCACATGGTGGGAGGAGGAGAGGGTTTACGCTTCGTCAATGTACCGTGACCACGCCCACCTGTGGCTACGGTAAATTAATGATGTGCTGATGGTGTAGAGCCGGCACTCGCCAGGAACTCTCAGATTTCATGGAAGAACTGGGTCACAACACACGCAACATAAGGCTGACCTATGTTGCGGACCCTCATGAAATCTCATTCCTGGACCTCTCAATTAGAATTGAGGATGGTGAATTGGTCACCAAAACATTCCGGAAGGAGACAGCTGCCAATACCATGCTGCGAGCCGACAGTCACCACTCCCGCTCTCTGATACGGGGTATTCCTGTGGGACAGTTCCTCTGTATCCGGAAGAACTGTTCCACTAAGGAGGATTACCGGCGTGAATCTGAGCAATTATTATCAGCGATTTCGAGAATGCAGGTACTCACATGGCATTTTCCGAAGGCCCAAAATGATTGCGGGGAAGAAAACCAGGGCTGATTTGCTTGTACCCCAGAAGGGAAATATGGGCAATCTGAATGAACCAGTCAGGTTTATCACTCCCTTTGGCGTACAATGGCTCCATTCTATCCAACCACTGGCACATCCTTATTAGGTCAGACACATTGAAAGCGATTGTAGGTGACAAACCACTAATGGTGGCCAAAAGAGCCAGAAATCTGAAGGATGATTTGGTTGAGTCAGAATTCAGATGACCCATTAGCAGAAACTGGCTCACGGATTTGCCCAGGGTAAAGGGCATATTCCCCTGTGGGCACTGCGGCATTTGCAAATTTGTTGACCACACCAAAACATTCCATGACTCAGACTCTACTAATGAATATGAAATCAAATTGTTTATTAATTGCAGCACATCGAGGGTCCCCTATATTTTAGAATGCCCCTGTCACATGTTGTATGTTGGCAAAACTAAGCGCCAGTTACGAGTCAAGTTTGCTGAACATTTAAAAAGTATTAGACTAGAGGAAGAGACCCCAATAGCCCACAATTTCCCTAAATTTCAAGAAAATCTATTGGGACTCAGTGTAAAGGGATTTTTTTGCCCTCAATCTCTCTGACCACAGGGGCGATTATGATACTGTACTTATGAGGAAAGAAAAATTATGGATATTTAGGCTCCAGACCCTTCAGCCAATGGGCCTCAATGTTGAGTTAAGCCTGAAAGTCTTTCTGGAACCTTAGGGGGGTCCCTCCTTTATAAAGCCATGACTGTTCATCTGATATATGTCATACGGGGATATCCCCGGGCCACTGCACGGTCACATGCCCAGATTAGTTCATTGCCCACAAGATGAGCCTTGTTTTCTCCATATCATTTGAGAACATACATCTTTAGTTGTGGTTTGCCCTATAGTAAACCTAAACGTTCTCTATTATCCATGTGTGCATCATTATTATTTGCTAATCGGGTGATCTCCCCAAATATGTCAGGTATTATCTGGAGGTAAAACCTCAAGTATTATTTGTAGCTTATGTTGCCTCTATGGCGATCTGGGAAGCCTCACCTGTCTTTCTTCTTTTTTGACTAAGTGTAGTTTTAAGTTGTAACCACAAGATGGTGATACATAATCCAATATGCGATTGATACTTTGGCCAGGAGGCCTTATTTAAGGATAGTGATATTACATGCACAATGTCCAGATGAAGTGCTTGTTTAAAGCAAGAAACGCGTCGACATAGTGATGCCATAGATGCTGGCAGCTCCCCCCTGTGCTCCTGAGCGGCTTCATATTATTGATTGCAAGATGACTTCTTGCACGGAAACATTGAAGGCAAAAGCATTGGTATGGACTTATTAGAGAGTGCCCTCTGCTGGCTAAACATAGCTGAGCGACCTGCACAGTGAAACGGATGAACCGCATGCAATTAGATCCACTGCTCTCTATGCGGACAAGTGATCACTCTGCTGGATATAAGGAACTCATCCTGACCGCAGCCTGTCTCTGTCTGTTGGACCTGTCTACAATTGACGTGTGAAAGACGTTTTCTGGTCAAGCACCTGTAGTAAAGATAAGGGTAAGAACCCCAAGCGGACTGGTATGTTCCCTTTTCATAAGCTTCCATGTCGTTTTACAGGCTATAGACCTACGGCTGATGTGTAAAAATTTACATAAGACGGCTCCGGGGTTTTCATAATCAGCTTCAGATCCTTGCAGTCTTGCGCACCAATTGAATCAAACTTTGTGTGCCCAAGTGTGTTCTGCTTCATGACTGAATATATTGGAAATCTTTTTGGCTGATTATGCATGGATGAACTGGTTCTCTCTATATCTATGCTGAAACATTGCTTGGAAGTGTGGTACAATTGTCTGTTTTGGCAGAGTTCCAAGCTGAATACATGATTTTTTCCTTTTCTTCATGCTGGAATACTTAACTTTTTTGGACAATATTCACACATGGAGACACCCCTAGTATCCCCTGGAACACCTGTGTGGGACACCCTAAAAGTTTGTTCTGGTGTCCCACACTAGTGCTCCTGTGTCCAGATGTGTAAACAGCTGCTGAGTGTCCTCTCCTTACATTACACTGAATCAAGTTTGCATTTCATTCTAGTTACAAACACATCTAGACAACAATGTACTAAACTTATTTAAATACAAATAGGCATGACCAAATGTAGTTAACCCTGTATCTGCAAAAAAATCGTATTATTAGTGGGCGAACAAACGATGTTTACTACGACCGATTACTGTGCCCACGAGCCTGAAAGTTGCCATTTTAAACTGTGCAACAGTAAAGAAAACCACATGGAGCTTCATGCAAGTAATAATAATAATAGGGACACAGGACAAATACTTACTTTTTAGAAGAACTTTCTTGATCTTTCTGTACTGATTTTGCTCCCTCAATTTCAGGTCTGACCAGTGTTTCCTCAATTGCTCCTTGGATCGTCGTACCCCAAATTTCCTGTGCAGCCTTCTCACAACTTTAGACATGATCTTGGCCTTTCTCACATTTGGGTTTAGGTAAGGTCCATACTTCCCATCATAGTCTGCCCTCTTCAAGATGTCCACCATCTCTACAAAGGACATATTTGAGGCCTTATATCTCCTCTGGGATCGGGACGTTTCTGGCTCCGGACTTTCCTCGTTGTTACTGGAATTACGCACCTGCTGTGTCTCCGCCATGTCCTCTCCAACTGCACCGAAAGAGAAGGGGCGGGGAATATTGTAGAAAGAACGTCTGGGGCGGGCGACATGGGCGGAGTTTCACACATGCGCAGTGTATATAAAGCATAACGCGCGTGCATCAGTAGTAGGATCTGTGAGTGGAGGAAGTGCCGACATTAGGGTTTTTCTCTTGTTTTTTGTCTTGCAGAAATAATGAATTCGTTCAAAAAGGCATAGTTTATGAGCCAGTTTGTTGATAGGTACAGGGAGCTGTCCAGTTTGTGGCAAGGTCAAACAAAATGTATACCATAACAGACCAGCTAGGAAGGCAGCGCTGGAGAAACTGCTGGAATTTGTGAAGACAGAGGTCCCCAACGCAGACAGCAATTTTTTTTGGACAGGAAAATTGGTAGCTTGAGGAGCACATACAAGAAGGAGCGTAATAAGGTCCTGGCATCCCAGAGGTCAGGAGCAGCAGCAGATGACCTGTATGTACCCAGTCTGTGGTACTACAACAAAATGTGTTTTCTGGAAGACCAGACTGAAGTGAGGTCATCACTTTCCACACTTCCTTCCACCCTAGCTGAGGCTTCCATGGACCAACCTGGGCTTTCCATCCAGGAAGAAGTGGAGGAGCCCAGCTTGAGGCAGGTATAGTATTTTTCTACATATTTGTTATCCTAAAATTAAGGATGTTAACTAGATTTTCTTTTTGATAAGAAATTAATGATTGAACAAAAAGTATTTTACATATCAATAGACAGTACTGGCCAAAAATGATTGGGACAAGAATGAAAAATGCTGGGGTCAGAATGCTAGTCTTTTCTATTTATTAACATTTAATTTGCAACAGTCATGAGCTGAAAATTGTGTGTGATTGATGAAGCAAAAACTAAAACTATGTCCCTTTTTTATACACAGGAAAGCCTCAGCCAGGATGAGGGTCTGGAATGTGGCAGCCAGGAGGTGGCAGGGGGAAATGGCAGCCAGGAGGTGGCAGGGGGAAGTGGCAGCCCAGTGGACTGACCCAATCCCAGGTCCCTCCCCTCCGCCTTCCACCCAAAGGGCCCAGGAAGGGGAGGAACGTGGAGGAGGCAGCACTTGGCCTCATTACCTTTCGGAGTTCATCCATCCTCCTCCATCTCCTATACCTCCTCCACCTCCTGCCACAACTCCACGAACAAAGCCACAGCGTGCAGGGAAGCATAGAAGGAAGACAAGAGAGTGATAGCCTGGGTTCAGTCTGGTCTGACAGAAGACGCAGGCTGTTGTAATACCACAGCCTGGGGACATATATGTCATCTGCTGCTGTGCCTGATCTCTCGGAGTCCAGAACTAGATTGTGCTCCCTATTGTATACACTCCTCAGGCTACCAATTTTCTTTTTCAAGTAGTTGATGTCTGCCCTGGGGTACAAAGTCTTTGCAAATTTCTGCAGTCTCTCCAGCGTTGCCTTCCCTTTTTCTTTTGTTATGACCCAGAATAAATGGTAATTTTGTTTTCAGCAAATACTTGCCTATGTGTTTTTATTTAAAAAAAGGACAGTTTGTTTGTGAGTAGGCAGGTACATTTCAAAAATACAATGTCAAATTAACAAGGGACACCAACACCAACCTCCTGGAGGTTAAAAAAATACAAGATAATAATGTTGTTGTGGAAACTTGACACTCAAAAAAATAAAAAAAAAATGATGGGGATCACTAGAAAATAATTTTAAAATAATAATAAAAAAAGGAGATCTTGATTTAAATAAAAAAGGAAAAAAATCACTATAAAAAATAATTCTAAACTTTATTATGGAGATCTGGCTTTAAAAAATAAAAATATTATTTAGGAGATCACAAGAAATAATAAAGAAATACGTTTGTCAGAACTCTGTGTGAATATCAGCAGCAAAACAACTTCATTCTTCTAGCCTTATAAAGAACAAAAGAATGCGCTGCATTAAAAGATCAAAAAATTTACAGCGTGACGAATGTGCTATTACCATTACGAACACTAGTTTTACCAGACTGAGCGCTTCCGTCTCGTACTTGTTTCTGAGCATGAATGGTTTTTTGCATACAGACGAACGGAATTTCCGATAGGAACTTTTTGCGACTGGAAAATAGAGAACCTGCTCTCAATCTTTTGCTGGCGGGAATTCCGCCAGCAAAAGTCCAATGGAGCATACACATGGTCAGAATTTCAGACGAAAAGCTCACATCAGACTTTTGCTGGCGGAATTTCTGATTGTGTGTATGCGGCATTAGTGTCACATGATCTGTCATTACATATACACACCTTTTTGAAAGGCCCCAGAGGCTGCAAACCTAAGCAAGAGGCACTACTAACCAAACACTGCCATGGAGACCAAGGAACTCTCCAAACAAGTAAGGGACAATGTTGTTGAGAAGTACAAGTCAGGGTTAGGTTATAAAAAAATATCCAAATCTTTGATGATCCCTAGGAGCACCATCAAATCTATCATAACCAAATGGAAAGAACATGGCACATGAGCAAACCTTCCAAGAGACGGCCGCACACCAAAACTCACAGACCGGGCAAGGAGGACATTAATCAGAGAGGCAACACAGAGACCTAAGGTAACCCTGGAGGAGCTGCAGAGTTCCACAGGAGAGACTGGAGTATCTGTACATAGGATGACAATAAGCCATAGGCTCCATAGAGTTGGGCTTTATGGTAGAGTGGCCAGAAGAAAGCCATTACTTTCAGCAAAAAAGAAAATGGCACGTTTTGAGTTTGCGAAAAGACATGTGGGAGACTCCCAAAATGTATGGAGGAAGGTGCTCTGGTCTGATGAGATTAAAATTGAACTTTTTGGCCATGAAAGAAAATGCTATGTCTGTCGCAAACCCAACACATCACATTACCCAAAGAACACCATCCCCACAGTGAAACATGTTGGTGGCAGCATCATGCTGTGGGGATGTTTTTCAGCAGTTGGGACTGGGGAACGGGTCAGAGTTGAGGGAGGACAATGACCAGCAGGACAATGACCCCAAACACACTGCTAAAGCAACACTTGAGTGTTGAGGGAAACATGTAAATGTGTTGGAATGGCCTAGTCAAAGCCCAGACCTCAATCCAATAGAAAATCTGTGGTCAGACTTAAAGATTGCTGTTCACAAACCATCCAACTTGAAGGAGCTATAGCAGTTTTGCAAGGAGGAATGGGCAAAAATCCCAGTGGTAAGATGTGGCAAGATCATAGAGACTTATCCAAAGTAACTTGGAGCTGTGATAGCCGCAAAAGGTGGCTCTACAAAGTATTGACTTTAGGGGGGTGAATAGTTATGCACATTTACTTTTTCTGTTATTTTGTACTATTTGTTGTTTGTTTCACAATAAAAAAAAAATCTTCAAAGTTGTGAGCATGTTCTGTAAATTAAATGATGCAAATCCTCCGCTAATCCATGTTAATTCCAGTTTGTGAGGCAACAAAACACAAAAAATGCCAAGGGGGTGAATACATTTGCAAGGCACTGTAGCTCAAGAATCTTCTCAGTCATGGAGCGTCATGCATCTTGGCAGCAAAACATGCATCTGCTAACTGTGATTGGGGTGTCATTAACAATTAGCCAGCATTCACATCTGCATGTTTCCGAATACGAGGCAACCCACACAGAAAATGTGTGCTTTTTCTTATGTCTTAAAAATGCACAGCAATGCACGCCACACTTGTGCAGATGTAAATAAATTGTAACACAAGCGAAATGCGCCTTACGGTGCATTTTTGAAACATACAGCAAAGCGCATGTATTATTGCGGTCTGCCTTGCATTAAAAAATGTGCAGAAGCAAATAAATAATAATGCAAGTGCAACATACATTGCTGTGCATTTATGAAACGCACAGCAAAGCAATGCGCAGATGTGAATGAATGGTAACGTATTTACAACCCGCAAGAAAATGCATGCTTTGCTGTGCGTTTCATAAATGTGTGGCACGGTTGCATTACCATTCATTTGCATCTTCATGTTTTTGAACGCACGCCAACCCACAATAAAACGCATGCTTTGCTGTTCCTTTTCGAAAATGTGCAGCAACACACGTTGCATTTGTGATACCATTCGTTCACGTGTTAATTTTTCTGAATGCCCGGCAACCTGCAGGAAAATGCATGCTTTGCCACATGTTTTGGAAACATGCATCGTGCTTGCCTTGCCATTTTTGGAGTACAGGCCACGGTCGCAGCACATTTCTGAAACGTTCGGCAAAGAACACAATTTCTGTGCGGTTGATGTGCATTCAGAATCATGCAGATGTAAATGCAGCCTGATTGTTAATGATGCCCGAATCACTGTTAGCAGACGCATGTTTTGCCGTGTGACAAAACATGCTATAAACACGGATCCATCAAAGTCACATAGGAATGCTCCTTAGTAAAGTTACTTTGAAGTCTCACCTGGTCGCCGGGAAGTTGTAGAGCAAAGTCAAGCTGGAAGTCGCTGCGACTTTCATGTTGTGCTGTGTGAACCAGAGCTAAATGGTGGTTCCCACATATCACCTTCTACACAACTTCTGGTAACAATCACATCATTTACATCGTATTAACCCTTTCCCTGACCCTAATTATACCATTTATCACACAGAAAATTTGGAGGGAAAGCTTCATGTTCAGAGGTCTGGGAGAGGGAAATAATGCCAGGGATGTGACATCATCATCTCAACATTGGAGGGGCCAATTGTCTGCAGAAGTGGGCGGAGATGGGAATGTCTGGACTGCATTTTATATCTGGAACCAAAGTGGTGTTCCAGGATTTTCCAGAAGCTGTTGATGAATGAAAACCCCTGTGTAGGAAGGCCGGAGACCCCGTATACATATCAGGGTTCTCCTTAAAGTTTTGTCTGGAGTGTGACTTCAAAGACCACTTATAGTCACCAAGTCCACATCAGGTCCAGTATGAGACTGTAGAGCCAGAGGGAAGGCAGCCATGTGGAAGGGAAATGTTGGATGTTACATTGTTATTCTTGGTGTCAGAGGTCATACATTCTTGGTGCTGATTATTATCTCATTATTGGCTTTTAGATTTCTGCATTGTACTTTTTCCAGTAAAGATGGTCATGGAGAGGACAATGCAGAAGATGAAGAAGAAGATTCCTCCTCTTCAGAAGTTGAAATGAAGTGTGATTCTCTTTCCTTTCTGATGAACCCGGAGAGTAAAATTCAGGAATTAGGGTAAGAGAAATGTGTGATCTGCAGTGATGGAGAAATGTGACGTCTTGTGATTGTTCCCGTCTCTCAGTGTTTCCTTCTATCTCTGGGTGTCCTCCATCCTCACCCATGTAGACTCTTCCATCACCTGTCCTCTTCTCATGTCTTCTCCTCTCTCTGAGGAAATCTTTCTCTTTGTAATCTCATCCATGGGATTTGGGGTTCCCCTTATAGTAGAACAGTGACCAGGCTATGTACATATGAAATGGCCATCCATATTCCTAACAAGCAGGAAATAGGATGGAATAGAAACCATTAGTACTCGCTCACATGTGTCATGATTATGTAGAACGAAGCAATGCTCAGTAACACTTCTATGACATTTATGATGTGTCTTCATTGTGTTTATGAAGCTCTGAAAACACTATAAGAATGGCAGTTAAATGTCCGGGGGAGGGTTTGCTTTTCTAGTGGGAGGAGCCTAAAGGGGAAGTGATGTAGAGGAAATGATCTCCTTTGATATGTGGATTTCGGATATATTACAATAATTATATAACATGACAACCAGCTGCCATGTCATCATATTCACTATCGCTCTCCTGCCCCCTGGAGGACAGATTTTCCGGTCTGAGGATAATACCCACTTGGTGACTTACTACCACATCTGTTTTATTTGTATGTGTCACAATAGCTGGGATACTCGGGTCATTAATAGTTTATTAATAATAACATGTAATATATCCTCACATAGAATCACAATATATCCGGGGGCGTGTCCGGACGCGAAGCAGTGAAGACGTGTGGGTGCTGAGCTCTACACAGGCAGCGAGAAATCCATTGCCATCCTTGCCCTAATTTACCCCGGTGAGACCCCACTTTATCAGCAACAGTCCCTGGGCTTTCTATACTACAGCCCCAGCTGGCTATTTGTGGAATTCGGCCTGCTACACCTGCTTTGGGCCTGCAACTAGGCCTACACTACAAAGGCTCATCGTCATTTTGAGGCCGGCGGATCATCCGGAGCCCTCCGTTCCTCGCTCCCACGATCCGGGGGTTAAATGAGTACTCTATCTTGGCCCATCAGCTGCTACACCACTGGAGGGCATAGGACAACCACGCAGCAGAGGATGGACACCTGAGGATCCCTGCTATCAGCTCAGGTCTCCCGCGGCCCAATGCCATCTTGCGGCCTGCTGATCCGGCTTATCCCATCTCCCGGACACAGTCAGTAGCAGGGCAGTTGTCTCATAACTGATTCCCCCAGAGGTGACTGTTTACCGATATATCGGAGGGGTTCCGCTTTTTGATCCTGACGGGGAAATCCTGGGCCTGCACGGAGCGGAGCTCACTTGGTCGGCCACCACTCTCAGGAAAGTCCACGGCTTCGGCCTACCCTCGGAAGTCAGCAGCCATCTTGCTGCTCCGAGTACACCCTACCCCATTCTATTCCATTCCACTTGACACATAGCTCCCTCCACATCAGGTTAAGTGCAGCACTGGGACTATTAACCCCCTCACACAGCTACTAAAGTGGTTTTCTTTACAACTAACTTATGTACTTAACAAAATAATAAAGGCTGTCCCGGCTACTATGGAGATTGCCATTTAAGTGAGCTCAGGGTCCTGTCTGCTCTCCGAGACCTCTGAGATGCTATTCTAGCCATTTATAGCTTCAGGGGTAAGCTTGACCATCCATCACATTTCTTGGGCATCTCATGGGCAAACTTGGCCAGCAGCAGCGAGATTATAAGCCTTTGTTCGGGCTGTGTCAGGGACCAAATATGGAACGCTTTGTCACTAGGTCGCAATCTGCGATCTCGAGTCATCCCGCAGACCCTTTTGCCACAATGGATCCATCCCTGGGAACGGAGAATGTTGTGAACTCTCCACTAGCTACCACCCAGGGTCCAGATTCTGAACCACCCTCTCCACATGAGATCCTCACCCCAGACATCTTGGACGCCAAGTTGGATGCTAAATTGCAGCTCTTACTTCAACAAATCACAAGAAACATTTCAGCGGAGGTGAGCAAGTTAGCCGCAGACTGAGAGGGGAAACCAAATTGGGGAGCTTACAGACACTCTTAAAAATAAATTTGATGAGATGATTAATTATGTACAGGCTATTGAGGAAGCAAACCATAACCTACGTTTTTCAATTTCCCAACTACAAATACAGCAGGAGGACTTGGAAAACAGGGAAAGATGACAGAATTTGCGCTTCAGGGGTATCCCTGAAACAATGGGGGACCCTGACTTGCGCGCCTATCTTCTGGGTCTTTTCAACACCTTGGCCCCCACAGTGGTGGATATAGACTGGCGCCTAGATAGGGCGCACCGGTCTCTGGGCCCTAAACCTCCGGCTGGAGCTAGGCCCAGAGATGTTATAGTGAGGTTTCACTTTTTTGAAAGCAAGGAGGAACTAACCCTGACTACATGCAATAAATCCCAAATTACGTACAAGGGGGCAGAACTGCAGATTTTTAGCGACCTCTCCCCCATCACCCTTGCTAAACGCAGGAACCTGCATCCAATTACCTCCCATCTACATCATCATAAGATTCCATACTGCTGGGGATTCCCTTTTGCCTAGCTGTATCCAAAAATGGAGTCCAATATACCCTGCGTGAACTGCAGGAGGGTGAAGCTTTCCTGAAAAACCTCGGCCTTCCTCCTCTTCCGGAAGAAGATTTGATTCCTTCTGTAGCCCAGGTTCGTCCACCTCCTAACACTCCCAGCCACATCTGGACCCCCATGAGGGGTAAATCTAAGAAGCATCTTTCTAGACCCCAATGTCCACGTACCTCCAAGCAACCTTCTTGAATCTTTAGTACATTTCTCCTTGGATCCATACTTTAATGCTCTTTGCATTTCCGTTTTTTTTTTCTTCTTTTTTTTTCAAGATCCAGAAGAAAAGAAACAAAGTTTGCTGCTCTGGTCCACAAAGTTTTGTGTCTACCCTGTTTCCTGTTAGGGGTAGAGTTTTTTTCCATCCCATGGGGTTCTTTTATTAGTGTTTTACATACCTCAATTGACAGTTGTTCCTGTTTATCTACTGACTCTTTTTTGCCACTATTAACAGGTCTCCTACTGTCTGACTTATTCTAAATGTTCATCAGGTGAGCAGTCGGCCTCTCCCATCTCTCTATCCAGAGTCTCCTGATGGAAATCCGTATATGCCTCTACCGGCCCTGGTCTATGTCCAGGGCTTCCTGAGACGCAGTCGCCTCTCAGGTCTTCCAAAACTTACGTTTTTGGTTTTTTTTACGTTTGTTGTTTTATTTTCTTTATGTCCATGGTTATAGTTCAGCTTTATAGGTTGAAATTGCATTTGTTTTTGTTTCTCTAACACACTGCGGTTTCATTACAGGGTATACTGGTTAGCACTCAGGTACCGAGGAAATGTTGTTACCAGTAATGTTTATAAACAGTTATGCATTTATTCTTATGCTGTCTATATTTTGCTGTTGTTCTCCCTTACTATTCCTACACGACTTTATACATGACTTTAAGGAGCATGTTGTATAATGTGAAGGGTCTAGGTTCCATCCGTAAGCGCTGGATGGCCCTGAGGGATTTCAAGGCCTCAGGCGCAGACGTGGTAACGATCCAGGAAACTCACTTCCGGGCAGGAGGTTCATTTAGATTTGCTTCAAAGTTTTTCCCCACTTCCTACCTTGCTTCTGATTCCACGGGCAAGGCGGGAGTGGCAATTCTGATTAGGAAGTCCTGCCCTGTTAAGGTTAAAAACTCCCATGTTGACCCTCATGGGAGATTCCTCATTTTAGACTGCGAGTATATGTCTGTTTCTTTCACTCTTGTCAATCTCTATACCCCGAATACAGGCCAAATTGACTTTCTCAACAAACTTTTTGATGCCCCTCAATATTGTTCACAACCTTTTATGATCATTGGTGGGGATTTTAATCTGGTTATGTCACCCACTAGAGATAGACAAACTCTCCTTAGTACTATACCGTCTAAGAAAATTACGTCCCAAGCTAATGCTTTTCGTAAATGTATTAGATCCCATCAACTTCTCGACTCATGGAGGATTAAGCATCCCTCTGCTAAACAGTTCACGTTTTACTCCTCATCTTATAAAATGTACTCATGCCTTGACCATTTTTTATCTCAGCCCCACTTATCGCCTATGTGGTCGAGTCTGACATTTCTCCCATCACATGGTCGGACCATGCACCCATTATGTTAGATCCTATGCTTTCTCAGGCCTACACCAGACACCAGATCCTGTCATTGGCGTCTCAATGACCTCCTCTTACAGTCTCAAGTTTCTCATTCTATTCTAGCCAAAAGTTAAGAAGATTTTTTTCAGCTTAACATAGGGTCGGCGTCCGAATTTTCTACGCTGTGGGAGGCGCACAAGGCTGTATTCCGTGGTGCTTGCATAGCTGAAAGCTCTCGGTTAAAGAGAGATAGAGATGGACTTATACAGTCCTTAACATCCGCTCTGGTGATCGTGGAGCGGAGGCTGTTGTGCAATCCCACGGTGATGAAACTGCAGAGGGTCTCTTCCCTCAGAGAACAAATCAAATTAATACAGCTTGATGGAGCAGCCAGATCCTTACTCTGGATGAAACAGAAATTTTACGAATATTCTAACAAAACCCATAGTATGTTAGTCAACAAATTATGTCCACGTCCATTCAACTCATTCCCTGACTTCCTTCAACAGGCGGACGGATCTAGAGTGCACTGCACCCGTGAGATGTCTAAAATTTTTGGCAAATTCTACAGTAAATTGTATAACTGTGTGACCCCGGAGAATCACTTTAACTTCACCCAGGAAAAATTTGAGACTTTCTTCTCTAACATAAAACTTCAAAAATTATCTTCAGCGGATTTAGATTGATGCGGCTATAATGGCTGAGGAACATTTGACTATAATTAAAGATCTCCCATTACATAAATCCCCTGGCCCTGATGGTTTGCCATATTTTTACTACAAAACTTTCTTTGACATTTTGTCTCCACACATGTTGACCTTGTACGATTCCCTGCTTAAAGGCATATCCCCACATCTACATTTCTCTCACTCCTACATTTCAGTCATTCCAAAGCCTGGTAAGGACCCCTCTAATCCAGATAACTATAGGCCCATAGCCCTTTTAAATTCAAATTATAAAATATTTACCAAAATTCTTGCATCCAGACTATCCAGGCTTGCTCCCAAATTGATCCATAGAGATCAAGTGGGCTTTGTCCCCGGTAGGCATGCAGGGGATAGCACCCGATGTACAATAGATCTGATAGATCTATTGGACAGGTCTTCCCGCTCGGCATTGATTCTAAGTTTAGACACACAAAAGGCCATTGATAGGCTGAGTTGGCCCTATATGTTTGCCACCTTAAAAACATACGGTTTTAACGGCCCCTTTCTAAAAGCTTTAGAGGCCCTTTATTCGACTGTCACAGCCCAAGTGCAGATGTCATCCTTCCTGTCACCTGGCTTCCCCATGACAAACGGAACTCGGCAGGGGTGTCCCTTATCACCATTACTTTTTATTTTATGTTTAGAACCCTTGGCTGAGTCCATCCGTGCTCATCCCAACATTCGTGGGGTGGTAATGAGACAGGGGGAATATAAATTATCGTCTTTGCAGATGACATTCTGCTCACTATTACTAATCCGTTGATATCTCTTCCTTCGCTACATAAATTATTGTCTTCCTTTAGTGCCATTTCTGGTCAACACTTCTAAAACTGAAGCACTTCCCATACACATTCCGCCATCCTTGTTATCCCAGCTTAAAGAATCATACCCTTATAAATGGTGCAATACCTCCCTCAAATATTTAGGTGTCCTTCTTACACCCTCTTATTCTTCCCTCTATCCTGCTAACTTTCTTTCTCTGGTTCTAGACATTAAAAAATCCCTGTCGGCCTGGACAAAATATCCCCTGTCCCTGTTAGGTAGGATTAATGTCCTAAAAATGTCTATTTTACCCAGATTACTATACCACTTTGAAACATTACCAGTTGCCATTCCTTCCTCTCAACTAAAAGCACTCCAGAGGAATTTTCTAAAGTTTATATGGGGCGGCAAGGCCCACCGCATAGTGAATTCCCTAAGATCCAGGGGGGGGGGGGTTGGGAGCCCCGGACATTATTAAATATTATTACGCCTCACATCTGAGGGCTATTGCTTCATGGTCTTCATTACACTCACCGAATCAATGGACTGCCATTGAAAAGGGAGTGTTGTACTCGGTTCACCCATGCTCTTTAGTTTGGGGGAACCCTCCCATCCCTGGATCCTTCTATTAAACGTCAGTGCACTGCTCCAATGACTTTTACTTTAACCATTTGGCGTAAATGTCTCAAAAGCTATTCTCTTGCCTCACCTTGCCCTCCTCTTGTGAATGTGCTGTTTAACCCAATCGTACCAGACAGTGTGTCCCTGGGCAGGATATTCCCATGGCTTAATACCCCTCTTTTTCAGCTCCGGAATCTAGTCCATCCAATCACATGGAGATTACATACTTTTAATACTCTATGTGAGAAATGTGATATACCTTCCCACCTTTTTCATTTTTATTTACAGGTTAGACATTTCTTTTACTTCAAATCTCCAACCCTGACTCCTGAGAAACCAACCGCCTTTGAATGTTTATGCGCTCAGGGCCCTCACCAACTACATTTAATATCCTCTATCCACTGTATCCTCCTTGAGTCGACCCCTCTTACTGAGACCACACACCACTATATGAGAAGATGGTCCTATTTATTGTGTCGAACTATCACGGTCCAGGTATGGGACAAGATTTGGTCCTCTACTTTTAAGTCTTCCAAATGTGTAACCCAAAAGGAAATGTCCATTAAGATTCTTATGTTTTGGTATAAAACTCCTGATGCCATTCACAAATATGATTCCTCAGTTTCGCCACACTGTTGGCGTTGCGGAACTGACACAGGTTCTTTACTTCATATTTTTTGGCAGTGTTCCCTGATTCAACCCTTTTCGCATGAGGTGATGCTATTAATACAGAAGGTGGTGGATGTGTTCCTCCTGCTAGATTCCTTAAATTGTTTGTTGGGCCTCCCTTTTCCAGGCTTAACCAAAAAAGTAAATTGGCTAATCTCTTATATTTTGTTAGCTGCCAAAAGGCTTATTCCATTGTGTTGGCTGTCCAACACGCCTCCTCTGTGGTCCAGATGTCTTCACCTGGTGGCTGATATTCGGAGGATGGAGTTTTTGACGGCCTCTGTGCATGATTCTATCTCCCAATTTGATAAAGTTTGGGAATCTTGGGATCGATCGGAATATGGGACCCCTATGCCAACTGTCACATCTTAAATTAGCATTACATTATTTTTGATCACATTCCCTCCCTCCCCCTCCCATTTCTATGCATACCACTTGATACCTTCATGGATTCTTTGTCGCCTATTATATACCCTCCACAAAAACCTTTGCCTTTTTACCTTTATGAATGCTCTCTGGTTTTGTGTTCTATTATTTACCTATGAGCTGTTTACTTTATATATTTTTGGTAAGCTATGCAGACCACCCCTGTGTTCTGTATTTATGGACATTGTTCATCTGTATCTGCTACTTATATATTTTTTTTTCTTTTTCTCTGTTCTTTATTACGTTTTCATTGTTAGTGCACTGTGCATTATGTAACAATTTCATATCTGTTCTTTTATAACCCAATAAAAATACAATTTGAGATTCACAATATATCCATGTAAGAATGTACAGAGCCGCCGGCGACCCTCCTCTCCCTCATAACAGTATAGCAGCGGCTCTCCTAGTGTATCTGACAGGCGTGATGATGTCTCCACCTTACACGTAACGCCCTAGGCGGGGCTTCATCATGTTTATTTGTGTTGTTTGTTTAAAATGTGTAAATATTAATACTTTTAGGTTTAGGGAGTCTCACTTCTAGCTCTGCACAGCTATCTTTATATCTATCCTGTAAGGGAGGTGTCACTGTACATCACCAATCATAAGTGGCCGACAACAAAGTAGGTTTTTTGCATGTACATAGTGTGCTAAAGTTTGGGTGGTCTCACTCATCATACTGCAATATTGAACACTTTCAATATATCTTATATTGTTTTTTTATAACATTGTAATATTCCTGTATAATTGTGCTGAAACACGTGTTTTTTTGTTTAAACATTTGAAATAAAAATACTATTTTTAGGTTTAGGGAGTCTCACTTGTAGTGCTGCACAGTTCTCTTTCTATGTATTTGGTGTTGGATTTTGTGTTCAGCTGATTAGTATATATAATTGTAAGAGGTTTTTGGCTGTGCAGTGACACATTTCCTGCCTGGCACTGTCAGTATTGCCGGCTGGTTGGTGATTTTGCCAGCACACAGAAGCTATTGGAGTTACCACACGGCTGTTCTGTACAACCAGAAGTGTCACGGAGCTGCTCTGTCCCACTTCTCTATTATTTCCCAGTGCATTCTGGGATACCGGAGCCTCCGCTGTCTGTCCTCCAATGCCCAGAGATTATTGGACATCACCATGAAATGAATGCAGGCAACTGACAATCCTGGATGTCTCATGACAGCGACATTTATAACATGACACAACGCTACCGCTCCTGTGTGACCAGCACTGTGTGCTGCCATGGTAATATTTATGGCAGGCATGGAAGGTGGTTATCAGCCTTTAGAAATGCTGAATAAATGTCACATAATCACATGGTACTGACACATGTGTGACCGAGACCTCCCTGACCTCTGTAGCTACAGACACCATGGATCAATTTATCCTCAATTTTCATACATTATCCAGTGAGGTCCCTCCGGTGGGTTTCAGCAATCTGCTCCCCTCCTCTGAGTCATTCAGTTATTAACGGAAATTACAGCTTGAGCTACTGAGCTCTGTAAATAACATGGATTGTACAGTGATCCGGGAAGGACAGACAGGTAAACATGTAGAAAAGAGATTTCAGCTCCACCTATTGTATTTATACACAATATTTCCTATTTACAAATCTATGAATAGAATGTTTTGTCCTGCCCATAATAAAGACAGAAAACATGATATATTCCTCTGAAGGCAAAGACCTTAGACAGTTCTCACTTCTGTACAAAAGGCTGTCCCATAACCAATACAACTCATACTCCAGAAATATAATCTGTCATTGTCTCCCTTCTGCAGGATAGGAGTTATAAATCCTGGAAAGTTACCCCTCCCCATCACTAGAAGAAATGATGAACATCCCTAACTCCCATCCCCTGTATGAGTCCTTGTCTGCCATAAAAAGTCCCAAGTCTTCCTTTGTCCTGGCTCTGGGCAATGAGTGCCTATCTCCCCCTCTCTGCTCCTGGTGGGGGTTGTGTTCAGGTATGAAGGTTGTATCCTATGGAAATAAACCCCCTCCGGAGTCCCCCCACAACCACATATTATACTATGTAGAGCTGGGCAGTCAGCTTCATCTTATTGTAATTTGTTATCCACAATGAGATGTTTGTAATCAGTTGACAGGACTAGAAAGGATTAGACAACAAAGACAACAAGATATTGGGACTTTGAAAGTGCTGAAACCTCCTCCTGGAATAATAGATCTTACAATATGATATTTAAAAATTCTATTTTATTAATATTATAGATGGTTAAAATTATGTCTATGCCAAATTTGGAAGCAAACTCTATATATAAAAAACAAACTTCCCGTAAACCAATGTACACTAGTTACTATAGTCATATATGTACACAATCATGGATAGCCATGGCATACACCATTACACATATGTGAGGAGATGCACAGCCAACGCATTTCGCCTAATGGCTTCTTCAGGGGTTCTCTTTGAAGGGGAATGAATGTAGTAGAGTTGCTGCAGAGAAAATCATATAAGAACAGATAATATATATTGATAGATACGGCTCAATATATATCACTGTGATTTTATTTATACATTGTTGTTTCAAAAACTTACAATTAGTAGATATTGACTTTGGGAAGCCCCTAAGGGTGTTACACATTCCTGGGGCATCCACCATCAGAAATTCTGCTGTTTTGTTTCATAAACCCCCCAGATCCTTTCCTTTATCTATCAATTTCATAAGCCACTGTATGAGACACTGTGTGAGGTCCTGCTTAATAACCGGGTACATAAGGGGGTGACTGAGCTGTCACAGCGCCCCCTCTTTATACTGTGTAGACATGAGTACTACAACAGCTTCACCTTTATCATCTTCCCTAATAACAAGATCTTTCCTCTGTATAACATTCTATATATCCTGATATTCCGCTCTAGTGATGTTATGTTACTTTTCACTAAATGGGAATAATTCCTCATATTCATCTTATAATATAATATCATGTGTCTGGATTTGTCTCTGCAGGTTGGAGAGATGTGGTGTGAGTTCCTCTGTCTGTGATGATCTCAGATCCATTCTTATCAATAATCGATCCCTCACCACACTGGATTTATCAGGGAATAATAATCTGGAAGATTCTGGAATAAAACTTCTATGTGAGGGGCTCAGACATCCTGGCTGTACTCTGCAGGATCTGATGTGAGAATTATCCTATACATTATATAATATTCTGCAGGATTTTGGTATAAATTAGGGATGAGCTTTATGTTTGGGTCGAGCATGAGTTCGACTCGAACACTGGCTGTTCGGCCGTTCGCTGAATAGCGAACAATTTGGGGTGTTTGCGGCAAATTCGAAAGCCGCGGAACACCATTTAAAAGTCTATGGGAGAAATCAAAAGTGCTAATTTTAAAGGTTAATATGCAAGTTATTGTCATAAAAAGTGTTTGGGTACCTGGGTCCTGCCCCAGGGGACATGAATCAATGCAAAAAAGGTTTTAGAAACTGCCTTTTTTTTCGGAAACAGTGGTTTTAAAAATGCTTAAAGTGAAACAATAAAAGTGAAATATTCCTTTAAATTTTGTACCTGGGGGGTGTCTATAGTATGCCTGTAAAGTGGCGCATATTTTCCATGTTTAGAACAGTCTGAGAGCAAACTGACATTTCTAAAGGAAAAAAGTCATTTAAAAGTACTCGCGGCTATAATGAATTGTCGGCCCTGGCAATACACATAAAAGTCATTAAAAAAATGGCATGGGATTCCCCCAAACCAAAATTTTAAAAAAAATTGCATGGGGGTCCCCCCAAATTCCATACTAGGCCCTTCAGGTCTGGTATGGAAAGTAAGGGGAGCCCTGCACCAATTTAAAAAAAAAATGGCGTAGGGGTCCCCCTCAAAATCCATATCAGACCCTTCAGGTCTGGTATGGATTTTAAGGGGAACCCCGAGCCAAAATAAAAAAAATGGCGTGGGGGTCCCCCCAAAAATCCATACCAGACCCTTATCCGAGCACGCAACCTGGCAGGCTGCAGGAAAAGAGGGGGGACGAGAGAGCCCCCCCTCCTGAACCATACCAGGCCACATGCCCCCAACATCGGAAAGATGCCCCCATGTTGATGGGGACAAGGGCCTCATCCCCACAACCCTTGCCCGGTGGTTGTGGGGGTATGCGGACGCGGGGCTTATCGGAATCTGGAAGGCCCCTTTAACAAGGGTACCCCCAGATCCCGGCCCCCCTGTGTGAATTGGTAATGGGGTACAAATGTACCCCTACCATTTCACAAAAAAGTGTCAAAAATGTTAAAGACAATAGCCGGTTTTTGACAATTCCTTTATTAATGTCTTCTTCTTTCCCCGCTTCTTCTTCCATCTTCTTCTGGTCTTCTTTCTGTTTTTTTCTTCCTCCATCTTGTTCTTCCCCCACTTCTTCCTCTATCTTCCTCTGCTTCTTCCTCCAGTCCTCTGCTTCTTCCTCCGGTCTTCTCATTTACCTCATTTTACCTCTTCTTCCCCGCTTCGTCCTCTGGACGATCCGCCTCAATGGGAGTCTCCCGCTGTGTGACGCTTCTGTTCTTGTGACCCGGTGACCCCGCCTCCATCTGACGCACGGGGACTTTCCTATCACTTCCCCGTGGTGTCAGAGGGGGCGGGGTCACCCGTTTATGTAATATTGTTTACAAAATATTTCGTATTTCTTTTATTGTTTCACTTTAAGCATTATTAAAATCACTGCTCCTGAAAAAATGTCCGTTTTTTAAAACTTTTTTTGCATTGATACATGGGTCCCAAACACTTTTTATGACAATAACTTGCATATAAGCCTTTAAAATTAGCACTTTTGATTATTTATGTTTCTGTCCCATAGACTTTAACGGTGTTCGCGTGTTCAAACAAATGTTTTGCCTGTTCACATGTTCTGCTGTGAACCGAACTGGGGGGTGTTCCGCTCATCCCTAGTATAAATCTTCTATGTGAGGGATCCAGACATGTCGCCTAGATTAAAGTTTTACAATGACAGACTTCTGATTGGCCGGTTACGCTGGGAGTTCCCATCATAGTCCTTCAGGTCACTCACTGTTATTGGCTTTCATCCCATCCCCCCTCCATTGACTATCAGAGATCAGACATTATGTCTATGTCGAGGTGGATTGTTGGTTGGACGATATAAAAACACAATGAAGATTATTTGGCCCATAGAGACTGAGTGATCACATTTCTCACCCAATAAAACACAGTCCAGATCTCTCCAGCTAGCAGACAAATGTTTCTTGTATATACAGTGGATATAAAAAGTCTTCACACCCCTGTATACAGTATATGGGTGGTATATATTTATACAGTGGATAAAAAAAGTCTACACGCCCCTGTTAAAATGTTGGATTTCTGTGATGTAAAAAAATGAGACAAAGATAAATCAATTCAGAACTTTTTCCACCTTTAATGTGACCTATAAACTTTACAACTCAGTTGAACAACAAACTGAAATCTTTTAGGTGGAAGAAAGTAAAAATAAAAATAAATAAATAATCTGGTTGCATAAGTGTGCACACCCTTACACTAATACTTTGTTGAAGCACCTGTTATTCCAGCACTCAGTCTTATTGGGTATGAGTCTATCAGCATGGCACATCATGACTTGACAATATTTGCCCACTCTTCTTTACAATAACACCCCAAATATGTCAGATTGTGAAGGCATCTCCTGTGCCCAGCCCTATTCAGATCACCCCACAGATTTTCAATGGAATTCAGGTCTGGGCTCTGGCTGGGCCATTCTAAAACTTGAATCTTCTTCTGGTGAAGCCATTCCTTTGGTGATTTGGATGTATGATTTGGGTTGTTGTCATGGTGAAAGATGAAGTTCCTCTTCATATTTAGCTTTCCAGCAGAAACCTGAAGGTTTGTGCCAATATTGACTGGTATTTGTGTTCATAATTCCCTCTACCTTGAATAAGCTTCCTATTCCAGCTAAAGAAAAACAACCCCAAAGCATGATGCTGCCACCACCATGCTTTACGGTGGGTGTGGTGGTTTTTTGGTGATGTGCAGTGTTGTTTTTGCGCCACACATATCTTTTTGGAATTATGGCCAAAATGTTCAACCTTGGTTTCATTAAGACCAGAACACATTTTTCCACATGCTTTTTGGAGACTACAGATGTGTTTTTGCTAAATTTAGCAGGATTTGGATGTTTTTCTTGGTAAGAAAAGTCTTCCATCTTGTCACTACTTCATAGCCCAGACATATAAAGAATACGGGAAATTGTTGTTACCACACAGCCAGTACTTGCCAGATATTCCTGCAGCTCCTTTAATGTTGCTGTAGGCCTCTTGGCAGCCTCCCTGACCAGTTTTCTTCTCGTCTTTTCATCAATTTTGGAGGGACGTCCAGTTCTTGGTAATATCATTGTTGTGCCATATTTTCTCCACTTGATGATGACTGTCTTCACTGTGTTCCACGGTATATCTAATGCCTTGGACCCTTCTCCTGACTGATACCTTCTAACAATGAGATCCCTCTGATGCTTTGGAAGCTCTCTGAGGACCATTGCTTTTGCTGTAGGATGTGAATAAGAAAATGTCAGAAAAGACCTACTAGAACAGCTGAACTTTATTTGGTGTTAATCAGAGGCACTTTAAATCATGGCAGGTGTTTAACGCCTTCTAATTAACATGAGTTTGAATGTGACTGCTTAATTATGAACACAGCGACATCACCAGTTATAAGAGGGTGTGCATACGTATGCAACCAAATTATTTTATTTTTACCCCCTATAAGATTTCAGTTTGTTGTTCCCCTGAGTTGTACAGTTTATAGGTCACATGAAAGGTGGAAAAAGTTCAGAAATGATTTATCTTTGTCTCATTTTTTACATCACAGAAACTTGACATTTTATCAGGGGTGTGCAACTTTTTATATCCACTGTATAACTTAGATCGGGGATATGCAATTAGCGGACCTCCAGCTGTTGCAGAACTATAAGTCCCATGAGGCATAGCAAGACTCTGACAACCACAAGCATGACACCCAGAGGCAGAGGCATGATGGGACCTTATAGTTTTGCAACAGCTGGAGGTCCGCTAATTGCATATCCCTGACTTAGACCATCAGATGTGTTCTGACTAGTAGGGATGAGTGACTCTGCCTGGGTTCAATTCCCTGCAGGGTCAAGATATCCTGTCTGAGTTCTGCAAATCCAGAAAATTACAGCGAGTCCCACTGAAGTCCATGTGGGGGGGATCCTGATCATAAATCCCATCTTCGATCGTAGTTGTACTAATAACACATGATTTCCATTTCCTGGGCTTAGTTCTTTCTTTCCCGTAATGCAGTGGAGTTCTGCAAACAAAAGGCAGCTCCAAGAACAGATGGTCAGTAACAAGTGAATGCTGAGCTCTGAGCGACCCGAACATAAAAAGTCCCAATCAGTATAAAATAAATGCCAATATATTCCAGAGAGAGACTGAAACCTCAAAATACCCCACAAATACAAAAGTCCCCCGATATAAAACCTCCCATCAAAAGAAATGACCGCTATCCTCAAATCACCCACACACTACAATTATAGAAAAGAGGCTACAAAGTATTTGCTTTTCCAAAGAGCTTACAATCAGAAGAACAGTTTTCTATATTACCCCATCTCTCCTTGTAACATAAAAAAAAGTGTGATAATCTTACCAGTAGCTGAGATGTAACATAAATGTAGATTCAGTATCATGGCTGTAGATATAGTGTAACTCATTGCTATAAAGACTCCGTATTCTCTTCATTCAGTGACCGATCATAGGCAGATGGTCCTCAATTAGAATCTGGAAGGACAGAGCGAGCCTCTAGACCAGAAGTGACACCTAGATGTCAATAAAATCCCCCCCCATTCTTGTAGAAAATTGTCACCTCACTGACTAGAGAAGTCCTAGTCATTTCATCTACAAGCCCAGCAGGGGACGAGGCCGATACAGTGAGAAGACCCCGAACTGTCTGCCAAACATTGATTTATATCCGAGATCAGAGGAATCTATTTTATCTCTCATAAAAACGAAAATATTAGTTGCAGAGAAATGGAAATAATTCCTCCTGATTGTACACATGTTGGGGTACATGTACAGTATCTTAAAAGAGTAGACCCCTCACATTTGTGTAAATATTTTCTGCTATCTTTTCATGTGACAACACTGAAGAAATGACACTTGTCTACAATGTAATGTAGTGAGTGTACAGCTTGTATAACAGTGTAAATTTGCTGTCCCTTCAAAATAACTCAACACACAGCCATTAATGTCTAAACCGCTGGTAAGAAAAGTGAGTACACCCCTAAGTGAAAATGTACAAATTGGGCCCAATTAGCCATTTTCCCTCCCCGGTGTCATGTGACTCATTAGTGTTACAAGGTCTCAGGTGTGAATGGGGAGCAGGTGTTATTGCTCTCACTCTCTCATACTGGTCACTGGAAGTTCAACATGGCACCTCATGGCAAAGAACTTTCTGAGGATCTGAAAAAATGAATTGTTGGTCTACTTAAAGATAGCCTAGGCTATAAGAAGATTGCCAAGACTAGGGATGAGCCGAACACCCCCCGGTTCGGTTCGCACCAGAACCCGCGAACGGACCGAAAGTTCGCACGAACGTTAGAACCCCATTGACGTCTATGGGACTCGAACGTTCGAAATCAAAAGTGCTCATTTTAAAGGCTAATTTGCATGGTATTGTCCTAAAAAGGGTTTGGGGACCCGGGTCCTACCCCAGGGGACATGTATCAATGCAAAAAAAACTTTTAAAAACGGCCATTTTTTCGGGAGCAGTGATTTTAATGATGCTTAAAGTAAAAAAAAAAAAGTGAAATATTCCTTTAAATATCGTACCTGGGGGGTGTCTATAGTATGCCTGTAAAGTGACGCGTGTTTCCCATGTTTAGAACAGTCCCTGCACCAAATGTCATTTTTAAAGGAAAAAATCTCATTTAAAACTGCTTGCGGGTTTAATGTCATGTCGGGTCATGGCAATATGGATGAAAATCAGTGAGACAAACGGCATGGGTACCCCCCAGTCCATTACCAGGCCCTTTGGGTCTTGTATGGATATTAAGGGGAACCCCGCACCCAAATTAAAATAAGGAAAGGTGTGGGGCCACCAGGCCCTATATACTCTGAACAGCAGTATACAGGCGGTCCAAACAAGACAGGGACTGTAGGTTTGTTGTTAAGTAGAATCTGTTTGTAATTTTGAACATTTTTAACGTGTTTAGCTCCAGCCAAAAAATCTTTTCTAAGTTTTGCTTCAAAGTATTGCTTCAAAAATTGTAATTACACGCCCCTGTTAGACAGGGGCAGAAAAATTGGGCCTTAGGCACTGGTGCTGGTGCCACAACACTGCAACCCCTCACAGACACTCTATTTGGAACGCAGGAACGAGCCCTGCTGCAAAGTATTGCATCAAAAATTGTAATTACACGCCCCTGTTAGACAGGGGCAGAAAAATTGGGCCTTAGGCACTGGTGCTGGTGCCACAACACTGCAACCCCTCACAGACACTCTAGTTGGAACGCAGGAACGAGCCCTGCTGCAAAGTATTGCATCAAAAATTGTAATTACACGCCCCTGTTAGACAGGGGCAGAAAAATTGGGCCTTAGGCACTGGTGCTGGTGCCACAACACTGCAACCCCTCACAGACACTCTAGTTGGAATGCAGGAACGAGCCCTGCTGCAAAGTATTACATCAAAAATTGTAATTACACGCCCCTGTTAAACAGGGGCTAAAAAATTGTGCCTTAGGCACTGGTGGTGGCGCCCAGAACCAAAAATGTTCTTACAAGCTATCAGCGTGATGATTGAGGAGGAAGAGGATAATTACTCAGGGATAGTCACTCAGCATCAGCATAGGCAGTCTTTGAAGGGATCTGAGATTTCAAAAAAAATTATTCGGTTACATCAGCATCAGGTGCTTGGTAGCTGGTGGTGATCCAAGACTGATTCATTTTTATGAAGGTCAGCCGATCGACCGAGTCGGTGGACAGACGCACCCTGTGATCGGTTACCACGCCTCCAGCAGCACTGAATGTGCGTTCCGAAAGAACGCTGGATGCAGGACAGGCCAGTAGCTCAATTGCATACTGTGCAAGCTCTGGCCAGTGATCCATCCTCAAGACCCAGTAACCCAGAGGATTTTCGTTGGGAAAGGTGTCCAAGTCTGATCTTGCCCCTAGGTATTCCTGCACCATGTAAAACAGACGCTGGCGATGGTTGCTGGAACCAACCATACCTTGGGGCTGCGGACCAAAAAATTGTCTGAACGCATCGGTCAGACGGCCACCTTCTCCACCGCTCCTTCTTTGACTGACCGAAGCCTCAGCAACACGTTGTCCAGAAACAGGAGTTTGTAACCTCCCAGTCTCTGGGAACGCGTTGCACAGACCTTTCTGCAAGGCCTCCCGAAGATGTTTCATCCTCTGCTCCCTCTGCGATGGCAAGATAAGGTCCGCAACCTTACCCTTGTAACGTGGATCAAGGAGGGTTGCCAGCCAGTATTGGTCCTTCTCCTTGATACCACGAATACGAGGATCCTTACGCAGGCTTTGCAGGATCAGGGAGGCCATGCAGCGTAGGTTTGCTGAGGCATTCGGTCCGGAGTCCTCTGGGTCACTAAGGACAACAACGTCCGCAGCCACCTCCTCCCAGCCACGTACAAGTCCATGTGTTCCTTGGGACTGATCCCTTAAAGACTGCTGCTGATGCTGAGTGCCAGGCTCCACCTCCATACTGACACAATCTTCCTCCTCCTCCTCCTCCTCCTCGTCCTCTTCCTGTGTGATCGGCGGGCACGCAGGAACACTGTCTGGATAAAGGGGGCCTTGAGAGCTAAGGAAGTCCTCCTCTTCCTGCCTCTGTTCTGCCTCAAGTGCCCTGTCCATTATTCCACGCAGCGTGTGCTCCAACAGGTGGACAAGGGGGACAGTGTCATTGATGCATGCACTGTCAGTGCTCACCATCCTCGTGGCCTCCTCGAATGGTGACAGGACAGTGCATGCATCATGGCCCACTGGCGTGGGGAAAAAAAACCAAGCTCCCCTGACCCTGTCCTGGTGCCATAGTCGCACAGGTACTCATTGATGGCCCTCTGCTGCGTGTGCAGCCGCTGCAGCATGGCCAACGTTGAGTTCCACGTGGTGGGCATGTCACAGATTAGGTGGTTCTTGGGCAGGTTAAACTCCTTTTGGAGGTCCGTCAGCCGAGCACTGGCATTATATGACCGGCGGAAATGCACACAGACTTTCCTGGCCTGCCTCAGGACATCCTGTAAGCCCGGGTACCTTCCCAAGAATCGCTGCACCACCAAGTTAAGGACGTGAGCCAAACAGGGCACATGGGTCATTTGTCCCTGTCGGAGGGCAGAGAGGAGGTTGGTGCCATTGTCGCAAACCACCATTCCTGCCTTAAGTTGGCGTGGCGTCAACCACCTCTGAACCTGCCCCTGCAGAGCTGACAGAACCTCTGCCCCAGTGTGGCTCCTGTCCCCCAAGCACACCAGCTCAAGCACCGCATGGCATCTTTTGGCCTGCGTACTTGCGTAGCCCCTTGAACGCCTACGGAGCACCGCTGGTTCCGAGGAAGAGGCCATGGAGGAAGAAGAAGAGGAGGGGGTGGAGGAGAGAGGTGTGTCACAATCAGCATTTTGGAGGCGTGGTGGCGGAACAACCTCCAACACTACTGCACCTTGTCCTGCATCCTTCCCAGCTGCCAGCAGAGTCACCCAATGCGCCGTGAAACTTAGGTAACGTCCCTGTCCATGCCTGCTGGACCATGAGTCAGCGGTAATATGCACCTTACCGCTGATCGCCCTGTCCAGCGAGGCATGGACATTGCCTTCCACATGCCGGTAGAGAGCCGGAATCGCCTTCCGTGAGAAAAAGTGGCGTTTGGGTACCTGCCACTGAGGAACCGCACATTCCACAAACTCACGGAAGGGGGCAGAGTCTACCAACTGAAAAGGCAGCAGTTGAAGTGCTAGCAATTTTGCCAAGCTAGCATTCAACCGCTGGGCATGTGGATGGCTGGGAGCAAACTTCTTTCGGCGGTGCAGCAGCTGGGGCAGGGAAATTTGCCTGGTACAATCTGACGTCGGTGTACCAAAAGCAGATTGCCCACAAGTACTTGGCTGTGACACACCTAATTCTACACCTTCATTCCTCTCACTGCAGGTCTCAGAGAGGACTGAAGGTCTAGTGGGGTTGGAAATCTCAGCTGATGAGGAGCAAGGAGAGATCCTCTTTGTTCTTTGGTGTGGGTCTTTTAGATACGCTTGCCAACGAACTGCATGGCAGGTCAACATATGTCTGGTCAAGCATGTGGTACCCAAGCGGGAGATGTTTTGGCCACGCGAGATACGCTTGAGACATATGTTGCAAATAGCAGCGGTGCGATCTGATGCACTCGTCTCAAAAAAGGCCCACACCAAAGAACTTTTTGAATAACGCGCAGAGACTGCAGCGCCCTGCACATGTGGAGCTTTGGGGTGTGATGCAGTCAATGTGCTGCCCTTAGGCTGGCCCCTGGAGGGCATCCTGCCTCGTTGGTGATGTGCCGCCTCCTCCTCCTCCTCCTCCTCCTCCTCCTCCTCTCTCCTATCAGGCACCCACGTTGAGTCACTGACCTCATCATCCCCTCCCTCCTCATCACTGGAGCAAACCTGGCAGTATGCTGCAGCAGGGGGAGCATGACTGCCAGATTGCTGTCCTTCTTGGGCACCCCCTCTGTCCGTGCTCATGTTACTGCCTTCATCGAGCTCAGTATCATCATCAGAGCCTTCCAAACGCTGGGCATCCTCCTGGAGCATGTACCCAACACTGTGGTCAAACAGTTCGAGGGAATCCTCATGAGGACATGGTGGAGCTAGGGAAGGAGTCACTGATGACATTGAGCTGAGGGAAGAGGCCGCTGCTTTGCCAGACAAAGCACCCTGGGCATGGGTGAGAGAGGATGAGGAGGATGAGGACGGCTTGGTCATCCACTCGACCAAGTCTTCCGCATGTTTCGGCTCAACACGGCCAGCTGCCGAAAAAAAGGCCAAGCGTGTCCCATGGCCACGTGCTGATGAGGATGCACCGTCTCCACGACCAGCACTAGACACAGAGCCTGCTTGCCCTCTCTTATTGGCTTGTGACTGTCTGCCTCTCCTTCTTGGCCTTCCAGACATACTAATGGCCTGTAGCTGCACTAAGCTGGGATAGAACACCTGTAATTTTCTTCAGGTAGCTTTATATACTGTAACCAGACAAGCCTGCCTGTCAGTAGGAAGATAACAGGAACGGATCTAGCTGAACACTTTGAGCAGGACGCACTGTACTAAATGTAAATAGTCTAGCTGCCTGACCGTGGTACTAATAGGATCAAATAGAACACCTGTAATTTTCTTCAGGTAGCTTTATATACTGTAACCAGACAAGCCTGCCTGTCAGTAGGAAGATAACAGGAACGGATCTAGCTGAACACTGTGAGCAGGACGCACTGCACTAAATGTAAATAGTCTAGCTGCCTGACCGTGGTACTAATAGGATCAAATAGAACACCTGTAATTTTCTTCAGGTAGCTTTATATACTGTAACCAGACAAGCCTGCCTGTCAGTAGGAAGATAACAGGAACGGATCTAGCTGAACACTGTGAGCAGGACGCACTGCACTAAATGTAAATAGTCTAGCTGCCTGACCGTGGTACTAATAGGATCAAATAGAACACCTGTAATTTTCTTCAGGTAGCTTTATATACTGTAACCAGACAAGCCTGCCTGTCAGTAGGAAGATAACAGGAACGGATCTAGCTAAACACTGTGAGCAGGACGCACTGCACTAAATGTAAATAGTCTAGAAGATAACAGGAACGGATCTAGCTGAACACTGTGAGCAGGACGCACTGCACTAAATGTAAATAGTCTAGAAGATAACAGGAACGGATCTAGCTGAACACTGTGAGCAGGACGCACTGCACTAAATGTAAATAGTCTAGAAGATAACAGGAACGGATCTAGCTGAACACTGAGCAGGACGCACTGCACTAAATGTAAATAGCAGGAACGGATCTAGCTGAACACTGTGAGCAGGATGCACTGCACTAAATGTAAATAGCAGGAACGGATCTAGCTGAACACTGTGAGCAGGACGCACTGCACTAAATGTAAATAGTCTAGAAGATAACAGGAACGGATCTAGCTGAACACTGTGAGCAGGACGCACTGCACTAAATGTAAATAGCAGGAACGGATCTAGCTGAACACTGTGAGCTGGACGCACTGCACTAAATGTAAATAGCAGGAACGGATCTAGCTGAACACTGTGAGCAGGACGCACTGCACTAAATGTAAATAGCAGGAACGGATCTAGCTGAACACTGTGAGCAGGACGCACTGCACTAAATGTAAATAGCAGGAACGGATCTAGCTGAACACTGTGAGCTGGACGCACTGCACTAAATGTAAATAGCAGGAACGGATCTAGCTGAACACTGTGAGCAGGACGCACTGCACTAAATGTAAATAGCAGGAACGGATCTAGCTGAACACTGTGAGCAGGACGCACTGCACTAAATGTAAATAACAGGAACGGATCTAGCTGAACACTGTGAGCAGGACGCACTGCACTAAATGTAAATAGTCTAGAAGATAACAGGAACGGATCTAGCTGAACACTGTAAGCAGGACGCACTGCACTAAATGTAAATAACAGGAACGGATCTAGCTGAACACTGTGAGCAGGACGCACTGCACTAAATGTAAATAGTCTAGAAGATAACAGGAACGGATCTAGCTGAACACTGTGAGCAGGACGCACTGCACTAAATGTAAATAGTCTAGATAGAAGATAACAGGAACGGATCTAGCTAAACTGAATACAGTGTATATATATATATGCAACACCTGGGATGCATATATATACACAATACACTGTAAGTGCAGCTAACTGACTGACTGTTCTGCCTAATCTATCTAACTCAAATCAAATGACACTGTCTCTCTCTCTCTCTATCTCTCAGCACACCGGAACACACACTACACAGGGCCGCCGTGCAGGCGGCCTTATATAGTGTGGGGTGTGTACTAAATCCCCTGAGCCATAATTGGCCAAAGCCACCCTGGCTTTGGCCAATTACAGCTCTCTCTACTGACGGCGCTGTGATTGGCCAAGCATGCGGGTCATAGTGCATGCTTGGCCAATCATCAGCCAGCAATGCACTGCGATGCCGCAGTGAATTATGGGCCGTGACGCGCCACACGAATTTGGCGCGAACGGCCCATATGGTTCGCAATTCGACGGACGGTCGAACAGCCGATGTTCGAGTCGAACATGGGTTCGACTCGAACACGAAGCTCATCCCTAGCCAAGACCCTGAAACTGAGCTGCAGCACGGTGGCCAAGGCCATACAGCGGTTTAACAGGACAGGTTCCACTCAGAACAGGCCTCGCCATGGTCGACCAAAGAAGTTGAGTGCACATGCTCAGCATCATATCCTGAGGTTGTCTTTGGGAAATAGACGTATGAGTGCTGCCAGCATTGCTGCAGAGGTTGAAGGGGTGTGGGGTCAGCCTGTCAGTGCTCAGACCATACGCCGCACACTGCATCAAATTGGTTAGCATGGCTGTCGTCCCAAAAGGAAGCCTCTTCTTAAGATTATGCTCAAGAAAGCCCGCAAACAGTTTGCTGAAGACAAGCAGACTAAGGACATGGATTACTGGAACCATGTCCTGTGGTCTGATGAGACCAAGATAAACTTATTTGGTTTAGAAGGTGTCAAGCGTGTGTGACGGCAACCAGGTGAGGAGTGATCCTGATCCTGATACTTCCAAATAATAATTACACAACAAAAATTATAATATAAAGCAAATGCTACATGCAATATATGTCTGCTACTACCACAACCTCAGTGCTGTAAAACGTGTTGCAGCCTAATGAATTGGTATCAATACACGTTATGCAGAAAACAAACAAATGTATACAAGTAATTGATGCCACAACACCAGTGCTGTAAAATGAATGTATCTAGTTGGATATAAATAAGAGGAAAGTCCATATATCTGTGAGCAATCTTCCTCAATGATGGCGCCCCCTTCAGTGTGTCACTACAAAATGAAGCGTGTTCAGAGTCCTCCACCTCTGTACTGATGAAATGCCCCCTCACGTATTGGCCCCATATACAATATAGGTGTCATGTGCTTGTCCACCCTCTGGGGGGCTCAATGGGCCCGGGGTACTTCCCACAAGATCAGCTGTTACAAGTGTAGGTTCCCTTTAAGGGATCTGGTCCCTCCTGATTGGCTGGACGTAGAACGCCAAACAAAACAAAAATGCCACCAATAGTGAAGTATGTCCTTCAAAACAATTGTCTTTACAATAAATGCACTGACAACCTTATGTCAGCATATCCAGCAACCAATTGGGCAGTAGATAATATTGCTCACTAGCACCACTTCCTGCTTCAGTTCCAGGCAGGAAATGACATCACCTGGCTCTGCCCGAGAGCTAACTGTCCAATGATTGGTTGATCTGCTGACATATTATCATTGCAGTCAGTGCATTTAGTGATCCTCATGGATTTTGCTGCATGGAGATGCATGTGAAGTAGAAATCCCATTATTTCCTATGTGGCCGATTCCCATCGATGTGCCGCAGTTTAGTGTGGGAATCTATATGGAGCCATTCACACCTCCAATTTGTGCGTTACCACGTATGCTGCAATGTACCCGCAACAGTGTAACTCCACACTAAGACTTTTCAGGTGGGTGACAACTTACCTCCATTTCACAGGGGAGGTCCAACCAATATTCCATCCAAAAGTCCTAACGTTTCATTCTCTAAGACTCTGCCCACTGATTATTCATTGGATATGTCTACTTCTGCCTCTCCCTGAAAGAACGTTTCATTTCCTAAGACCCCGCCCACTGATTATTCATTGTATGTGTCTATTTCTGCACCTCCCTGGAAGAACATTTCATTCTCTCAGACCCCTCCAACTGATTATTCATTGGATGTGTCTACTTCTGCCCCTCCCTGGAAGAACATTTCATTTTCTAGGACTTTGCCCACTGATTATTCATTGGATATGTCTACTTCTGCCTCTCCCTGAAAGAACGTTTCATTTCCTAAGACCCTGCCCACTGATTATTCATTGGATGTGTCTACTTCTGCCCCTCCCTGGAAGAACATTTCATTTTCTAAGACCGCGCCCACTGATTATTCATTGGATGTGTCTACTTCTGCCCCTCCCTGGAAAAACATTTCACCTCTTTCCTGCTTCTCCCTCCAGTATTATCGCCTGTAAAGGGACATTACTGTGCTGTGATGATCTTTGCTCCGTTATCTCTACAAACCAAACTCTGACCTATTTGGAGATATCATTGGATGATGATGAGAAGATTTCAGAGTCAGAAGTGAGACAACATTGTGAGGTCCTCCGGAATGCCGGCTTCTCTGTGAATAGATGGTAAGATCTGTTGTATTGGAGGTAACACACATACTAAGTCTTAGAATGTGAATAGTAAAATGTAGACAACATTGGATGGTGATGAGATGATGGAGGTGGGGCGTTGTTGGGAGGTCTTCTGACACCCGGGCTGCACTGTAATGAAAATGGAAGGACGGGTGACAATCATTCTATACAATTTCTGTAGAACCCAGTGGAGGTCTCTGTAGTTATACAGATAATGAGAGAGATGATTGAGATTTCCTGTGCCAGTCACAGATTTCCCAGATGATGGAGAATTTATTCCTCATCCCTCAATGTTATGTTCCTCAATGTTATCATTACAGATGGGGGATGGGGAAAATCAGATCCACCAATAATAATCTTAGTCAGGTCCAACAAACTTCCACAAGGTTTTACCTTTACAGAAAAATAACCCCCCATCCCCTGAGGTCCATCCAATGTGTCAGTATAACTGAGCCAATCAGATGTGTGTTCTCATCCTGTACACATGACAGCCCAGCACACCCGGCATACAGTCTGCTATCCCAATGGTTGGATGGACATGAGTGTGTGGCCCCTGCCATGGTGAGGGCCCCTCACTTTTCCTTCATTTCTTACAGAGCACAGTATGAGCCCCTCCCCCCTCCATCATCACAGCAACATTTCTTCCTCTAACACTCTCATTTTATTCTTCTATGAAGGGATGGAGAATACTGGTATGTATCTATAGACAGAAGATGAAGATAAGAAGATGGTGTGTGGGAGCTCCTCCACCTCTGCAGGTAATACACGGATCCTGATATGAAGAGAATGTTCGGAATGGAATGATATCAGAGTAAAGTCATATGAACTCTCAGATTTTATTTTCTCTTTCTGATCCTTAAATATAGAATTCCAGTAATAATAATCTTTGTGTTCTTTTCCTCTTCTAAATGGCGTCATTTCTGCTCAGTGTTGCCCACTTCCTGTGTTGTTGTGTGACCGGTGCCCCCTTCACAGCACTGATCTGACAGGGGCACCCGCACATGCGCGCTCCCATCTATTGTACTACAAGCCTGCGGTGACACACTGGCTGCACCGCACATTAGATCACCGCTACAGCTCCGCCTCCATTGTCATCTGATTGGAAATCCGGGACTCTGAGCTCCAGCCCCGCCTCTGCCCCGCCTCCTCTCTATGAGTAACAGCAGCCCCCCACACTTTCAGAGCTGCATGTGGATTGGCTCCTGGATGCTGTTCTGTGACAACGGCACAAGGACCAAACATTACAACAAGCTTTATTCATACAAGACACTGTCCTGTTGTGTCAAAGCTTACTGACAATACATTTCACTGACTCAATTTTCATTGGAAAAAATGTTTTATTTTAACCATCACCACCAATTATTGTGTCACCCCCCAGGTAGATTCTGTATCACCCCCCAGGCAGATTCTGTGTCACCCCCCCGGAAGATTCTGTGTCACCCTCCAGGCAGATTCTGTGTCACCCCCCCAGGAAGATTCTGTGTTACCCCCGAAGGCAGATTCTGTGTCACCCCCCAGGAAGATTCTGTGTCACCCCCCAGGCAGATTCTGGGTCACCCCCCCAGGAAGATTCTGTGTCACCCCCCAGGCAGATTCTGGGTCACCCCCCCAGGAAGATTCTGTGTCACCCCCCAGGAAAATTCTGTGTCACCCCCCTGGAAGATTCTGTGTCACCCTCCCAGGAAGATTCTGTGTCACCCCCCAGGCAGATTCTGTTTCACCCCCCCGGAAGATTCTGTGTCACCCTCCAGGCAGATTCTGTGCCACCCCCCCCAGGAAGATTCTGTTACCCCCGAAGGCAGATTCTGTGTCACCCCCCAGGAAGATTCTGTGTCACCCCCCAGGCAGATTCTGTGTCACCCCCCTGGGAAGATTCTGTGTCACCCCCCAGGAAAATTCTGTGTCACCCCCCTGGAAGATTCTGTATCACCCTCACAGGAAGATTCTGTGTCACCCCCCCCCATGAAGATTCTGTGTCACCCAACCAGGTGGATTCTGTGTCACCCCCCCAGGAGGATTCTGTGTCACCCCCCAGGAGGATTCTGTGTCACCCCCCAGGAAGATTCTGTCACCCCCCAGGCAGATTCTGTGTCACCCCCCCAGGCAGATTCTGTGTCACCCCCCCGGAAGATTCTGTGTCACCCTCCAGGCAGATTCTGTGTCACCCCCCCAGGAAGATTCTGTTACCCCCGAAGGCAGATTCTGTGTCACCCCCCAGGAAGATTCTGTGTCACCCCCCAGGCAGATTCTGTGTCACCCCCCCGGGAAGATTCTGTGTCACTCCCCAGGAAAATTCTGTCACCCCCCTGGAAGATTCTGTATCACCCTCACAGGAAGATTCTGTGTCACCCCCCCAGGCTGATTCTGTGTCACCCCCAGGAAGATTCTGTGTCACCCCCCAGGCAGATTCTGTGTCACCCATCCCACTGCACAGCATTATGTGTAGTCACTAGTGATGGGCTGAACACCCCCTTGTTCGGTTCATGTCAGAACTTTCAAACATCACAAAAAATTGTACCTGAACAGCAAACCCTATTGAAGTCTATGGGACCCGAACTGCAAAAATCAAAAGTCCCCATTTTGAAGGCTTATATGCAATTAATTGGCCATAAAGAGAGTATGGGGGCCCGGGTACTGCCCTGGGGGACATCAATGAATTTTTTTTTTAAAAAAACAATCTTTTTTTAAAGGAGCAGTGATTTTAATGATGCTTAATGTGAAACAATAAAAAAAAAAAGTTTTTATTTTTGTGCTATAAACAAAAAAAAAGCGACAATTTTGAAAAAAAGCAATATTTTTTACTTTTTGCTATAATAAATTTCCCCCAAAAATATATAAAAAAATGATATTCTTCATCAGTTTCAGTACGATACGTATTCTTCTACATATTTTTGTTAAAAAAAAAATTGCAACGTTTATTGAATGGTTTGCGCAAAAGTTATAGCGTCTACAAAATAGGGGATAGATCAATGGCATTTTTTTATTATTATTACTTTTACTAGTAATGGCGGCAATCTGCAATTTTTATCGGGACTGCGACATTATGGCGGGCAGATCAGACACTTTTGACACTATTTTGGGACCATTCATATTTATACAGGGATCAGAGCTACAAATAGCCACTGATTACTGTGTAAATGCACTGGCAGGGAAGGGGTTAAACACCAGGCAGTGATCAAGGGGTTAAATGTGTTCCCTGGATGTGTTCTAACTGTAGGGGGGATGGGCTCGCTACATGACAGAGATCACTGCTCCCGATGACAGGGAACAGTAGCTCCCTGTCATGTTGCTAGGCAGAACAGGGAAATGCCTTGTTTCCCCCATTCTGCCTCTCCTCGCTGCAATCGCGGGCCTGCCGGCGAATATCGAGTTTGCGGGACCCGCAGGCACACTACCAAGGTGGGCATGTGCCCGCTAGGCAGAAAATTCAAAGGGATGTATGTGTACGTCCCTTTGCCTGCCCGTGCCATTCTGCCGACGCAAATGTGCGTGCGGCGGTCGGCATGTGGTTAAACATAATGCCGGGGGGTCTTCTTAGTCTGCCTGTTAAGTGGCCCATCTGTACCCTGTATATAACCTGCTGCAGCAAAACTGACATTTATAAAGCTTGCAGGAAAAAACAATTTAAATGTAATTTTTTTTTCCTTATAAATAATGACTTGGGGGTCCAGTCTGTATGATGAGGCCACATTGTAATGCACTGGGAACAAGATTAGAGATTTGTTGGATAAATTCTGGTGTCTCTTTGGCAGACTTTGGATGGAAATAACACAATTTTTGCACCACTTTGGGCATGCCTTACTACTCTGCAGCTGGTGGTGTGCTACTGGCAGATGGGCTGCAAGAACCTGGGACACCCTGCACTATACCATCATCCCTGTCAGTGGAGGCTGCTGAGAGGTCATGAGGTATAGGGGGGGCAGACTGAGGTGAGTAATGAGGAGGGACAGATTTGTGCCCCTTTTGTGTGACTTTTAGGTGCTCTTGCCAATAGGCTGAGTGGTGGGAGGTTAAATGCCTTGTCAAGCATGTGGTACCCAGATGGTTGGTGTTTTTGCCACGCTTGATGTGCCTGAGACAAATTTTCAAATTGCAACAGTGAGATCAGCTACACATGTACTAAAAAAGGCCCAGACAGCTGAGCTGTGGGAAGTCGGCCGGGAGATAACAGCTCCACAATGTGATGGAATAGGGTGGCTGCTCTCTTCCCTTCCATGATGGTTCCCTCGTTGGGGTTGTGCCTCACCCTCACTTTCCTCCTCTGCTCTATCCGGCACCCAAGTCGCATCAGTGACCTCATCATCTCCTCCATCTTCATTACCACTGGAGACAACTTGGCAAATACACATCACATTCACATATATATGAATTGATGAAACATTTCATGGAATGTATACAATGTAATATCTCGGTGTAATTGTACAATTATCTCTTGTAGACTGCCAGAGATTTGTCTGGTGATTGTGTCCCGGTGTTGGGTCTCCTGGACCTCTTCCATGTATAGAGGATGTCCTCACCGACACCTCGGATTTCTCTGCAATCCTCTAAAGGAAAGTCTTCTACTCTTCATGGATATAATGGTCGCCTCCCATTGTGAATTCCCTCTTCTCCCCTCTGTAGGATTCCGCACTTTCCAATATTATCAATACTTACTATGATGCTGATAAGGATCCTACTCATTATTAGGACTCGTTCATGGCGGGAAAAAATACATTTTCTAAAGTTTCTGATTAATAAAAGCTGACTGGAACAATCACTAATACAGAGGAAGAGACTGCACCTTCCTCTTACTGCTGTCCTACTCCTCTCCATCCTCCATACTACTCTCCATCCTCCATACCCCTTTCCATCTTCCATACTACTCTCCATCCTCCATACTGCTCTCCATCCCCCATACTGCTATCCATCCCCCATACTGCTCTCCATCCTCCATACTGCTCTCCATCCTCCATACTGCTCTCCATCCTCCTCTTCATACTACTCTCCACCCCCTCTCTCCTCTCCCTGGATGTAAAAAAGTGATGCGGCTCTATCTAACATATACGGCATTACCGGCTCCCAGTGTCTCTCTCTTCTTGCTGCATCTCTCTGCAATTGCTTTCTCCATGTTGCTAACAATATCTTGTATAAGAACAGAACCCGATCCATCAGCAATCCCAAGGAGAGACGGACATCTCATAGCCGGCTCTCTGCTGCCTTATATCAGAGTTTTTGTTCCACAACCAGAACTTTATCCCCCTGAATGACAAGCTTAGCCAAGTGATCCCATTTCTAGAAGTTCATCTTTACTTCTGCCAACTCCCCCATCTCTGCTCTGCATGACTCTCTGCCAACACGGCTCCTAAGATTTCATTGTGCCGAGTCCGTTCAGCCGCTTTGCCTTTCACTGACAACTTGCTGCAATTTTTATTAACATGATTTATTATATCACCTAAATGTAATCAGAACAACCCATGGATACATTCATTTCATGTCATGGATCATTACCCAAAGGGACATGATTATCAATATTATTACCTAGTTATTTGAAGGTGTTATTCTCTATAGATTTACCCCATTGAGGTTTTTTTACTCATCAATAAAGTTTTGTATATTTTATTAACCTTATTCTGCGATTATTACAACTTCTTCTCAGCTTGTTCTCCACAACCGATATCCTCTAACCTCTCCCATCTCCCTCTCCTCTCTCTTCCCCCTCTCATCTCTCCCTTCCCCCTCTCTCTGCATTTGTTCCTTTCCTTGCACTCTCTCTAAATTTACCACATAATATGTTCCTACCATATAATGTATATATAGTATCTGACAAAAGTGAGTACACCCCTAAGTGAAAATGTCCAAATTGGGCCCAAAGTGTCAATATTTTGTGTGGCCACCATTATTTTCCAGCACTGCCTTAACCCTCTTGGGCATGGAGTTCACCAGAGCTTCACAGGTTGCCACTGGAGTCCTCTTCCCCTCCTCCATGACGACATCACAGAGCTGGTGGATGTTAGAGACCTTGCTCTCCTCCACCTTCCGTTTGAGGATGCCCCACAGATGTTCGATAGGGTTTAGGTCTGGAGACATGCTTGGCCAGTCCATCACCTTTACCCTCAGCTTCTTTAGCAAGGCAGTGGTCGTCTTGGAGGTGTGTTTGGGGTCGTTATGTTGGAATACTGCCCTGCGGCCCAGTCTCTGAAGGGAGGGGATCATGCTCTGCTTCAGTATGTCACAGTACCAGTTGGCATTCATGGTTCCCTCAATGATCTGTAGCTCCCCAGTGCCGGCAGCACTCATGCAGCCCCAGATCATGACACTCCCACCACCATGCTTGACTGTAGGCAAGACACACTTATCTTTGTACTCCTCACCTGGTTGCCCCCACACATGCTTGACACCATCTGAACCAAATACGTTTATCTTGGTCTCATCAGACCACAGGACATGGTTCCAGTAATCCATGTCCTTAATCTGCTTGTCTTCAGCAAACTGTTTGCAGGCTTCCTTGTGCATCATCTTTAGAAGAGGCTTCCTTCTGGGACGACAGCCATGCAGACCAATTTGATGCAGTGTGCGGTGTATGGTCTGAGCACTGACAGGCTGACCCCCCACCCCTTCAACCTCTGCAGCAATGCTGGCAGCACTCATACATCTATTTCCCGAAGACAATCTCTGGATATGACGCTGAGCACGTGCACTCAATTTCTTTGGTGGACCAATGGCGAGGCCTGTTCTGAGTGGAACCTGTCCTGTTAAACTGCTGTATGGTCTTGGCCGCCGTGCTGCAGCTCAGTTTTAGGGTCTTGGCAATCTTCCTATAGCCTAGGCCATCTTTATGTAGAGCAAAAATTCTTATTTTTTCAGATCCTCAGAGAGTTCTTTGCCATGAGGTGCCATGTTGAACTTCCAGTGACCAGTATGAGAGAGTGAGAGCGATAACACCAAATGTAACAAACTTGCTCCCCATTCACACCTGAGACCTTGTAACACTAACGAGTCACATGACATCGTGGAGAGAAAATGGCTAATTGGGCCCAATTTGGACATTTTCACTTAGGGGTGTACTCAATTTTGCTGCCAGCAGTTTAGACATTAATAGCTGTGCATTGAGTTATTTTGAGGGGACAGCAATTTTACACTGTTATACAAGCTGTACACTCACTACTTTATATTGTAGCAAAGTGTAATTTCTTCAGTGTTGTCACATGAAAAGATAGAATAAAATATTTGAATAAATGTGAGGGGTGTACTTACTTTTGTGAGATACTGTATATATGCCCAACGTAAAATGTGTACCATAAAATACATGCATGTTTCTTATATATCAGCCCCAAGTTAGATGTACAGAATGCAGGTGGAGCGTTGAGGACACCTAGTGGTGGGTGAAGAAATTACAGCCCAGTTCAATCACACTTTGCTCTGGGTAGCAAGAAGGTAGGTGCAGGCAGGAGAAGCAGGAATCTCCTGAGGTCTCTGGTGAAGCACCCTTCCCTTCTATGGAAATATGAGTCTGTCAGAGCTGCAGCTAATGCTATAGGTAGGAATAGGGAAGAGATGTCTGTGCCGTGTACAGTTGGAAGAGACTGCCAGATATCTTATACAAGGTGGAGGGGATGGTATTGGGTGAGGTCTCCTCGGGCAAGGATGGTAACGGCTGAGGTGGGGTCTGCTCATGCAGGGAGGATGGTATCGGGTGAGGTGGGGCTCCTCAGGTGAAGGGAATGGTATTGAGTGAGGTGGGGGCTTTTCGGGGGGGCTTTATCGGGCAAGGTGAGCTCTCCTCAAGCGAGTAGGACGGTAACAGGTGAGGTGGGTTCTCCTCGGGCGAGGAAGATGGTATCAGGTGAGGAGGACAGTAACGGGGGAGGTAGGGTCTTCTCTGGTGGAGGGGATGGTATCAGCGAGGTCTCCTCGGACAAGGACGGTAACGGGTGAGCTGGGGTCTCCTTGTGCAGGGAGTACGGTATCGGGTGAGGTGGGGGTCTCCTCAGGTGAAGGGGATGATATTGGGTGAGGTGGGGTCTTTTCGGGTGGAGGGAATGGTATCGGGCGAGGTGGGGTCTACTCGGGCAAGGAGGGCGGTAACGGGTGAGGTGGGGTCTCCTCGGGCAGGGAGGATGGTATCGGGTGAGGTGGGGACTCCTCAGGCGAAGGGGGTGGCATTAGATGAGGTGGTGGTCTCCTCGGGTTGGGGGAACGATATTAGGTGAGGTGGGGTCCTCAGGTGGCGGGGATGGTATTGGGTGAGGTGGGGTCTCCTTGGGCAGGGAGGACGGTATCGGGCGAGGTGGGGTCTCATTAGATGAGGTGGGGGTCTCCTCGGGTCGAGGGAACAGCATTAGATGAGGTGGTCTCCTCAGATTGAGGAAACAATATTAGGTGAGGTGGAGTCTTCTCAGATGGAGGAGATGGTATTGGGTGAGGTGAGGTGAGGTCTCCTCAGGTGGAGGGGATGGTATTGGGTGAGGTGGGTTCTCCTCAGGTGGAGGCAAAAGTATGTGCTGCCCCCCAAATGAGCTCAGCTGTTCCCAGTGTTAATCCACCATCATACAAAGACATTGTAGACAGTTGTGCTCCTCTAATCTTGTGGTTGGTGAAGACCCTTTTCTATTTCCCCATGACGGTCCTCCTGAGATTTCCACCTGTACACAATTTTAGAACACGGCCAAACCTTATCCCGAAATTCATCTTTTATTATTATAAAAATACTCAGAGAAAAGACAACCCTTCTCCTGGACACTCCCACAAAACTAAGGCATACTGGGAGTAGGAGGGGCTATACTGGGCCCACAGTTTTTGTTTGCCAGTGTCCCATTCTTCCTGTAGGAGGCAGTATAACGACAGTCTCTGAATTCCTGGGCCCCTCAAAGAAGAAACAAATACAGATTTTGTTTTCCTTGACAGAGAGATTTCAATGGGAACCAGGAAGGATCATCAGAACAGCTGGGGCCCCCCGGAGAGATACAGCACACCAGCTAGGGGCCAAACCTAGAGCCAATGATTCCACCTGCTGTTAACGGGACACTGAAAAAGGACCTGTCACAAAGGAGCATCTATGGTGTCAGCTGGATAAATATTACCCAGATGGGTTCCTATTAGATCACTGGGATCTAGTCATTGGTGGATAGGAGAGGGGCCCCCAGTGCAGATCCGGGCACGCTTATTGCACTCCATCCATGGACAGGTCCCTCTTATCTTCACTATTCCACAGGCATGCCACTGGCTGTCCTTGCTATACATAAAAAATATGTATCTGCATAGGAAATACAGCCATGGAAATATGGAACAGCAAAACATATTAATAATGTGAAAGTCACACCCAACAGCAGTAATGCAAATCTGAAGTCTGATCCTATTGGAGGGCCCAGGGTGGAAGGCCAGCCTCCATCTTTGTCCATCCACAATACACTGTGAGATGTGATGACAACGTGTGAGGCTCCTCATGTACTGATTGGCTGGATATGAATTGGGCCCCCAATATGGCGGCACCACACCCAGCTGACGTGTTCAGGGACATGACTCCTCCCTATAACCCCCATCTGCAGCGTCCTGATATACATGTATGTTCTCCTGTGTGATGTCCACATCTGTCACATGACCTCTATGCCCACCATCAACCTCTCGGATTTCATGTAGTTCCACCAATTGGACACGGCGGGGGTCAGTTCTCTCCCGCCTGACGCGTGTCATGTCCGGTGTCGTTGAGTTTTGTCTGTGCAAATTTCAGTGCCGCCTCCAGAACCCCGTCCAGGTTCTCACAGCTTCCATTTCCATTGGCAGAACCCTCCGAACCGCCAGCCTTACCACCCATCACCGAGCAGACTGACACCGCCCAATCCAGGGCAGACAGAACAGGGGAGGGGCCCTGAGGGGGAGGAGAGAAGAGATCACATGAGCAGAATTCCTGAATACACATGGATCAGACATGAAATAAAAGCCCCCCTTACCTTGGGCACCTGACATGCACACAGCACCTTCCCGGAGCTCTGTCTGCTGAACAGCATTACCGCCGAGCCCGGGCACCGCTCACACAGCAGGAAGACCATCTTCATCAGGACCTGCAGGGGGCACCACACACCACTATTACTAATGGGAGAAGACAATACGGGAGGCTCTACAACCTCTAATGACTTCACTCCCACACCTTTCACTGACATTCTATTGTCCTTTCATGCTCTTCCACCTTGCTGTCTATCATCAGACGGCTCTCCTGAGACTGGATGGGAGCAACAATCAGTCTGTTACTAGGGAGCATGCCTGAGGAGCACGGAGGAGGAGTTCTAGGGAGGGGGAGGGCGTTCCAGGGAGGGGGAGTTCCAGGAAGGCAGCGGGAGGGGGAGTTCCAGGGAGGTGGAGGGAGGGGAAGTTCCAGGGAGGCAGAGGGAGGAGGAGTTCCAGGAAAGCAGAGGGAGGAGGAGTTCCAGGAAAGCAGAGGGAGGAGGAGTTCCAGGAAAGCAGAGGGAGGAGGAGTTCCAGGAAAGCAGAGGGAGGAGGAGTTCCAGGAAAGCAGAGGGAGGAGGAGTTCCAGGAAAGCAGAGGGAGGAGGAGTTCCAGGAAAGCAGAGGGAGGAGGAGTTCCGGGAAAGCAGAGGGAGGAGGAGTTCCGGGAAAGCAGAGGGAGGAGGAGTTTCAGGAAGGCAGAGGGAGGAGTAGTTCCAGGGAGGAGGAGTTCCAGGGAGGAGGAGGGAGAGTTCCAGGGAGGCAGAGGGAGGGGGAGTTCCAGCGAGGCGAAGGGAGGGGGAGTTCCAGGAAGGCAGAGGGAGGAGGAGTTTCAGGAAGGAAGGACGAGATTCTCTATATCGGGAGAGGAAATGGCAATATCTCACCGGAAGAGACTCCTCCTCCACACAGTCAACGATGACGGGACGCTGACCATGCCTCTTCAGCAGACTCGGGACTCTCTCTGCAGCCTGGGGGAGGGGGAAAAGGAGCATTAGAATCTGATTGGTGGCAGGAGATCTCCCAGGACTGAAGTCCACTCTATTCCAGGAGATTCTATACCTGGATTGATTCCATCCAATGAAGAGCTGTGAAGGCATCCGGCCAAACAGTATAAAATATACTATCACCCATGTGCAAGATAGCCCCGCCCCTCCTTTACCCATCCCCCTTTCTCCAGTGTGTAAGATAGTTCCACCCCTCCTTTACCCGTTTCCATATCCCCATGTGTAAGATAATCCACCCCTCCTTTACCCGTCTCCCTATCCACATGTGTAAGATAGCCCCGCCCCTCTTTTAGCCATCTCCGTATCCCCGCCCCTTCTTTACCCATCTCCCTCTCCCCATATGTAAGACAGCCCCGCCCCCTTTTACGCGTCTCCCTCTCCCTATGTGTAAGACAGCCCCGCCCCTCCTTTACCCGTCTTCCTATCCCCATGTGTAAGATAGCCCCACCCCTCCTTTACCTTTCTCCCTATTGCCTTCCGCACAGCTGTGTTGGCCGATCGTTGCAAAGCCTTGAGAGAAGCCTGTAGTTCCTTCCTCTGCCACTGGGGCATAGGGGCGCTGTCCACACTCTGCAATGTAAAGGAACAATGAAACGGTTATGGCGGCTTTGTTGGAGCTTCCAGTGATAGATTGTCTCCCTCGCTCACACATCTCCCCACCAATGTGAAACTCCTTGTTTTTATTTTGGTGTCCATCGTTTTTTCCCATCAGTACCCCTTCTATTTAGTCTGCAAGTCATGTGACCACATCCCCCCCCCCTGCTATGGGATATAGCATCACCCGTTTCCGAACGCCCCCCAGTGTGAATCCTGATACCCTGATCTTCACTCACATCCGTCACAAGTCCGACCTCCTTGGACAACCTCTGAGCGTCATTCAGAGAAGGGGTTATCATCTTCATCCGCTCAATGATGGAATCCACTTCCCTGCGTAGAATCTGTCCTGTCTCCCGTGCCTGGAGAGAAGATCAGAGGATGAAGGTGACCCTGGGAGGTCTTATATTTTTTTGTACACGATCAAAATAACAGTAAATTTCACTAATTTTTCATTCTTAATGATCATCATTAAAATAATTATAATTAAATTGTATCATGCAGAGGATTGGATGGATGTGTGCTGGGCGTAGCCTCAGATATCTGACCTCTCTGGCTTCTTCTCCGGTAACGGCGATAAGGCGGACAATCCCTCTCAGCAGAGGTTTCTCTGAGATGATCACCAAATCCTCAATGGCTCCCGTCTTCTGTAGGTGTCTGCATATAAACAGAAAATTTTAGGAGGAATTGGGGGGATCCAGAAGAACCTCAGTATGAATTGAGAGGAATTTTTTAGAGTAATCGGGAGGTTTGAGTGTCTCAGGAGGAATGAGAGGAAATTTCATGAGGAGTTGTAGGGTGGTTCATGAAAACTGGAGAAATAGGGGGGTGGGTACAATGAGAATAATGCCGCGTACACACAAGCGGACTTCTCGTCGGACTGAACTCTGACGGTCTTTCCGACGGAGTTTCGCTGAAACGGACTTGCCTACACACAATCACACCAAAGTCCATTCGTTTAACGTGATAACATACGATGGGACTAGAAAAAGGAAGTTTAATAGCCAGTAGCCAATAGCTGCCCTTGCGTCGTTCTTGGTCCGTCGGACTAGCATACACACGAGCGGTTTTCCCGATAGGAACTGAGTCCGTCGGAAAGATTTGAAACATGATCTATTTCTAGGTCCGACAGAATTTTCAAAAGCAAAAGTCCAATGAAGACCACACACAATCGTAATGTCCGACGGAATCGTTCCGTCGGACCTTTTCTGCCGGAAAGTCCGGTCGTGTGTACGCGGCATTAGGGTAGTCCAGGAAACCTCAGGAGGAATTGGGGGGGGGGGGGGGAAGAGTTTGGGGGTGACTGTAGGGTAGGGGATCCAGGAGAATCTCAGGAGGAATCAGGAGGGGGGACCCAGGAGACCTGAGAAAAAATCTGTCTGGGGGAATACCGTTGAATCTCAGGAGTCAGGAAGGGAATACAGATGAATCTCAGAAGGTATTGAGGAGGGCGGACCCAGGAATCCTGAGGAGGAACCTGTCTGGAGGGGGGGGGGGGGTAAACAGAGAAATCCTGGGGGGGTGATCATGAAAATGAGGGGAATCCAGGAAAACTCAGGAGTAATTGGAGGGGTTGGGGGTGGTTGTAGGATAGCGGATACAGAAGAATCTCAGGAAGAGTTAAGGGGGTCATAAGCATTTGGGGAACCCAGGAAACCTGGGGGGGAACATGTCTGGGGTGATACAAAGGAATCAGGGGAGGGTATTAAGAGAGTTGAGGGAACCTCAGGAGAAATCAGGGGGTTTGGAGAGTGGCTCTGGGGTAGGGGATACTAAAAAATCTCAGGTGGAATCAGAAGGGGGGACCCAGGGAACCTGAGGGAAAATCTTTCTGGGGGAACACACGAGAATCTCAAGAGTAATTGCGGGGGGGGGGGGGGGGTCATGAGCATTTAGGCAACCCAGGAAACCTCAGAAGAAATCGGGAGGGGGGGTGGCTAGTGGATACAGTACAATCTCAAGAGGTTCAGAAGGGGGATCCCTGAGAATCTCAGGAGGAAGGGGTGGTAAACCTAGGAAAAACTTAAGGGGTGGGGTTGGGTCTCAGAGAACCCTTAGAGGAATCAATGGGCGTATAGAACACAGGAGAAAAATAAGTATTAGGGGAAATGGGTGGGGGAGACTGGTAGCAGGAAATCTGAGGCAGAATCTTGGGGTAGGGAAAATCCAGGATAATCTCAGTGAATTCAAGGGGATCCATGAAAATCTCAGGAAAAATCAGGAGGGAGGGAATCCTCAGGAGGAATCACGAAGGGGGGGACCAGGAAACCTTTGGAAAAATCAGTAGGAATTGGAAAGCATGGTGGTGGGGTTAAGGAATCCAGGAGAATCTTAGAAGGAACTAAAGGGAATACAGGAGAATTTCAGGAGAGAGACATGGGGGAGAATGGTGGCTGGAAAGGGAGGTGGAAGAATCCAGGAGAATCTCGAGAAATCGAGGGGCAAACCATGGAAATATCAGGAAGAATCAGGATAGAGGAAGGGAATCCAGAAAAGTTTGAAAAGAATTGACAGGAGGAGTAGATCGAAGACATCTCAGGAGGAATCAGGAAGTGATGGGGAATATTGAGGAATTCAGGAGAATCTCAGGAGTAATTGGAAAGTGTGTGTGTGTGTGTGTGTGTGTGTGCGGGGGGGGGGGGGGGGGGGGAATCTTAGGAAGAATTCAAGGGGAATACAGGAGAATCTCAGGAGGAATCGGGGGGGGGGGGGGGGGAGGGTAGAGGGTCAAGAAGGAGTTGGGGGAAGGGGTATTCAGGAGGACCTGGGAGGAACCAGGAGAGGGAAGGCGATCCAGGAGAATTTCAGGAAGGAGACACCAAACGCGACACACATTCAGTTGGGAAAAACTTGTCTCTTACGTGCCGCAGCAAAGTTCCACCGATGTCTGTTGAGCAGCTCTGGAGGCCGAACTCAGCATCTCCTGAATGGGAACGCCCACTGAGACCACACGTACCGGATCTGGGTACACCTGGGGGAGGGGAGAAATGTGGAGACCAGGGGTAAAGGAATGCCAGGCCACAACCACCACTGGTATCCTGTACAGTCCACCCACCAGTCTGTCTGTTAAAGCGGAACTCCATCCAGAAAGCAAACACTTCTATATACAAGGTACAGCCTTACCATCACAAACTCTCCTTCTTATCTCCCAAACACCTCCCTCCATGTGACCGAGGGACGCTCCTGTGTACAGCAAACAGCTGCCGCCAATATCTTCCTATGGTAAATTTCTCCCAATTATGCCGCACTTCCTTGAGTGGGCGGTTACAATCTGAGCAGCACCCGGTGGTGACCGCCCTCAGGCACTGACTGACAGCTACGTCCTACGGACAGCAATGTCTCTTCCCACCACCAACATCACCACATGCCCAATGATTCATGGGAAATGTACTTCTTTTTGGCTGCAAAAGTGGAAAAACACTTTAAGTTTCGTGCAATCCCTGCAGACAGATTCCAGAGAGAAGCTCACATGTGGTGTAGGTGGGCCTTTCTTTATAAATCCTCCCACTCTCCTAATGTACCACCAATCAGATTCAGAGATTTAAAGGAGGTTTGTATCTGATTGGTTGCTGAGGTATTGATACATCACAAACAGGAAAGGAAAGGGTTCCAAGACTAGATGGTGGAGGATAGAGCACTACACCCCCATACCTATTGGAAGTTTTTGGTCCAATTAAAATATAGCAAAAAATATGAATTTGGCATTTCTCTCACAAGAAATAAGCTTCACAAATAAACATTTAACAGACTTACTTCTAACACAGAATTCCCAGAGCACTGTGGGTTATCTACAGACGGTGCACAGCAGAAGCTGCTTCCTTTCAGACTGTCTCTCTCTGACTGAAAACTTCCTACAGAGCCTGAACAGAGTAGGTAGGGGGGAGGAGTCACTGCTATAAAGAGAGGGTGAGGAGTCATTGCTCTGGAAGAGAAGGAGTCACTGCTCTAAGGGGGAGGAGTCAGTGCTTTGGAGAAGGGGGAGGGGTCACAGTTCTGGAGGGGGGGGGGGGTGTTGCTCTGACTCTCAATAGTAAAAGAACTTGTGAGTTCCCTCCCCAGACTCTGGTTGGATTAAACTCATTCAGGGTGATGTGATGTAAATGACATACCTCGTCCACACTGCGAAGACCCGGGATATTTTTGGCGTCTGTGAGTGGGATCTCCGCAGTATAAACTTCCTGATTCTGTCCAATCACATCTTGGAACTTCTTCTCAACTTCCTGCAGCTGCTGACTGCTCACCGGCCCCTAAAATATACAGACTGCGTGAGAGAATATACAAAAGGGACAAATAATCTATCAGCATAAAAACACCCAGAAAAATTATATTCCCCGAGACCCCCCTGGGAGGGGCTTTCTGAGAATACCAACAGAGAGGTGTTATTCCCTAAGACCTCCTGGGAGGGGCTTTACAGAAGATTCAATAGTTTGCTGTTTTTTTTTTGTTTGTTTTTTTTGGGGGGGGTCCATGTAAACAGGTGGAAAAAAAAATGTGGAACTCCTATTACCAATCAGGAAGGAGAGTCCACCAATCCTACCACTAACCAGGGAGGAGAAAGAGCCCCCCAATCCCACCACTAACTAGGGAGTAGATGACCACCAATCCTACCCCTAACCAGGGGGGTAGATGTCCACCAATCCCACCACTAACTAGGGAGTAGATGTCTACCAATCCCACTACTAACTAGGGAGTAGATGTCCACTAATCCCATCACTAACCAGGAAGAAAAGAGAATCCACCAATCCTACCAGTAACCAGGTTGGAGATGTCCACCAATCCCACCACTAACCAAGGAGTAGATGTCCACCAATCCTACCCTTAACCAGGGAGATGTCCACCAATCTCACCACTAACTAGGGAGTAGATGTCCACTAATCCTATCACTAACCAGAAAGGAAAGAGAATCCACCAATCCTACCACTAACCAGGGAGGAGATGTCCACCAATACAACCACTAACCAGGGAGGATAAAGAGTCCACCAATCCCACCACTAACCAGGGAGTAGATGTCCACCAATCCCACCACTAACTAGGGAGTAGATGTCCACCAATCCCACCACTAACCAGGGAGTAGATGTCCACCAATCCCACCACTAACAAGGGAGGAGAAAGAGTCTCCCAATCCCACCACTAAGGAGGAGAGGGAGTGCACCAATCCCACCACTAACCAGGGAGTAGATGTCAACCAATCCCACAACTAACCAGGGAGTAGATGTCCACAAATCCTATCACTAACTAGGGAGGAGATAGAATCCACCAATCCTACCATTAACCAGGGAGGAGAGAGTGTCCACCAATCCTACCACTAACCAGGGAGGAGAGAGAATCCACCAATCCCACCACTAACCGGGAAGGAAAGAGAATCCACCAATCCTACCATTAACCAGGGAGGAGAGAGTTTCCACCAATCCTACCACTAACCAGGGAGGAGAGAGAATCCACCAATCCCACCACTAACCGGGAAGGAAAGAGAAGGAAAGAGAATCCACCAATCCTACCACTAACCAGGGAGAATGAATGGCTGCACACCTAGATAGTGATGAATCTCTTTATTGTAATGGTAATGAATAAGCACAGTGTCGCTGTGTGAAACGCGTCTACCTGTACCTGTTTGCCTGTCCTGTGGTGTTATTCATGTTACGGATTTTACAATAAAAGGGATTCATCACTACCTCGGTGTGAAGCCATCCATTCTTTTTTATCCAAATTGCACGGCTGGCGAGCCGAGGCTAGCACCCCTGGGAAGAGTTCATTCCCCGGCTTACCTGGTTCCATCACACACCTGGAGAGGCATCTTCTTTTTCTATTACTAACCAGGGATCACATAGAATCCCCCAATCCCACCACAAACCAGTGAGGAGAAAGTCTACCAATCCCACCACTAACCAGTGAGGAGAAAGAGTCCCCCAGTCCCACCACTAACCAGAGAAGAGTCCCCTCCAACTGGGAAGAAGTGGAAGAGACACTTGGTAGAGGAGGATTTCCAGTGTCTGTCCCCCTCAGGCAATGAGAACTGGGGGAGGAGCAACTCTTCCCTTAGTGTCCATTCTACTAGGGGTTGGGCAATATACCCCAGAGATCTTCTCCCTTCAATGAACAGGTTTGCAGTTTTCTAGCTCCCCACTACTACGTGTCATCTCGCTCCTCACCGTGACACTGACATCAAACCGCAGTCGCTCAGCAGTGACATGTGACCCGCGCTGTGCTGCGCTCTCCCCCAGAACCTGGCGCAGGGCGAAGTTTAGTAGATGGGTGGCAGTGTGCTTCTCCATACACGCGGTGCGCTGGGCCTGCGAGGAGACGGAAGGATAGTGAGATCACAGCCCAGAAGCTGAGGGCACCCCCAGGACTCCCCACAGATACCTCATCCAGGAACAGCACCACACGATCTCCAACCCTCAGGGGTTCCGTGGCCATCACCTCGTGTAGGACATAACCTCCAGCCTGGTGTAGGTACTCCACCGGAAACAGGACGTCCTGTGTGGAGCACAGAGAAGGTGCATGGTCAGTAGAAGGATTTCTCAAGGTCTGTACACATCTATCTTATGGAGGAGAGGTGATCAGTACAAGGAGGGATTCTCTACTACAAGAGCTGTGTATGGAGGAGTGGTGATCAGTAAAAGGGATAACTTCTTTACTGAAAGTGCTATATATGTGGAGGAGAGGTGATCAGTACAGGGAGGGCTTCTTTACTATAAGCTGCCCTGGGGGGAGAGGTTGTTTGCCCCTTGGGGGAGGGGCTGTTGCTGGGGACTGATGTTGGCGCCCTCTGCTATCTCTTGGTATTAGCTCTTCATGTAATATAGAAAGGATTGATCCATGTTACCTGTTGTAAGGAATCTCTTACCTGGTCGCCTTCACGCACAAAGTACCCCAGATCTGAGCTCTGTCCCCCCTGCTCAGCGTAGTAACAGGTCCGGTCCAGGATGACCCCACAGCGCTGACCTCTGCTGACCGCACTGTGTAATGACTGGTCCTTGTACAGCATCAGGATGGTGGCCGGGCAGGGACTGAACACTGCAGACAGAGAACCCCGGTAACTCTTTAAATGTATCAAGTCACATATCAATACCCCAGTATCAGTACCTCAGTATCAATAACCCAATATCAGTACCTCAATATTAGTGCTTCTTAGATACACTCTGACCATACCAAGAGCCAGCACCCTGACCATACGGTACACTACCCTCCCCCTACTATAGTATATTGACCAGGCTGGAGATGTAAGACTGAACTTACCATATTTCCCATCATCCCCCAGGATATAGCCGTATTTCGGGGAGTCATCAGTAGCCGGGACCCCCCTGCGCTGTAGTTCTGTTAGAGAGTGGATGTCCAGCCGCAGACCACCTATAGCCTCCTCTGCCTGCTGATTCCTCAACTTCCTCTGAGAACACAAAACTCGATCAGGATAAAAATACAAAGAGGGAGACAAGTTCTGTCACTAAGGGACACACTTCATTTCACAATACCAGCTACATCCTGGTCACACCCACTACGTACTGGTAGAACATGCCAGGTATGTACTGGCAGGAAATACCAAGTATCTCCTGGTCACAGCAAGCATGTCCTGATAGAACATACCAAGTACATCCTGGTCACACCAAGTATGTACTAGTAGAAAATACCAAGTACGTCTGGGTAGAACATACCAAGTACCTCCTGGCTACGCCAAGCATGTTCCGGTAGAACATACCAAGTACCTCCTGGTCACACCAAGTATGTACTGGCAGGACATACCAAGTACCTCCTGGTCATGCCAAGCATGTCCTGGTAGAACATACCAAGTACCTCCTGGTCACACCAAGTATGTACTGGCAGGACATACCAAGTACCTCCTGGTCACACCAAGCACATCCTGGTAGAACATATCAAGCACCTCCTGTATGTGCTGGTACCACACCAAGAATGTCCTGGTAGAACATACCAAGCACCTCCAAGTATGTGCTGGTAGGAAATACCAAAAGAAGGAATGGAGGATTGTCATCATTCTTTCATTGTGCTGTTTTTTTTTACACACCAGATCAGACTGCAGGCTATTCACAACATAGTAGCAAAATGATTGTAAGCTGAATCCATTGCATCCCCTGCTGGCGGTATGTAGTAAACATGACAGGTTCAGAAAAGTTTCAGATTTCCTTGACTAAAAAGACATATTATGTAATGTTTAGCCCCGATCATAATAAAGACAACACAGACAAAACACTATAGATCTACGAGCAGCACATAGAACTTTACCATATATCTTCTATTATTAAGGAAGTATACAACTATATTTTTTATATATATATATATATATATATATATATATATATATATATATATATATATATATATATATATATATATATATATATATATATATATACACACAATGGGGCAGACCCTACATGTTCTCTGACCTTTTCCTCCTCCTCTGCGAGCTTCTCCAGGGCAGCCTTGTCCAGGGAATAGCCCCGCTCCTCCAGTATCAAGCCAATGAGGTCCAGAGGAAAGCCCAGATTACGGAACAGAGACCACGCCACGTCCGCTGCAAAGAGAGACGAAACGTGTGAATCAGAGTGCCCTCTGCTAGATGTGGGTGATGTTACAGAAGTTTACTCCCCTTGTGGGGTCTGTAGACCTGGCTGTATTCCCTATGTAATGAAAACCTTTCCCAGGTCTTCTTTCAGGTTCCATCACTACTCCTGAGCTGGGCCTATGTCTCCACAAAGCCTCTGGTATGCTCTGCTGTTGTCTGGCCTGCTACATTCCATCGGTACCCTTTGCTGCCTCTCTACCCCATAGGTGCCCTCTGCTGCCTCTCTACCCAATTGGTGCCCCCTGTTGCCTTTCTACCCCAGCGGTGCCCTCTGCTGCCTCTCTAACCCATCAGTGCCCTTTGCCGCCTCTCTACCCCATCTTTGCCGCCTGTCTAAAAAACTGGTGCTCTGCTGCTTCTCTACACCACCGGTGCCCTCTGCTGCATCTCTACCCCATTGGTGCCCTCTGCCGCCTCTCTACCCCAGCGGGGCCTTCCGCCGCCTCTCTACCCCAGCGGGGCCTTCCGCCGCCTCTCTACCCCAGCGGGGCCTTCCGCCGCCTCTCTACCCCAGCGGGGCCTTCCGCCGCCTCTCTACCCCAGCTGGGCCTGCCGCCGCCTCTCTACCCCAGCTGGGCCTGCCGCCGCCTCTCTACCCCAGCTGGGCCTGCCGCCGCCTCTCTACCCCAGCGGGGCCTTCTGCCGCCTCTCTACATCAGCGGGGCCTTCTGCCGCCTCTCTACCCCAGCGGGGTCTTCTGCCGCCTCTCTATCCCAGCGGTGCCCTCTGCCGCCTCCCTACCCCAGTGGTGCCCTCTGCTGCCTCCCTACCCCAGTGGTGCCCTCTGCTGCCTCCCTACTCTCAGGTACGCTCCTGCAATCATCAGGACTATCCTCTCCATGGATATGGACTTCCTACATCTGTACAATATATATTTTATATATGGCTTGTATCATGACATCACAGGGTGGCTGCTGACACTTACTGGGAAATATTTTACCGGCACCTTCCTGCTGTAGAGTGCGCTCTATGATGCGGCGCCCACGCTGGAGGGAAGTTAAAAATGCCTCTTCATTCTCATCCAGGATTCTCATAATCTGAAATGAAATAAATCTGTCCATTACTTAGCACCTAGCTCAGGTACTTCAGCATACAGCCTCTGGGTGTCACTGCAGAGAAGGGAGCAACTATGGCCCGCCCATGAGGAACAGCTAGCTCAGGTACTTCAGCACACAGCCTCTGGGTGTCACTGCAGAGAAGGGAGCAGCTCTATGGCCCACCCATGAGGAAGCTAGCTCAGGCACTTCAGCACATAGTCTCTGAATGTCACTGCATAGTGATAATCAGCTATGTGACCCACCCATGAGGATCAGCTAGCTTAGGTATTCCAACACACAGCTTCTGGGTGTCACTGCAGAGAGAGCAGCAGTTCTGTAGCCCACCCATGAGGATCAGCTATCTCAGGTACTTCAGCACACAGCTTATGGATGTTAATGGAAAGAGAGCGAAACAGCTCTGTGGCCTACCCACAAGGATCAGTTAGCTCCTGCAATTCAACACACAGCCTCTGGGTGTCACCGCAGGGAGGGGAGCAGCTCAATGGCCCGCCCATGAGGATTAGCTAGCTCCGGTATATCAAAACAAAACCTCTCGATGTCACTGCAAAAAGAGGAGCAGCTCTGTGGTCCACTAACAAGGATTAGCAAGCTCAGGTACTCCAGCACAAATCCTCTCATCAATCCAATCTCCTCCTGATCCATACCGGATATTGGCCAACCTCTTACAGTTATTAGAATTCTCTGCTATCAATCATTTTTGCCCTTTGTCATGTGTTGGTGTGACCTTTAGGGCTGGTGTCAGGCACTGTACTTCTGTTCCCATGAAAGAACACATCCCCAACATCCCTTTAGAAGTGCATGCTGGCGATTGGTTGCTGATGTTATCTGTGCAATCTGCTGATTACTCGGTTATGCTCTGTGTAATCAGGGAACTGATCAGCAAAATGCACAGCTAAAATCTGTAGAACCCAGTAGCCAGCAGGGAGGCACATGCACATCTAAAAGGGATACTGAGGATGTATTCTTTTATATAATGAGCAGTTGTCAGTCCACCCACGAAGAGCGGCTAGACCCTCCCCTGATTGGGTACATTTGGTGTGCTAACGTTCAGCAGACATTTATAGCAAAGGAGGATGTAGACCAATAGATCTACCATGTCCAGTCTCGGAGATTCCCTCTCCCTGTTCAGGAGGAAACAGACATGGAGGGGGATGGGGAGCTTTCTCTAGTTTCCATCCACCAGAGAATGGGGTGAGTAAAAAACCTAGAGGTCTGCTGAGCCCCCAGTGATGAAAAAAATAAATAAAAGCCAAGAATGATGGTAGATAGCACAGAATGCTTGGAACATTGTTCATTATAAGACATCAAATTCTCTCATATTTGTAGAGGCTGGGTACTAAGGGGCTGGGTACTGAGGTGCTAAGTACCGAAGTGCTAGGGAACCGAGAGGCGGAGTACTGAGGGGCTGGGTACTAAGAGTCTGGGTACTGAGGGGCTGGGTACTAAGAGTCTGGGTACTGAGCGGCTGGGTACTAAGTCTGGGTACTGAGCGGCTGGGTACCAGGAGACTGGGTACTGAGGGGCTGGGAACAGGAGACTGGAAACTGAGGGGCTGGGAACAGGAGACTGGAAACTGAGGGGCTGGGTACTGAGGGGCAGGGTACCAGGGCACTGGGTATGGGGGGCTGAGAACTGAGCGGCTGAGAACTAAGGGCCTGAGAACCATGAGGCTGTGTACTGAGGGGCTGGGTACCAGGAGACTGGGTATGTATGGGCTGGGTACTGAGGTGCTGGGTACCGAAGTGCTAGGGAACTGAGAGGCAGGGTACTGAGGGGCTGTGTACTAAGAGTCTGGGTACTGAGGGGCTGTGTACTAAGTCTGGGTACTAAGGGGTTGGGTACCAGGAGACTGGGTATGTATGGGCTGGGTACTGAGGTGCTGGGTACCGAAGTGCTAGGGAACCGAGAGGCGGGGTACTGAGGGGCTTGGTACCAGGAGACTGGGTACTGAGGGGCTGGGAACAGGAGAATGGGAACTGAGGGGCTGGGTACCAGGACACTGGGTGTGGGGTGGCTGAGAACTGAGGGGCTGAGAACTGAGGGGCTGCGTACCATGAGGCTGTGTACTGAGGGGCTGGGTACCAGGAGACCGGGTATGGATGGGCTGGGTACTGAGGGGCTGGGTACCATGAGGCTGTGTACTGAGGGGCTGGGTGCCAGGAGACGGTACTAAGGAGCCGGGTACCAGGAGATGGGTATGGAGGGGCTGAGAACTGAAGGACTGAGGAGCTGAGAACTGAAGAGCTGAGAACTGAGGGACTGAAGAGCTGAGAATTGAGGGACTGAAGAGCTGAGAATTGAGGGACTGAAGAGCTGAGAATTGAGGGACTGAAGAGCTGAGAATTGAGGGATTGAAGAGCTGAGAATTGAGGGATTGAAGAGCTGAGAATTGAGGGACTGAAGAGCTGAGAACTGAGGGACTGAAGAGCTGAGAACTGAGGGACTGAAGAGCTGAGAACCGAGGGACTGAAGAGCTGAGAACCGAGGGACTGAAGAGCTGAGAACCGAGGGACTGAAGAGCTGAGAACTGAGGGACTGAAGAGCTGAGTACCATGAGGCTGGGTACAGAGGGGCTGAATTCCAGGAGAATGGGAACTGAGGGGCTGGGTACCAGGAGACTGGGAACTGAGGGGCAGGGTACCAGGAGACTGGGTATGGGTGGGCTGAGAACTGAGGGTCTGAGAACTGAGAGGCAGGGGACCAAGAGCCTGGGTACGGAAGGAATGGGCAGCGATGTGCTAGGTGCTGAAGGGCTGGGTACTGAGAGGCTGGGTACCATGAGGCTGGGCACTGAGGGGCTGAGTGCTAGGAGACGGTACTGAGGGGCTGGGTACAGAGGGGCTGGGTACCAGGGTACTGGGAACAGAAGAAATGGGCAGTGATGTGCCAGTTACTGAAGGGCTGGATACTGAGGGATTGGGCAGTAAGGCTCTGGATACTGAGGGATTGGGCACTGATGGGCTGGATATTTCAAGGATGGGTATGGAGGGGCTGGGCACTGATGGGCTGGGTAGAGAGGGAATGGGCACTGAGGCGCTGTATATTGATTGGCTGTTCTGAGGGACAGAGTAGAGTTGATCACTTGCATACCTCTCCCATTTATACTGGGGGTGATCTGTTTCCTGGGGGTGGGGGAAACTGACAGGCTGAACAGAACCATTTACAATAAGAACACTGAGCCATGGTGTGCAGAGCATTCTGGGAAGGTGGACGCTCCCTATTAAAATCAATATCTCATTATAGTGACTTACCTGTGACTTCTCCCTGTGCAGTTCAGGATATGCATCGCCCTGCAAAACACAGAGAACACCCCTGTTACTAGAGAACACACCCCAATTACTAGAGAACACGCCCCACATTACTACAGAACACACCACCAATTATTAGAGAACACGCCCCCCATTATTAGAGAACACACCCCACATTATTACAGAATATGCCCCACATTAGTAGAGAAAACACACCCCACATTACAGAATGATAATCAAGAAAATGTGGCGCTTACTGCATAAATATTAATAAAATTACGAATAAAAAGCTAATCAAAGTGATACAGCTAGTGGAAATACTGCAAAGTGCAAAAAAATGCAAATTTATAAAAAATCCAATGTGCAATTAACACTCGGTGAAATAAATGTGCAAAAAATAATAGTCCAGAGAAGTAATACAGTTTAACAGAAATATAAACAAAAACCGGAAAAAAGATAGTCCAATTATTTTAGTGAATCCACAGCGTGCAAATACAGTTCATCCCAAATAAAGTGCCAATATCCAAAAAAACTCCACCATCCACTGTGTACAACAATATAAAAAAATTAAATAAAAAAATATATATACACCAAAAAATGTGTTACCAATTCATCCAAAAAATATAAAATTATATAGTCCCATATAGAGTGCAAAAAAATGTATCCAGATATTTTTAGTGAATCCACAATGTGCAAATATAGTTCATCATAGATAAAGTGTAGAGTGGCAATATCCAGAAAATCTCCACCATCCACTGTGTGCCACACTGTTTGCCCTAGCCTCTCACCTCATAAATCCAGTGACGCGTTGCCTCACTGTTCACGTGACTTTTTTCAAAAGGGTATAATACCCTTTGAAAAAGTCACGTGCACAGTGACGCAACGCATCAGAAGAGAGCAGGGTGACGTCAGTTCCAGTCACGGCCGAGACCGGAAGTTCCTATGCTTCTAACGCTGATTGTTTACAACTTAAAAACTGTAAGTTATTTTTGTGTGCTAATAAAACTATTTGTGGAATTACTACACTATGGAGCCTTCCACTTCCTTTATATGTGTATGTGCCTTCTCTATCCTGGTGACTGTGACTCTGCTGAGGAACATCTTAGAAATCGATCGACCACCATTTTTGGATCGATGGTGTTGGAAATTATAGAGACGCTTATTAATTGGATTTATGAGAAGAGAGGCTCGAGAGGAAATCAGATATTCCCTGGATCAACTTTACCCATAAATGTCAGTATGTTGAATTCTCGTTTTTACAGTAATAATATCAATATTTCAATAATTCATATTGATGAGGAAAGATCCAAGAAAGTCTGTTCAGTTCTTGTGTAAAAACTCAAAAATTGATTTAATAATAAAAATAGCAAAATATTACAAGAACAATATCAAAGTATAGAATGTCATTAATAATGTATAATATTCTTAAGATGAAGATTGAATCAGATGTGTGTCTGTGTGTAGATGTGGCAGCAAACTCCTCCTGGTGTGCGTGAGTGTCTCCCAAAACTCTGTTACTAGCTTTTTACTCCTAAATTCAGCCCCCACCTTCTCCTAAAATCTGCCCCCTCCTTCCTAAAAAGGCTTGGTTAAAGGTTCTGGTGATGGGAGGGCCAGTGGAACCCAGAATCCCTTGGAAAGTATGGGATACCCTTGTTTCAGCTCCCCATGCACCTCTTATGTCTAAGTCATCCTGTGCCACCCTGGCATGGGGTGAATGAGAAAATATATTTTGGATTACTTAAAAGGGGACAGTAATATTTATCCACAATATCTCCCAGAATATATGTAAAGACTATTCTTGGTTTGTTTGATTCTGAACTCAACATGTTAATTGTGAGAACTGATCACATTGGCCTCTAGAACTGGGTAGGAGCCAGACAGTCTACTCATACTATAGTTTGTTGCCTACTAGGCTGAGGAGGGGGGGATCACTGTTTGTATTGTTAATTGTAATTAGCTCCTGCTATTGTGAGAAGGAGTCCTGTGTTTAAACGTATGATAATGTACCATCTACTGTGTGAAGCTCGGTGACAAGTCTGATCCTGATTTATCATAACAATGACCAGGCTGCTTCAAGGAATTAGTTAATGAGCTCATAATACTTAGGCCTGGTCACAGGCGTATTTTCAGAGTAATTTGAGCACTAGGTATACACCTCCTCCTTTTACTGTATATAAGACTGTATTTGTTTCAATAAAAATTAATTCCTGTTTGACCCTCAAGACAGAGCCTCGTCTCGTATTTGGGGGGGGGGGGGGGGAGAATTATTGGTATGGGTTCTTGTTCAGCTGATCGGAGTGTTCGGTAGCTGCCTTTGTGTTCGGAAATGGAATGTCCTAAACGGCTTTAACCCCTTTCATACTCGAGGTGTCATTACAGTTCTTGATTGACTTGTAGTCCTACAGAAAATCGCAGGCTTTCCTGAGACATATCTTTCCTCCCACCATTCTCGCAAGGGTGGGGGTTATTCAGTCACTAAACTTTGACATTCCTGAAGTGTGGGCCAAGAGGAGCTATATGTAAAACCATTTAATTTATATAAGTTTCCTTTAACTTCTAAATCAAATACTACATATATCAGTATGTATATTATATTCATTTAAAAACTCAATGTTCTTATTAATATCCTAATCAAGAAATATTGTAATATAAAAGGACTTATCTCTTAACTAACACATTGAACTTGTACATCTTAAAGTATGTGAATCCATCCTTTTCACAGATGGGGGAGGTGAAAGAAACCAACCAATTATTGCCATATGTGAGCTCTCCCAAGAAATGCTTATAACAGCATATACTTTCACAAGTATAAAAATCTTATATAATTTCACGTTTTCCATACATAGAAGAAATTATACATACATATATATATATATATATATATATATATATATATATATATATATATATATATATATATATATATATATATATATATATTCACACAACTCAATTATTCTGAAACAATTTTATCCATTCATTCGTTAATTGATAAATATTAGATTCTAACACAGTACCTAGTTATATTCTGTACATTTAGGAAATAATCCAGGTCTTACTTATAGCAATCTACAGAGCCGACCAGATCCACCCCTGGAGGGAGTCTATTCCACATTTTCACAGCTCTTACTATGCAGAAACCTTTCCGTATTTGGAGATGAAATTTTTTTTCCTCCAGATGTAAAGAACGGCCCCTTGTCCTCTGTGATAACCTTAAAGTGAATAACTGAACACCAAGTTCACTATATGGACCCCTTATGTATTTATACATGGAGATCATATCTCCCTTTTGATCTTCTCTTCCTGCATGCTATTATTGAGCTTATGATCTACCAGAACCCCCAGACCCTACTCCACCATTGACTCCCCCCTAGTATGTATGATATATATTCTTATCCCCCAAGTGCAGAACTTTATATTTATCCACATTAAACTTCATTTGCCACATAGTTGCCTAATGAGACAGAGCATTGAGGTTGGCTTGTAAGTTGGAGACATCCTGTAAGGACGTTATTCCACTGCATAGCCTGGTGTCATCTGCAAAGACTGAAATCCCAGATCCCACATCATAATATATATATATATATATATATATATATATATATATATATATATATACACACACACACAAAGTAAGTGTCCCAACACTGAACCTTGGGGTACCCCCACTAATAACACTGAACCTTGGGGTATCCCACTAATAACACTGAACCTTAGGGTGTCCCACTAATAACACTGAACCTTGGGGTACCCCACTAATAACAATGGACCTTAGGGTACCCCACTAATAACACTGAACCTTGGGGTACCCCACTGATAACCTTAGACCATTCAGAGTAAGAATCATTAACCACTTCTCTCTGAATTCTGTCTTTTAGCCCGTTTTCTATTAATTTACAAACTGATCTTGCCAAACCTGTAGATTTTACCTTACACAATAGCCACGTGTGGGGAACTGTCTTCTAGTATAACACATCCACAGCCACCCCTCTGTCCAAGTATACCATGTCCATAGCCACCCCTCCATCCAAGTATATCATGTCCACAGCCACCCCTCTGTCCAAGTATAACAACACATCCACAACCACCCCTCTGTCCAAGTATACCACATCCACAGCCACCCCTCTGTCCAAGTATAACAACACATCCACAGCCACCCCTCTGTCCAAGTATAACAACACATCCACAACCACCCCTCTGTCCAAGTATACCACATCCACCCCTCTGTCCAAGTATACCACATCATAAACAGTCACCCCTCTGTCCAAGTATACCACATCCACAACCATCCCTCTGTCCAAGTATACCACGTCCACAGCCACCCCTCTGTCCAAGGTTTTACTTACCTCCTCATAAAAAGAAATCAGATTTATCTGACAACTTCTGTCTTTAATGAATCCATGCTGTCTGTTGCTTAGAATATTTTTTTCCAGCAAGAACTCATCTATGTGGTCTTTTATTAAACTCTCCAGTATCTTCCCGACTATAGAAGTTACACTAACAGGTCTATAGTTACTTGGTAAAGACTTTGTTCCATTTTTAAATATGGGCACATTGACCCTGCGCCAATCCAGTGGTACCATTCCAGTAATTAACGAGTCCCCAAAAATTAGATACAATGGCCTTGAAATGACAGAGCTCAATTCTTTTAGGATCCGTGGGTGGATGCCATCTGGTCCAGGTGCTTTATCCACCTTTATTCTGTCTAAATATTTGTGGACCATATCACTTTTGAGCCATTGTGGATCCATTATGGACACAAGCTCCCTCATGCTCCTTTTTATACACAAAAATGAAGAAAGTATTTTCTAAATTTGCCTTCTCTTTGTCCCCAGTCACCCCCTCCAGATTATTGTGTAAAGGGCCTACATGCTCAGACCTGACCTTTTTACTATTAATATATTTGAAGAATTTTTGGGGGTTTGTCCTACTATCATTTGCAATCTGTCGTTCGTTTTGACTTTTTGCGTCCTTGATTTCCTTTTTACATATTCTTTTATATTCTTTGTAGCATTTAAACGATGATAGTGTTCCTTCATTTTTATATTTTTTAAAAGCTCTTGTCTTATTATTTATAATTTTTTTTTAATTTTGGCCGTGAGCCACATAGGTTTTATTTGTTAGCCTTTTAAAACGTATTGTCCATGAGAATATACTTTGCAGTGAGTTTACATACAGTCTTTATGAAGAATTCCCATTCCTGTTCTGTGTTTATCGATGCCAATATTCCCTCCCAGTCCTGGAGAGCAGCCCTCATCCTTGGAAAATTTGCTCTCTTAAATTGTTTTTATCTTTCCCGTATGTGTTTGTTGCTTACAGCTAACATCAAATGAAATCATGTTATGGTCACTGCTACCTAGATGTTCTTTTATATGAATATTGGTAATAAGCTCTGCATGGTTTGAGAGGTTCAACAGAGCATCATTCCTAGTCGGGGCCTCAATAAACTGGACCATAAAATTGTCTTGTAATAGGTTTATAAATTTTAGCCCTTTAAATGTCCCAGCTGTGCCATTACTCCAGTCACTTTCCGGGTAGTTACCATCCCCCATTATTATCACCGTCCCAGCCCTTGTAGCCCTTTCCATCTGTGCAAGGAGCTCAGTCTCCACCCTATTGACAACCCTAAAATGTAGTAAGGAATGGATAACACCGCACTCACCAGGATCTCCACAACGCTGGGCACCAAGGTGGACAGGAATCCAGGGGGGGCTCGGAGGATCTCAGAAGAGAAGCGGACAGCTCGGCGCAGGATGTGACGCAGTACGAGCCTGGACGGGGAGATGGAATGTCGTTTTACTTCTCACCACAGGAGCATTACATCACAGGATAATTACACCACTGGATCGTTACATCACAGGATAGTTATACAGTGCCTTGAAAAAGTATTCATACCCCTTGACATTTCCCACATTTTGTCATGTTACAACCAAAAACGTAAATGTCTTTTATTGGGATTTTATGTGATAGACCAACACAAAGTGGCTCATAATTGTGGAGGGGAAGGAAAATAGGGTTTTTTATAACAGCTTACCTGTAAAATCCTTTTCTTGGAGTACATCACGGAACACAGAGCCATAATAATAACTAAATGGGTTATCTTCCACCTTCAGGTGATTGGACACTGTCACACCCAAGACAGGAAGTCCCCCTCTATATAACCCCTCCCATACAGGGAGTACCTCAGTTTTTCTAGCAAAGCAATACATGTGTATACTAGAAAGAGGGGTGGGACCTCTGTGTCCCGTGATGTACTCCAGGAAAAGGATTTTACAGGTAAGCCATTATAAAAATCCTATTTTCTTTTTCGTAAATCACGGGACACAGAGCAGCCATAGTAATAACTATGTGGGATGTCCCAAAGCAATGTCACTGAGGGGAGGGAGACACAGATCAAGGCAGACTGCCATCGGACATTAGGATCCATACTGCTGCCTGCAGCACACTGCGCCCAAAAGCGGCATCCTCATGCCCTCTCACATCCACCTGATAGAATCTAGTGATTGTATGGACCGATGACCATGTTGCCGCCTTGCAGATCTCAGCCATGGAGGCTTGGTGATGCACCGCCCATGAAGCACTTACTGCTCTGGTAGAGTGCGCTCTCACATGAAAAGGAGGAACCTTCCTTTTCAAACCATAAGCCTGGAAATAACTTGTCTAATCCACTTAGAGATGGTAGATTTCGACGTTGCCTGGCCCTTCCTGGGGCCTTCTAGCAGCACAAACAAAACATCAGTTTTCCGTATCTGAGCCGTTGCTTTAAGGTAAACCTTGATTGCTCTCACTACATCGAAAGAGTGTAATAATTTTTCTTCCGCGGAATGCGGTTCTGGAAAAAAAGGAAGGCAGGGTAACATCCTGATTCAGATGGAACCCTGACACCACTTTAGGCAGAAAGGTTGGGTGGGGACGCAACACCACTCTGTTTCTGTGGATAAAAAAAATATGACTCTTTACAAGAAAAAGCTGCCAATTCTTATACCCTTCTAGGATATAGCAACCAGAAAAAAACAATTTCCTTGTCAAAAGGCCCAAGGGAATGTTATGTATTAGTTCAAAAGGCTGCCTTTGTAAAAACAGACAAAACTAAATTCAAATCCCACGGGCACAAGGGAGATTTAACTTGTGGATTCAAGCGCATCACCCCTTGAATAAAGGCCCGGACCAAGGAATACGAAGCAAGCGGCCTTTGAAAAAACACTGATAAGGCCGAGAGACCTGACCCTTGATGGTACTCAAGGCCAGCTTAATTTCCATCCACAACTATAGAAAGGCAAGGATTCTACCAATGATGCATTTCCGAGGGTGCCAACTCTTGGATTCACACCAGGAAACATATGCCTTCCAGATTCTGTAATAAATGAGCCCGGAGGCCGACTTCCTAGCATTAACCAGAGTGGAGAGGACTGAACCTGAGACCCCCCGGCTCTTTAAGATGTAGGCCTCAACTGCCAAGCGGTCAAATTTAGACTTTGTAAGGAAGGATGGAACACCGGATCCTGCGAGAGCAGGTCTGGACTCAGCGGAAGAACCCATGGGTCCCCTACTGCCATTCTCATGATCTCTGTATACCAGGGTCTTCTGGGCCATGCCGGGGATATAAGGACCACTGGCTTCCTTTCCTCCTTGACCCTGCGAAGAAGTCATGGTAGAAGCTGAACCGAAGGGAACGCATAGATCAGTGAAATTTGATCCCAAGGGATTACTAACGCATCCATCCCGCATGCAAGAGGGTCCCTTGTCCTTGAAACAAAGTTGTCTAACTTTTTGTTGTAGACAGCGAGGGATCCCCCCTTCCTAAATTGTGGCAGAGCCTGAAGCGGAGGGAGTGAACTGATCTATAGATCTGCTGACACTGAGCCTTTACACTGGAAAGCATGGTAAGCAACACCAGGTATGTTCTTTGACACCCTCTAGTGGCAGACAGGCAAGACATGCAACTACTCAAAGAACTACTTTGATACATCACTGCAGATCTTCATGGGGGGGGGGGGGGGGATTTCTACCCCAGCACACGCAATAGAAGCTCTTTAGGGAGTCAGGGGAGGCTTGATTTATCACACCCCTGCTTTGAGGGGGAGGGGGGTCGATTTGGGACACCTATTTGGCCCCAGGTGAGCCGTGTAGGCTACAGTGTGATCCCTTTAGGGTAGCCTGCGGGGCTCACTGGGGCTGTTGAGGTTTAGGGTTGGCTACACCACTTTCCCTGGTCCCCCCCCCCCCCCCATCGTATTTCGTTCCCTAGACTGAGGTGATTATTTTGCAATTTCCCTACAGGGTTGTTTTATGTTCATGTATTGAGGTACATACGACAAATCACATTCCGTTTGCTTCAAGCATATACTGTTAACCGTATAACCTACTGGCATAGGTCCTCCCTGATCGGCCATGTCGGCCCTAGTTTTGAGCTATTGTCTGTATGGTTTCCTTATGTTTCTTCATTGCAAAACTCAATAAACACATTGAAAACAGAAAAATATCTCCCAAGCTTTGAACATCTCAAGGAACTCTGTTCAATCCATCATCCGAAAATGGAAAGAGTATGGCACAACTGCAAACCTACCAAGACATGGCCGTCCACGCATCAGGCCAGCATTTACTGTACCACACATTGCTTTTATCTCTCTTTTTATACTTTTTTTGTGATCACTTTTTATTGTGTCATTGTCAACGTATGACATATTTTAATAAACCGTCTGGTTTGACCTGCACCATCTGGAGTCCCTCCTTTTCTTTTTCCATATGTTTGGTTTTTGGAGCCAATGAGGAACTGTGTTTGGGCGACATCTTCTTGGACTACAGATTGTCTGTGGAACCCAGGAACCGGGAGTCGAGGAAACTGCACCGGATTTGCCTAACTTCTTCCTGTACACAACATCAGATCCAGACCGTATAGGACCCTGAGCCCTTTTGACCCACTGTCGTATGACATGCGTGTCCATCCTGGTCGGTAAGAGTATTCATCTACTTACCTTTGAAGTATTGATGAGAGTGACTACAGACAACCCATTTCTTATCCCCATTGGCTGGGTGTCACCCAGGAAGAGCTTTCTTCTTCACATTTATGTGGACTTGTGTTTTTTGTTTGATGCTTACACTTTTTGCGTTTAAGCACAGTCAGGTTTGATTTTTACACACCACATTTGCTTTTTCATATGTACCACATATACGGCACATACACTATATTGTATTAGCATGTATACTAGTGCTACACTTGATTTACTAGAGACTAGAGGTCAGCTGACTGGTGAGGAATGTGAAGTGGGAGGGGCTGGAGGAGACCCAATCTCCTGATTTCAGCATAGGTGTCACTGCTGCGAGACACCACAAAGCCGGAGACGCAGTGAAGCCAGAGACACAGTGAGTAACACTACCTGTAATTACAGTTGCCATTAAAAGTCCCCACTACAGTTCTCAGATCAGCAGATGACCTTGATCAAGAGCACCTAAGTTGGCTGATCAGAACTCCCTCCGGAACTGCCACTGATCCCACCCCCCAACCAGCACTGCCACTGATCCCACCCCCCACCAGCACTGCCACTGATCCCACCCCAAACCAGCACTGCCACTGATCCCAACTCCCTGCCAGCACTGCCACTCATCCCAACTCCCTGCCAGCACTGCCACTCATCCCACCCCCCACCAGCACTGCCACTGATCCCACCCCAAAGCAGCACTGCCACTGATCCCACCCCAAAGCAGCACTGCCACTGATCCCACCCCAAAGCAGCACTGCCACTGATCCCACCCCAAACCAGCACTGTCACTCATCGTACCACCCTGCCAGTACTGCCACTGATCCCCCCCCCCCAGCACTGCCACTGATCCCACCCCCCTCCAGCACTGCCACTGATCCCACCACAAACCAGCACTGCCACTCAACCCACCACCCTGCAAGCACTGCCACTGATCCCACCCCAAACCAGCACTGTCACTCATCCTACCACCCTGCCAGTACTGCCACTGATCCCTCCCCCAGCACTGCCACTGATCCCACCCCAAACCAGCACTGTCACTCATCCTACCACCCTGCCAGTACTGCCACTGATCCCTCCCCCAGCACTGCCACTGATCACACCCCCCTCCAGTACTGCCACTGATCCCACCACAAACCAGCACTGCCACTCAACCCACCACCCTGCCAGTACTGCCACTGATCCCTCCCCCAGCACTGCCACTGATCCCACCCCCACCAGCACTGCCACTGATCCCACCCCCCACCAGCATTGCCACTGATCCCACCCCCCACCAGCATTGCCACTCATCCCACCCCCCACCAGCATTGCCACTCATCCCAACTCCCTTCCAGCATTGCCACTCATCCCACCCCCTCACCCCCCAACCAAGGAGTAAGAGAAGAAATAAAAATAGAGAATATATGGAAGGGAGAGGAAAAGAGGGAAGAAAAAGGGAGAGAAAGAATAAGAGAAAAAAAACAAGAAAGGTGGCTAGAGAGAGGGATGGGGGGGGGGGGGCAATAAATGAGGATAGAGAGAGATAAAAGGGAAAGAAAGGAGAACAAAGAGAAAGAGTGGTACATCCTAAAACATACCATAAGGGGTTTTAATACTGTACGAGTGGAAGGGACTCAGGGAGTGCTAAATGTCCGTGGGTTAGGGGTGCAAATTACTTGTCTTGCCTTGCATGCTGACAACCCACGCTACGAAAATAAAATTTTACTGTTGGGGACCCCACAACTTGGGACATTTTATCAAGGGGTCATGGCACTAGAGGGGTTGAGAACCACTGATCTAGATCAAAGCATATTCATGTGTTAGAATGGCCCAGTCTCAGTCCAGACCTAAATCACATTGAGAATCTGTGACAAGACTTGAAAATTGCTGTTCACAGACGCTCTGCATCGAATCTAACAGAGCTTGAGATATTTTGCAAAGAAGAATGGGCAAAAATTTCCCTCTCTAGATGTACAAAGCTGGTAGAGACATCCCCAAAAAGACTTGCAGCTGTAATTGCAGAGAAAGGCGGTTCTGCAAAGTATTGACTCGGGAGGGGGGGCTATACAAATGTACTCCCCCCCACTTTTCACATATTTATTTGTATCATTTATCATTTTCCTTCCACTTCACAATTATGTGCCAATTTGTGTTGGTCTATCACATAAAATCCCAATAAAATACATTTATGTTTTTGGTTGTGACATAACAAAATGTGGAAAATTTCAAGGGGTATGAATACTTTTTCAAGGCACTGTATCACATGATCATTAGATCACAGACATTACTTCTCATCACAGGATCAAATTCACCAATTGTGATACAAATGTATCCATTATCATATCCTGATCCAATCACAGAGATACAATTATTACATTGATTAGTTTGTATCTATTACTACAGTAGCTGACATAAGTAAGTACACCCCTCAGCCACATTTTTGTAAATATTTTCTTCTATCTTTTCATGTGACAACACTGAAGAAATGACACTTTGCTACAATGTAAAGTAGTGAGTGTACAGCTTGTGTAACAGTGTAAATTTGCTGTCCCCTCAAAATAACTCAACACACAGCCATTATTTTCTAAACCTCTGGCAACAAAAGTGAGTACACCCCTAAGTGAAAATGTCCAAATTGGGCCCAAAGTGTCAATATTTTGTGTGGCCACCATTATTTTCCAGCACTGCCTTAACCCTCTTGGGCATGGAGGTCACCAGAGCTTCACAGGTTACCACTGGAGTCTTCCTCCACTCCTCCATGATGACATCACGGAGCTGGTGGATGTTAGAGACCTTGTGCTCCTCCACCTTCCATTTGAGGATGTCCCACAGATGATCAATAGGGTTTAGGTCTGGAGATGTGCTTGGCCAGTCCATCACCTTTACCCTCAGCTTCTTTAGCAAGGCAGTGGTGGTCTTCGAAGTGTGTTTGGGGTCCTTATCATGTTGGAATACTGCCCTGCGGCCCAGTCTCTGAAGGGAGGGGATCATGCTCTGCTTCAGTATGTCACAGTACATGTTGGCATTCATGGTTCCCTCAATGATCTGCAGCCCCCCAGTGCCGGCAGCACTCATGCAGCCCCAGACCATGACACTCCCACCACCATGCTTGACTGTAGACAAGACACACTTGTCTTTGTACTCCTCACCTGGTTGTCACCACACACGCTTGTCACCATCTGAACCAAATAAGTTTATCTTGGTCTCATCAGACCACAGGACATGGTTCCAGTAATCCATGTCCTTAGTCTGCTTGTCTTCAGCAAACTGTTTGCGGACTTTCTTGTGCATCACCTTTAGAAGAGGCTTCCTTCTGGGACGACAGCCATGCAGACCAATTTGATGCAGTGTGCGGCGTATGGTCTGAGCACTGACAGGCTGACCCCCCACCCCTTCAACCTCTGCAGCAATGGTGGCAGCACTCATACGTCTATTTCCCAAAGACAACCTCTGGATATGACGCTGAGCACGTGAGCTCAACTTCTTTGGTGGACCATGGCGAGGCCTGTTCTGAGTGGAACCTGTTCTGTTATACCGCTGTATGGTCTTGGCCACCGTGCTGCAGCTCAGTTTCAGGGTCTTGGCAATCTTCTTATAGCCTAGGCCATCTTTATGTAGAGCAACAATTGTTTTTTTCAGATCCTCAGAGAGTTCTTTGCCATGAGGTGCCATGTTGAACTTCCAGTGACCAGTATGAGAGAGTGAGAGCGATAACACCAAATTTAACACACCTGCTCCCCATTCACACCTGAGACCTTGTAACACTAATGAGTCACATGACACCGGGGAGGGAAAATGGCTAATTGGGCCCAATTTGGACATTTTCACTTAGGGGTGTACTCACTTTTGTTGCCAGCGGTTTAGACATTAATGGCTGTGCGTTGAGTTATTTTGAGGGGACAGCAAATTTACACTGTTATACAAGCTGTACACTCACTACTTTACATTGTAGCAAAGTGTCATTTCTTCAGTGTTGTCACATGAAAAGATAGAAGAAAAGATTCACAAAAATGTGAGGGGTGTACTTACTTACAAAGTTTTGATAATTTGGGGTACTCACTCTGCTCCGGCCATGCCCGGGTACACCCCGTCAGCGATACACACAGAGAGGGTCCTGATGTGATCCGCCACCACTCGGTAAGCCATGTCCACGCGATTGGTGTCCTCTCTGCCCAGCCGCCCCCCATAGGGAGGGGCCTGTGAGCCCTGCCCAGGAATCACACAGACATAAAGGTCACCCCACATCCTCCACTACATCACATGTCTGACATTTATAAAGAATAAATCGGGTCATATATGTTGTAATATGTTGGCCAATTTTATCATAAAATGATTTTCCCTGTCATTGATGGAGGTGGGTGAAGTCACTGGATGTTACATAGTAGGTGAGTTTGAAAAAAGACAAGTCCAACCTATGTGTGTGATTATGTGTCAGTATTTCATTACATATCCCTGTATGTTGCGGTCATTCAGGTGATTATCTAATAGTTTCTTGAAGCTATCAATGCTCCCCGCTGAGACCACCGCCTGTGGAAGGGAATTCCACATCCTTGCCGCTCTTACAGTAAAGAACCCTCTACGTAGTTTAAGGTTAAACCTTTTTTTCTTCTAATTGTAATGAGTGGCCACGAGTCTTATTAAACTTTCTTCTGCGAAAAAGTTTTATCCCTATTGTGGGGCCACCAGTACAGTATTTGTAAATTGAAATCTTATCCCCTCTCAAGCGTCTCTTCTCCAGAGAGAATAAGTTCAGTGCTCGCAACCTTTCCTCATAACTAAGATCCTCCAGACCCTTTATTAGCTTTGTTGCCCTTCTTTGTACTCGCTCCATTTCCAGTACATCCTTCCTGAGGACTGGTGCCCAGAACTGGACAGCATACTCCAGGTGCGGCCAGACCAGAGTCTTGTAGAGCGGGAGAATTATCATTTTATCTCTGGAGTTGATCCCTTTTTAATGCCAATATTCTGTTTGCTTTGTTAGCAGCAGCTTGGCATTGCATGCCATTGCTGAGCCTATCATCTACTAGGACCCCCAGGTCCTTTTCCATCCTAGATTCCCCCAGAGGTTCTCCCCCCAGTGTATAGATTGCATTCAGATTTTTGCCAACCAAATGCATTATTTTACATTTTTCTGCATTGAGCCTCATTTGCCATGTAGTCGCCCACCCCATTAATTTGTTCAGGTCTTTTTGCAAGGTTTCCACATCCTGCGGAGAAGTTATTGCCCTGCTTAGCTTAGTATCGTCTGCAAATACAGAGATTGAACTGTTTATCCCATCCTCCAGGTAGTTTATAAACAAATTAAACAGGATTGGTCCCAGCACAGAACCCTGGGGAACCCCACTACCCACCCCTAACCATTCTGAGAACTCCCCATTTATCACCACCCTCTGAACACGCCCTTGTAGCCAGTTTTCAATCCATGTACTCACCCTATGGTCCATGCCAACGCACCTTATTTTGTACAGTAAACGTTTATGGGGAACTGTGTCAAATGCTTTTGCAAAATCCAGATACACCACATCTACGGGCCTTCCTTTATCTAGATGGCATCTCACCTCCTCATAGAAGGTTAATAGATTGGTTTGGCAAGAACGATTCTTCATGAATCCATGCTGATTACTGCTAATGATATCATTCTTATTACTAAAATCTTGTATATAGTCCCTTATCATCCCCTCCAAGAGTTTACATACTATTGATATTAGGCTAATCGGTCTGTAATTCCAAGGGGTGTATTTTGGGCCTTTTTTTTTATTCAGTACTTTTTTTATTCTTTTCATAGCAATTATACATACATTTTATTCCAGATACATAATCTTACTTCTAGCATTCACCCACCCCAAAAAAAAAAAAAAAACTAAAAGCAAAAAAAAAAACCCAACAACAAAGAAGATTTCCTCCCCCTACTGTATCTCCCCCCCCGTCCTCCCATCCTCTCCCAATATTGTCCCTCTCCCATATTGATTCATCTTTTATTTTCATTGTCCCAGGCCTCTACCCAGCTTTTCCAGATATCATAAAATTTATCTCGGCTCCCTCTATGTGTATAAATAAATTCCTCCTTTATTATGGTTTCTTTTATTTGTGTTCTCCATTCTTCGACCGTTGGGGGAGTATACAGATATCCATTTCTGAGTTATTAGCTTTCATGCCTGAAACAAGCCTCTCGTCATTGCGATATGGGTATGATTTGAAATATTTGGTTCCTCCACTATATTTAATAAACATAAATTTGTGTCTAGTGAAATTTCTATATTTTGGGCCCTTTTTAAATATTGGTGCTACATTGGCTTTTCTCCAATCAGCTGGTACCATTCCAGTCAGTAGACTGTCTGTAAAAATTAGGAACAACGGTCTGGCAATTACTTGACTGAGTTCTCTAAGTACCCTCAGGTGCAAGCCATCTGGTCCTGGTGATTTATTAATGTTAAGTTTCCTAATGCCGCGTACACACGAGCGGAATGTCTGACAGAAAAAGTCAGACGGAAGCTTTTCATCGTCTATTCTGATTGTGTGTATGCCTCATCAGAGTTTTTTTTTTCCAAAATTCTGACGGACCTAGAAATGGAACATGTTCTAAATATTTCCGATGGAACCAATTCCTAATCGGGAAAACCGCTCGTCTGTATGCTGTTCCGACGTACCAAAAACGACGCATGCTCTGAAGCAAGTAAGAGACTGAAGCTATTGGCTACTGGCTGAAATGTATAGATTACTAAAGTGCTGAAATGAGAATTTTAAATGAATAGTGACTGAAAAATAACCAAATAATTAAGCTGCAATCATTCTAAAGTGGTCAGACACTCTAAATGAATAGTGAAAACATTAATGATGCGCTCTAATTAACCTTTCAATCAGTGCACAAATCCTATAATGAATACAAATATCAAATCCCAAAAAATTGTTTCCTCTGTGTGAAATCCAACAAAAATAAATACCGTGTGTGTATACAGACTCCAAATCACATGTTATAAATTAAAATACAAGTAAAAATATAAATAATTCCACCACTGTAAAAATCCAACCAAATCAAAAATTAGTGACCTGTGAATTATCTAAACGTGTTAGATAGTGATAATGATGGGTATCACTAGCAGGTCTCATAAGCTAATACTACAACTGCAAACAACAAACTCTTGCGATTTATATGATGATAACACAACCAAATGCCTGCAATTCGTATACCAATGTTGATATTATATATGTCCAATTCCAACTTATAGTGCAGGTGCGTTTTAAATCTTTGAAACCACTCTGAGGTGTTGCTTGGGCTATTAAATCGCTTACAGATGTCAGTTGATTCATGCAATAGAAAAAGTACATATCATTGCGCAATGATGAAAAGATGCACAGGGCTAATGCACAACAAAGAATGCACTCATATCTCTGGATGCTAAAGCACTTAGTGAAAACAAACAGCCGCTCACTGCGTGACTCCTCACACCGCTGCTATCGTGCTGACAGCCAGCCTCGACAGTATTCGTCACTGGCTCCTCCTACGTGTTGCGGCACAGGACAGGTGACTTTTTCAAGGATCCTTGAAAAAGTCACCTGTCCTGTGACGCAACGCGTAGGAGGATCCCGCTTTCAGATTCCGTGGCCGGCGGAAGTGCCCGCCCACCCTGGAACTGACATCACCCGCCATCCGGCCCAGCTCCCGGAGGTCCAACGCTGGCTGCAAAGTGCAGGGCGGCCTCTGTGCACTTCCGCAACGCCTCCACCTGGGCAGTCGAAAGCAGACCTCCCCAGACTTTCTGCTTCCACAAGAGAAGCTGGGGGCACGCAAGACGCAGTCGCCCAGGTACCTTCCAGGCTCCCTAGCCTACCAGACTGCAGGGAGAGGGAGAGGGAGAGGGAGAGGGAGAGGGAGAGGGAGAGGGAGAGAGAGAGAGACCCTGGTCGCCCCCCCCCCCCCTCAGGAAACAATCGGTCTCAGCCTCCCCGGCTGTTTGGCGGGATGGTGAGGCTTAAATCTTGCAGTGTAAGGCAGCTTTTCCTGAAATGGGAGGAGCCAAGGTTTCTCTATGGTGGCTGTCCTAAAAGATGTACAGGGAAAATATGAATGCAATCTATACACTGGGGGGAGAACCTCTGGGGGAATCTAGGATGGAAAAGGACCTGGGGGTCCTAGTAGATGATAGGCTCAGCAATGGCATGCAATTCCAAGCTGCTGCTAACAAAGCAAACAGAATAAAAAGGGGATCAACTCCAGAGATAAAACGATAATTCTCCCATTCTACAAGACTCTGGTCCGGCCGCACCTGGAGTATGCTGTCCAGTTCTGGGCACCAGTCCTCAGGAAGGATGTACTGGAAATGGAACAAGTACAAAGAAGGGCAACAAAGCTAATAAAGGGTCTGGAAGATCTTAGTTATGAGGAAAGGTTGCGAGCACTGAACTTATTCTCTCTGGAGAAGAGACACTTGAGAGGGGGTATGATTTCAATATACAAATACTGTACTGATATGACCCCACAAAAGGGATAAAACTTTTTCGCGGAAGGGAGTTTAACAAGACTCATGGCCACTCATTAAAATCAGAAGAAAAGAGGTTTAACCTGAAACTATGTAGAGGGTTCTTTACTGTAAGAGCGACAAGGATGTGGAATTCCCTTCCACAGGCGGTGGTCTCAGCGGGGGGCATCAATCGTTTCAAAAAACTATTAGATAAGCACCTGAACACCCGCAACATACAGGGATATACAATGTAATACTGACCTATAATCACACACATAGGTTGGACTTGTCTCTTTTTTCACCTTCACCTACTATATGAGAGCTGTTGAACCAAGTCTCTGAAATTCCCACAAAATCTAAATCTTCCATGTTCAACAGCATCTCTAGTTCGCCCATCTTGTCCGCCAGGCTTCTGGCATTGGTGAACATGCCACGTTGTCTAGACTGTGTGTACAGCATTTGAAAAATATAACCAAAGCCTCGTCGTCTCATAGTACTCAAGGCAAGTGTCACGTCCAGGATTGAAATCCACTGACATAGACTGTATAGGAGATACAGGGGCAAACGCAACGCTGCATGGAGACACCGAGGTCACAGAGGCATTCAGGGCACATTGGAGTCACAGGATGGTACAAGATGTTCTGGAGTCATTGGAAGCCACAGGGTGCTGTGAGGTCATTGGGTGACACAGAATGCCCAGGGGTTGGGTATTGAGAGGTTGGGTACTGGGGGGCTGGGTACTGAGGGGCTGGGTACTGAAAATTAGGGTACTGGGAGACTGAGTACTGGGGGGTTGGGTATTGAGAAGTAGGGTACTGAGGGGATGGGTACTGAGAGGCAGGGTTCTAGGGAACTAGGTCCTGGGGCTGGGGGGGGCAAAGGAGTCTGGAGGGGTATTACTTGATTGCATGGAGGAGTCACGAGACATGGAGGGACACTAGAACTCAGGTGTCTGAAACAGAGGGTGCAGGTAAGTCTTGCACAGTACAGGACCCCATCATCTCCAGTGAATCCTGTGTCACCAATGACCCCAAAGCTTTCTAAATCACCGAGCATTGTGTCACCCAGTGACCTCACCCCCCCCGCAGCATCTGTGTCACCTCAAACCCAAGAGCATCCTATACCAAAGAGTGACCCCAGATCATCCTGTGTCATCCTATAACTCCACTGCACCCCGAGTACCTCTGTGACCCCGGTGTCTCCATGCAGCCTCAGGTACACTCCTGTATTTCCTGTACTGTCTCTCCCCAGTGGATACAGATCCCTGTATGTAAAACATTACCCCTTAAGGAATGTAGGTGAGGTGGGGGGGCATAGTGAAAATAACCCACCTTTATCAATGTGGGGTTCAATACCATGAGGGGTATATTCACCCGGAACACACAAACAATGGTCACACCATCACTAGGGGTATAGTCATCGGGGACACCCCCACACACAATGCTCACCCTCTCAATCTCCTCCAGAATTGGGGTGAACAGGTCGGTGGCGTAGTTGGAACGTTTCCCTTGAAGGATGGTCACTAACCTCTCCAGACCCATCCCTGTGTCCACATGGTGTTGGGGCAATCGTCTCAGACTCCGGTCCGCCTCCCTGACCGAGGGAAAGAAAGAGTCAGTGACCACACCCACCGTTATCAACATCATTAATGTTTAAAGTTACCAACATCAGACCCGGAACAATGTCCTCCTAGATCAGGAATGTTCTCTAGGAGCTCCTCATCCTCCATAACTTTATAAAACGTGTCCCAATGTTCTTCACTATGGGGGCTGGAATGTGTGAAGGTGGAGGAAACTGGGCGGCTCCCGCCCTTTTTTGCTGAAGAAATCTTAATCGATTCACCCAACACCAACAGATACTCTATATAGCCAAACGTTTTGTGGACCTCTGACCATCACACCTCAGCTGGTTGGACATCCCAATCCAGAATCATGGCTATCGTTATGGAGTTGCCCCCTCCCCTCATGGCCATTATTATGGAGTTGCCCCCTCCCCTCATGGCCATTATTATGGAGTTGCCCCCTCCCCTCATGGCCATTATTATGGAGTTGCCCCCTCCCCTCATGGCCATTATTATGGAGTTGCCCCCTCCCCTCATGGCCATTATTATGGAGTTGCCCCCTCCCCTCATGGCCATTATTATGGAGTTGCCCCCTCCCCTCATGGCCATTATTATGGAGTTGCCCCCTCCCCTCATGGCCATTAATATGGAGTTGCCCCCTCCCCTCATGGCCATTAATATGGAGTTGTCCCCTCCCCTCATGGCCATTAATATGGAGTTGCCCCCTCCCCTCATGGCCATTAATATGGAGTTGTCCTCTTTGTGGCTATAACATCCTTTGGGAAGACTTTCCACAAGATTTTGGGGGGTGTCTGTGGGAATTTCTGCCCATGTTTGTGTTTTATGTTGTATGAGAAGACCTGTTGAGCCTCATGTTGGGCACCAAAAAAATACCTGGCTTACAATTGGTGTCCCAATTCACCCCAAAGATGGCCAGTAAGGATGAGGTCAGGGCTCTGTACAGGACACTCGAGTTCCTCCACACCAAACTGATAACACCATGTCTTTATGGAGCTGGCTTTGTACACCAAACTGTTACCAAAAGTTTGGAAGAGCACAATATAGTCGGCAGGATGGTCAGCTGACCAAATATTCTGAGCCATATAATAGGTATGGTGGTCAGGTGACTACATACTTTAGGCCATATAATGGGCATGATGGTCAGGTTACCCAATCATTCAAGCCATATAATGGGTTTGATGGTCAGATGACTCCACACTTTCAGCTATATAACGGGTTTGATGGTCAGATGACCCCATACTTTCAGCTATATAACGGGTTTGATGGTCAGATGACCCCACACTTTCAGCCTTTATAATGGGTATGATGGTCAGATGACCCCATACTTTGGGCCATATAGTGGTTGCCATGGTGAGGTGACGACATACTTTGGGCTCTCTCGTTATTGGTGACATCCCCAGTAAGATCAGTCTCTGGTCACCCAGTGTTGACCTCCTGTCCAGACATCAGGCTGTCACTACTGACCTGTTATACTGCATGAAGACCAGATTCCAGATCTCCACAACGTCCGGACTGTCCTGGTTCACCAGAGCCGAGGCGTTCCGGCCACCCACATGATCGTAGTGAATCTCCGTACAGGGGCCACAGGGGCCCGTTTCCCCCATTTCCCAGAAGTTATCCTTCAGACCGAACGGCAGCAGGCGTGATGGCGGAATACTAAGGGTGACAGGAGAACAGATAACGGGTTGTAAGAACATACACAGGTATGTACAGAGTAAACTGACCTATCCTCTTATCCTGTCTGGGCTCTACCCACAGTGCCAGGATTGCAGCCAATCAAGAGAAAGTCCTCTCAACTGCTGGGGACTTTAAATTGCGACACATGGCTTGGAGTGCAATTAACACATCTCTACGCTTAATCTGAACCCCCCTGTGCTCCAGTAACCATTGTGTCACCCCATAACACCAGAGTGACCCGTGTCATCCAATGTGACCTCAGAGCATCCAGTGTTACCCCTGTGACTACAGAGCACCCCATTACCCCCCAGAACACCCTACATCATCTAGTGACCCCGAGACTCCAGAGCACCCCGAGTATCCTGTATTACCCTACATTTCCCTATGGTCTGGCGTCTTCTTTCAGATCCCCTCCCCCCTCATGGTCACAGGTCACCTGACCTGTAGATTCCACCCGCCGGTCTAACGGCCAAACTGAACTGCCAGCAGCGGAGGGGCCAGGTGAGCGGCGCGGGCTCAAGGAGCAGCCCATCTGCATTGGGCCCTGTGACAAACCCTTGTCCTCAACAGGACTATGTCCGCCGTAAATGCTTCCTCTGTCTGGTACCAAATAATCCAAGACCCTTTAGCCTACCCAGTCACCAGCCGTAACTCAGTGTAGGGTGAAAAACATCAAAACTCTTTTTTATTCAAGCACATGTTACAACAGATAAATAACTCAGAGACACCCCCCCCCCCTCCTTTGCCTTCAGGGTGGGGTAAACTGTCCAACCACAATAGACACACAGGTCAGGTGTATTCAAACTTCTCATCAATAAACAGTCTTATCAGCAGGGAGAGCTGTTGGAGGCACCCCCCATAGAGACACACATCCCATAATATACTTTTCTTCCAGAGCAGACAGACATAACAATAGAATACAACCACACCCCAAACGATCCCAGCAAAGAGTCCACAACAGCATGAGACAACACACAATATATACATATATACACAACATTCCAGTGCGGCTGCACAGTGAGTCCGACTAGCACAGATCACAGTGGGGTACTCGGTCACCTGGTGCCCCTAATGGACACAGGGCGAATTACACATAGGAGGGGCCGGGGAGCTGGACACAGACTTTCCAGAGCTCTCCAAGGTAGGCAGAGTTGTACAAACCCCCCCCCCCACCCAAAGTGATTCCCGTCACAGGCCCTACCAGGACAAGTGGCCCATGCCCGGTGTGCCCTATGGCCAGTACGGGCCTACCCTACATCATCTAGTGACCCCAAGACTTCAGAGCACCCTGAGCAATCCTGGGGTAATAGGGTGATACAGAGCACCCTACATCATCTAGTGACCCTCTGACTCCAGAGCACCCCGAGCATTCTGTGTCCCCCTATGACCTCAGAGTGCCTCCATGACACAAGTCTTCATACAGTCCCAGGTACACTCAAATATATACTGTACATACACCATCAAGGAGTGGTAAGTAATAATTCTGTCAATCTTAGCCCCACCTTATCTTCTGTACTCATGTAGGGATACCACGGATGCCTAATCTCACAGCTCACTGCCCCAGCCCTTGTCTCTGAATGCAGGAAGACCCAGTGTAGACAGTGTCCCTGTATGTGGCCTGTACTGCACATTGAGTCCCCGCATGTTCTGTACTTACCCCAGGCTGAGCCAGATCTCTCTGGTCTCCTCATCAGCGGAGAGGCCTAACCCCGGATCTCCACCAAAATACGTCACATAGAGGCGATCAGCCGGGATCTGGTACTCCTGAGTTAGCAGTTCCCACGCCATGCGGCACGCTTCCTCCTGAGGATGGAGAGAGGAGTGATGGAACAATACCGGTCCTCTGATATGGAGAATACAGACACATAATGGATGATATTTTAGGTACGGCCTACCTGATAAATAACCAGACATCAGGTCACATGACTCAATAAAACCCTCAGACATTGTAAGGGGGCTCATTTGTTGTCTCCTGGGACTCTCCCATTCTATAGTCTCAGGAGACTCCATCTCCCAGCAATGGCGGATCTGAGGGTGGAATCACCTTGAGGGGTTAGAGGGAACGTGCCATATGAGTCCAGGCGGGGGTTTGATAATGGAGAGGAAACTTGAAGGACTACAGCAGAAAAAACCCAACAAGATGGCAAATCCACAAAATGAGGACAGATGGGGCCCCTTGATCAGATGCTTCCTCTGGGAAATTTTGGTGAGGGCCATGTACTTATTGTCTAAGAGACAATCTCTGTGGTTGGGACTCCTTCCTGAATCTGGGGTGGTCGGTGCTCTACAGCAATGTCTGGTGAGGGACTGAAGCTCTGTGGGTGGGTCTCCTTCCTCAATCTGGGGTGGTCGGTGACCTACAGAAATGTCTGGTGAGAGACTGAAGCTCTGTGAGTGGGTCTCTTTTCTGAATCTGGGGTGGTCGGTGCACTACAGTAATGTCTGGGGAGAGACTAAAGCTCTGTGGGTGGGTCTCCCTCCTCAATTTGGGATGGTTGGTGCTCTACAACAATGTCTGCTGAGAGACTGAATCTCTGTGGTTGGGTAGGTCTCTTTCCTCAATCTGGTGTGGTCAGTGCTCTAAAGAAATGTCTGGTGAGAGACGGAATCTCTGTGGGTGAATCTCCTTGCTAAATCTGGGGTGGTCGGTGCTCTACAGCAATGTCTGGTGAGAGATTAAATCTTTGTGGTGAATCTCCTTCCTGCATCTGGGGCAATGTCTACAGCAATGTCTGGTTAGAGACAAGCTCTGTGGGTGGGTCTTCTTCCTCAATTTGGGGTGGTCAGTGCTCTACAGCAATGTGTGGGTGGGTCTTCCTCAATCTGGGGTGGTTAGGTGCTGCTGAAAAGCTGTGAACCCTTCATAGATAATACATGGAGGACAACGCTCCAAAGTGCCCACAACTTATCTTCATACCTTGAAGTAATCACCAAATGACCAGTTCCCCAGCATCTCGAAGAAGGTGTGATGGTAGACGTCTCGGCCCACATCCTCCAGGTCGTTGTGCTTCCCACCAGCCCGCACACACTTCTGGCTGTTCACCACCCTGCGGTATTGCGCCATCTCACTGCGAGGGTCCGCCGTGCCCAGGAAGACCGGCTTAAACTGAAAGAGTATACCACATTACCATGGATGTAACCAACCCCCTGAGTCATAAAAACAGACAAGAATATGCAGTAACTATACAGTGCATACCACCACCTGGACTTGTTCTGGAATGTTGAAGACCTTTTGTAGCTTCTCCAAGCTTTTTTCCATTACCTCTATCTATACCCTGGTCATGGTCCCTTCATTATTTATTCCAATGACGATCCCATTATTATGGAATCAAAATGGAAGGTGTAGATGTTGATGGTCCAAAAACAGGAGGGAGGTGTGAGAAATGTGGAGCCACCTTGTTCTAGTTACAGTACATCATCCCATCTTTGGTGTCAGTATGTCGGCATAGGTGTTAATCGTTCATATCACATGGCTGAATGTGTAAACTGTTATAATGGCATTGCATATGGTGACAGATGGTGTAGAAAGCCCCTGCCTCAATTCAATGATGGCGCTTCCAGTTTGATGTAGATGGCCTTTTTCATGATTCATGTAAATCAGTTGTCCTCTCCGACCAAAACTGAGACCTCAGTGGCCTCAAAAGTACAGTATATCCTTTTTCTTTAACATGTAGGAAGACTGCAGAGTCTTGAGCTCTAGAATTGACCCTCCTATGTTGGGGCATTGTCCTCTCTGTCCAGAAATGTTCACTTCATAAACATCCACAAGGTCAAGAAAAACATGGAAACACGGAGTAATATAGCCATCTTATATGTAGCTGGAGTGTCGGGAGAACTCAGAAGGATCTTTAGCAAACATCTGATCCCTGTGTTTCTCAAGCCCAGAAATACACTGAGACAGAAGCTTGGAGATCCAGAAGACCCAACACAAAAGGTGGAAGACATGGGATGCCTTTGACCCCCACCTCTATTCATGGATGCAGGGCCGGTGCTACCACTAAGCAAACTAGGCAGCTGCCTAGGGTGCACTACTGCCTAGGACGCCAGGCCACTGGTGTTCCTACTCTCTTCTCTCTGCAGCAAGCAACTAAGCAGGCAGCCGCCGCTCCGTTTGCACATGGTGTCAGAGGCACAGCGACGGCGGAGGGCTGTGTCTGTGTCATGACTCCCGAATGAATGGAAGCAAGCAAACATTCATTGATGGGCACTGGCTGGCTACATTGATGGGCTGCAACTGATGGGCGCCGGATGAGGCTGCAACTGATGGGCGCCGGATGAGGCTGCAACTGATGGGCGCCGGATGAGGCTGCAACTGATGGGCGCCGGATGAGGTTGCAACTGATGGGCGCCGGATAAGGTTGCAACTGATGGGCGCCGGATGAGGTTGCAACTGATGGACGCCGGATGAGGCTGCAACTGATGGACGCCGGATGAGGCTGCAACTGATGGACGCCGGATGAGGCTGCAACTGATGGACGCCGGATGAGGCTGCAACTGATGGACGCCGGATGAGGCTGCAACTGATGGACGCCGGATGAGGCTGCAACTGATGGACGCCGGATGAGGCTGCCACTGATGGACGCCGGATGAAGCTGCAACTGATGGACGCCGGATGAGGCTGCAACTGATGGGCGCCGGATGAGGCTGCAATTGATGGGCGCCGGATGAGGCTGCAACTGATGGGTGCTGGATAAGGCTGCATTTGATGATCGCCGGTGGGCTGCATTTGATGGGTGCTTCATTAAAAAAGTGGGGTATACATGGGCAGAGCAAAGGGGGTGGAGTCAGGGATGGAGCAGCAAAATTAGGGGCAGAGGGGGGCAGCAAAATTAGGTTTCGCCTAGGGTGTCAAAAATCCTTGCACCAGCCCTGCATGGATGGTTGCTCCAGTGTGATGTAGATGGCCTCTTCCATGCCTCTTGTAAACCAGTGGTCCTCTCTGACCGTAATATGACCTCACTGTCCTCAAAAGTACTTTATGTCCTTTTTCCTTGTGATGTTTGATGTTATGATGTATGAAGACTGCTGATCTGTAGAATTCACTCTATGTCAGGCTATGTGTTGTGAGGTTAAATACCTAATGTGGAGATCTTTGTGTTCCTCACTGCACTGCATATAGCTTGTTACTTCCCTTGTGTTGGTCTTTAGGATGTTAAAGCTTCAGTATCGCTGGGCTTGATAGACACAGGGATGAGATGTTTGTTGAAAATCCTTCTGAGTTTTTCCAACACTCCAGCTATTCAGGACGACTCCGTTACCCCTTGTGTTCTGCTTCTTTCCTTTGTTCAATGGTCCAGAGTTTTTCCTGATCTTGTAGATGTTGAAGTCACATTTTGGATAAAGAGTACAGCTGGTTTCCATTAGACATGAAAGTGGCCATCTATGTCACATTGGAACAACCATCCATGAATAGAGGTGGGGGTCAAAGACATCCTGTGTCTTCCACACTTGTGTCAGGTCTTCTGGATGTTCATGTTTTTTTGGTTTAATAAAGCACTTCTGGATGTTCAGGCTTCTGTCTCAGTGTTTTGCTGGGTTTGAAGGACACAGGGATGAGATGTTGGTTTAATATTCTGAGTTTCTCAGACACTCCAGCTACATTCGGGACGACGCTGTTACTCCAATGGTCCAGTTTTTCCTGACCTTGTAGATATTATGAGGTCACATTTTGGACAGAGAGGACAAATGGTTTCCAGAAGATGTGAAAGTGGCTATGTCACACTGGAACCACCATCTCGGAATAAGAGTGAGCCGCCTTCAACACCATCTGTCCATCAACATTTACTGCCAGTTACACATCTCAACCCCTAAGATCTGACAACAATTCACACCTTCAGCCGTGTGACTAGAAGGATCAACCATGGATGGGATGATGTATGAAGGTCTGGGGGGGGGGGGTGCCATGACTAGCGAACCTCCCATCCTGTTCTTGGACAATCAGTATCTGCCTGGAAACATTTCGAGGTGATTGCGTGAAGGCCTCGGTTCTATCTGTGTGGATACATACACTGCTTTCGTAGGTGACCCCAGACTAATAATAATATTGAAAAATATTATTATGTCAGTCCCGATTTCGGCGGGCGATTAGTGAAAACAAGGAGAGTGGAATTGATGGTAGAAATGGAGTAAGCATGACCTAAGTGTAGGAAGGAGTTAGCAGGTTGCAGCTTCTGCTGATCTCGGAGATTGCCAGCCCCAGCTCTGCAGATTCCTCTGCCTCCAAAAATGACCACATTAATGGTGGACAGGAACACAAAGCATATTCACCCTTGTAAACACCCACAGCAACCAATATCCAAAGAGAGGACATTCTCCTAAGGGTAACCACTAGAGTTGCCACCTCATCCCTTTAAACCCGAACACCTTTGAATTACACAGGTTCTGAGGGTAATTAAATGCAGATAAGGCATCAAGTGAGTTTAATTACCACCTTAATCAGCCACAGAACCTGTGTAATTAATATGTGTTTGGGTTTAAAGGGATGAGGTGGCAACCATAGTAACCACCTTGTGGCCTTCTGCCAAAATTATAGCAGGTGTCATGGCAGAACCAGAGTACATGGTGTAGCTTAACAGACCAAATTAAATCTGCTGAAATACTCCCGGGAAGATCAAGGTCTGACCTACTGCATCACCACCCATCTGTCTGCCCTCCCTCCCTGGTGTCTGTTGATGATGGCACCGGGGAACACTTACACAACCCCCCTACCCGCTGTGCGTAACGAAACGTCCCTACACTCCGCTTGAGTGCTTCCATCATATACCGCTTCCTCCCAGTCTGATATCAGATCTTCCCTACCGCATGCAACCACAAACTAGGCAGTACTCGATTTGGTTGCTGACCACCAAGAACTGTTTATTGAAACACCGGTACACAGGTAATACTTCGGGACGAACCCCCACCCCAGACTTTTGCATTCCGGGTGGGGCGGACTGTCCAAATCAGCAGGGAGAACTGTTGGAGGAATTTGCCCCCCACCAATCACACATAGGGGTGCAACGGATCGTCATTGATGCGTACGGAGGAACACCCGCGATCCGCGGAGCGCTCTGTGGCCTCGGCCATAGGAAAGGCCGTGGCTTTGGCCTAGCTCTGGAGCGGCGGCCATCTTGGTACACCCGGCAGCCATTTACCACGTGATCGCTCCGTCAATGACAGAGCGATCACTTGTAACAAACCGGCGTCATGTCATGACGCCAGTTTCTCTCTCCCCCTGCCAATACTCGGGGTCACCCCGATGTACACACTTCCTGGTTCGGGGTTACCCCCGGTGTACACACTTCCTGGTTCGGGGTCACCCCGGTGTACACACTTCCTGGTTCGGGGTCACCCCGGTGTACACACTTCCTGGTTCGGGGTCACCCCGGTGTACACACTTCCTGGTTTGGGGTCACCCCGGTGTACACACTTCCTGGTTTGGGGTCACCCCGGTGTACACACTTCCTGGTTTGGGGTCACCCCGGTGTACACACTTCCTGGTTTGGGGTCACCCCGGTGTACACACTTCCTGGTTTGGGGTCACCCCGGTGTACACACTTCCTGGTTTGGGGTCACCCCGGTGTACACACTTCCTGGTTTGGGGTCACCCCGGTGTACACACTTCCTGGTTTGGGGTCACCCCGGTGTACACACTTCCTGGTTCGGGGTCACCCCGGTGTACACACTTCCTGGTTCGGGGTCACCCCGGTGTACACACTTCCTGGTTCGGGGTCACCCCGGTGTACACACTTCCTGGTTTGGGGTCACCCCGGTGTACACACTTCCTGGTTTGGGGTCACCCCGGTGTACACACTTCCTGGTTTGGGGTCACCCCGGTGTACACACTTCCTGGTTTGGGGTCACCCCGGTGTACACACTTCCTTGTTTGGGGTCACCCCGGTGTACACACTTCCTTGTTCGGGGTCACCTCGGTGTACACACTTCCTGGTTTGGGGTCACCCCGGTGTACACACTTCCTTGTTCGGGGTCACCTCGGTGTACACACTTCCTGGTTTGGGGTCACCCCGGTGTACACACTTCCTTGTTCGGGGTCACCTCGGTGTACACACTTCCTGGTTTGGGGTCACCCCGGTCTACACACTTCCTTGTTCGGGGTCACCTCGGTCTACACACTTCCTGGTTTGGGGTCACCCCGGTCTACACACTTCCTGGTTTGGGGTCACCCCGGTCTACACACTTCCTGGTTTGGGGTCACCCCGGTCTACACACTTCCTGGTTTGGGGTCACCCCGGTCTACACACTTCCTGGTTTGGGGTCACCCCGGTCTACACACTTCCTGGTTTGGGGTCACCCCGGTCTACACACTTCCTGGTTTGGGGTCACCCCGGTCTACACACTTCCTGGTTTGGGGTCACCCCGGTCTACACACTTCCTGGTTTGGGGTCACCCCGGTCTACACACTTCCTGGTTTGGGGTCACCCCGGTCTACACACTTCCTGGTTTGGGGTCACCCCGGTCTACACTTCTTGGTTTGAGTCACTTGTGACACATAAATATGATATAGAATGATAATAATCCTCATTATAATAAATGCATAACCCCGCCCCCTCCCTAGTCCTCAGGGACCTCCGATCTTTTCATTGGTCCCTCTCAGCTGTCAATCTTTTACAGCCCCGCCCTGCAGCTTCCTTCACCATGCCAACCCTCCCGGGCCCGCCCCTCTGTCATATGACGTCACCTGGTTCATCCCCGCGTTGACGAATAGCAGCGTGGGGTCCCCCCGGGGGCGGACGGCGGAGGACGGGACGTGCCGGTGTCCGTTTCTCTCCTCGAAGTACCGGAGGAAGGTGCTGCGGATGGCGGCAGAGCTGGGCGGGGAGGACAGGCGCCGGCGGACGGACAGCCAGGCGGAGGAGACTCGGAGCCACCGACAGGGAGCCGCCATCTTGGGATTGGCGAGGGGAGGGCGCATGCGCAGAACGCTGGGCGCCGATTGGAGGAGGAGGACTTTGTACGGAACAACTTTATTGTACGTTTTCCAGATGTCCGGAGACAATTCTACAGAGCGGGCTGACATGTCACCTTCTATAGAATGAGCGCCTTCTGTCCTATAATAATCAGAGGAAGTCACGTGACCAGCAACCAACCAATCACATTACAGCTTTCACATCTAAAGTAAATACTCACCACCTGAGGGAGGGGCAATATATGGAGGACTTCCCTCCCCCCCCCCCCGGAGGGCTGATCACAACCTACATTGGGTTTTATTTATAATTTATTTATTATTATTCTGTATTTATACATTTTTTTTAGGTTTATTTTATATTTTCGTGTATCCTCTATATTTATATTTTTAGATTTTATTTTTTTTATATCTAATGTTTAATTGAAGTGAATCTTTCCCTCTCTCAATCAATAAATGATTATTATTCCTCACGCCGCACTCATCACTAAATACAGAGGAAAGGACATGAGATTTTTGTTTTGTTTTATACTTTTTATTTTATTATTTATATATATTTTTTTAACATTTCTTCAGTGACTATGATGTCATACATCCCAGGAGTCATCACGGGGGGGGGGAGGGGTTTTCACAGATAAGCCACACCCTCCTGCCTTGATGCCTGAACTAAGGGCAGATGGATTCCGGGGTTCTAAAAAAAAAAAAAAATCTCGACTTATGAAAATCCTCGACCCGCGTCCCTTTCCGGTGCGGCCACATTCGTTAACAGCTGTTCACGCAGCTTTACCCGCGCGTGCGCAAGACGGTGTTTTCAGGTCCGGATAAATAATAGGCTCAAATGGGGGCGGAGATTTGCTTAATCCTTTCTGTCACACCGTATTTGTGCAGCGGTCTCACAAACGCACTTTTTTGGGGGGGAAAAAATAGACTTTTTTGAATTAAAAAAATAAGACGATGGTAAAGTTAGCCCAGTTTTTTTGTTATATTGTGAAAGGTAATGTTACGCCGAGTAGATTGATACCCAACATGTTACGCTTCAAAATTGCGCCCGCTCGTGGAATGGCGACAAATTTTTACCCTTAAAAATCTCCATAGGCGACGTTTAAAAAATTCTACAGGTTGTATGTTTTCAGTTACAGAGGAGGTCTAGGACTAGAATTATTACTACAGATCGCGGTGATACCTCACAGGTGTGGTTTGAACACCGTTTTCATATGTGGGAGTTACTCACGTGTGCGTTCGCTTCTGCGCGTGAGGGACGGGGCCCCTTTTTTAAAAAAAAAAAAATAATAATTTTTCTTATTTATTTTACTTTATATTTTTTATTTTTACACTGTTCTTTAAAAAAAAAATAAAAATGGTGTCACTTTTATTCCTATTACAAAGTATGTAAACATCCCTCGTAATAGAAAAAAAGCATGACAGGTCCTCTTATATATGAGATCTGGGGGGGTCAAAAAGACCTCAGATCTCATATTTACACTAAAATGCAATAAATACAAAGAAAAAAAAAATGTCACTTGAAAAAAAAAAAAAAATCTCCTTTTAAGAGCTATGGAGGCAACTTCCCCTCACTCCCGCCACCGATAAAAGCGATCTCGCGGCGAATCCAACCACTTTTATCATAAAGAGAAACACACGGCGTTATTACGGCTAGCTGCTGCCGTAACCACGGTATTTAGCATCAAACTAGCGATGTACGGGTACGGCGAATTGCGTGAAGTGGTTAAAGATTGATATAAATAATAATTATATATGTTTATGTGTCTATATATATATGTTTATGTGTCTATATATATATATATATATATATATATATGTTTATGTGTCTATATATATATATGTTTATGTGTCTTTATATATATATATGTTTATGTGTCTATATATATATATATATATATGTTTATGTGTCTATATATATATATATATGTTTATGTGTCTATATATATATATATATATGTTTATGTGTCTTTATATATATATATGTTTATGTGTCTATATATATATATGTTTATGTGTCTTTATATATATATATGTTTATGTGTCTATATATATATATATATATATGTTTATGTGTCTATATATATATATATATATGTTTATGTGTCTTTATATATATATGTTTATGTGTCTATATATATATATATGTTTATGTGTCTATATATATATATATATATGTTTATGTGTCTCTCTCTATATAGACACACACAGTATAGTTATATTGTATTTTCTTTTAGGACCCGTTCACATCGGAGCAATGCAGCGTTGTTGGCAGAAATGCGCAATTCTTGCCACGATTCCAAATTGCTGTAAAATTGTGTCAAAATCCGCAATACGCTTTTGGGTGACATTTATTGTTAATGGCGCCCCCACATATGCACTTTGCAGACATTTTGTCATTTGATAAATACACGACCCACATGCCGAAATGCGCATCGAATAAAACGCACAACACTCCGTGCCCCCCCCCAAAAAAAAAATTCCATTTGGCTTTTTTTTGTGTGCATTTTTTTAATGCACTTTTTACTGCTTTTTTTTTTAAACACACATTTTGTCTTGTTTTTTAAAACCGCATTTTAGCTCATTTTTATGTGCATTTTGGTGCTTTTTTTTAACACATATTTTGTCTTTTAAAAATCGCATTTTAGCTCATTTTTATGTACATTTTGGTGCTTTTTTTTAACATGTATTTTGGCTCTTTTTTTTTTTTTTTGCACACCCAAACACAGGTTAAAAAAAAAGAGCCAAAATACATGTTAAAAAAAAAAAGCACCAAAATGCACATAAAAATGAGCTAAAATGCGGTTTTAAAAAACAAGACAAAATGTGTGTTTAAAAAAAAGCAGCAAAAAGTGCATTAAAAAATGTAATGAATAATATACTTGAGGTGCCATTAATTGTTAATGGCTTCCCCAAAAGTGGCCAACAAATGCGCTGTTTGTAAAAATACGCATAAAAAAAACAAATCAAAATGCGCATTTTTTTAAAAAAAGTGTCAAACTACATGCTAAAAGAAGCACCAAAATGTGCGTTACGAACCACACCAAAATGCGTGCTAAAATAACCTGCGCCAAAATGGGCGCTAAAGGGCCAAAATGTGTGTTTTAAAAAAGTGCCAAAATGCACACTAAAAAAAAAAAAAAAAAAAAAGGCAAAATGCGCAGAAATGCCCAAATGAGCAATAAAAAAAAGGGCCAAATTACACGTTTAACCATTTGCCGACCACCCGCCGGTAGAATGGCTCCCCTGCGTAAATCACCGTAGGTATAGCGGGTGCTATGAGGGGCATAGGGGGGCGCGCGCCCCCGCCACGTCACTTAGGAACCGATACACACCGCAATGTCCGCCTGGCAGCCATGATCGCTCCCGACAGAGACAGAACGGAGATCTGTCAATGTAAACAGACCGATCTCCATTTAGTCAGGGGTGAGGAGACTAATCTGCTGTTCCAAGTGATCAGGAACAACGTTCTCTCTCCTCCCCCAGTCACTCCCCTCCCCCCTACAGTTAGAATCACTCCCTAGGGAACACATTTAACCCCTTGATCGCCCCTTAGTGTTATCCCCTTCCCTGCCAGTGACATTTATACAGTAATCAGTGGCTATTTTTTATCACTGTATAAATGTCAGTGGTCCCAAAAAAGCGTCCGATCAGTCCACTGCAATGTCGCAGGCCCGCTAAAAAAATCACAGATCGCCGCCATTACTAGCAAAAATAAATAATAAAAATGCCATAATTCTATCCCCTATTTTGTAGACGCTATAACTTGCGCAAAAGCTTATTGTGATTTTTTTAATATGTAGAAGAAAATATATCGGTCTAAACTGAGGAAATTTTTTTTAAATTAATTTGGGGATATTTACTATAGCAAAATGTAAAAGATATTGTGTTTTTTTTTTTTTTTTCCAAAATTGTCGCTCTGTGATCAAATACCACCAAAAGAAATCGTTATTTTTGGGAAAAAAAGGATCTCAGTTTTGTGTACAGCGTCGCTCGACCGCGCAATTGTTAGTTAAAGCGACACAGTGCCATATCGTAAAAAAAATGGCCTGGCCATGAAAGGGGGGTAAATGTACAGCATTGGCAGGGAGGAGTTTTGTATGAAAATATCAGTTTGGTTTATGGCCACTAGATGGCGTGTGTGGTCAATATTACTTTCCTATCCATTCTGATAATCTTCATCCACTGGACGATCGGGAGGATTTCTGACACTTTTTGTTTCCATGTAAAAAAAAAAAATCACAATTTTTTTGCTAGAAAGTTACAAAGACCCCCAAATATTATATATACAGCCGGGAGGGGGCAAAAGTTCTGATAATGACACAAACGTGAATCGTCACAAAGTCTGCTGACTCCGTGTTTGGAAATTTGTATATCCTTCAGAATGTTATGAAGAGCGATCAGATGAATGAAGTCCCTCTTTGCCATGAAAATCAACTTATTACCATAAAAAAAAAACATTTCCTCTGCATTTCAGCCCGGCCTCAGAAGGACCCGCCCACATCATGTCAGGGATTCTCTGGGTAACTCAGGTGTCAGCGGTGACAAGGACAAGGCTGGAAATCACTCTGTAATGCTGATTGAGCTAGAATAGCAGGCTAGAAGCTTCAAAAGGAGGGGGGTGCTTGAAATCATTGTTCTTCCTCTGGTAACCATGGTTACCTGCAAGGAAACATGTGCCGTCATCATTGCTTTATGCAAAAGAGGATTCACAGGCAAGGATATTGCTGCTACTACAATTGCACCTAAATCAACCATTTATCGGATCATCAAGAACTTCAAGGAGAGGGGTTCAATTGTTGTGATGGAGGCTCCGTGGTGCCCAAGAAAGTCCAGCAAGTGCCAGGACCATCTCCTACAGTTGATTCAGCTGTGGGATCAGGGGAACCACCAGTGCAGGGGGGCTCCACCAATGCAGGGTGGGTGGGATGGGGCTCCACCAGTGTAGAGGGGGGTTGGGCACCACCAGTGCAGGGGGGTTGGGCACCACCAGTGCAGGGGGGATGGGGCACCACCAGTGCAGGGGGGGTGAGGGGCAACCACCAGTGCAGGGGGGTGAGGGGTAACCACCAGTGCAGGGGGAGTGAGAGGCACCACCAGTGCAGGGAGGGCATCGGCACGCACAGTGATTAGAAGACTTTTGGAGGACAGCCTAGTGTCATGAAGGACAGCAAAGAAACCACTTCTCTTCAGGAAAAACATCAGGGACAGACTGATATTCTGCAGAAGGTCCAGGTATTGGACTGCTGAGGACTGGGGGAAGTCATTTTCTCTGATCAATCCCCTTTCCCATTGTTTGGGGCTTCCGGAGAAGAGTAGGTGAGCGCTACCATTAGTCCTGTGTCATGCCACCTGAGACCGCCCATGTGTGTGCGGGGAAGGTTGCTTCTCAGCCAAGGGAGTGGGGGGCTTACTCACAAGTTGCCATGAATAAAGGATGGTACAAAAACATCCTCCAAGAGCAACTTCTCCCAACCATCCAAGAGGAGTTGGGTGAGGAACAATGCCTTCTCCAGCATCATGTAGCACCTTGCCATAAGGAAAAAGTTATAACTGAGTGGCTTGGGGAACAAAACATGGAAATTTTGGGTCCATGGCCAGGAAGCTCCCTAGACTTTAATCCCATTGAGAACTTGTGGTTATTCCTCAAGAGGCGGGTGAACAAAAAAAGACCCCACAAATTCTGACAAACTCCAAGCATTGATTATGGAAGAATGGGGGGCGGCCATCAGTCAGGATGTGGCCCAGAAGTTGATTGACAGCATGCCGGGGGAATTACAGAGGTCAGGAAATAGAAGGGTCAACACTGCAAATATTGACTTGATTTGTATAAACTTCATGTCATTGTCAATAAAAGCCATTGACACTTATGGAATTCTTGTAATTATACTTCAGTATCCATAGTAACATCTGACACTTATGATGCCATTATACTTCAGTATTCATAGTGACATCTGACACTTATGATGTCATTATACTTCTGTATCCCATAGTAACATCTGACACTTATGATGTCATAATACGTCAGTATCCCATAGTAACATCTGACACTTATGATGTCATTATACTTCAGTATCCCATAGTAACATCTGACACTTATGATGTCATTATACTTCAGTATCCATAGTGACATCTGACACTTATGATGTCATTATACTTCTGTATCCCATAGTAACATCTGACACTTATGATGTCATAATACTTCAGTATCCCATAGTAACATCTGACACTTATGATGTCATAATACGTCAGTATCCCATAGTAACATCTGACACTTATGATGTCATTATACTTCAGTATCCCATAGTAACATCTAACACTTATGATGTCATTATACTTCAGTATCCATAGTAACATCTGACACTTATGATGTCATAATACTTCAGTATCCCATAGTAACATCTGACACTTATGATGTCATTATACTTCAGTATCCCATAGTAACATCTGACACTTATGATGTCATAATACTTCAGTATCCCATAGTAACATCTGACACTTATTGTCAGAGAGGTTACCTGATTGGGCGCCGGGGCGCGTTGGCGCTCGTGTCTCTGTGCGTGCTGGGGCGCGTGTTCCTGGGGGCACCGGCGTGTCTGGGCTGACCGGCCGTGGCATGCAGGGTGGCGTCTGGGCGTGCGTGCGTACGCGCGTTCGCGCTAGCGCGCGTCCGCCTATGTGCGTTGCCGCTGGCGTGCCCGGTAGTGTGGGCGTGCACGCCGGTGTCGGGGGCGCGCTCGGGCGCGTGCGGGGGCGCGGGGCACCTTGGCAAATCGGCGCGTGCACGAGCGCGGCGTTTGGTGCCAATTAGCCTATTTAAGCCTGCCTCTATCCTGATTCAGTGCTGCCTGATCAAACAGCTCTGTGTCTTGTTCCGTGATCTTCCTGTGTTCCTGTATCCTTGTAGTTTGACCCGTTGTGACCCAGCTTGCCTTTGGACCTCCCTTGATTGCTGCCTGAACCCGACCCCGGCTTGTTTGACCTTGTTTCTGCCTAATCCCTTGTACCGTTGCTGCCAGTCCGTTGCCAACCTCTGCCTGTGTGTGACCAGCCTGATTAACTCCTGCTCAGCATCTGCTCCACCAGTCTTGAAGCTCTACCGGTTGCTTGCCAGACCACCGTGCTCCAGGACCCTTACATCAGGCCCTCATACCACTCCGCATTCGTGGGCCTCCTGTCTACTCTACCAGGGGCCCCGAATCGGATACGTAAGGGAGCCTACCCTCTGCCCAAGCGGACTCACCTGTCTGGTAAGTGTGGGACCTGACAGTATCAGGCAGCCATGACTGAGTCCGGGCAGGGGGCCTCCCCCATGGATGAACTTTGCAGGCACCTAGCGGGCCTTACCCAAGCCGTCAAAAGCCTACAGGAGGGCTATACCAGACTGGAAGGACAGGTCCAGGCCCTCTCAACCTCCCCTCCGGGAGCAGCGTCTGCTAGTCCTGCCTCAGCACCCTCTGTAGTTATGCTCCCACCGGAGCCCAGGGTGCCTACACCCAAAAAGTTTTCCGGAGAACGTAGCAAGTTCCGGGCGTTCCGCAACGCATGCGAACTTCATTTTGCCTTACTACCCCGTACGTTTTCCTTGGAGGTTACCAAAGTGGGGTTCGTCATTTCTTTGTTGACTGGCGAGCCTCAGACCTGGGCCCACCATCTGCTGAGCAAAAGGCCAGATCTCTGGATTCTTTGAGTGACTTTTTCTTAGCCATGTCTCAGCTGTATGAGGACCCTCAGTTAACAGCCACGGCAGAAGCCGCCTTGCACTCCCTTCAACAAGGCCGCAGAGCGGCCGAAGATTACGCTGTGGAGTTCAGGCGTTGGAGCTCAGATACTGAGTGAAATGACGCGGCCTTGCGTCACCAATATCGGCTGGGGTTGTCGGACCCCTTGAAGGACGAATTAGCACGGGTGGGGGTACCTCAGACACTAGAGGAGTTAATCAACTTGTCAATCCAGATTGACCGCCGCCTCAGAGAGAGACGCTCTGAGAGATCTGTTGGCCACCCACGCCTCACCTGGATGTTACCCAGGGCCCCTAGTGCCCCGAACCAAGCTCCACTTGTCTCATCTGTTCCAACCCAGGAAGCTCCTGAACCCATGCAGTTGGGACTTCTCTGTCCCTCTCTGACCCCAGAGGAGAAGACACGCAGACGCACACTTAACCTGTGCCTGTACTGTGGAGAGCCTGGACACTTTGCAAGAGTATGCCCCAATAAAAGACGTAAGTGCCTGCCGTCCTCCTCGTTGTGTGCACCTGTCTTACCTAGTTCCGGTAACCACCTAACATTTTCCATTGTATTACAGTTACCTGGAAGGAACATCCCAGTACCGGTCATCATTGACTCGGGAGCATGTAGCGGATTCATTGACCGGACCTTCGTCGAAGACCATCATATCCCTACTCAAACTAAGGCCCAGGGACTGGCAGTTTTCTTAGCGGACGGCTCCACCCTCCGCTCAGGTCCTGTTACCCAGGAAACGGTTCCTCTACTGGCCACCATTGGCCCGGAACATCAGGAACTTTTACGCCTAGATGTCATCTCCTCTCCCCTCTTCCCAATTATCCTAGGAATACCTTGGCTACAGGCTCACAATCCTAGCATCGACTGGTCTACGGGCAAGATCCAGTTTCCTTCGGAATATTGCAAACAACACTGTTTACGGGGGACCCCTTTAACATCCTCCCAATGCCTGTGCCTTGACTCAGAAATTAAGTCTTACCAAAATCTTCCCGAACCTTACCGGGATTTCCTGGATGTATTCAGTAAAAAGGGGGCAGAAACTCTTCCAGTACATAGACCCTACGATTGCCCAATAGAACTCTTACCTGGTACTGAAGTTCCTTTCGGGAGGATTTTCCCTCTAACTGAGCAGGAGCTGGGCACCTTGAAAACCTATATAGACGAAAACCTGAAGAAAGGGTTCATCCGTCCCTCCACATCTCCAGCAGGGGCGGGCATCTTTTTTGTAGAAAAAAAGGATCACTCCTTACGTCCCTGCATCGATTATCGGGAGCTTAATAAAATCACTATAAAGAACAGATACCCACTACCTTTGGTTCCCGAATTATTTCAGAGATTAGGATCTGCCACCATCTTCACCAAGCTGGACCTCCGTGGAGCCTATAATTTGATCCGCATAAGAGAGGGGGACGAATGGAAGACGGCCTTTCGTACTCAATTCGGGCACTACGAGTACCTCGTCATGCCCTTTGGTCTGTGCAACGCACCGGTTACATTCCAGCACTTCGTCAACGATGTCTTTCGTGACTTCCTGGACTTATATGTCATCGTTTACCTGGACGATATCCTGGTTTTCTCTGCGTCCCTGGCTGAGCACCGCAAACACGTACGAAACGTACTCTCCCGGCTTAGACAACATGGGCTTTTACGCCAAACTTGAAAAATGCGAGTTTGAGCTCCAATCCATCCAGTTCCTAGGCTTGATCATTTCCCCTGATGGCATTAAAATGGATCCGCAAAAAGTATCCGCTATTCTGGATTGGCCTGCACCTTTAGACAAGAAGGGAGTACAGCTTTTTATTGGCTTTGCCAATTTCTATAGGAAATTTATTAAGGGATTCTCTTCGATTATAACTCCCATTACGGAACTCATTAAACAAGGAAGCCGGTTCTGCTGGACTCCTAAGGCACAAGAGGCCTTTGAAAGACTCAAAGCATTGTTCACGTCAGCCACTATTTTCAAGCATCCCAACCCTGCCTTGCCCTTCGTCTTAGAAGTGGATGCTTCCGAAGTCGCGGTGGGAGCCGTGCTCTCACAAAGACAAGGTGCCAAAGCACTCTTGTACCCTGTGGGATTCTTCTCACACAAACTCTCCCCTTCCGAGAAGAATTACGATGTGGGAGATCGGGAACTTCTAGCCATTAAAGCAGCCCTGGAGGAATGGCGTTATCTCCTGGAAGGTGCAGCTCACCCCATTTTGGTCTACACGGACCACAAGAACTTAGAATACCTAAGAACGGCCAAAAGATTGAAACCCCGGCAGGCCAGATGGGCACTTTTTTTTTCCCGATTTATTTTTCATATAACCTATAGACCCGGATCCAAGAATGTCAAATCCGACGCCCTTTCCCGAATGTTTCTGGATTCTGAGAAGGCCCTGTCTCCAGACACCATCCTCCCTTCTGGAAATTTCCTGATCCTACAGGAGGATCTAATCTCCCAGATCAGACGATCCTCTATGGGAATGTCTCCACCCGCTGAAGCTCGTACCAAGGATGGACTGTTCTGGTTCAAGAATAAAATTGTGGTCCCTGAGGAGCTAAAAGTGCGGGTGTTAAGTTGTGCCATGATCACAAACTTGCCGGTCATTTCGGCACACGGAAGACAACTGATCTTGTCCAACGCACCTTTTGGTGGCCTCACCTTACTAAAGACTGCAAGGAATATGTGGAGTCCTGTAACACGTGTGCCAGAAACAAGAGTAGCCGGACAAGAGCATGGGGTCTGTTGAGACCATTACCAGTCCCAGAGAGACCTTGGGCCATGATTTCAATGGACTTTATCGTTAAACTCCCCCCATCAGAAGGTTTTTTGTCCATTTTTGTCGTGGTAGACAGGCTGTCTAAAATGGCCCATTTTCTCCCCATGAAGGGCACCCCTTCAGCCATGGAGACTGCTTCCATCTTTATTAAGGAGATCGTCAGACTGCATGGAGTACCAACTAATATAGTTTCAGACAGAGGCGTCCAGTTTACCTCCAGATTCTGGAAAGCCCTTTGTGGCGCCCTTGAAATCGAATTGTCATTTTCTTCGGCCTACCACCCTCAGTCAAATGGACAAACCGAGAGGACGAATCAAACCTTGGAGCAATACCTCCGCTGTTTCTCCGCATTCTCCCAGGACGACTGGGCCTCCCTGCTTCCCATCGCGGAGTTCTCCTACAACAACTCACTACACTCAGCTACCAATCAGTCACCGTTCTATGCCAATTATGGTTTCCACCCCTCCTTCCTGCCTGGACCTATTCCCGAGTGCCCTGTTCCTGCAGTATCCGAAACTTTGGATTTTTTCTCAAATAACAACAAATTGCTGCAGGAAACCATGACCAAGGCTCAGGAAGATTACAAGAAAATCTTTGACAGGAAGAGACGGGGAGAACTTGTCCTGGAACCTGGCAATTCTGTCTGATTATCTTCCGCTAACCTCAAGTTGGCCTGTCCGTCCAGGAAACTGGGCCCAAATACTTGGGTCCTTTCTTGATTAAAAGAAAAATCAATAATGTGGCATACGAACTTGACCTTCCTAACTCCCTGAGGATACATCCAGTCTTCCATGTGTCCCTCCTGAAGCCGGTCACCCCTAACTTCTTTTCTGGTCGTAGCATCGGCCCACCCAAACCTATTTTGGTTGATGGCGAAGAGGAGTTCGAGGTGGAGGCAATCCTGGATTGTAGAAGAAGGCGCAATCAGGTTCAATACCTTGTAAAATGGAAGGGCTATGGACCCGAAGATAATTCGTGGGAGCCGGAAAATAACTTACATGCCAGAGAACTTCTGCAGTCTTTTAAAACCTCTCATGCCGCAAAGATGGCCCAGCTGGGCATTCGGAGTCTGCCCTTGAGGAGGGGGCACTGTCAGAGAGGTTACCTGATTGGGCGCCGGTGCGCGCCGGGGCACGTTGGCGCTCGTGTCTCTGTGCGTGCTGGGGCGCGTGTTCCTGGGGGCACCGGCGTGTCTTGGCTGACCGGCCGTGGCATGCAGGGTGGAGTCCGGGCGTGCGTGCGTACGCGCGTTCGCGCTGACGCGCGTTCGCGCAAGCGCGCGTCCGCCTATGTGCGTTGCCGCTGGCGTGCCCGGTAGTGTGGGCGTGCACGCCGGTGTCGGGGGCGCGCTCGGGCACGTGCGGGGGCGCGGGGCGCCTTGGCGAATCGGCGCGTGCACGAGCGTGGCGTTTGGCGCCAATTAGCCTATTTAAGCCTGCCTCTACCCTGATTCAGTGCTGCCTGATCAAACAGCTCTGTGTCTTGTTCCGTGATCTTCCTGTGTTCCTGTATCCTTGTAGTTTGACCCGTTGTGACCCGGCTTGCCTTTGGACCTCCCTTGATTGCTGCCTGAACCCGACCCCGGCTTGTTTGACCTTGTTTCTGCCTAAACCCTTGTACCGTTGCTGCCAGTCCGTTGCCGACCTCTGCCTGTGTGTGTGACCAGCCTGATTAACTCCTGCTCAGCATCTGCTCCACCAGTCTTGAAGCTCTACCGGTTGCTTGCCAGACCACCGTGCTCCAGGACCCTTACATCAGGCCCTCATACCACTCCGCATTCGTGGGCCTCCTGTCTACTCTACCAGGGGCCCCGAATCGGATACGTAAGGGAGCCTACCCTCTGCCCAAGCGGACTCACCTGTCTGGTAAGTGTGGGACCTGACACTTATGATGTCATTATACTTCAGTACCCCATAGTAACATCTGACACCTATGATGTCATAATACTTCAGTATCCATAGTAACATCTGACACTTATGATGTCATAATACTTCAGTATCCATAGTAACATCTGGCACTTATGATGCTATTATATTTCAGTACCCCATAGTAACATCTGACACTTATGATGTCATTATACTTCTGTATCCCATAGTAACATCTGACACGTATGATGTCATAATACTTCAGTATCCCATAGTAACATCTGACACTTATGATGTCATAATACGTCAGTATCCCATAGTAACATCTGACACTTATGATGTCATTATACTTCAGTAACCCATAGTAACATATGACACTTATGATGTCATTATACTTCAGTATCCATAGTAACATCTGACACTTATGATGTCATAATACTTCAGTATCCCATAGTAACATCTGACACTTATGATGTCATAATACTTCAGTATCCCATAGTAACATCTGACACTTATGATGTCATTATACTTCAGTATCCCATAGTAACATCTGACACCTATGATGTCATAATACTTCAGTATCCATAGTAACATCTGACACTGATGATGTCATAATACTTCAGTATCCATAGTAACATCTGACACTTATGATGCTATTATATTTCAGTACCCCATAGTAACATCTGGCACTTATGATGTCATTATACTTCAGTATCCATAGTAACATCTGACAAAAAGATCTAAAAACACTGAGGCAGCAGACTTTGTGAAAATTCATATTTGTGTCATTTTCTAAACTTTTGGCCACGGCTGTAGGAGTGTGTCTATGGGAATGTTTGACCATTCTTCCAGAAGAGCATTTGTGAGGTCAGGCACTGATGTTGGACGAGAAGGCCTGGCTTGCAGTCTCAGCTCTAATTCATCCCAAAGGTGTTCTATCGAGTTGAGGTCAGGACTGCAGTCCAGTCAAGTTCCTCCACCCCAAAATCGCTCATCCATGTCTTTATGGACCTTGCTTTGTGCACTGGTCCAAACCATTTGGTGGGGTCAGAATTATGGCGTTGGGTTATTTTTCAGGGGTTAGGGTTTGGCCCCTCAGGGTTTAGAGTTGGCCCCTTAGTTCCAGTGAAGGGAACTCTTAAGGCGTCAGCATACAAAGACATTTTGGACAATTTCATGCTCCCAACTTTGTGGGAACAGTTTGGGGATGACCCCTTCGTAAAACGACAGTAAAGCGCCGCTAAAGCTAACGCGGTGTGGCCTCGGTGTGAAAGGTGTCTGAGTGAGGTCAACGGGGATAAGAAAACAACAGGAGCCTCTAAACTTGGCCACAGATGGATGGATTATCAACTGGTCCCTTAAGGATCGGATACGTTTCAATCCTTCTATAGTCATTCCTGCTAAAGAGATGTCAATTTAATGATCAATGTCTCTTAAACCAGCAGAAATGTTTCCTTCAATCTGCAGCGCTGACATCGATGTCTCAGAAGAAAGGATTCCCTCTTCCACCTTAGTTGTGTGGATTGGGGGGATCCACTCAGTTTATTTAAATTAGACACTGACTGATCAATAAAAAAACTGATCCATCTATAGCCAGCCTCAAGCTTACCATACATTATACAATCTGATTGTACAATATCTTCTGGATCTACCACCAACGATGTAGTACAAAGGCCTGCCTGATTGGATAATACTTCAATTAATTGTTTAGGTTTGTCCGTATATTACAAAGATTTGGTAACAGACATGTGCACTGCCAAAAAATTAATTCATTTTTGTCTCAATCGTAAATTCAAAAATTCGTAGATTGGAAAACTCCAAAATGCCAAAATTTGAAAATTTGGAATTCGTAAATTTGGAAATTTCAAAATTCATAAATTCGAAAATTCAAAAATTTTTCTGCCCATGTTTAACAGGGGCGTGTAATTACAATTTTTGATGCAATACTTTGCAACGGGGCTCATTCCTGCGCTCCAAGTATAGCGTCTGTGAGGGGTTACAGTGTTGTGGCACCAGCACCAGTGATTAAGGCCCAATTTTTCAGCCTCTGTTCAACAGGGACATGTAATTAAAATTCTTGATCTAATATTTCACAGCAGGGCCCGTTCCTGCGCCCACCAAGAGTAACTGTGAGGACTTAACGTGTTATGGCAACACCAACACCTAAGGCCCCAATTTCTGCTGAGTATATAGGGCAGGCCCCTACTTTCAAACATCTAACTTACAAACGACTCCTACTTGCAAACGGAAGGAGACAACAGGAAGTGAGATGAAATCTACCCCTAGGAAGGGAAATTCTCTCCTGTAAGAGTTAATATGGGAAAAACATTTCTCCTCTTCACTGATGCTTTATGACCAATCCTTGTTTCACTAGAAACCCCAAATTTTCAAAAAACATTTGTCATTGGGACAAAAAGTGAGGTGAAATCTTCTGAAGAGGAGCACAGACAGCAAAACAAATGTCACAGGGGTGATAACTCTTCCCTATGTTTTCCAAAAAGCTTAAAAAACAGATTTTTTGGCTGGAGCTACACTTTAAAAATGTACCAGTTCAAAATTACAAACAGATTCTACTTAACAACAAACCTACAGTCCCTGTCTTGTTTGCACCGCCTGTATACTGCTGTTCAGAGTATATAGGGCCTGGTGGCCCCACGCTTTCCTTTTTTTAAATTTGCGTGCGGAGTTCCACTTAATATCTATTCAAGACCCAAAGGGCCTGGTAATGGACTGGGGGGTACCCATGGTGTTTGTCTCACTGATTTTCATCCATATTGCCAGGACCCGACATTACATTAAAATCGCAAGCAGTTTTAAATGACTTTTTTTCCTTTAAAAATGTCATTTTGTGCAGGGACTGTTCTAAGCACGGGAAAAATGCGCCACTTTACAGGCATACTATAGACATCCCCCAGGTATGATATTTAAAGGAATATTTCACTTTTTTTTTCACTTTAAGCATTATTAAAATCACTGCTCCTGAAAAAACGGCCGTTTTTAAACCTTTTTTTTGCATTGATACATGTCCCCTGGGGCAGGACCCAGGTCTCCAAACCTTTTTTAGGACAATAACTTGCATATTAGCCTTTAAAATGAGCACTTTTGATTTTGAACGTTCGAGTCCCATAAACTTTAATGGGGTTCTAAAGTTTTCTCAAAGTTTCGGTCCGTTCACAGGTTCTGGTGCGAACCGGGGGGGTGTTCGGCTCATCCCTAACTGTCACCATTTGAGGAGGAGGGCACAAGGATGGTGAGCCGTGACAATGCATGCATCAGTGACACCATACCTGTTGTGTTCCTGCTGGAGCAGACTCTACGTGGTATTATGAACAGGGCACTGGAGGCAGAGCAGCAGAAGGAGGAGGAGGACTTCCTTTCCTCTCAAGGCCCACTTTATGCAGACACCATTGTTCCTATGCCACAGAACACACAAAAGGAGAGAGAGGAGGAGGATTCTGGCAGTTTTGGAGGCATTGAAGCAGAGGAAGACATACATCAAACAGTAAGAGATGGTTTTCCATCTCCAGAACCCTTGGGAGTAGTACGTGGCTGGGAGGAGGCAGTTCCAGATACTGTAATCCTCAGTGACCCCGAGGAGTCTGCTTCTCATTCTCCCGTAAATTTGTGGTGCAGGGGCTCCCTCATGTTTCAAAGCCTGCGAAAGGTCTCAAGAATATGTGGCGTAAAGGAAAAGGATCACTATTGGTTGGCAGCCCTCCATGACCACCGGGGAAAGTCTCAGAACTCATCCCGCCCCCACAGAGAGTACAGAAGATTAAATTGCCACAACCAAAAGGCAGCCCAGGCAGCTGCCTGAGTGCACCAGAATAGAGGAGGCTGTAAATTCCATACCTCCTGAGTTAGACTGTATATAGGAAAGTTGTCTCTGGATTGGGGGGAGGGATTATATTAAAAGAGGAGTGGAGAATTTTTGCTGGAAGAAGAAATTTGGGGGAATTTATCTTGCTAGGAAGGCGGATTGAGGGGAAATAAGATTTGTGCTTTGGGGGATTTGGAGAGGGGGAATCGGGTGGGTGGGGATTTGTACTGAAAAGGCGTGTTGTACTGGGAGGGAGGATTTGGGGGGTGGAGAGGGCTATTGGGGGGAAGAGGATTTGTGTTGGGAGAGGTAATTGAGGGGTGTGGGGATAAGTGCTAGGATGGGGAAGAAGATGGGGATGGTGCTGGAAATGTGGATTTGGGGAGGGTGGATGACTTGTGCCAAGAAAAGAGGAAGAATATTTATGTTGGGGAGGGGGGGGATTTGTTCTGGGAGGGAGAGAGAGGATTTGTACTGGGAGGGGGGAAACGTCCAAATTAGTGGTAATTTTTTTTGGAGGGGAGGGAATGGGGATTTTTGCTGAAAGGGTAAAGTTAGGGAGGGGGAATTTTGCACTGACCTTACCGCTACACTTTGCGTTACACACTCCTATCCCCTGCACTCTGTGTGTCATGTATTACTACACTACAGCCTTCTGATCCTTGACTACATTGCATTAAGCACCCTGGCCCCTGCAGTCAGTGTTATGTATCCTAAACCCGACACTGACTGCAGCACTCTTTGCATTGCACATCCCCGATCCCCGGCACTCTGCCTTACATACTCCTGCACTTTATACACAATACTGTAGATCAGCCCTCAAAATTTCCACTCGCCTGCTCGCATTTGGCGAGTGGAAATTAGTTGAGGGCGAGTGCGGAGCCACATTGTAGAATGGCTGAATGGGAGCAGAGTCTTCTCTTAGCGATCGGCCTGGAAACTGTGAGAGGGGAGAGGAGAGCCGGCTGGATCACACAGAGAGGGGAACTCCTTCTGTGACACAGCTTGGATCTGAAATGCCAGTCGCTGTCAAAGTCCCGCCCCTGGACCGGCTCCTATGTTAGACAGCACACTGGTCCAATGCCGGGAAATTGAAGTGGTGTGCTGTCTATCATAGGAGCCGGTCCAGGAGGTGGGACATTGTTTGATAACAGACAGCGTTTAAGATCCAAGCTGTTACAACAAAGAAAAGATATACCTGTGCTCAGATCCCAATAGCTTGTACCAAGCCCAGCCCCAGAGTACCGGTCACCTGCTCATCAGCATACCCAAGTACCTGTCAACCAGCCTATCAGCGTACCCAAGTACCTGTCAACCAGCCCATGAAAGTACCCGAGTACCTGTCACCAGCCCATCAGAGTACCCGAGTACCTGTCACCAGCCCATCAGAGTACCCGAGTACCTGTCACCAGCCCATCAGAGTACCCGAGTACCTGTCACCAGCCCATCAGAGTACCCGAGTACCTGTCACCAGCCCATCAGAGTACCCAAGCACCTGTCACCAGCCCATTCCTCATAGAATATACGTTGGGGTGTTTGCTTTTCAAAATGGGGTCATTTTGTGGGTGTTTCCATTGTCCTGGTGCTTCAGGGCCTTCAAAAGTTTGATAGGTTGTCAGAAAATTAGACGTGTAATTTATGCTCCTAGAACACCTGGTGGTGCTCCCTGCATGTTGGAGCTCTCTATGTGGCCACGCTGTGTAAAAGTCTCACACATGTGGTATCGCCATACTCGCCTTAAATCTTATAAATTGACAACTTTGTGTAAAAAAAAAAAAAAAAAAAAAATAGGTTTTAATTTTCTTTCCACGTTTCCCAAAAACGTTTACAAAAAAATGACATGTTCAAAAGACTCATTATGCCTCAAAGAATATACATTGGAGCGTTTGCTTAATTTTTGCTATGTACATGCTATGTGTATAAATTGACAACTTTGTTTAACCACTTGCCGCCCACCCACCGTCAAATGATGGAGGGGCAGTGCAGCTCTCGTTCTGGGATGACGTCATATGGCGTTGTCCCAGAACAGCCACTCTCGCGCGGGCGCACAGCTCGGCGATCGCGGCCGTGCCGTGTCATAGCAACACTCCGCGGCCGCAATCTCTGTAAAGAGATCTTTAACCATGTGATCGGCTGTGTCGAATCACAGCCGGTCACATATAAACACGGAGATGCCGGTAATCGGCGCTCCTCGCCTCACACTGACAGAGCGTGTGGCGAGGAGAGCTGATCAGCGGCATCTCCTTGCAAGTGGGACATCTACACATGTAATCAGGGCCCTGATCATCGGTGCCCTGATTACAATATAGCGCCAGAAGTGCCAGAAATCAGTTCCAGCAATCAGTGCCCACCAGTACCCACCAGTGCCAGCAATCAGTGCCCACAAGTGCCACCAATCAGTGCCCATCAGTGTCGCCCATCAGTGCTGCCTATCAGTGCCCACCAGTGCTGCCTATCAGTGCCACCCATCAATGCCCATCAGTGCCGCCTATCCATGCTGCCTGTCAGTGCCGCCTATCGGTGCCCACCAGTGCCTTCTATCTGAGCCCATCAGTGCCACCTATCAGTGCCCATAAGTGCGGCATTTTAGTGCCTCCTCATCAGTGCCACCTAATCAGGGCCCATCAGTGCAGCCTATCAGTGCTCACCAGTGAAGGAGAAAAATTACTTACATTTACCGACAGAAACTAAGAAAACTTTTTTTTTTCAAAATTTTCTGTCTTTTTTTTTTTTTTTTCTTTGTAAAAAATTAAAAACCCAGCAGTGATTAAATACCACCAAAAGAAAGCTCTATTTGTGTGAAGAAAATTATGAAAATTTCACATAGTTGTAGTGCAGCATGACTGCTCAATTGTCATTAAGGCTAGGTTTCCACTATTGCAACCCCAAAGTCACGCGATTTTGCAATGCGATTTTTGATGCGATGTCATGCGACCAGTGAGAACCATGAGAGAACAAGTCGTGCCGAAGTCAGAACAAAGTAGTGCAAAAACCTTTTTTTGGAGTCGCTGCGACTTGAGTCGCACCAATTAGAACAGGGGCCATTGAAATACAGGGATTTTGACTTGTCATGCGACTTCGCACAACAACTCACAGTAGTGGAAACAGAGCCTCAAAGTGTGACAGCGCTGAAAGCTGAAAAATGACCTGGGCAGGAAGGGGGTGTAAGTGCCCTGTATTTAGGTGGTTAAAAAATATGCTTTCATTTTCTTTCCACATTTTCCAAAAACTTGTGGAATAAAATGACATGTTCAAAAGACTCATAATGCCTCATAGAATATACGTTGGGTTGTTTGCTTTCCAAAATGGGGTTATTTTATGGGTAATTCCATTGTCCTGGTGCTCCAGGACCTTCAAAAGTGTGATAGGTCATCGTGAAATTAGATGCGTAATTTATGCTCCTAGAACCCCTGAAGGTGCTCCATACATGTTGGGCCTCTGTATGTGGCCAGGCTGTGAAAAATTCTCACACATGTGGTATCGCCATACTCAGGAGGAGTAGGAGAATGTATTTTGGGGTGTAATTGGAAGTATGCATATGCTGTGTGTGAGAAATAACTTGTTATTATAACAATTTTGTGTACAAATAATAATAATAATAATTTCTTCATTTTCCCAAGAATTGTGGGGAAAAAATTACAACTTCAAAAACTCACCATGCCTCTTACTAAATACCTTGGACTGTCTACATTCCAAAAAAGGCTCATTTGGGGGGTATTTGTACCGTCCTGACATTTCGGGGGCCTCAAGAAATGAGATAGACCGTCAGTACATCAGGTGTGATCAGTTTTGCACCATAGCTCGTAGACTCTATAACTTTCACACACACCAAATAATATACACGGATTTGGGTTATTTTTGCCAAAGATATGTAGCAGTATAAATTGTGGCCCAAATTTATGAACAAAAATTAATTATTTGCAAAATTTTATAATAGAAACTAAAAAAGTGTGTTTTATTTTCTAAATTTTCGCTCTTTTTTTTACTTATATCGCAAAAAATAAAAAATAAACTGTGGTGATTAAATACCACCAAAAGAAAGCTGTATTTGTGTGAAAAAAATATATAAATATTTGGTTTGGGTACAGTGTTGCATGACTGAGTAATTGTCATTCAATATGTGAGAGCGCTGAAAGCTGAAAATTGGTCTGGGCAGGAAGGGGGTATAAGTGGCCAGTATTAAAATGGTTAACAGTGTCATTTTATGAGACAATTTACGAGGGCGTGTTTAGGGGTTGAATTAGGGGCAGGGCAGGGTAGGGGTCGGGTGGGGCAACCGGTGGTGAGTAACTCTTAAGACGTGGCTCATAGCTCAGAAATGTTGAGCACTGCTGTAGATTATATACTTCTCACCAAAGTGTCTTAACAGTTTCTGGTCGCTAATCAGTCTCTGACTAATTTACTGAAGGTCCTCTTTAAGGTAGACCCAGATAAAGTGTTATCTTTTTGATTTTTTTCAGTGTGTGCAAAACCATATGCAATGGAAGCTTTTCATTCTTTTTTTAATCACTTGCCGATTGGGCCATAGCCGAATGATGGCTACAGCATGGTCAGCTTATTCTGGAAGGGCGTATAATGATGTCCACCCAGAATCTCACTTCCCGAGTGCCCCCCTGGGGCGCGCACCCACGGAATGTCCGTGACCGCTGGGTCCTCCAGACCCAGCGTGTCACGGATCGGGGTAAAGGGCCAATGACTGCGGCCCTTTACCAAGTGATCGCTCCATCCAATGATGGAGCAATCACTTGTCAACAAACCGGCCCATGTCTGGTTCAGCTCTCTCTTCTCCTCGATTTCAAGGAGAGAGTGCGAGGAGAGGAGAGAGACCGCAGCAGCACTCACCCATGCCTCATCCATGCCTGATCTATGCCCATATGTGCCTCATTCATGCCTCATTTGTGCCTCATCAATGCCCATCTGTGTCTCATCCATGCCCATATGTGTCTCATCCATGCCCATATGTGTCTCATCCATGCCCATATGTGCCTCATTCATGCCCATATGTGCCTCATCAATGCCCCATGAATGCCCATATGTGCCTCATTCATGCCCATCTGTGCCTCATCGATGTCTCATCTGTGCCACATCAGTGCTCATTCGTACCTCATCCATGTCCATCCGTGCCACATCCATGCGTGATCTGTGCCTCATCTGGCTTCATCCGTACCTGATCCGTGGTCATTCATGACCATCCATGCCTCATCTGTGCCCACCCGTGCCACATCAGTGCTCATCCATACCACATCAGTGCCACTACAGTGCTTATCAGTGCCCTACAGTGCCTCACAAAAGTGTAATAGGTAGTCAGTAAATTTGATTTGTAATTTTATGTCCCTAGAGCACCTGATGGTGCCCCCTGAATGTTTGGCCTCTGTATGTGACCAGGCTGTGGGAAAGTCTCACACATGTGGTATCGCCATACTCAAGAGGAGTAGCAGAATGTATCTTGGGGTGTAATTTTTGCTATGTGCATGGCATGTGTTAGAAATATCTTATAATGTGAAAATTTTGTGTAAAAAAAAAAAAATGTGTTTTCATTTTCCTTCCACATTTTCCAAAAACTTGTGGGAAAAAAATGACACGTTCAAAAGACTTATAATGCCTCATATAATATATAGGTTGGGGTGTTTGCTTTCCAAAATGGGGTCATTTTGTGGGCGTTTCCATTGTCCTGGTGCTCCAGGGCCTTCAAAAGTATATTAGGTAGTCAGGAAATGACATGTATAATTTATGCTCCTAGAACCCCTGGAGGTGCTACTTCAATGTTGGGCCTCTGTATGTGGCCAGGCTGTGTAAAAACCTCACACATGTGGTATTGCCATACTCAGGAAGAGTAGAAGAATCAGTCTTGGGGTGTAGTTGTAAGTATGCATATGCTGTGTGTGAGATATACCTGTTGTTAATATGACAATATTGTGAAAAAAAAAAAACATTCTTAATTTTGCAAAGAATTGTGGAAAAAAATTACAACTTCAAAAAACTCACCATGCCTCTTACTAAATACCTTGGAATGTCAACTTTCCAAAAAGGGGTCATTTGGGGGGTATTTGTGCTTTCCTGGCTACTTGGTGTTTCAAGAAATTATATAGGCCTTCCACCATAGCTTATAGACTCTATAACTTTCAGAAAGACAAAATAATATACACCTTTTTGGGTTATTTTTTTTACCAACGATATGTAGCAGTATACATTTTGGCCAAAATGTATAAAGAAAAATGACTCATTTGCAAAATCTTATAACCAAAACGAAGAAAAATGCCTTTTTTTACAAATTTTTTGGCCTTTTTTCATTTAAAGCGCAAAAAATTAAAACCCCAGTGGTGATTTAAATACCACCAAAAGAAAGCTCTATTTGTGTGAAAAAAAAGGACAGAAATTTCATATGGGTACAGTTTTGCATGACTGAGTAATTGTCATTCAAAGTATGAGAGCGCTGAAAGCTGAAAATTGGTCTTGTTAGAAAGAGGGTTTGTGGTTAATGATTGTGCCGCGGTTTATGTGTGTCTGTGAGACTCTTGCTTATGGCATAGCAGTCAAAGCAGATTTTATAGGTACTAGGAAGCCAGGCTTTTGTTAAACCACACCCCTTAAGCTGAGTACGCCGCAGGTCACTTCCTCCCTTAAATGTTCCTCATTTTGAAGTTCAAAAGTTGGGAGGTATGCATTTCCTGAAGCTGCGCCCTCTCTCCTACCGGGTAAGGTGTGGAAGTTTTAGTTTGCCTCACCTGCCAGCTGCCTAATAGCCAGTGAGCGGAAATGGGGAATGCATAACTCCACCCCCTCATTACACACTGCCGTTTAGTGCCAGTTCAGCTCAAATTTGTAATGCTGTGTGATGTCCTTCACGCTTCGCCCCATCATATGGGTGCAATCTGATGGACGTACCAGCGAGGCTGTAGACAATGGGGGGGGGGGTTTCATTGTGGATTAGAGGGGGGGAAAGGGGGATGGGGGGGTGGAAGGAGGAAGGTGGGGGGGGGGCACCAAATACACCTTCGCCTGTGTAGACAAAAATCCTTGCACCGGCCCTGGTCTGGAGGAGTGGGTGCTCCTAGGCGGACCACATTGTGCATTACCTAGGGTGGTCTGCATGCAACATGTGATGTTTAACCCCCTATGGTTGAAAGAACTGAAATCTAATAAATGAATTGGGCAGGCCAGGGACAACCAGGCTGTGTAGAAAGAAGATAGATGATGCTGGAGGTCCTCCAGCCAGGAAATGAGGTGGGGCTCTTTTTGACTTGCTGTAGCTTCTAATGCACATTGTGAGATAGACAAGGTTGGAGTTCAGCTTGAAAACTGCAGTATGGACACTCTGATATCCTCCTAATCTAGAGGAACTACAGGCCCCAGCATATTCTACAGCATTATTGAATACAGTAGTAGATTATTTATAGCCATAGTATGATGGAGAAGGAGAAAAGGCAGACAGAGATATCAGGTGTCCTCTGAAGTCCATATCAGAAGATGATCTTCTTCTCACAGATGTAACCGTGGATCTCTGAACAGTGAGCATCATTCCAGTTAACTCCTTGCCTTAACACAACACAGTCTTCCCCTCCTTCGAAACCATGATCCTTCCAATCATCGGGCTGTAAGTCCCCCCAGAACCTGAAGGACAGAAGAGACAAATAGTGATTAGACCAAGACAGGAACTGAGAAGAACTGGAACCTCAGAAATGCTGTAAAATGGGATCATCAAGGTGTGAGCCCGACAACAGTGATGGGACTGCAAGAGAGCTGACCACATGCTACAATTTTTTTAAATAATGCAAGTCTTTTTTATTGAAATAAATTTGCAATTTACAACAAGATTAAAGCATACAAAACATTCCCACTAGACTTCTAAGAAAAGAGACATAGAGAAAGAAAAAGCTCACATAGATTATGCAAATTCAAAAAATAAACAAATATACTCAGTTTAGCAACTACAACTTAATGGCATATATATATATATATATATATATATATATATATATATATATATACACACACACACATATATACAGTCAGGTCCATGAATATTGGGACAGCGACACAATTCTAATGTTTCTTGGCTCTATACACCACCACAATGGATTTGAAATGAAACGAACAAGATGTGCTTTAACTGCAGACTTTCAGCTTTAATTTGAGGGTATTTACATCCAAATCAGCTGAACGGTGTAGGAATTACAACAGTTTGTATATGTGCCTCCCACTTTTTAAGGGACCAAAAGTAACGAGACAATTGGCTGCTCAGCTGCTCCATGGTCAGGTGTGTGTTATTCCCTCATTATCCCATTTACAAGGAGCAGATAAAAGATCCAGAGTTAATTTCAAGTGTGCTATTTGCATTTGGAATCTGTTGCTGTCAACTCTTAATATGAGATCCAAAGAGCTGTCACTTGTAGTGAAGCAAGCCATTATTAGGCTGAAAAAACAAAACAAACCCATCAGAGAGATAGCAAAAACATTAGGTGTGGCCAAATCAACTGTTTGGAACATCCTTAAAAAGAAAGAGCACCGGTGAGCTCAGCAACACCAAAAGACCCGGAAGACCATGGAAAACAACTGTGGTGGATGACCGAGGAATTGTTTCCCTGGTGAAGAAAACACCCTTCACAACAGTTGGCCAGATCAAGAACACTCTCCAGGAGGTAGGTGTATGTGTGTCAAAGTCAACAATCAAGAGAAGACTTCACCAGAGTGAATACAGAGGGTTCACCACAAGATGTAAACCATTGATGAGCCTCAAAAACAGGAAGGCCAGATTAGAGTTTGCCAAACAACATCTAAAAAAGCCTTCACAGTTCCGGAACAACATCCTATGGACAGATGAGACCAAGATCAACTTGTACCAGAGTGATGGGAAGAGAAGAGTATGGAGAAGGAAAGGAACTGCTTATGATCCAAAGCATACCACCTCATCAGTGAAGCATGGTGGTGGTAGTGTCATGGCGTGGGCATGTATGGCTGCCAATGGAACTGGTTCTCTTGTATTTATTGATGATGTGACTGCTGACAAAAGCAGCAGGATGAATTCTGAAGTGTTTCGGGGAAATATTATCTGCTCATATTCAGCAAAATGCTTCAGAACTCATTGGACGGCGCTTCACAGTGCAGATAGACAATGACCCGAAGCATACTGCGAAAGCAACCAAAGAGTTTTTTAAGGGAAAGAAGTGGAATGTTATGCAATGGCCAAGTCAATCACCTGACCTGAATCCGATTGAGCATACATTTCACTTGGTGAAGACAAAACTGAAGGGAAAATGCCCCAAGAACAAGCAGGAACTGAAGACAGTTGCAGTAGAGGCCTGGCAGAGCATCACCAGGGATGAAACCCAGCGTCTGGTGATGTCTATGTATTCCACTTCAGGCTGTAATTGACTGCAAAGGATTTGCAACCAAGTATTAAAAAGTGAAAGTTTAATGGATGATTGTTAATCTGTCCCATTACTTTTGGTCCCTTAAAAAGTGGGAGGCACATATACAAACTGTTGTAATTCCTACACCGTTCACCTGATTTGGATGTAAATACCCTCAAATTAAAGTTGAAAGTCTGCAGTTAAAGCACATCTTGATCGCTTCGTTTCAAATCCATTGTGGTGGTGTATAGAGCCAAAAAGATTAGAATTGTGTCAATGTCCCAATATTCATGGACCTGACTGTATATACTATATTACCAAAAGTATTGTGACGCCTGCCTTTACACACACATGAACTTTAATGGCATCCCAGTCTTAGTTCGTAGGGTTCAATGTTGAATTGGCCCACCCTTTGCAGCTATAACAGCTTCAACTCTTCTGGGAAGGCTGTCCACAAGGTTTAGGAGTGTGTCTATGGGAATGTTTGACCATTCTTCCAGAAGAGCATTTGTGAGGTCAGGCACTGATGTTGCACAAGACGTCCTGGTACGTAGTCTCTGCTCTAATTCATACCAAAGGTGTTCTATCGGGTTTAGGTCAGGACTCTGTGCAGGTCAGTCAAGTTCCTCCACCCAAAACTCGCTCATCCATGTCTTTATGGACCTTGCATTGTGCACTGGTGCAAATCGTTTGGTGGAGGGGGGAGGATTATGGTGTGGGATTGTGTTTCAGGGGTTGGGCTTGGCCCCTTAGTTCCAGTGAAGGGAACTCTAAAGGCGTCAGCATACCAAGACATTTTTGACAATTTCATGCTCCCAACTTTGTGGGAACAGTTTGGGGATGGCCCCTTCCTGTTCCAACATGACTGCGCACCAGTGAACAAAGCAAGGTCCATAAAGACAAGGATGAGCGAGTTTGGGGTGGAGGAACTTGACTGGCCTGCACAGAGTCCTGACCTCAACCCGATAGAACAGAAACTGCAAGCCAGGCCCTCTTGTCCACCTTCCCAGAAGAGTTGAAGCCGTTATAACTGCAAAGGGTGGGCCAACTCAATGTTGAACCCTACGGACTAAGACTGGGATGCCATTAAAGTTCATTTGCGTGTAAAGGCAGGCGTCACAATATTTATATAGTGTATGTATGTGTGTACCCATGTCAGTAGTACATCTTGGACAATTTGGTGTAGCTGCTTTACCCCAGGAATGTAACTTTAGGGGAGTGCAGTGAGACCTGTGAATAATAGGGGTCAGACACTGTGAGGAGGATAAGGAGACTCTGGTCAGATTCTTCAAAGCTTGCTCCCATTCCTCATCACTAATTCAGGCAACAAATTGGCTCCATACATTTTATAAACCTCCCCTGGCAACCCATCGGTGCCTGGGGCTTTATTATTAGGCACACTGGCAGCAGCGACACAGAGTTTCTCTAGAGTCAGAGGTTTATTTAATACCTCCCTGTCAGCTCCAGACAGTTCTAGTAAAGTAATGGAGTCAAGAAAAAGCTGAGTTCAGCCTCTTCATAAGATACTTTTTTACAAATTACACTTTGTACAAATGTTTAAAGAAATCACAAAACACAGATGAAATCTCCACACTACAATTTGATGGTACAATCTACGGAGGTTAGGTCAGGGGTGGCTAACCACATGCCTAGATAGCTCCTATTATCTATGTGATGAGCTCTTCCTCCCACCTATTTCCCTAATTGTCTATGTGAACAGTTCTCTCCTCCAGGTTCTTCCACATGTGAGAAGTTCTTACCCTTCACTCCATTACCTATTGGCTTCTGTAAGGAGTTCTTTCCCTCATCTCTTTCCCTAGTTGGAATGATGTAAGGAGTAGGGATGAGTCAAAGGTTTGGTGAGAACCTAGTTTCAGACCGAACTTTGGCTGTTCGGATGTTTGATAGAACACCCCAAGTTTTGTTCTGTGTTTGGTGGGAGCAGAGCATCATATATTGATGTGAGTTCTGGAAATGGAAAGTTCTAAGGATAAAGCACTGATGATACAATTCACAGTTCCTAATGTAAAAGTTCCAGAAAATTAGATATTTGACTTTGATGTACATTACATTTTAGAATACTCATCCTTTGCTCCCACCAAAAGGTAAGTAAGTGAAGGCACGTTGAGTGCTCATCCAGAGAAGTGGTGGCACCCCGCTGGAACCTTTTATTACAGAGTCAATCCCTCTAACCAGCCCCCCCACTTTGATATGCTCTGCTCAGGAGTAGGGATGAGCTTCGTGTTCGAGTCAAACCCATGTTCGACTCGAACATCGGCTGTTCGATCGTTCGTCGAATTGCGAACGATATGGGCCGTTCGCGCCAAATTCGTGTGGCGCGTCGCGGCCCATAATTCACTGCGGCATCGCAGTGCATTGCTTGCTGATGATTGGCCAAGCATGCACTATGACCCGCATGCTTGGCCAATCACAGCGCCGCCTTAACAGAGAGCCGTAATTGGCCAAAGCCAAGGAGGCTTTGGCCAATTATGGCTCAGGGGATTTAGTACACGCCCCACACTATATAAGGCCGCCTGCACGGCGGCCCTGTGCAGTGTGTTCCGGTGTGCTGAGAAATAGAGAGAGAGAGAGAGAGACAGTGTCATTTCATTTGAGTTAGCTAGATTAGGCAGGACAGTCAGTCAGTTAGCTGCACTTAAAGTGTATTGTCTATATATATATATGCATCCCAGGTGTTGCATATATATATATATATATATACACTGTATTCAGTTTAGCTAGATCCGTTCCTGTTATCTTCTAGACTATTTACATTTAGTGCAGTGCGTCCTGCTCACAGTGTTCAGCTAGATCCGTTCCTGTTATCTTCTTACTGACAGGCAGGCTTGTCTTGTTACAGTATTTTGAAGAAAATTACTGGTGTTCTTTTGATCCTATTAGTACCACAGTCAGGCAGCTAGACTATTTACATTTAGTGCAGTACGTCCTGCTCACAGTGTTCAGCTAGATCCGTTCCTGTTCTCTTCTTACTGACAGGCAGGCTTGTCTTGTTACAGTATATAAAGCTACCTGAAGAAAATTGCTGGTGTTCTTTTGATCCTATTAGTACCACAGTCAGGCAGCTAGACTATTTACATTTAGTGCAGAGCGTCCTGCTCACAGTGTTCTGCTAAACCTACAAGTTAGTGGGGTGCGTCCTGCTCACAGTGTTCAGCTAAATCCGTTTCTGTTATCTTCTTACTGACAGGCAGGCTTGTCTTGTTACAGTAAATACAGCTACCTGAAGAAAATTGCTTGTGTTCTTTTGATCCTATTAGTACCACAGTCAGGCAGCTAGACTATTTACAGTTAGTGCAGTGCGTCCTGCTCACAGTGTTCTGCTAAACCTACAAGTTAGTGGGGTGCGTCCTGCTCACAGTGTTCAGCTAAACCTACAAGTTAGTGGGGTGCGTCCACCTCACAGTGTTCAGCTAAACCTACAAGCTAGTGGGGTGCGTCCTGCTCACAGTGTTCAGCTAGATCCGTTTCTGTTATCTTCTTACTGACAGGCAGGCTTGTCTTGTTACAGTAAATACAGCTACCTGAAGAAAATTGCTGGTGTTCTTTTGATCCTATTAGTACCACAGTCAGGCAGCTAGACTATTTACACAGTGTTCAGCTAAAGCTACCTGTAGAAGGTTGGTGGTGTTCTCATACTACAGGCAGGCAGTTGATTTTGCTAGCTGCAGTATCAGTATATATATATATATATATATATATATATATATATATATATATATATATCCCAGCTTAGTGCAGCTACAGGCCATTAGTATGTCTGGAAGGCCAAGAAGGAGAGGCAGACAGTCACAAGCCAATAAGAGAGGGCAAGCAGGCTCTGTGTCTAGTGCTGGTCGTGGAGACGGTGCATCCTCATCAGCACGTGGCCATGGGACACGCTTGGCCTTTTTTTCGGCAGCTGGCCATGTTGAGCCGCAACATGCGGAAGACTTGGTCGAGTGGATGACCAAGCTGTCCTCATCCTCCTCATCCTCTCTCACCCATGCCCAGGGTACTTTGTCTGGCAAAGCAGCGGCCTCTTCCCTCGGCTCAATGTCATCAGTGACTCCTTCCCTAGCCCCACCATGTCCTCCTGAGGAGTCCCTCGAACTGTTTGACCACAGTGTTGGGTACATGCTCCAGGAGGATGCCCAGCGTTTGGAAGGCTCTGATGATGATACTGAGCTCGATGAAGGCAGTAACATGAGCACGGACAGAGGGGGTACCCAAGAAGGACAGCAATCTGGCAGTCATGCTCCCCCTGCTGCAGCATACTGCCAGGTTTGCTCCAGTGATGAGGAGGGAGGGGATGATGAGGTCACTGACTCAACGTGGGTGCCTGATAGGAGAGAGGAGGAGGAGGAGGAGGCGGCACATCACCAACGAGGCAGGATGCCCTCCAGGGGCCAGCCTAAGGGCAGCACATTGACTGCATCACACCCCAAAGCTCCACATGTGCAGGGCGCTGCAGTCTCTGCGCGTTATTCAAAAAGTTCTTTGGTGTGGGCCTTTTTAGAGACGAGTGCATCAGATCGCACCGCTGCTATTTGCAACATATGTCTCAAGCGTATCTCGCGTGGCCAAAACATCTCCACATGCTTGACCAGACATATGTTGACCTGCCATGCAGTTCGTTGGCAAGCGTATCTAAAAGACCCACACCAAAGAACAAAGAGGACCTCTCCTTGCTCCTCATCAGCTGAGATTTCCAACCCCACTAGACCTTCAGTCCTCTCTGAGACCTGCACTGAGAGGAATGAAGGTGTAGAATTAGGTGTGTCACAGCCAAGTACTTGTGGGCAATCTGATTTTGGTACACCGATGTCAGATTGTACCAGGCAAATTTCCCTGCCCCAGCTGCTGCACCGCCGAAAGAAGTTTGCTCCCAGCCATCCACATGCCCAGCGGTTGAATGCTAGCTTGGCAAAATTGCTAGCACTTCAACTGCTGCCTTTTCAGTTGGTAGACTCTGCCCCCTTCCGTGAGTTTGTGGAATGTGCGGTTCCTCAGTGGCAGGTACCCAAACGCCACTTTTTCTCACGGAAGGCGATTCCGGCTCTCTACCAGCATGTGGAAGGCAATGTCCATGCCTCGCTGGACAGGGCGGTCAGCGGTAAGGTGCATATTACCGCTGACTCATGGTCCAGCAGGCATGGACAGGGACGTTACCTAAGTTTCACGGCGCATTGGGTGACTCTGCTGGCAGCTGGGAAGGATGCAGGACAAGGTGCAGTAGTGTTGGAGGTTGTTCCGCCACCACGCCTCCAAAATGCTAATGATTGTGACACACCTCTCTCCTCCACCCCCTCCTCTTCTTCTTCCTCCATGGCCTCTTCCTCGGAACCAGCGGTGCTCCGTAGTCGTTCAAGGGGCTACGCAAGTACGCAGGCCAAAAGATGCCATGCGGTGCTTGAGCTGGTGTGCTTGGGGGACAGGAGCCACACTGGGGCAGAGGTTCTGTCAGCTCTGCAGGGGCAGGTTCAGAGGTGTTTGACGCCACGCCAACTTAAGGCAGGAATGGTGGTTTGCGACAATGGCACCAACCTCCTCTCTGCCCTCCGACAGGGACAAATGACCCATGTGCCCTGTTTGGCTCACGTCCTTAACTTGGTGGTGCAGCGGTTCTTGGGCAGGTACCCGGGCTTACAGGATGTCCTAAACCAGGCCAGGAAAGTCTGTGTGCATTTCCGCCGGTCATATAATGCCAGTGCTCGGCTGACGGACCTCCAAAAGGAGTTTAAGCTGCCCAAGAACCGCCTAATCTGTGACATGCCCACCAGGTGGAACTCAACGTTGGCCATGCTGCAGCGGCTGCACACGCAGCAGAGGGCCATCAATGAGTACCTGTGCGACTATGGCACCAGGACAGGGTCAGGGGAGCTTGGTTTTTTTCCCCACGCCAGTGGGCCATGATCAGGGATGCATGCACTGTCCTGTCACCATTTGAGGAGGCCACGAGGATGGTGAGCAGTGACAGTGCATGCATCAGTGACACTGTCCCCCTTGTCCACCTGTTGGAGCACACGCTGCGTGGAATAATGGACAGGGCACTTATGGCACTTGAGGCAGAACAGAGGCAGGACGAGGAGGACTTCCTTAGCTCTCAAGGCCCCCTTTATCCAGACAGTGTTCCTGCGTGCCCGCTGATCACACAGGAAGAGGACGAGGAGGAGGAGGAGGAGGAGGAAGATTGTGTCAGTATGGAGGTGGAGCCTGGCACTCAGCATCAGCAGCAGTCTTTAAGGGATCAGTCCCAAAAAACACATGGACTTGTACGTGGCTGGGAGGAGGTGGCTGCGGACCATGTCGTCCTTAGTGACCCAGAGGACTCCGGACCGAATGCCTCAGCAAACCTACGCTGCATGGCCTCCCTGATCCTGCAAAGCCTGCGTAAGGATCCTCGTATTCGTGGTATCAAGGAGAAGGACCAATACTGGCTGGCAACCCTCCTTGATCCACGTTACAAGGGTAAGGTTGCGGACCTTATCTTGCCATCGCAGAGGGAGCAGAGGATGAAACATCTTCGGGAGGCCTTGCAGAAAGGTCTGTGCAACGCGTTCCCAGAGACTGGGAGGTTACAAACTCCTGTTTCTGGACAACGTGTTGCTGAGGCTTCGGTCAGTCAAAGAAGGAGCGGTGGAGAAGGTGGCCGTCTGACCGATGCGTTCAGACAATTTTTTGGTCCGCAGCCCCAAGGTATGATCGGTTCCAGCAACCATCGCCAGCGTCTGTTTTACATGGTGCAGGAATACCTAGGGGCAAGATCAGACTTGGACACCTTTCCCACCGAAAATCCTCTGGGTTACTGGGTCTTGAGGATGGATCACTGGCCAGAGCTTGCACAGTATGCAATTGAGCTACTGGCCTGTCCTGCATCCAGCGTTCTTTCGGAACGCACATTCAGTGCTGCTGGAGGCGTGGTAACCGATCACAGGGTGCGTCTGTCCACTGACTCGGTCGATCGACTGACCTTCATAAAAATGAATCAGTCTTGGATCACCACCAGCTACCAAGCACCTGATGCTGATGTAACCGAATAATTTTTTTTGAAATCTCAGATCCCTTCAAAGACTGCCTATGCTGATGCTGATTGACTATCCCTGAGTAATTATCCTCTTCCTCCTCAATCATCACGCTGATAGCTTGTAAGAACATTTTTGGTTCTGGGCGCCACCACCAGTGCCTAAGGCACAATTTTTCAGCCCCTGTTTAACAGGGGCGTGTAACTACAATTTTTGATGTAATACTTTGCAGCAGGGCTCGTTCCTGCATTCCAACTAGAGTGTCTGTGAGGGGTTGCAGTGTTGTGGCACCAGCACCAGTGCCTAAGGCCCATTTTTTCTGCCCCTGTTTAACAGGGGCGTGTAATTACAATTTTTGATGCAATACTTTGCAGCAGGGCTCGTTCCTGCGTTCCAACTAGAGTGTCTGTGAGGGGTTGCAGTGTTGTGGCACCAGCACCAGTGCCTAAGGCCCAATTTTTCAGCCCTTGTTTAACAGGGGTGTGTAATTACAATTTTTGATGCAATACTTTGCAGCAGGGCTCGTTCCTGCGTTCCAACTAGAGTGTCTGTGAGGGGTTGCAGTGTTGTGGCACCAGCACCAGTGCCTAAGGCCTAATTTTTCAGCTCCTGTTCAACAGGGGCATGTAATTACAATTCTTGATCTAATATTTCACAGCAGGGCCCTGTGAGGGCTTACAGTGTTGTGGCCACAGCAACACCTAAGGCCCAAATTTCTGCTGAGTATATAGGGCAGGACCCTACTTTCAAACAACTAACTTACAAACGACTCCTACTTGCAAACGGAAGGAGACAACAGGAAGTGAGATGAAATCTACCCCTAGGAAGAGAAATTCTCTCCTGTAAGAGTTAATATGGGAAAAACATTTCTCCTTTCCACTGATGCTTTCCAATCCATTGGGACAAAAAGTGAGGTGAAATCTTCTGAAGAGGAGGAAAGACAGCAAAACAAATGTCACAGGGGTGATAACCCTTCCCTATGTTTTCCAAAAAGCTTAAAAAAGATTTTTTGGCTGGAGCTAAACACGTTAAAAATGTACCCGTTCAAAATTACAAAGAGATTCTACTTAACAACAAACCTACAGTCCCTGTCTTGTTTGCACCGCCTGTATACTGCTGTTCAGAGTATATAGGGCCTGGTGGCCCCACACCTTTCCTTATTTTAATTTGGGTGTGGGGTTCCCCTTAATATCCATACAAGACCCAAAGGGCCTGGTAATGGACTGGGGGGTACCCATGCCGTTTGTCTCACTGATTTTCATCTATATTGCCAGGACCCGACATTACATTAAACCCGCAAGCAGTTTTAAATGAGATTTTTTCCTTTAAAAATGACATTTGGTGCAGGGACTGTTCTAAACACGGGAAACACGCGTCACTTTACAGGCATACTATAGACAGGTACGATATTTAAAGGAATATTTCACTTTTTTTTTTTTTACTTTAAGCATCATTAAAATCACTGCTCCCGAAAAAACGGCCGTTTTTAAAAGTTTTTTTTGCATTGATACATGTCCCCTGGGGTAGGACCCGGGTCCCCAAACCCTTTTTAGGGCAATACCATGCAAATTAGTTTTTAAAATGAGCACTTTTGATTTCGAACGTTCGAGTCCCATAGACGTCAATGGGGTTCTAACGTTCGTGCGAACTTTCGGTCCGTTCGCAGGCAGGGGCGGACTGACCATCGGGCAGTTCGGACGCTGACCGAGGGCCCGTGGCCAGTAGGGGGCCCCATGGCAGCTTCCACTTCGGGACCCGATCTACCCGTCAGCTAGCTGTGATTGACGGGCTGATCGGGTCTCTGCTCACTGCTAAGAGACTGCAGTGTATACACACACCTCGTGATGCGCTCCTCCTCCTCCCCGCCGGCCCCTCCTTCCCTCCCGTCCATCCCAGGTGCTTGTATCTGTCATCACCTCGGACGGACAGAAAAGAGGAGGGGCCGGCGAGGAGGAGGAGGAGCACATCACGAGAGGTCTGTATACAGCCGCTTCCCGCGCTACTCTGCATGTAGGAAGGAAAGTGCAGCAGCTTGTACCACGTGCTGCTATTAGAAAGTTGCTGCACAGCTTCCCACCCACAGTGTCCCCCTGTGCCCCCCACCTCCCCACAGTGTCCCCCTGTGCCCCCCACCTCCCCACAGTGTCCCCCACCTCCCCACAGTGTCCTCCTGTGCCCCCCACCTCCCCACAGTGTCCCCCTGTGCCCCCCACCTCCCCACAGTGTCCCCCTGTGCCCCCCACCTCCCCACAGTGTCCCCCTGTGCCCCCCACCTCCCCACAGTGTCCTCCTGTGCCCCCCACCTCCCCACAGTGTCCCCCACCTCCCCACAGTGTCCTCCTGTGCCCCCCACCTCCCCACAGTGTCCCCCTGTGCCCCCCACCTCCCCACAGTGTCCCTCTGTGCCCCCCACCTCCCCACAGTGTCCCCCTGTGCCCCCCACCTCCCCACAGTGTCCCCCTGTGCCCCCCACCTCCCCACAGTGTCCTCCTGTGCCCCCCACCTCCCCACAGTGTCCTGTGCCCCCCACCTCCCCACAGTGTCCTCCTGTGCCCCCCACCTCCCCACAGTGCCCCCCTGTGTGCCCTCCACCCCCACAGTGCCCCCCTGTGTGCCCTCCACCCCCACAGTGACCCCACAGTGACCCCCACCTCCCCACAGTGACCCCCACCTCCCCACTGTGTCCCCCTGTGCCCCCCACCTCCCCACAGTGACCCCCACCTCCCCACAGTGTCCCCCTGTGCCCCCCACCTCCCCACAGTGACCCCCACCTCCCCACAGTGTCCCCCTGTGCCCCCACAGTGTCCCCCTGTGCCCCCCACCTCCCCACAGTGTCCTCCTGTGCCCCCCACCTCCCCACAGTGCCCCCTGTGCCCTCCACCCCCCACCTCCCCACAGTGACCCCCACCTCCCCACAGTGTCCCCCTGTGCCCCACAGTGACCCCCACCTCCACACAGTGTCCCCCTGTGCCCCCCACCTCCCCACAGTGACCCCCTGTGCCCCCACCTCCCCACAGTGCCCCCCTGTGCTCCCCACAGTGCCCTCCACCTCCCCACAGTGTCCCCCTGTACCCCCCACCTCCCCACAGTGTCCTCCAGTGCCCCCCTGTGTGCCCTCCACCCCCACAGTGACCCCCTGTGCCCCCCACCTCCCCACAGTGACCCCCACCTCCCCACAGTGTCCCCCTGTGCCCCCCACCTCCCCACAGTGACCCCCACCTCCCCACAGTGTCCCCCTGTGCCCCCACAGTGACCCCCTGTGCCCCCACCTCCCCACAGTGCCCCCCTGTGCTCCCCACAGTGCCCTCCACCTCCCCACAGTGTCCCCCTGTACCCCCCACCTCCCCACAGTGTCCTCCTGTGCCCCCCACCTCCCCACAGTGCCCCCCTGTGTGCCCTCCACCCCCACAGTGACCCCCTGTGCCCCCCACCTCCCCACAGTGACCCCCACCTCCCCACAGTGTCCCCCTGTGCCCCCCACCTCCCCACAGTGACCCCCACCTCCCCACAGTGTCCCCCTGTGCCCCCCACCTCCCCACAGTGCCCCCCACCTCCCCACAGTGACCCCCTGTGCCCCCCACCTCCCCACAGTGATCCCCTGTGCCCCCCCACCTCCCCACAGTGTCCCCATGTGCCCCCCACCTCCCCACAGTGCCCCCTTGTGCCCCCACCTCCCCCCTCCCCACAGTGCCCCCCTGTGCCCCCCACCTCCCCACAGTGCCCTCACCTCCCCACAGTGCCCCCCTGTGCCCCCCCACCTCCCCACAGTGTCCCCATGTGCCCCCCACAGTGCCCCCTTGTGCCCCCCACCTCCCCCCTCCCCACAGTGCCCCCCTGTGCCCTCCACCTCCCCACAGTGCCCCCCTGTGCCCCCCCACCTTCCCACAGTGTCCCCCTGTGCCCTCCACCTCCCCACAGTGTCCCCCTGTGCACTCTACCTCCCCACAGTGCCCCCCTGTGCCCTCCACCCCCCCCACAGTGTCCCCCTGTGCCCTCCACCTCCCCACAGTGTCCCCCTGTGCCCCCACCTCCCCACAGTGTCCCCCTGTGCCCCCCACAGTGCCCCCCTGTGCCCTCCACCTCCCCCCTCCCCACAGTGCCCTCCACCCCCCCCACAGTGCCCCCCTGTGCCCTCACCTCCCCACAGTGCCCCCCTGTGCCCTCCACCCCCCCAGTGTCCCCCTGTGCCCTCCACCTCCCCACAGTGTCCCCCTGTGCCCCCACCTCCCCACAGTGTCCCCCTGTGCCCCCCACCTCCCCACAGTGTCCCCCTGTGCCCCCCACCTCCCCACAGTGCCCCCCTGTGCCCCCCACCTCCCCACAGTGCCCCCCTGTGCCCTCCACCTCCCCCCCACAGTGCCCTCCACCCCCCACAGTGTCCCCCTGTGCCCCCCACCTCCCCACAGTGTCCCCCTGTGCCCTCCACCTCCCCACAGTATCTCCCTGTGCCCTTCACCTCCCACAGTGTCCCCCTGTGTTTTCCATCCCCCCCCCATGGTGTCTCCCTGTGCCACTCACACACAGTGTCCCCCTGTGCCCTCCACCCACCTACAGTGTCCCCCTGTGCCCTCCAACCCCCCCCCATGGTGTCTCCCTGTGTCCTCCACCCCCACTGTGTCGCCTTCCCCCCTGATGGCTACCCTGAAAGACACTGTGTTAAGTCTGGAGGATCCCAGTGCTCTACTGTGTGCCCTGTGTTTTGGTTTGTGCCCTGCTATTTGCCCTACTGCGTGCCCCATGGCCTGTGATGTGCCCTGCTAGTGTACCCCCTTATGTGCCCTACTCTGTGCCCCTTGCCCTGTGATGTGCCTTGTGATGTGCCCTGCTGTGTACCGCCTGTTGTGCTCTACTGTGTGCCCTGTAATGTGCTCTGTGTGCCCCATGCCCTGGGATGTGTGCCCTGATGTGTACCGCTTGTGTCCTGTTCCCAAGGATGTGCCCTACTGTGTGCCCTGCTGTGTGCCCTACTATTTGCCACATGCCCTGTGATGTGCAGCACGCTCCCTGCTGTGTATCTCCTGATGTGCTCTGTGATGTGCCCCGCTGTGTACCCACTGATCTGCCCTGTACCCTCTGTGATGCACCATGCTGTGCTCAATAATGTGCCCTGATGTGTACAGCATAATAAACCCTGCTGGGTGCCCCATTATGTGTCCTGTGATGTGCCCTACTGTGTGCCCCATGCCCTGTGCCCCATGATGTGCCCCGTGCTCTGCAGTGTGCCATGTGATGTGCCTTACTGTGTGCCCCATGTAAGTGGGGCTTTGTGTAGGTGCGGCTTGCATGTGGGCGGAGACACAGGGGGCCCCATGATCTTCTATTGCCCGGGGGCCCCATGAGTTGTCAGTCCGCCCCTGTTCGCAGGTTCTGGTGTGGAACCGAACCGGGGGGTGTTCGGCTCATCCCTACTCAGGAGGGCTGTCTCATAAGGACTTACTCATAGATCGATATTGATAATATGTACATTGTGGTTTTCTGGGTGACAAGATATTGTAAAGCTCTGGGTGGAGTGAAATAAAGTCACAACAATGTACTTCATCTCAAGGACCCATCAGTGTGCCACCTTTTCAGATAATTTTGCCAGATCTTACTGTTGGGGATATGTGAGGAGGATTCAGAAATTTGGGGTTTTAGTGTACTTACTTTGGAGTTACGTCAAAAGGAGATCCATCCACCCATTTCCAGGTTCCATCTATATCCGTTAGACCGATCCACAAGAATGTGTTCCTCACACTCTCAATTCCACGCAGAAAATTCTTAAGAAAGACAAAATATAGAAGTTGTTAGAAAATGAATTATTATACACACACGTAAGAGGGGCTTCGTGGTTGGCTGGTTTTGACACCAAAGCACTATTCCCTACCCCCACTCCAGCCCTTCAAGAAACTGTCCTGCGGAGACTGAACCTTCCACCCTTCTTGTGCCCTGCTCCTTGCCAATAACCTCCATGTGACATTCCCGGGGCTAGACCTTTAAATTCCCAAGGAAGGAATGTTCACACAAGAAATAGTTTTGCTGTGCTTTGCTGGCGGTATACAGAAAATGGCATTACAGTCACAACAGAGGTATATATATATATTTTTTTACCCTTAGTGGGCTGAAATGCACTCTAATCTTATTTTACCAACCAAAAGCACACCCCCCTCCCAGCCCATCCCACCCCCTCCCAACCCCTCCCAACCCCCTCCCCAAACCCAACCACCCCTCCTTTATTTCATCCCCCTCTACCACTCCTTATCTTTTCTCCTCCTATCTTCCCAAATGACCCCTCGTCACCCTCTAAACCAGTGTTTCTCAACTCCAGTCCTCAAGGCGCCCCAACAGGTCACGTTTTCAGTCTTCCCATTATTTTGCACAGGTAATTTTATCCGTTTCACTGCCTTAGTAATTACCACAGCTGTTTCATCTGAGGGAAATCCTGAAAACATGACCTGTTGGGGTGCCTTGAGGACTGGAGTTGAGAAACACTGCTCTAAACCATTTACCACAATCTGGCCGATTCCTCAACCCTGAGCTAAGAACCTCATATCTCGGCCGCTCTTAGAGAGTCTTTAAACTCCGCCCATTCCCTCCACTTCTTCTCGAAGGCCTCCACTTTCGTCCCTTCACTGAACCTAAGGTATTCTAGGCTATAGATTTCATTGATTTTATTAAACCAATCTCTTATCATAGGTCTTCCTTTCTTATACCAATACCTAGGTATGAGGCTCTTAGCCGCGTCAGTGAGCTGTGGTAATAGCGTTTTCAGATATGTCTTTATGGGCATTTCGCTCTTATGGAATAGGCATTCCCAAGGGTCATCCGGGATATCAATGTTGGTAATCTCTTCGATTATTTCCCTTACTCCCCCCCCCAAATTTTCTAATTTCCGGGCAGGGCCACCAAATATGCGCCATTGACCCTGTTTCTTTGCATCCCCTCCAGCAAAATTGTGAAGTTTCCTTCTGGCATTTATGTACTCGATCGGGTGTCATGTACATTCTCGCCAGACACTTGAAATTCAGCTCCAGTATTTTACAGTTAACCGACGTAGTGCTCACTCGCCTCAGTATCTGCCACGCTTCTGGATCTGTGATCTTATAATCCAACTCCTTCTCCCACTTCCTAATATATGGTGGGACATCCGTATTCCCCAACTCCTTTAATACTTTATAGATCTTAGAGAACCCCCCCTTCCTTTTTTTTTCCATACAACTTTTCTCCAGTGGGCGTAGTTTGCCTACCGATCTAATTGGCTGTGGGAGTGAGTCTATAAAGTGGCACGATAGGTTATACCGCCATGGGTCTATGACTAGCAAATTTTCCCTATCTTTAAGTTCCTGGAATGTACATATTTTATCCTGGTTCATCACATCATTTAGTTGAGCATTTTCCGCCAGTATCCACTTTCCAAACCACTCCTCCTTCCCCGGTGCAAAATATTCTGAATCCTTAAGTGAAATTAGGGGTGAATTAAACCCCCATCCCTCCCTTTTATGCAGTGAGTCCCATATTTTAAGTGCGTGTCTAGTAATGTGCTGTGTTTCAGTACTAAGTTTTCTTAAGTGGGGTGGGATCCATACTATCTTATTTAACTTACTATCACTAATTATATATTCAATTTTTTACCCAGTGTTTTTCTGTATTGTTTTTCACCCAATCTATTACACGTGTCAAGGCAATTGCCTCATAATACTTACTAATATCTGGTGCTCTCCACCCTCCCTTGCCCTTTTCTTTAGTTAGCTGTGCGAAGTTTAAGCAAGGTTTTTTTCCTCTCCAGATAAATTTTAGGAACATTGTGTGTAGACTCCTGAGGTATGCCTGTGGGAGAGCCACTGGAAGCATCTGCATTTTGTATGTAATTTTAGGTAGTATTACCCTTTTATATATACCGTATTTATCGGCGTATAACACGCACTTTTTTCCCCTTAAAATCAGGGGAAAGTCGCAGGTGCGTGTTATACGCCGATCCCATGCGATCCCGAGCTGCACAACTTCAAAATCGCCGACCGCGATTTGAAAATGGCGCCGCTGGCGCCGAAATACACAGAGCCGGTCCTCGGCTCTTTCCGGCGGCTCTCGTTCACTTTCGGCTCCACTCGTAGTCCTGAGCGGAGCTATCCGAACCGCTCCGCTCGGGACTACGAGTGGAGCCGAAAGTGAACGAGAGCCGCCGGAAAGAGCCGAGGACCGGCTCTGTGTATTTCGGCGCCGGCGGCACCATTTTCAAATCGCGGTCGGCGATTTTGAAGACAGGGGATCGAAGGCTGCACTGGGGAAGGCTGCACTGGGGAAGGCTGCACTGACAAGGCTGCACTGACATGGCTGCACTGACATGGCTGCACTGACAAGGCTGCACTGACAAGGCTGCACTGACATGGCTGCACTGACAAGGCTGCACTGACATGGCTGCACTGACATGGCTGCACTGACATGGCTGCACTGACAAGGCTGCACTGACATGGCTGCACTGGGGAAGGCTGCACTGACAAGGCTGCACTGACAAGGCTGCACTGAGAAGGCTGCACTGATGGGCATTTAAATGTAAGTTTTTTTCCCTTCAACTTCCCTCCTAAAAGTTTTTTTTCCTTAAAATTCCCTCCTAAATTGGGGTGCGTGTTATACTCCGGTGCGTGTTATACGCCGATAAATACGGTATTAATTCTACCTGCCCAGGATAACTGTCCGTGTGTTATTCTGTTTAGCTCTTGCTTTATTTCATTGAGAAGGGACATAAAATTCGCCTGGAATAAAGCCTCTTTTGTTGTGGTTATTTTGACCCCTAAATATTTAAGTTCTTTTTTCCCCCAAATAAATGGGAAACATTTTTGGTATGCATTATCTCTGAGTTTGCTAGCATTGATATCTAACGTTTGCGATTTAGTCGGGTTAAACTTACAATTAGAGAGCTTCCCATATTCTGTTAATGTAGAAATAATATTCGGAAGGGAAATCCTCGGGCGCGTAACATAAAGCAGGATATCATCCGCAAAGGCAGCCAGTTTATACTCGTCTTTGCCGATCTTTAACCCGCTGATGTCTGGGTTTAGCCTAATCCTGGAAAGGAGGTGTTCAAGAGCCAATACGAAGAGCAGTGGGGAAAGTGGACACCCCTGTCTCGTGCCATTGAACATTTCAAATGGCTCCGAGAGTAAGCCATTAACCCTCACTCTCGCTGCAGGTCGAGAGTATAGTGCCTTAATCCATCTGAGGGCTCTTTCCCTAATTCCTATCTCCTCAAGGGTGCACGTCATGAAGCCCCAGTCTACTCTGTCGAACGCTTTTTCAGCGTCTATAGACAGGAGTAGACCTGGGGCTCCGCTCTCTTTAATTTTCTGTGTCACTAAGAGTGTTTTAATACTATTATCACATCCCTCTCTTCCCGGAATAAACCCGACCTGGTCAGGATGTATGATGTCTTTAATAATTTGTTTCAGTCTTTCCGCAAGCACTTTGGCGAATAATTTCGTGTCAACGTTTAAAAGCGAGATGGGTCTATAGCTGGAACACTGTGTACTATCTTTGTCCTGTTTGAGAATAATAGCTATATTAGCCTCCAGTGCTTCTCTCCTCATTTCCCCTTTATCCCCAATTTCATTCATGTAAGAACACATATTGGGGATTAAGTAATCCTGGTATTTTTTATAGTAAAGAACTGTCAGCCCCTCAGGGCCAGGGCTCTTGCCCACTGGCGTTTTCTTAAGGGCTCTTCTTACTTCTTCCTCCGTTATGGGGGCCTCTAGAATATGTTGGTCGGTTTCCGTGATCTTAATCATACCACTATCTTTTAAATAACTTTTAATTTTCTCATGTTTTTGTTCCCTCCCTTCCTGGGTGTCATTTTTATTGATAGCGTACAACTCCCCATAATAATCACGGAAAATTTCCGCAATCTCTTTATCTTTGAATCTAATGTCTCCTGCCTTTGTTTTTATTTTATCAATATAGTTGGAGGTTTTCTTCTTCCTCAGGGCCTTAGCCAGAAATCTCCCAGGTCTATTGCCACCTATATATCTTTCTTTTTTCACGAGGTTATACATTTTTCGGGTTTCTTGTTTGATTAAAGCCCGCATGGCCTCTCTCCTCCTTAGTAGACTCATTAATACCTCCTTATCCCCCGTTTTCTTATGTAGTTGTTCAAGGTTATGAATTTCTTGTTTAGGAACTACTTTGTCTTTCTCCTTTCTTCTCTTAACCTCGGATCCCACCATCATAAAAATCCCTCTGATAAAAGCTTTGTGGGCCTCCCAAACTATGGCTTCTGACGTCTCACCCGGTACGTTCGTTTTAAAGTAAAATTCCAGCTCCTCTTTGATTCGTTTATCAATTATTCTATCGTGGAGGAGATCCTCATCGAGTCTCCAACTTTTAACCCAGTTTTTACGCTTGCCTATTTTCAGCTGTAGACTTATAGGCGCGTGATCAGAGAAGGTCATCGTACCAACATCTGTGCCCTCGACCTCCTCCAGGAGACAATGTTCTACGAGGAAGAAGTCCAATCTAGAGTACGTCGCATGTACGGGGGAGTAGAAAGTGTAGTCTCTTAGATTGTAGTGTTGTGTCCTCCAAACGTCTACAAGTTGACATAGGCGCAGCTTCTTTTTTAATTTGTTCAGCCACATCCCACCAGTCCCCCGCGCACGCGACATACAATCTTTACCTGGTTCCAAACACAAGTTGAAGTCTCCTGCTATTATAGCCCCCTCTTGCCTGAATTCCTCAAACTTTGCGAGGATTCCCAGTAAATATCTGCTTGAGTTTTTATTTGGGCCGTATACATTTGCTAATGAGCAAACTGACCCATTTAGTTTACCTCTTAGAAACAGAAATCGCCCCTCTGGGTCAACCAATCTCTCTTCCAACTTAAACGATACGCGCTTGGCGAATCCGATCGCCACTCCTTTTGCACCCCTGGTCGGAGAATCTCCTTAAAACCAAGTCGGGTATTCTCTGGAATAAATGCTCTGGCTCTTACCCAGGAAGAGGTGCGTCTCCTGTAGCAGAATAACATCCGCTTTCAGGAGTTTTAATTCACCCAAAACGTTCCCACATTTAGTGGGGGAATTTAGACCTCTTACATTATATGAGATTATGTTTAGTCTAGACATCTTTTTTTATCTGAGACAAAAGGAGATTTACCTTTCAATACTAACCAAAGGAGTGGTAGACAATGGGATGCAGGCTTACCTCCCAACCTCCTCCCTTCCCCACCCCACCCCACCCAACCTCCCCCCTCAGACTCCCACACCTTCCCCCCCATTCGGTTGAGGGAAATGGGCCTCCCGTAGACCCAGATAACCGTAGCCTCACTGACACCTCCCGGCCTCCCGGTTGTCCCCCTAGAGGTTGAGCTCGAAGTGGACATAATTGAAACCGATACTCCCCCCGGGATTGGGAGTTTCCTGTGCCCATCCGTCCCCCCGCTCCCCCGCCGCCCCCCTCCCCATCTAACTTATATATATATAAATGGGCCATTACTAAGTTTCTTTAAATCTTATTTTTTTCTGCATAATAATTCATTTTGCTTTAAGGACTGGTTTCCAGACTGTTAGTTCCTCTGTAGACTCATGGTTTGCTGTTTTTTCCCACCAACCCGGAATTTCCACTAATGGGACATCTAAGCGGTGGCAACATTTTTGCGTTTCTTCCTAGAATCTAAATACTGCGGAGCGACCTTCTTTGCGTCCAATTAGGCAGGCTGGGAAGCCCCAAGAGTATTGGATGTCATGTGTTTTGAGTAAGGCCAGTAATGGTTTCAGAGTTCTTCTCCTAGATAGAGTCTCCGCAGCCAGGTCTGGGAATATTTGCAGGTTTATATCACCGAACTTCACTGGTTGTTTTTTTCTTATGCTGGCTTTGATCTGTTCCTTATCCTGGTAGTTATGGAATCTTACAATAACATCCCGCGGGACGTCCCCACTTATTTCGGCCGGCTTTCTAATCCTGTGGACTCTTTCAAGTTTTATTTTACGACTGGATTTGACAGGCCTCCAAAGATGACGTCCATTTTTTCTTGTAAATTCTCTTTTTCACCTTGTAGCTCTGGAAGACCTCTGATCCGGAGGTTTTTCCTTCTATTTCGGTTCTCTTGGTCTTCCAGTCTATACATTATGTTTCTCTGTTCTTTCTGCATCTCTTCCATCTGAAGCTTAAGATCTTTTATCTCGGCCCCTTGCCTGTCCATCGTGGTTTCTACCTCCTTGACACTTTTTAGGATATGATTCATATTCCATATTCTCACGCAAGATTCCTATCTCTCCTTTTATCGATGTTTCAAGCTTCGCAAACATTTCTGCCATTTCTCCCTTTGTAGGGAGCTGTTTTTTTTGTTGGGGTCCCGTTGTTATTTCTTCCATTGTCTCGCAACCAGTGGAGCGGATATCGGTCTCAGCCAACTGTCTTCTTGTCCCAATTTTGGATGGGCCTTCAGGAGTTTTGCTTTTTGCCCCAGTTGATTTTCCCGGGCTTTCTTTGCTGCTGTCATGTAGTCTGCTACTGTGAAAGTTCAGGCTGTGCACTAGACACGAACAGCAAACAAACAGTCCGCACAATTAAACAATTGCACTATTAACATCAGGCTCCCATGTCAGCTTTTTTTTTTTTTTTTTCTGTGCTCTAAGTTTTCAGTAGATATGTGTTTGCAGTGAGTTTGCAGTGAGTGTATGTTTTTTTCTTTATTGGATTGGAGGGCTGGCAGTTAATTTGTTCCTGACAGGAGTAATGTATGGTGAGTCACTGGCTATCGCCACAGAGTCTACAGTGACTACAGTTCCCTGGAGGCTGAATAGTTTGAGGTAAAAAGCGCCATGCGTTATACCCTGGCCATTGTGCATTGTAGTTCCATTATAGTTCCAGTCACCCTTAGGTATAGATAACAAAATAGTTATTGTGATCAACTTGAAGTCTAATAAGATATTGCTAATTACCACTCTTCCTTAATTCATTGAGCCGGGTGAATGTGACTGTAACATGTAGCATCTTATAGTTCATACAGATCTGAAAAGTCACTTACCCCCTCAGATGGGTTTAAGCAGATCAGTGGCTTACAAATCACTCATCCTCTGGAGATTTTCCCTGCACCTTGATACCGTCCCGCAGCCTCCACGATACCAGAACAGGCACTAACAGCCGCAGACTTGAGGTTTCTTATGGATGGCTTGTGGGTCGGCCTCCCCAGCGCCGGACACCACAAGCTCCGTGTTCTGTCACTAGGTTCGGCGGGGTTACACAGGCCAGCCAGCTCCCACAGAGGTAGATTCGTTGCACTCACTGCTACGGCAGAGATCTGCACGATGTTGCCGGTCCAATACAGGCAAATGGAGAGCACCGCTCTCACTCACTGCCCGTACCAGTCACGGCTTACACTTGGAGCGGAGGTATCCGATGGGGGGGGGGGCGAAGGCAGCAGGCCGAGGAGTCCGCGACGGGCTAGGGGATGACCCGCATGTGAGCCGGAGCCTGCATCACGGGAGGGGAGACGCCGGGCTTCCCAGGCTCAGCGTCGGCACCAACCCCATGCCCACATCCGGCTCCTCCCTCTCCCCCAACACAGGTATATACATTCCGAAATCACTTAACATACACAGTCAATCATATTTAGTGGACGGTCCGCAGTAGTCACAAGTGAAAGCATGTACAGCAGGGATATGCAATTAGCGGACCTCCAGCTGTTGCAGAACTACAAGTCCCATGAGGCATAGCAAGACTCTGACAGCCACAAGCATGACACCCAGAGGCAGAGGCATGATGGGACTTGTAGTTTTGCAACAGCTGGAGGTCCACTAATTGCATATCCCTGATATACAGCATCCAGCAGCCATCTACCTTTCAGTCTCTGCTCTGTCCAGGGTCATTAGTACTCACAGGACTGTGCTCTCTGCAGTCACCTTTTGGCTTGGTACATCTCTCCCAGCAACCCTCTTGGGAAGCAGCCTCACAAAGGGATCTAAAGTGTTTTTTTTTGCACTCCACCCTAGCCCCCATCTCCATAAGGGACACAATGACTACAGCTGGCTCCTCCTATGCACAGGTCTACTCCACCTGGTCTCCTGCCATGTCCAGGGCCTACGTGTGTTGGCTACATCCTCATAAGTGTGGGGTTCTTGGATCTCATGCCCCAAGAGAGTGTGTGCCGCTCTCTCTATCTGACTTACAGTATGTATGGGTGCTTACTCACCCCTGACCTCACTGTAGGGGGGGGCTCTACCTAAAAGGAGCCTAATATTTGAACACACTGATTGCTGTACCATACACTAATCTGGTACCGAGCCACCTAGTGGCAAAGTAGTTAACTTCCCCTGCCTACACACACACTATGGCTGATTTGGTGAGATGGCAGTTGGGCTACCAGTATATTTTTGGATTGGATAGGTAACTGGGCACCTGGAGGAAACCCACACAAAATGGTGGGAGCACTTCACACCCCAAAACAAATGTGATCCTCCCCCTGAGACACAGACATGGTACAAAACCATCTCTAGGCTTGTGAAATCTCTGAAGTCAGCCTTAAAAATTGGCCAGCAAGGTCAAGGTTAAAAAAAGCAGGAGAGAGGAAATATATTCTAGAAAAACAATCTTTTGACAATGTATAGCTATCTAACATAACGACATTTAGAACTGCATAAAAACCTAAAGATTCTGAAAAAATAAAAATATTTCTGAGGAAAATTATTTTATTGTAAACTTGCCATAATATAAACATAGAGGCTGCCACTGCTGACCTCCTTCCAAAAATACTAGTTTGATGGCTGCTATGTTACCCATGAGCATCTTTAGATGAATTTTTATTCCAGGCCAAAAGCAGTAAGGGCGTGCCCGACATCACTACACAACTGAGGATGTTCTTTGCATACATTCATAGGGCTTTGATAGATCGGACAGACAGGGCACTCTGGTGGAAACTCCATGTCATGTTTTTTTTCCTCCTGCCTCTGTGGAGGTTCCTTGGATTGGGTAAATGGGACAGCTCCTTCCCTCATAATTAGAACATACCTTGGCATTACTAGGACACTTTAAAGTTTATCAAGGAGCAGAGGTTATGTGGAGTCAGGACCGACTTCTGGAAACCAAAGACTGTCTACAAATCGATCAGAACCAAGGACACTGTGTCCTTGGTTCTGGGTCTACTTCTAGCCACTTGCAAGGTGGTTTGGAGGAATGTTTTGTCAAAGAGGCCTACCAACAAGCACAAAGACGTGGCATGGATGGTGATACAATGAGGGGTGCCTTTGAGGGCTTTCATGCTGTCAGGTCACCTTGAGGCCAGGTGACAGATGCACTCTGTAGGAGTCGGAAGTAGGGTTGCCACATCATCCCTTTAATCCAGGACACATATGAATTACACAGGTTCTGAGGCTGATTTAATGCAGATAAGGCACCAAATGAGTTTAATTACCACCTTAATCAACCACAGAACCTGTGTAATTAATGTGTGTCCTGGATTAAAGGGATGATGTGGCAACCCAAGTCGGAAGTGCACCGCTAAGGTAGTGGACCCTAGGACTGACTGCTGCAGATTGAACCCTGGGAGGTTCAGGAAGCAGGTCTACTGGATCACTAACACAGATCCCACTGGGAGCTAGAGCATAGATTCCCCAGGACGCGGAGTCTAAGAGCCAGCAGGTGTTCACCAGAGCCCCTAGTGGTGAGGATGGACTGAGCTGCAGTCTGGCTCCAGGTCGCGGCCCCCAGGGTCTCACAGCTCACGCTCACGGTAGACTACAGGAGAAGAGGAAGGAGGCAGCAGGCTGGAACAACAAGGAAAGTAAGGGACAAGCCAAATGTCAGGGCAACTAGCAGACAAGGATAAACATAACACGCCAAAGGTCAGGGTAACAAGCAGACAGGGAGAGTCGAGAACAGGCCAAAGTCGGTAACTGGAATCAGACGTAGGAAACACAGCAAGTGCACACGAAAGCTAACACACAATGGTTGATCAGCACTGCTGGCTTGCAGTGCACAGGTTAATATAGGCTTCCCTGATAGGAGCTGGGGTGGAGCCATGCCAGAGGAGAGTTTACAAAAGTTGTCAGGTGAGGGTCAGCTGGTCTCCAGAGATGAACACATGGAGACAGGTAAGCTGACAGACAAACTCTATTGCATAACCATGACACATGCATGCCAGAAACGTGAACAGATACAGGCACTGTCCCTTATGTATTATCCATGAAAAAATAGCTTTGCACGTCTTCTGGCAGTGCCTCTTTTTCCCAGGAACTGTTGAGGACCCTGGAACCAGAACTCAAAGACTTTGTACCTCAAACAACCATCAGTCACTTTGGGGTGCTGAATGGACTATTTTGTGGTGCATTTGCACAAGAGGACATTGATGGCTCCTGGCAGGGAACTTGTTGATTGAACACCAGACGTCATTGTGCTATGGGCCAGATGGGAGCGCACAGTGGCACGATCTGTCACTGGCTGTTTCCCTGGGACACAGTCCATGACTGATCACTGTACTGGCCTGCTAGTAGTACCATGTGATCAATGTGGCCAATCACAGCAGATCGCATGACAATTGTAAAAAAATGGATGGCTTCCTTTCATGCCAGCCATTGTGTACTATTATGTTGCTAGCTGTGATTGGTCACAGTGATCACATGGTACAGACAGGGCCAATCATAGCCCATTTGTGCCATGTGATTAGCTTTGGGCAATCACAGCTAATCACAACAAGAGACACTGAATGAACCAGTTTCATTCAGTTAAAATGGTTGCTTATGCCAATGAAATTCACTGGTGTAAGCAATCATAATGTGTAAAAAAAACTCCTGATCACTTACCCAGAGTAGTACAGTGTTACTATGGAAACACTGCATTGCTCTGGTCACAGTTTGTTGGGAAAAAAAATTGTAAAAAAAAAAGAAAAAATAATGTTAAAAATTGTTTTTTTTTTTTTTTTTTTTTTTTGTACTGCACTGGTGATAGTATGTAAAAGAAAAATTTAAAAAATGATGAATTTTTGGGGGGGGATTTCTTAATTTTTTAAATAATTGTGACCAAAAAAAATAACAACTTCAAAAAATTGCCCATATCTCTTACTAATGAAAAGGGAAACTAAGAGAGGTGTGCCACATCCCAAATATACCAGGAAAAAGAAAAAAAGCCCTAGGGGTTGGACTTTGGAGGCACTACCATATAGGCAAACAATGGTAGAAAAATATAGAATATTTATTGAAAAACACATATAATATATTGCACATGGCTGTGGATACAATCGATACAAAAATTTGCAAAAGAAAAGATATAGTTTCCTGAACCCAACGCGTTTCAGAAATGAATGCTGTCTCCTTCATCAGGGAATTTCACAGGGAATGTCAAAAATATATATATATCTCTTACTAAATACAGTGGATTGTCTACTTTCCAAAAATAGGTAATTTGGGGGAAATTTGTACTGTGCTGGCCCTTTTGGGCGTCAAGAAATTAGACTGGCCGTCAGTACATCAGGATTGATCAATTTTCATATGTATATATCCCATAGTTTGTGGACTCTATAATTTTCCTACAGACTAAATAATATACACTGATTTGGGTTATTTTCACCAAACAAATGTAGCATAGTTTGGAAAAAAAATGTAGCATAATACATTTTGGGCTAAATTCATGAAGAAATATTATTTATTTGCAAAATTTTATAACAGAAACAAAGAAAAATGTATTTATTTTTTTCAAATTTGTCGGCCTTTTTTTTGTTTATTTAACAAAAAAAAAAAAACGAGTCCACAGTCTGCTCAGAGACTATAAACTGGATGGACTTTAGGGAAAGGACATCTGAGAAATGCTTTCCTTCCCCCGCTCTCCCTTATGTGTCTTTATCCATCAATTAAGCTTTAGACCTGTGAACTCCTTCCCCTCCCTTATCCATTGTTCATATCCCTCATCACACCTGATACTTATTGAAGTATTGTGTACAGTTTGGTTTTGTTGTGGTGCCTTGTAAGACGTGAGGGCCAGGGATACAACTCAAGCACTGCACATTTGACATTGCACCGCTAGATACAGACAGGGCCATAAATATTTGGACATCAACACAATTCTAATCTTTTTGGCTCTATACACCACAATGGATTTGAAAAGAAACAAACAAGATGTGCTTTAACTGCAGACTTTCAGCTTTAATTTGAGGGTATTTACATCCAAATCAGGTGAACGGTGTAAGAATTACAACAATTTGTATATGTGCCTCCCACTTTTTAAGGGACCAAAAGTAATGGGACAATTGGCTGCTCAGGTGTTCCATGGCCAGGTGCGTGTTATTCCCTCATTATCCCATTTACAAGAAGTAGATAAAAGATCCAGAGTTCATTTCAAGTGTGCTATTTGCATTTGGAATCTGTTGCTGTCAACTCTCAATATGAGATCCAAAGAACTGTCACTATCAGTGAAGCAAACCATCATTAGGCTGAAAAAACATAACAAACCCATCAGAGAGATAGCAAAAACATTAGATGTGGCCAAATCAACTGTTTGGAACATCCTTAAAAAGAAAGAATGCGCCGGTGAGCTCAGCAACACCAAAAGACCCGGAAGACCACGGAAAACAACTGTGGTGGATGACCGAAGAATTCTTTCCCTGGTGAAGAAAACACCCTTCACAACAGTTGGCCAGATCAAGAACAATCTCCAGGAGGTAGGTGTATGTGTGTCAAAGTCAACAATCAAGAGAAGACTTCACCAGAGTGAATACAGAGGGTTCACCACAAGATGTAAACCATTGGTGAGCCTCAAAAACAGGAAGGCCAGATTAGAGTTTGCCAAACAACATCTAAAAAAGCCTTCACAGTTCTGGAACAACAACCTATGGACAGATGAGACCAAGATCAACTTGTACCAGAGTGATGGGAAGAGAAGAGTATGGAGAAGGAAAGGAACTGCTCATGATCCAAAGCATACCACCTCATCAGTGAAGCATGGTGGTGGTAGTGTCATGGCGTGGGCATGTATGGCTGCCAATGGAACTGGTTCTGTTGTATTTATTGATCATGTGACTGCTGACAAAAGCAGAAGGATGAATTCTGAAGTGTTTCGGGCAATATTATCTGCTCATATTCAGCAAAATGCTTCAGAACTCATTGGACGGCACTTCACAGTGCAGATGGACAATGACCCGAAGCATACTGCGAAAGCAACCAAAGAGTTTTTTAGGGGAAATAAATGAAATGTTATGCACTGGCCAAGTCAATCACCTGACCTGAATCCGATTGAGCATGCATTTCACTTGCTGAAGACAAAACTGAAGGGAAAATGCCCCAAGAACAAGCAGGAACTGAAGACAGTTGCAGTAGAGTCCTGGCAGAGCATCACCAGGGATGAAACCCAGCGTCTGGTGATGTCTATGTATCCCAGACTTCAGGCTTGATGGATGATTGTTAATCTGTCCCATTACTTTTGGTTCCTTAAAAAGTGGGAGGCACATATACAAACTGTTGTAATTCCTACACCGTTCACCTGATTTGGATGTAAATACCCTCAAATTAAAGCTGAAAGTCTGCAGTTAAAGCACATCTTGTTTGTTTCATTTCAAATCCATTGTGGTGGTGTATAAAGTCAAAAAGATTAGAATTGTGTCCATGTCCCAATATTTATGGACCTGACTGTATATCAGTGGTACCTTAGGGGCCACATAATGCTTATGGGGTAAAGTCAAGACATGCATGACAGGATGGCTCTGGGAACTTTTCTCCACACAGCACATTAGGCACTATACCGTTGAGTGAATTGAGTAATTTATTGTGTGATCAGACTATATTGTTATATGGTGTATTCATGTTCTGTGTCACAGTACAAGGGAGAATGTTCCCCAACAATTGACGTCAGCATACCATGACTCTTGTCACTAGGCATTGGGTGCCAGTACAAGCCCTCTGGTTGTACGGCTGGACTCCAACTGTCCATGAATGTAATGTATTTGCTTATTGGTTTGGTGCAGGGAGCAGGAAGATGGAAGCTTATATGTTCTCTACCCCACTCCTTTGCCCTCAACCTCACCAATTGCCCTTCTGTTCCCCTTCCATACCTTTCCTCTTCTCCCCCTCACCCATATTTCCTCTTCTCCCCCTCACCCATATTTCCTGTTCTCCCCCTCACCCTCATTTCCTCTTCTCCCCCTCACCCTCATTTCCTCTTCTCCTCCTCACCCATATTTCCTCTTCTCCCCCTCACCCATATTTCCTGTTCTCCCCCTCACCCTCATTTCCTCTTCTCCCCCTCACCCTCATTTCCTCTTCTCCCCCTCACCCTCATTTCCTCTTCTCCCCCTCACCCTCATTTCCTGTTCTCCCCCTCACCCTCATTTCCTCTTCTCCCCCTCACCCTCATTTCCCCTTCTCCTTCTCTTTTCTTTTGCAATGCTGCCTATATTAATGACACTGTTCCTTTTTAGTTGTTTCTACATAATTTTTGAGGTTTTCTGACAGGATATGATTATCTTTCTGAACTGATTACGTATTGATGCACATTCACTCTTGATGTTCTTTACATTAAAAACCAAGATTTTGCCTCTGGAATTGTTGGTCATCTCGGTTTACCCCTTTATGTGCATATAGTACTTGTCCTCAGGTTCGGGTCTACACTATATTGTCAAAAGTATTAGGACGCCTGCCTTTACATGCACATGAACTTTAATGGCATCCCAGTCTTAAGCCCCGTACACACGATAGGATTTTCCGACAACAAAATCCATGGTTTTTTTTCAGACGGACATTGGCTCAAACTTGTCTTGCATACACACGGTCACACAAATTTTTCGGAAATTCCGAATGTCAAGAACGCGGTGACGTACAACACGTACGACGAGCCGAGAAAAATGAAGTTCAATAGCCAGTGCGGCTCTTCTGCTTGATTCTGAGCATGCGTGGAACTTTGTGTGTCGGAATTGTGTACACACGATCGGAATTTACAACGACGGATTTTGTTGACGGAAAATTTGAGAACCAACTCTCAAATTTTGTGTGACGGAAATTCCAATGGAAAATGTCCGATGGAGCCCACACACGGTCGGAATTTCCGACAACAAGCTCCTTTAGAACATTTTCCATCGGAAAATCCTATCGTGTGTACCAGGCATTAGATTTTCTGCAGATTTTTGTCTTCAGATTTACCAAAACCATATAATATGAGGTCAAACTTTTATGCCGCGTACACACGATCGGTTTTGCCGTCAGAATAAGCGTCCAGAACGCGGTGACTTACAACGGGGCTAGAAAAAGGAAGTTCAATAGCCAGTAGCCAATAGCTTCCGTCTCGTACTTGCTTCAGAGCATGCGTCGTTTTTGGTCCGTCAGAACAGCATACAGACGAGTGGTTTTCCCGATATATTGGTTCAGTCGGAAATATTTACAACATGTTCTATTTCTAGGTCCGTCAGAATTTTCCATAAAAAAAGTCTGATGAGGCACACACACGATCGGAACAGACGATGAAAAGCTTCCGTCTGACTTTTTCTGTCGGACATTCCGCTCGTGTGTACGCGGCTTAAGAGTTTAAATTTGTATGCAATCAGGCAGGCCCTTGCACTACATGGTTTTGGTAAATCTGAAGACAAAAATCTGCAGAAAATCTAATAGTGTGTATGGGGTCTTAGTCCATAGGGTTCAATATTGTGTAGGTCCACCCTTTGCTGCTATAACAGCTTCAACTCTTCTGGGAAGGCCGTCCACCATGTTTAGGAGTGTGTCTATGGGAATGTTTGACCATTCTTCCAGAAGAGCATTTGTGAGGTCAGGCACTGATTTAGGACAAGAAGGCCTGGCTCGCAGTCTCCGCTCTAATTCATCCCAAAGGTGTTCTGTTGGTTTAAGGTCAGGACAATGGGTATTGCGGAACAGCCCACTCAGTCAAAATGTCCTTTTTTGAAACTATCTTAAAAACATCTACATTATACTTCCATATGACTAGGTTTTATCATAGTTCATAGTCCGTAGGGTTCAATATTGAGTTGGTCCACCCGTTGCAGCTATAACAGCTTCCACTCTTCTAGGAAGGCCGTCCACAAGGTTTAGGAGTGTGTCTATGGGAATGTTTGACAGTTCTTCCAGAAGCGCATTTGTGAGGTCAGGCACTGATGTTGAATGAAAAGGCCTGGCTCGCAGTCTCCGCTCAAATTCATCCCAAAGGTGTTCTATCGGGTTCAGGTCAGGGCTCTGTGCAGGCCAGTCATGTTCCTTCACCCCAAACCCGCTCATCCATGTCTTTATGGACCTTGCTTTGTACACTGGTGCGCAGTCATGTTGGAACAGGAAGGGGCCATCCCCAAACTGTTCCCACAAAGTTGGGAGCATGAAATTGTCCAAAATGACTTGGTATGTTGGCGCCTTAAGGGTACCCTTCACTGGAACTAAGTGGCCAAGCCCAACCCCTGAACAACAACCCCACACCATAATCCCCCCCTCCACCAAATGATTTGGACCAGTGCACAATGCAAGGTCCATAAAGACATGGATGAGCAAGTTTGCGGTGGAGGAACTTGACTGGCCTCCACAGAGCCCTGACCTCAACCCGATAGAACACCTTTGGGATGAATTAGAGCAGACACTGCGAGCCAAGCCTTCTCGTCCAACATCAGTGCCTGACCTCACAAATGCGCTTCTGGAAGAATGGTCAAACATTCCCATAGACACTCTCCTAAACCTTGTGGACAGCCTTCCCAGAAGAGTTGAAGCTGTTATAGCTGCAAAGGGTGAGCCAACTCAATATTGAACCCTACGGACTATGAACTATGATGAAACCTAGTCAGATAGGAGTATACTGTAGATGTTTTTAAGATAGTTTCAAAAAAGGACATTTTGACTGAGTGGGCTGTTCCGCAATACCCATCGAGGTGACAAAAAACGATGGCTCAGTGATTCTGATATATCAGACTGGACTTACTTTTTAAGGGAATCAGAGCAAAAGACCAACTGGACTTTACTGAAGTATTTTTCTATTTTTAACCATTTTATTTTCCTGTCACATGTGTCTATTTTTGCAATATATTTTCTGTAAATGATTCTTGTGATTTTTAAATGTTTAAAAATAACGAAGCTGAACCGCCTAATGCTTTAGTTAGGGATTAAAGATCTTTGTCTCTGTGAAGGGGCTATGGCAGTGTAAACTCTGTTACATTCCAGTCTGGATGAGGCAGCAAGTGATACACATTTTTTAAAGGTCGGAATTGCAACAGCATAAGCTGTAAAAGGGAGAGATTTCCATAAAATGCACGATGGTGGCTACCATGTGTGTTTTCAAAGGGCCAACTAATCAATCAACCTGCCTCACTCATTCTCGGTCTACCAGTGCTTAGATTATTGTCCTGCAAGCTGGATAATCTCTTCACAGGGTGAGGCTGAGAGCATAATAATCAAATACTTCTGGTAGTGATGTGATCTGACAGTAGAGCTGTCACGGTGGGAAGTGTCTATTCAGTATTCATACCTTCTCTCCCTCGCCATTAATGACCACCAGGTGGGCGTTCTTGTCCTCACAGGCTTTCTTGGAGGCGATCCATGGTATTGTGTCTGAAGAGAAGTAGTAACAGCTGAGTCCATAGTGTCTCCATCCCTCACTGCATAATGGATTGGAGGAGTCTGAGGGAGCAAGAAAGAGGATTATGAGGGTCATGCTCGATTGTCATGGTTATAGGTGGACAGTTCAGCCAAGAGGGTAAAATTCTTGCGCAGCAAGGATGGGACCTGCTCATAAAAGGCCCAGAAGACTGGAACTAAGTGCAAGGATGGTGGAAATTCCTCATAGTGAGCACAGCAGGTTTACAGAACGAAGATCCCTTAACTTCCATTAACTTCTGATAATGGACACAGCAGGTGTACAGATATGGTAATTAAATAGAGTGGTGGTGGGAACTCCCTATAATGGTCAAAGCAAGTGCTCAGCCCCAGGAACTCAGAGAAGGGACCAGGGGAACAGTTTCCAATGTACACAGCAGGTGTACAGACGTGTGCAATCCAATGTAGGGATGGTGGGAACTCTTTTTTTTTTGGCACAGCAGGAATGCAGATCTAGGATATCAGCACAGGGATATGAAAAACCCTCAAGGAACAGCTGATGTGCAGACCCAGGAACTGGGCACAGCTGTTTTTTAGAATCGGGAACTCAAGTATGGTGCAGGTATGGTGTGAATCCTTCATAACATGCACAGGACATGTTCAGAGCTAGGAACTGGGAACAGGTTTGGTAAGAACTCCATATAATGGGGGCATGAAATGTTCAGACCAAGGAACTTGGGATGGTGGGGACCCCTCATAATGGGCACAGCAGATATTGCAAATAGAGAACTCACCAAGAGATTAAATAAATGTCAGAGGGTTTGATTACTAGTATGTGCACATCAATTGTGTATTTCTGGGCCACATTTGGCCTTCTCCTTCCTTCGTTATGACCTAAATCAGATTTAGGATTTAAAGTAAATGAGGCTTGCTGCACTTCAGTGAAATAAAGCAACAATTCCTTATGTAGGGATTTGGTCCCTAGCGGCCTGCTGTGTTTTATTTTCCTGTCCCTGAAGAGCATTGCAGCAGGGATGACCAGTAGGACATCATCTACCGCTCACTCTTTTGTGGAGTCCTGTGTAAAGCTGGTCATAGATGGATAGATTTTCATTTGAACATTCATAAAAAGAAATCATTAGTTTCTTGCCATCACTTCAAAAATGTTATTCAATTGTCCTTAAAATTTTGGATCTGCTATTTGAATGGAATCTCAGATGTATTAATCAGGCCTCATTAAAGTAAGTACAATTTTTTTTATGAACAAAAATCACATTCACAATTAGAATTTCCTCTTCGAGAAACACTTTTCATCCTTTAAATTTTCTCAAGCACACATTGATTTGACATCATTAGAAAATCAAACAAATCTGCCCAAAATTAAAATTTTCAAACAAAATTCAACTGGTGTTTTGTCAACCAGCCAACCCGAGGTGAGCTTTTATCGGTGGATTGGACCTAGCTTTAACCAAACATGGAGGCAATATTCTGGAAGGTCCTTCAACCAGCCAACCTCAGGTGAGCTTCCATCAGTGGACTGGACCTTACTTTAACCAAACATGGAGGAAATGTCTTTATTTTTGCATCTTCACCTTGAGGGTGAGAGATCTGGATCCCATGTTATATTCTCTCTGTGTGTAGACTGTCTGATACTCCTTTATGTAGACATCCAAAACCCTGAGACTGCTGCTGGGTGCAATAGGCATCCTGGATGTAATGTCAGAAGTCCCTGCAGACTCAGATCTGTCACTCAAGTGGCACTCTATAGCAGGGGCAGATCCAGGGGGGGAAGGGGGGCAACGGGGCAAATGCCCCCCCCCCTCGAGAATTCGGATAAGTGAGTGCTCCACGGGTGAGAGAGCGGGCGGGCCAAGCTGTCAGCCGGCTGGGTTGGTGAGCGGGCAGGTGGGAGTGCGGGCAAGCAGCTGGACGGCTCGGTGGGTGAGCAGACAGCTGGCCAAACAGTGAGCTGGCAGGCAGGGAGCAGAGAGATGACATCATCTCTCACCGCCCGGCACCCGCCCTGCATCCCTGCAGTGCAGTTCTGCCCTCACTATGCAGGCAGCCACGGGAAGCAGACAGATGACATCATCACTCTGCTGCCTGACTGGTAATCTGCTGCCTGACTCTGGGACACAGCAAGAGACCACCTTAGCAGGAAAGGGACACAGCAAGAGACAATCCGCAACGTGTGGCAGGCAACGTGGCAAGTGACAATCCATAACGTGTGGCAAGTGACAATCCGCAATGTGTGGCAGGTGATATGGGAAGTGACAATCCAAAACGTGTGGCAGATGGCGTGGCATGTGACAATCCGCAAAGTGTGGCACAGGACGTGGTAAGTGACAATCCGCAATGTGTGGCAGGTGACGTGGCAAGTGACAAGCTGCATCTGGTGACAGGTGACATGGCAAGTGACAAGCTGCATCTGGTGACAGGTGACATGGCAAGTGACAAGCTGCATCTGGTGACAGGTGACATGGCAAGTGACAAGCTACATCTGGTGGCAGGCGACGGTGGCAAGTGACACACTCAGAGCTCCCACTGATTATGCATTATGGTGAGTTGAACTATTTCATTTTATATAACAATATAATAATAGAAATAATGCACTTCAATCATCCTGACACCATATCAACCATGGCGCCGTGATGATTGAAGCGCCAACACCAGCCATTTCCCCGATAAATTGCCCCCCAAAAAAACGTATTTTCTGGTAATGCCCCTCCCGAGACTAGACTCTGGATCCGCCCCTGCTATATAGTATTCTCCTTTGCTCCCCTCCCCCAGACGCTATAAAAAGGTTATGAGGGGGGTGAGGGGAGGGTCAAAGGAGCTGTGCCAACACAGACAGTATATAGACACTCCCAGAAGAGGAGATGGCTATTATGTGCAAAAAATGAGGGGGCTGTGCCAGTGAATCGGCTAGTCCATTTTTCCAGTAGGTTCAAAGGCACATTTCGGCTAAAATAAAAAATATTTGTGGAAAAGAAAGACACTGCAACAAAATATTTAAAATGCTTGTTTTTTTTGTGTTTTTACCTGAATTTTTTAAATTGGTAACAGGGTCATTTTAAGACCCCAGGAAAGTAACTGGAAGTCTCACTTAGAGGAGGCTCAGCTTCCCTTTACACTGGAGTTACAGCATTGGGATGTAATTGTTGTAAGATGAGGATCACCCCACATAACCCCCCTGATACAGGCTTCCACATATCATTTTGAGGTTAAATATTTTAGGAAATGTTTTCTGGTCTCTTCCTTGGATGTAAAATGTACAATTATAACTATGATATAAATTATTGGTGCTTTTATCTTTCTCTGTAACTACAAAGGTGCTGCCCTCAGAAGATGTACAAGTTGACCCTTGAGAAGGTAATGGATTAAATAATTTAGGATAAACTTACTTTTCATTTTCTGGACCTCTTCTGCCACTTTCCCCAACAACTCCATAATCCTCTGACTGTCGCTGGAATAGTAAGCTGAAACACACAGAATGTCAGGAGAGAGCTGGCTTCCTTTATACCTGAGGTCACCAAACTACAACCCATTGCAAGATTTTATCTGGCCCGCAGCTAGGGTTAGTGGTCCCTTCATTTATTCCCAACATCCACCCTTTCTGGTCCCCAGCTCAGGTTCCCTCAGCTGCACTGTCAGTGTACCATATTTGGTTGCTAGGGCTGCTGATGTCTTAGCACCCAATCAAATGCTAGCCCCAGCATCTACAGGTGAACCATATTTTTTCCAACCAGATTGGATTGGATTGTGTATGTACCACACTCCTGACACCTGGATTGTGTATGTACCACACTCCTGAACCCTTGATTGTGTCCGTACCGGACTACTGGACCCTTGATTGTGTCCGTGCTACACTCCTGAACCCTTTATTGTGTCCGTACCGCACTACTGAACCCTTTATTGTGCCCGTACCGGACTACTGAACCCTTGATTGTGTCCGTACCGCACTCCTGAACCCTTGATTGTGTCTGTACTGCACTCCTGAACCCTCCATTGTGTACATAGCACACACCTGAGCTTTGCACTGTGTATGTAACGCACTCTGATCTCTGCACTGTGTACATTGTGCACTCCTGATCTTTGCGTTGTGTACGTAGCGCACTCCTGGTCTTTGTGCTCTGTACATAGCACACTCCTGATCTTTGCGCTGTGTACATAGCACACACCTGATCTTTGTGCTGTGTACGTAACACACTCCTTATCTTTGCGCTCTGTACGTAGTGCACTCCTGATCTTTGCGCTCTGTACATAGCACACTCCTGAACTTTGCGCTGTGTACATAGCACACTCCTGATCTTTGCGCTCTGTACGTAGCACACTCCTGATCTTTGCGCTCTGTACGTAGCACACTCCTGATCTTTGCGCTCTGTACGTAGTACACTCCTGATCTTTGCGTTCTGTACGTAGCAAACTCCTGATCTTTGCGCTCTGTACGTAGCACACTCCTGATCTTTGTGCTCTGTACGTAGCACACTCCTGATCTTTGCGCTCTGTATGTAGCACACTCCTGATCTTTGCGCTCTGTACATAGCACACTCCTGAACTTTGCGCTGTGTACATAGCACACTCCTGATCTTTGCGCTCTGTACGTAGCACACTCCTGATCTTTGCGCTCTGTACGTAGCACACTCCTGATCTTTGTGCTCTGTACGTAGCACACTCCTGATCTTTGCATTCTGTACGTAGCAAACTCCTGATCTTTGCGCTCTGTACGTAGCAAACTCCTGATCTTTGCGCTCTGTACGTAGCACACTCCTGATCTTTGTGCTCTGTACGTAGCACACTCCTGATCTTTGCGCTCTGTATGTAGCACACTCCTGATCTTTGCGCTCTGTACGTAGCACACTCCTGATCTTTGCGCTCTGTACGTAGCACACTCCTGATCTTTGCGCTCTGTACGTAGCACACTCCTGATCTTTGCGCTCTGTACGTAGCACACTCCTAAACTTTGCGCTGTGTACATAGCACACTCCTGATCTTTGCGCTCTGTACGTAGCACACTCCTGATCTTTGCGCTCTTTACGTAGCACACTCCTGATCTTTGCGCTCTGTACGTAGCACACTCCTGATCTTTGCGCTCTGTACGTAGCACACTCCTGATCTTTGCGCTCTGTACGTAGCAAACTCCTGATCTTTGCGCTCTGTACGTAGCACACTCCTGATCTTTGCGCTCTGTACGTAGCACACTCCTGATCTTTGCGCTGTGTACATAGCACACTCCTGGTCTTTGTGCTCTGTACATAGCGCACTCCTGGTCTCTGTGCAGTGTACGTAGCGCACTCCTGATCTTTGCGGAGTGTACGTAGCACACTCCCTGTCTTTGTGCTCTATACGTAGCACACTCCCTGTCTTTGTGCTCTGTACATAGCGCACTCCTGATCTTTGCGCTGTGTACGTAGCACACTCCTGGTCTTTGTGCTCTGTACGTAGCACACTCCTGATCTTTGCACTGTGTACGTAGCACACGCCTGATCTTTGCGCTGTGTACATAGCACACTCCTGGTCTTTGTGCTCTATCGGTAGCACACTCCCTGTCTTTGTGCTCTATCGGTAACACACTCCCTGTCTTTGTGCTCTGCACGTAGCACACTCTCTGTCTTTGTGCTCTGTATGTAGTGCACTCCTGATCTTTGCGTTCTGTACGTAGCACACTCCTGGTCTTTGTGCTCTGTACGTAGCACACTCCTGATCTTTGCGCTGTGTACGTAGCGCACTCCTGATCTTTGTGCTGTGTACTCCACTTGACACACGCTGTGGGTTTCCATTTATGGCCTCAGCTAGGGTCATTTTAATTCCACAGGGACTTCAGTTCTCCCCCAGGTCTTATTTGGTCTATACGAAGGGAGAAATGTGCTGGACACGCCCACTTGCTTCACTCCCCGCATTAGCACCTCCACTCATACCTGAACCACCACCATAGCACCCGCCCAAAAAAAATTTGTCTGCAGCTGCCACTGGCTTACCGCCAAACCAAATTTACCAAAAAAAGTGCTTTAGTGCATGCATCCCAGGGCAGTGCCTAGCCACCCATGCCATTTGCTTCCCTTGCCTATTAGCCTCGAAAATGGCCAGATTTTTAACATTCAGCTCTCCTTCATTTCAATGGGGTTCAGGTTCAGTAGGTTCATGTTTTGGCGGGCCCTGCTCGAACTGAACCCAGAGGTGTTTGGGTTATCATTAACACGGACAAGTCTAGTTGAAGAATATGCCGCTATCTGTCAAGGAGAATTCCCAATACATTGAAGTAATGATCAGGCCTCCCAATCATCTACATGCTTCAGAAAAAACCCCCACATTCTTTGTGGTCCATGAATACGAACTGGATACAGAAGGCGATTAGAATATTTAGAGAACAGCTATGAAAAACTCTCTAATATACATTGAGCAGCACATAATTACCAATGACTTCATCCGTGAAAGGATACTTCACGTTGGAACCTGGGAAAGAGAGGGAAACCAATAACAATTAGTATCATCAGGTGTACCATTATACACCCCTCTGTACTCTACATACATCATTCAAGACAAAACCACTACCCTGCATTGAGGTCAGGTGGTTTCTGCTAAAATCCTAGACACAGGGGCGAACTGCCCGAGGGCCCCATGCCACTAAAGGGCCCCATCAGGGTTGCCAGCCTCAATAAAACCAGGGACAGTATGTAAAATACTGTGTTTTTTTTTAAAATCCCAAGATTATAGCTGCCCCACCTCTCCAGTACCTTTTCAGTGTGTGTGTGTGTATTCTGTGTGTGTATACTGTGTGTGTGTGTGTATATTGTGTGTCTGTGTGTGTGTATACTGTATGTCTGTGTGTGTATACTGTGTGGCCCCATAATCTCCTATTGCCTGGGGGCCCCATAATCTCCTATTGCCTGGGGGCCCCATAATCTCCTATTGCCTGGGGGCCCCATAATCTTCTCCTATTGCCGGGGGGCCCCATAATCTCCTATTGCCTGGGGGCCCCATGAGTTGTCAGTCCGCCCCTGCCTAGGCATTTGGTCCCATAGTGGGACTGTAGCCAGGTCCCAACCACCCTATAGCAGATTTACTGCTACAGGGGCGGCCATTCTGTGCAGAATTATGTGTATACTATATATAGGTGATCTGGCACTTCCATGTAGGGGGAAGCTGTGTGCAAATGGGAAAATCCGGACAGCCGCACTCCAGGAAATTATAATCCAAACTTCTTTATTTTAAAATCAGGAACATGTCATACAGTACATCAAAGGCAGAGTGTACAGACAGGCAGCTTACGCGTTTCGCACTATATCAAGTGCTTACTCATAGCCAGTTCATACCTGGACAGATTCACCCTAGTGCGGGGACAACATCCACATCGCCTTTGTATAGGGGGAAGCTGTGCTGTGATTAGTCACAGCAGAAGCCGATCAGTGGGTGCCATCCAATGGATGTCCACCGGCATCCACTGATCACCGGGGAGAGGCACAGGACGGCGCTCTGCATTTGTAAACAATGTAGAGCTCTCGACGTGCTGGATTTTGTTTCCCTGCAAAGCACATCCCACACTGTGTACACGTAAACACTGTTTAGGCACGCCATTAATCTTTTGATCGCCCTAGATGTTAACCCCAATTTCAACCAGTGTCATTGGTACAGTAACAGTGCATATTTTTAGCACTGATCACTGAATTAGTGTCACTGGTCTCCACAAAGTGCCAAAAAAGTCAGTAAGTGCCCGATTGTCCACCGCAATATCGCAATCCCGCTATAAGTCGCCGATGCCAGCCATTACTAGTATAAAAATAAAAAAAATGAATTTGTAAATACACTAGATTGCCAAAAGTATTGGGACACCTGCCTTTACACGCACATGAACTTTAATGGCATCCCAGTCTTAGTCAGTAGGGTTCAATATTGAGTTGGCCCACCCTTTGCAGCTATAACAGCTTCAACTCTTCTGGGAAGGCTGTCCACAAGGTTTAGGAGTGTGTCTATGGGAATGTGTGACCATTCTTCAAGAAGCCCATTTGTGAGGTCAGGCACTGATGTTGGATGAAAAGGCCTGGCTCGCAGTCTCCGCTCTAATTCATCCCAAAGGTATTCTATCGGGTTGAGGTCAGGACTCTGTGCAGGTGAGTCAAGTTCCTCCACCCCAAACGCCCTCATCCATGTCTTTATGGACCTTGCTTTGTGCACTGGTGCGCAGTCATGTTGGAACAGGAAGGAGCCATCCCCCAAAAAAGTGTTTGGGGACCTGGGTCCTGCCCCAGGGGACATGTATCAATGCAAAAAACTTTTTTAAAAACGGACGTTTTTTCAGGAGCAGTGATTTTAATAATGCTTAAAGTGAAACAATAAAAGTGTGATATTCCTTTAAATTTCGTACCTAGGGGGGTGTCTATAGTATGCCTGTAAAGGGGCGCATGTTTCCCGTGTTTAGAACGGTCTGACAGCAAAATGACATTTCAAAGGAAAAAAAGTAATTTAAAACTACTCGCGGCTATTAATGAATTGTCAGTCTGACAATACACATAAAAGTTCATTGATAAAAACGGCATGGGAATTCCCCACATGGGAACCCCAAACCAAAATTTTAAAAAAATGCGTGGGGGTCCCCCCAAATTCCATACCAGGCCCTTTAGGTCTAGTATGGATATTAAGGGGAACCCCGCGCCAAAATAAAAAAAATGGCATGGGGTCCCCCCAATATTCCATACCAGGCCCTTTAGGTCTAGTATGGATATTAAGGGGAACCCCGCGCCAAAATAAAAAAAATGGCATGGGGTCCCCCCAATATTCCATACCAGACACTTATCCGAGCACGCAACCTGCCACAGGAAAAGAGGGGGGGACGAGAGAGCGCCCCCCCTCCTGAACCGTACCAGGCCACATGCCCTCAACATTGGGAAGGGCATGTGGCCCTGCCCCCCTCTGATGCTACGGGAAAGCCATAGGGATGTCATAGGGGTGTGTCATTGCGTGGCCCCACCCTCAGTTATAAAAGAACTGTCACCTGAGAGGCCCATCATTACAGCGGGTGCCTCCCATGGAGGCAGATCCTAGGCAGCTTGCGGCTTTTTTTTTGGTTCGTCGGAGCGCGAGAAGAAGAAGAAGACTTTGTGGGACACTTTTATTTTTTTAAAGGACTTGTCCCAAGGTGTATAGTGTTTTTTTTTTATTTACCATTTTCACACATTTTTTGTGAAATGGTAGGGGTACATTTGTACCTCGTTACCATTTCACACAGGGGGGGGCGGGATCTGGGGGTCCCCTTGTTAAAGGGGGCTTTCAGATTCCAATAAGCCCCCTGCCCACAGACCCCCACAACCACTGGGCAAGGGTTGTGGGGATGAGGCCCTTCTCCCCATCAACATGGGGACAAGGTGCTTTGGGGGGCCACTACCCCAAAGCATCCTCCCAATGTTGAGGGCATGTGGCCTGGTACAGTTCAGGAGGGGGGGCGCTCCCTCATTTCCTGTGGCCTGCCAGATTGCGTGCTCGGATAAGGGTCTGGTATGGATTTTTGGGGGACCCCATGCCATTTTTTTTATTTTGGCATGGGGTTCCCCTTAAAATCCATACCAGACCCTTTGTCTGGTATGGATTTTGAGGGGGCCCCCCACGCCATTTTCTTTTAAAATTTTGGCGCGGGGTTCCTCTTAATATCCATACCGGGCCTGGTATGCAATTTGGGGGGACCCCCACGCATTTTTTTTTTTTAATTTTGGTTCGGGGTTCCCCTGTGGGGGAATCCCATGCTGTTTTTATCAATGAACTTTTATGTGTATTGCCGGACCAGCAATTCATTATAGCTGCGCCCGCGAGTAGTTTTAAATGACTTTTTTCCTGTGTGTCATTTTGCTCTCAGACTGTTCTAAACACAGGAAACATGCGCCCCTTTACAGGCATACTATAGACACCCCCAGGTACTAAATTTAAAGGAATATTACACTTTTATTGTTTCACTTTAAGCATTAATAAAATCGCTGCTCCCGAAAAAACTGCCATTTTTAAAACTTCTTTTTGCATTGATCCATATCCCCTGGGGCAGGACCCAGGTCCCCAAACACTTTTTATGACAATACCATGCATATAAGCCTTTAAAATGAGCACTTTTGATTTCTCCCATAGACTTTTAAAGGGTGTTCCGCGGCTTTCGAATTTGCCGCGAACATCCCAAATTGTCCGGTATACAGCACACAGGCGAACACCCGATATTCGTGTTGAACTTACGTTCAACTTGAACATCGAGACCATCCCTGGTTATGAGGAAAGGTTGCGAGCACTGAACTTATTCTCTCTGGAGAAGAGACGCTTGAGAGGGGATATGATTTCAATATACATATACCGTACTGGTGACCCCACAATAGGGATAAAACTTTTTCACGGAAGGGAGTTTAACAAGACTCGTGGCCACTCATTAAAATTAGAAGAAAAGAGGTTTAACCTTAAACTATGTAGAGGGTTCTTTACTGTAAGAGCGGCAAGGATGTGGAATTCCCTTCTTCAGGCGGTGGTCTGAGCGGGGGGGCATCGATGGTTTCAAAAAACGATTACATAAGCACCTGAACGTCTGAAACATACAGGGATATACAGGGCCGTCTTTAATGTTGATTGGACCCTGGGCAAAATTTTTCTTGGGGACCCCCTATGCAATTTTGCTCTCCACCTACTCTGAGACATAAAATAAATATCAGCTAGACTTAAAATCAGTTTACTTTATCAGATCAGGCAGTGATTGGTTGCCTGAGGTTAAAGCATATCATTACCACTTACTGACTGGTTGCTAGAGGTTACAGCACACATTACGGCTCACTGATTACCGTATTTGCTAGAGGTTACAGCACATGATTTCTTCTTGTTGATTGGTTGCTAGAGTTTACTGTACAGTAATACTGCTCACTGATTGGTTGCTAGAGGTTACAGCACATCATTTCTTCACTTTACTTCCTTTATTTACATATGAATGCAGCTGGCCTCAGATATTTACATATGAATGCTCCCGTTATTTGCATATGCATGACAGTTATTTACATGTAAACACAGGGTTTGCAGGTGAGTCATCTGTATACAAAAGGGCAGAACTGGGCAGCATTAGTAGCAGCACTTCACACTGAGATATCAGGACACAGAACAGGACTAAAACTTCAAGGGACAAGGGAATTTAAACTGGTATAGTTGGCAAGTATGAGGCAGCTGCTTTGGGCCCCACAACAATGATAGGGCCTAGGGCAGCTGCCCCTTTTGCCCTACCTTAAAGACGGCCCTGGGGATATACAATGTAATACTGACATATAATCACACATATGGGTTGGACTTCATGGACTTGTGTCTTTTTTCGACCTCACCTATTATGTAGCTGACAGGTCCGGTAAGCCCGGAGACACCAGGGAAGCAGGGGGACCGGGGTTCACCTCTTTCACTGCCTCTAAATTCTCTACAGAGAATTGCCCACAGTATAAGGAAATACTATAAAGTAATGAGGTATACAGTATATACCGTGTCTTGAAGGACACAGACTAGCAGGAGGGTTAGATTATGTACAGTATGTAAAGGATTGTTATTATTCCTCTATCCTAGCACAAATCAAGGCTCTCTAATACTGCTAATGCCCCGTACACACGATCGGACTTTCCGACAACAAAACCGTGGAATTTTGTTTGAAGGTTGTTGGCTCCAACTTGTCTTGCATACACACAGTCACACAAATGTTGGCCAACAATTACGAACGTGGTGACGTACAAGACATACGGCGAGCCGATAAAAAGGACGTTCAATAGTCATTTCCGAGTGATTCCGAGCATGCGTGTTTGTACTTTGGACTTTTGTCCGACGGACTTGTGCACACACGATCGGAAAATCCGACAACAAACATTTGTTGGCGGAAAATTTGGGAACCTGCCAAGCCAATATTTATTGGCGGAAAGTCCGACAATAAATGTTCGATGGAGCATACACACGGTCGGATTTTCTGCCAACAAGCTCACATCCAACATTTCCCGTCGGAAAATCCAATCGTGTGTACGGGGCATAAGGCCTCATGCACATTGGACATTTTCCCCTCTAGACTAGGTGCTTTTCTTCTTGGCAGCAACATTTTGGCAGAAGAAAAAAAACGCTGGTTAAAAGCGTGTAATCTGTTTTTAGGCACGTCAATCACTCGGGTGTGATTTCATTTAATTGGCAAGAATAAGAATTTATTCTGGCTGTTGAAATTAATTTACGCTGAAACGCATGTTAATGTTAACACACGTTAGGCACGTTCACACTCATTTACACGTGTCAAGCGTGTTTTCTGATGCTTCTCCTGGACGCCTTGGCATTGTGTTTTTTTTTTTTTTTCTGCTTCTAAACGCCCCTGCCTCTAAACTGCATGAGTACATAGGCTAAATTCCAGATGCCCCTGGCATGTTAAAAACATCCAATGGGCAAGAGACCCAACACACTATGGGGGGAATTATAGAGCTCTTCAATACTCGAGTCCAATTTACCTTTATTCTTAATGTCATTAAACGCGGAATCCAACTTTGTAATTTTATCCATCATATTGGAATCTGCAGAGGAAAGCAAATATCAGTTTATAATGTCCTCCCAAATCATTACATAATATAATATAACAGGGGCAGCCCATCCATTTAAGGTGTTATCTCCCGTCCCACTTCCCACAGCTCAGCTGTCTGGCCCTTTTTATAACATGTGCAGCCGATCGCACTGTTGCAATTTGCAAACTCTGCCGCACCCAGATCAGGCGTGGCAAAAGTACCAGCCATTTGGGTACCACATGCTTGACAAGGCATTTAAAGCGGAGTTCCGTCAATTTTTTTTAAGTCAGCAGCTACAAATAGTGCAGCTGCTGACTTTTAAAATACAGACACTTACCTGTCCAGGGGGCCCGTGATGTCGGCACTGGAAGCCGATCCGTCCCTTGGCTCTCGGGTGGAGGTGCCGCCATCTTTGGTAAGGGAATCAGGAAGTGTAGCCTTGCAGCTTCACAGCCTGGTTCCCTACTGTGCATGTGCAATCCCACTGGTCCCTGCTGTCTTCTGGGACCTGTGTGTCTCCCAGAAGACAGCGGGGGGGACGGAGAAGGTGCCGGATATGGCAAAGATATCTGCGGATACTGCGGCTAGCTATGCCCGGAAGTGGGAGAAAATATGTGGATCAGACAGGTATTTGCTCTCCCCTCCCCCCTGAAAAGTGGCAAGTGTGAGGGGGGGGGAGGATTCCAAAAAGCAGGAGTTCCATTTTTGAGTGGAACTCCACTTTAACCTCCTAAGAGCACCTGTAAGCCACACACAAGGGACACAATTCTTCTCCTCCTCACTCCTCACCTTTCATGTCTACCCCCCCGCTATATCTCATGACCTCTCAGCTGACAGGGATGATGGTATAGCGAAGGGTGTCACAGGTCTTTGCAGCACGTCTGCCAGCAACACACCACCAGCTGTAGAGTACAGCAGGCAAATTTCACTGCCCCAGTTGCTGCATAGTAAAAGAAAAATACAGTCCCTGCCACCCACATGCCCAGTGTCTAAATTCCAGCTTGTCCAATAAAGAAAGCTTGCAGGGAAAATCAATTTCAATGTTGTTTTTTGTTTTCTCTATAAATGTCAGTTTTGCTGCAGCAGATTCTTTACACAATACAGATGTGCCACTTTACAGGCAGACTAAGGGGACACCCCAGGAACTATATTTTTAAGGTATTTTTAATTTTAATTTAGGGTTGCACCGATACCATAACTAGTATTGGTATCGCTGCCGATACCAAGCATTTGCACAGAAATCGGTATTCGTGCAAATGGTTCGATGCTTGGTCTGATACCTGTTGTATCAGACCAGGCATACTCAGTGTAGCAGGGGGGGGCTGGGCAGCCTCACAGGTAATCAGTGCGGTAGCTGGGGCAGTTACAAGCACCGATTCCCCCCCCTATATAGCCTTTCAATAAAGCAGCTGACAGCCGCTTCTCCTCCTAAAAGCTATATTAGCTATAAGCTAAAAATTTACCATTGGTAATGCACAAGGTTGGTGCACCCTCTTTTCCCCTTTTTATGTTTCAGTTTTAAGAATACCCATTGTTCTGAGGAGGGCAGCAAGACTGCAGGCACTGCTTGATTTAGGGGGTTGGTTGCACCACTTATCCATAGACTAAGCACCCAAGCGCAGGAGATTATTGTTGTTTGCAAACCGAACCGGGGGGTGTTTGGCCCATCACTACTTAGAAACAAACATCTTCTCTCACTCAGCTCTACTGTATATTTTGGGTCTTTCCTCTTCCAATTGTAGAAATACAGTAGCTGTTTGGGAACATAAGGGAATGTTCTCCCGTATAAGGGTACTCACATATTCCACATGTTACATGTATCGCTGTAATTGTGCAAGACACATAATGGGGGTTTTGTAGTGAAGCGACCCTTGTGTCAGATAGGCGTCGGTTGGCCAGAAATACTTGTACTTTGCACTCTCCATCAGGGCTAAAATAGCGTGGCACCCATGGAAGAGGGGTACGTGGACGAAGGAACTCGGGTTCTGGGGGCTCATTAATGGGAGACCTTCCCTGTAGGCTGGTCACGACTAGGCTGTAGGATCTTCTCTGGAGGTTTGGAAATGGACACCTCTCCGGCAATGGGATCACTCCTGGGCAGGAAGTCAGGCCCAATCTCACAACTGGACTCTTCTAAAATCCGCTGGGATAGCGGTATGCCACAAATGCTGCAGAGGGCCAAAAGAGACATGATGGCAAGCTTGTCTTGGGTGCCCAAGTAGCTGAGGGAGCACCCATAGGCAGGCTGGTACCGCTTCCTGGTATCAGTTAATGTTGGCGCTCTCTTCCATGGGAGCTGGTGATTGGCCATGGTGGCTGGTAGCAACACACATGGAGCTCCTTATCGTGAGATCAACCAATCGGGAGATGGAACCTTCTCCAGGAGCCAATCAGGAAACAGTCATGTGTTGTTCACGTGGAATATTTCCAGGCAAGCCTGAACAAGTTCTAACTAGCTAGCTAACACCATGATCTCTTTAGAAGTGGTCTTCAGGTGTATGCAGTAGAGGTAGCCCCACGTTGGACACCACTTTTGTTGGAGGGGTAAGGCCACGTCCTCGAGGTTTCACTGCTAGTTGGGTGCCAATCAAGGGTCACATGGGAGGCCTGCCCGGGGGCGGGTTCTTCTGGTCTATGCTAGGCACCTGTAACAGAATCACAACAGGCTCCACACATGCACTTAATGTAACTCTTGAACTTCTGGACCTCTGTTCAGATTGGGAACCTCTGTGGAAAAAAATTGCTCCCATTGCTCTGGGAGACAGACAGCTGGTGGAAGGAGTGCCAAAAACATCTCCCTTACTGCTAGAGGCCATTCCACCTGCAACAGGTACGTGTTACAGACAGACTGCTTTTTAGACTTCTGTTACCCTAAGTAACCCCTTGTGTCTTCACACTGCAATATTTCCATACAGATGTCTTCATACCCCAAGTATCTTAGTGACCTGAACCATGGGAAGGTGTCGGTTACTGGCATTAAACCCCTTTAGTAACTTCAGACCAGGTGGTCCAACATTTGGAGACGTAACTATTTCCTACGTCCCTAACCCTAACTCAGGCTATGTGCTGCACGGCATACCTGCAAAGTAAGAGTCCATGTAAATACAGAGTCCATCAAAGGCATTCTCCAGCAGCTGGTGTCTTCAGGGGGAACCCCAAGTTCTGATCCGGACCACTGCCCATCTTTTATAACGAAGGATCAGTGTGTCGGACCCAGAGAAAAACCCGCCAAATGGCCAAAGAACTGAGAAAGGCATAAACTCCTACCCTCATGTCCGGGACAGCACTTAACTGGCTATTTCCAATCCACTTACACACCTTCTATTAAGTGTACAAAACCCATAGACAGCTTTACTAACTAGATTTACTTTGCGCCATGGTGACAAGCATGAATACAATGGCTTGTTTGCAGAACTCACTGGTCAATGCCATGATCTACTTGAACACCCAGCCTATATATATTATTATTGAGAAAAATTACCTGTTGATCCTATCCTTTTTTGAGGTGATAGCTTTCTGTGCCCTCTTCTTGTCCTGGTTGTTATCAGTTCAATTTTCTTAGCTGTCTTTAAAGCGGAAGTAAACTTGAAAAAATAAATTAAAAAAAAAACTTTTCCCTTGCAAGGCAATGTTATAATGTGCTAGTATGCATCGCATACTAGCACATTATGTGTAACTTACCTTAAAACAAATCCCTTCAGAGGCGCACTGTCACCGCTGCCAGGGCTTCCATCTTCACCCGGTCTTCCTTCCAGGTTCACAGGCTCCGGTCCTTTGAATGACCGTGCCATGATGACATCACTTCCACGCATGCGTGCAGGAGTCAATGTTTACAGCACAGGGCTCTATAGGAACGACATACCCATGTTGTTCCGTCAGAGCCCTGTGCCACAAACGGTGACTCCCGCACACATGCGTAGGAGTGACATCATCACGGCACAGCCATTCAAAGGACCGGAGCCCGTGAACCCGGAAGGAAGACTGGGTGAAGATGGAAAACCCTGTCAGCGGGGACAGCATGCACCAGTGACATCACCGGCAGCTACACAAGTTAATATCTCCTAAACGGTGCACGTTTCGGAGATATTTACTGTACCTACAGGTAAGCCTTACTATAGGCTTACCTGTAGGTGGACCATAAATAAACAACCCTTATTACCACTTTAAGGGCCACAGAACCATGCAATAGGAGAGGTGTATAATTCCATAGTCCTATCTGGTTTCTATTGTCCTGCTACAGAAGGGTGATTGAGTGTTGTCATCCTAGGACAGGAAGTGTCCTAATGGCAGGATCAACAGAAAGTAGGCCTGAAAAAAGAAAATGAATTCAGCTATCACTTCTAAGGCCGGTAAACTGCAATACATGACATTTCTGGTTTTGGGTTAACATAAGCTTTAAAATAACATTTTTGTTTTAACCTTTTTAATGTAAAAAATTTTAGAAAAAGTTTATGTTTCACAAGGTGTGTTGGCTGGAGATGTCCATCTGCTAAGGTCATCCACAGAACGTGACACTGTGCCCTGGTGTTTGCAAAGAATAAAATGAGATGTTTAGACCTCTGCAGGAGTCATCAACTGCCTGTAAAACCCATAAAATCTAACACTCGGCCATGCACTGGTCATACAAGTTACTATTGAACCACTGCACCCAAATGTCCACCTCTTTTTGGGACCCTACTGGTAAGCCCATGTAATGATAGTATTCTAAGGGCAAAGGGGGCTTCAAACCAAAGTTTCCACAATGAACAACTCTCTCTTTTCTTTATGACAGTGATACAGAGAAGAACATTATAAATGTAGAAGTTATACTCACATAATATAAACAGAACACATATAAAAATGGCCACAATAAAGAACAGGATGAATAGGATGACCACCAGGCACTGTGTAACCCAACCTGTATACAGAGAGGATAGTAAATAACCCTTTAAGTTTCAACTGGTATAAAAAAAAACGTTGTGATATTATACATATCTAAAGTCAATTGGAGATACTCAGAGCAATCCACACTGTATGTCCAAAATTATGTATATACTATATCATACAAAGACATTTTAGACAATCGTGCATTGTGGCAATAGTTTGGGGAAGGCCATTTATGGTTCCACTATGACTGCGCCCCTGTGTATAAAGCCAACCTCATAAAGAAATGGTTTTGACCAGTTTGGTTTGGAGGAACTTGAGTGTCCTGTACAAAGCCCTGACCTCAACCCTACTGAACACCTTTGGGATGAATTGGAATGCCCGTTGTGAGCCAGCTCTTCTCATCCAACATCAATACCCAACCTCGCCAATGGGGACAAATTCTCACTCACAGACACCCTCCAAAATCTTGTTGAAAGCCTTCCCAGAGGATTAGCAGTGACACCGAGTCATTTATATATGTCCACAGTTTTGGAATGGGATGTCCAACCGGCTGATATACAGTAGGTGTGCTGGTCAGAGGTTCACAGACATTTGGCCATATAGTGTATGTGAACATTCTCAGCATGCAAAGACTTTTGTATGATGCTCTGCTCAGTTGTACATAGTTCTCCATAACTAAGGATGAACTGACAGTTTGTTCTAATCTTAGGTTTGGGCTGAACTTTGGCTATGCGAGCGTTTGGCCAAACGCCAAATTTTGGCTTGTTTGGCCCCTGTTCCATGGGAGCTAGGTATATTGTATGGAAGCAGGATTTCTGTTGTTTCTATATGACAGCTTCCAGCTGTCAATGTTTCCTAGGGAAACATGCTGTCATGAAATCCCCAGCCACATAAGCAAAGGGGCTGGGATAACAGTGACATCACTTGGTCACTTGCCATATTTGGTCATGAAAATTAACCAAATATGAGCATGGCCTTAATAGGGCAATGATGTCACTACTATCCCCACCCCTTCTCTTATATCGCTGATGACAGCTCGGAAAGCTATCACTAAGCAATACTGTCAGGATCGATTGTGTGTCCCGAGTAGTCAGATTTTTAATTTTGGTCAGCGCCGCGGGTCCCAGCAAGATTCCATACTAACAACTGTATTGGGCTAAGGGTTTCTGTCAGGGATCTCATTCAGCAAGTGCTCATTCTCGTTAAGCAGATGCTCATTCCTGTTCAGCAAATGCTCATTATAGCAGAGAGCGGAGACTGTGAGCCAAGCCTTCTCATCCACATAAGTGCCTGACCTCACAAATGCGCTTCTGGAAGAATGGACAAACATTCCCAGAGACACACTCCTAAACCTTGTGGACCTAAGCCTTCCCAGAAGAGTTGAAGTTGTTATAGCTGCAAAGGGTGGGCCAACTTAATATTGAACCCTACGGACTAAGACTGGGGTGGCAATAAAGTTCATGTGTGTGTAAAGGCAGGTGTCACAATACTTTTGGTAATATGAGGGATCATCATCAGCATTCCAACTTTACAAAGAATGCAACAAGAAATGTAAGGGTGCAATCAGGGCGGCTAGGATAGAACACGAAATACACATAGCGGAAGAGAGTAAGAGAAATCCCAACAAATTCTTTAGGTACATAAATAGAAAATGAGGTCAGATCATATTGGTCCCATAAAGAATGATGAAGGGAATCTGGTTACTAGGGGTTGGAGAGATGGTGAAAGTATTGAATTTATTCTTCTCCTCAGTCTTCATGAGGGAATCGGGGGGCTTTAGTAACCAAAACTGCAATGTTTATCCTCATGACACGTCACAGGAAGCACCTCCATGGCTAACAGGGGACAGAATTAGAAATAGACTTGAAAAACTTAACATTAATAAGTCACTGGGACCTGATGGCTTGCACCCGAGGATCCTTAAGGAACTCCGTAAAGTAATTGCCAGACCATTGTTGATAATTTTTACAAACGGTCTACTGACTGGAATGGTACCAGCCTATAGGAGAAAAGCCAATGTAGCACCAATATTTAAAAAAGGGCCAAAATACATCCCTGGGAATTACAGACTAGTTAGCCTAACATCAATAGTATGCAAGCTCTTGGAGGGGATGATAAAGGACTATATACAAGATTTTAGTAATAAGAACGGTATCATTAGCAGTAATCAGCATGGATTTGTGAAGAATTGTTCTTGCCAAACCAATCTAAAAGCATTTGAAACAGTTCCCCATAAACGTTTACTGTACAAAATAAGGTCCGTTGGCATGGACCACAGGGTGAATACATGGATTGAAAACTGGCTACAAGGGCGAGTTCAGAGGGTGGTGATAAATGGGGAGTACTCAGAATGGTCAGGGGTGGGTAGTAGGGTCCCCCAGGGTTCTGTGCTGGGACCAATCCTATTGAATTTGTTCATAAACGACCTGGAGGATGGGATAAACAGTTCAATCTCTGTATTTGCGGACGATACTAAGCTAAGCAGGGCAATAACTTCTCCGCAGGATGTGGAAACCTTGCAAGAAGATCTGAACAAACTAATGGGGTGGGCAACTACATGGCAAATTAAGTTTAATGTGTAAAAAATTTAAATAATGCATTTGGGTGGCAAACATAGGAATGCAATCTACTCCCTAGGGTAAGAACTGGGGGAATCTAGGATGGAAAAGGACCTGGGGGTCCTAGTATGCAATGCCAAGCTACTGCTAACAAAGCAAACAGAATATTGGCATGCATTAAAAAGGGGATCAACTCCAGAGATAAAACAATAATTCTCCTGCTCTACAAGACTCTGGTCCGGCCGCACCTGGAGTATGCTGTCCAGTTCTGGGCACCAGTCCTCAGGAAGGATGTACTGGAAATGGAGCGAATACAAAGAAGGGCAACAAAGCTAATAAAGGGTCTGGAGGACATTAGTTATGAGGAAAGGTTGCGAGCGCTGAACTTATTCTCTCTGGAGAAGAGACGCTTGAGAGGGGATATGATTTCAATGTACAAATACCGTACTGGTGACCCCACAATAGGGATAAAACTTTTCAGTGTAAAGGAATTTAATAAGACACGCGGCCATTCACTAAAATGATAAGAAAAGTGGTTCAACCTTAAACTGCATAGAGGGTTCTTTACTGTAAGAGCGGTAAGGATGTGGAATTCCGTTCCACAGGTGGTGGTCCCAGCTGGGAGCATCGATCGTTTAAAAAACTATTAGATAAGCAACTGAATAACCGAAACATACAGGGATATATAATGTAATACTGACATATAATCACACACATAGGTTGGACTGGATGGACTTGTGTCTTTTTTCAACCTCGCCTACTATGTAACTATAATATAGTATATGTAATCAAGAGATTCCATGTGCATATTGAACATCCATCACTAGGGATAAGCTTCGAGTTCGAGTCGAACTCATGTTCGACTCGAACATCGGCTGTTCGCAAGTTCGCCGAACAGCGAACAATTTGGGGTGTTCGTGGCAAATTCGAATGCCGCGGAACACCCTTTAAAAGTCTATGGGAGAAATCAAAAGTGCTAATTTTAAAGGCTTATATGCAAGTTATTGTCATAAAAAGTGTTTGGGGACCCGGGTCCTGCCCCAGGGGACATGGATCAATGCAAAAAAAAGTTTTAAAAACGGCCGTTTTTTCAGGAGCAGTGATTTTAATAATGCTTAAAGTCAAACAATAAAAGTGTAATATCCCTTTAAATTTCGTAGCTGGGGGGTGTCTATAGTATGCCTGTAAAGGGGCGCATGTTTCCCGTTTTTAGAACAGTCTGACAGCAAAATGACATTTTGAAGGTAAAAAGCCATTTAAAACTACTCGCGGCTATTGCATTGCCGGTCCGACAATACACATAGAAGTTCATTGATAAAAACGGCATGGGAATTCCCCACAGGGGAACCCCCAACCAAAATTTAAAAAAAAAATTACGTGGGGGTCCCCCGAAATTCTATACTAGGCCCTTCAGGTCTGGTACGGATTTTAAGGGGAACCCCGCGCCGAAAAAAAGCAAAAAAAAAAGGCATGGGGTCCCCCCAAAAATCCATACCAGACCCTTATCCGAGCACGCAACCTGGCAGGAAAAGAGGAGGGACGAGAGAGAGCCCCCCTCCTGAACCGTACCAGGCCACATACCCTCAACATTGGGAAGGTGCTTTGGGGTAGCCCCCCAAAACACCTTGTCCCCATGTTGATGAGGACAAGGGCCTCATCCCCACAACCCTGGCCGGTGGTTGTGGGGGTCTGCGGGCGGGGGGGTTATCGGAATCTGGAAGACCCCTTTAACAAGGGAACCTGCAGATCCCGGCCCCCCCCGTGTGAAATGGTAAGGGGGTACTTACCCCTACCATTTCACTAAAAAACTGTCAAAAATTTTAAAAATGACAAGAGACAGTTTTTGACAATTCCTTTATTTAACTGCTTCTTCTTTCTTCCTTCATCTTCTTCTTCTGGTTCTTCTGGCTCTTCTGGTTCTTCTGGTTCTTCCTCCGGCATTCTCGTCCAGCATCTCCTCCGCGGCGTCTTCTATCTTCTTCTCCTCGGGCCGCTCTGTACCCATGGCATGAGGGGAGGCTCCCGCTCTTCTCTTCATCTTCTTCTCTTCTTCATCTTCTTCTTCTTCTTTTTCTCTTCTTCATCTTCTTCTCTTCTTCATCTTCTTCTTCATCTTCTTCTCTTCTTCATTTTCTTCTCCGGGCCGCTCCGCATCCATGCTGGCATGGAGGGAGGCTCTCGCTGTGTGACGGCGTCTCCTCGTCTGACGGTTCTTAAATAATGGGGGGCGGGGCCACCCGGTGACCCCGCCCCCCTCTGACGCACGGGACATGACGGGACTTCCCTGTGGCATTCCCCGTGACGTCACAGGGAAGTCCCGTCAAGTCACCGTGTGTCAGAGGGGGGCGGGGTCACCGGGTGGCCCCGCCCCCGTTATTTAAGAACCGTCAGACGAGTAGAAGCCGTCACACAGCGGGAGCCTCCCTCCATGCCAGCATGGATGCGGAGTGGCCCGGAGAAGAAGATGAAGAAGAGAAGAAGAGAAGAAAAGAAGATGAAGAAGGAGAGAAGAAGATGAAGAGAAGAGCGGGAGCCTCCCCCCATGCCATGGGTGCGGAGCGGCCCGAGGAGAAGAAGATAGAAGACGCCGCGGAGGACTTGCTGGACGAGAACGCCGGAGGAAGAACCAGAAGAGCCAGAAGAACCAGAAGAAGGAGAAGAAGAAGATGAAGGAAGATAGAAGAAAGAAGAAGCATTTAAATAAAGGAATTGTCAAAAACTGTCTCTTGTCATTTTTAACATTTTTGACAATTTTTTAGTGAAATGGTAGGGGTACAAGTACCCCCTTACCATTTCACACAGGGGGGGGCCGGGATCTGGGGGTCCCCTTGTTAAAGGGGGCTTCCAGATTCTGATAAGCCCACCGCCCGCAGACCCCCACAACCACCGGCCAGGGTTGTGGGGATGAGGCCCTTGTCCTCATCAACATGAGGACAAGGTGTTTTGGGGGGCTACCCCAAAGCACCCTCCCAATGTTGAGGGCATGTGGCCTGGTACGGTTCAGGAGGGGGGGCGCTCTCTCGTCCCCCCCCTCTTTTCCTGCAGCCTGCCAGGTTGCGTGCTCGGATAGGGTCTGGTATGGATTTTTGGGGGGACCCCACGCCGTTTTTTTTTTTTTTTTGGCGCGGGGTTCCCTTTAAAATCCGTACCAGACCTGAAGGGTCTGGTATGGAATTTAGGGGGACCCCCACGTCATTTTTAAAAAAAATTTTGGCCGGGGTTCCCCTTAATATCCATACCAGACCTGAAGGGCCTGGTATGGAATTTCGGGGGACCCCCACGTCATTTTTTTAAAAATTTTGGTTCGGGGTTCCCCTGTGGGGAATTCCCATGCCGTTTTTATCAATGAACTTCTATGTGTATTGTCGGACCAGCAATGCAATAGCCGCAAGTAGTTTTAAATGGCTTTTTTCCTTTGAAATGTCATTTTGCTGTCAGACTGTTCTAAACACAGGAAACATGCGCCCCTTTACAGGCATACTATAGACATCCCCCAGGTACGAAATTTAAAGGGATATTACACTTTTATTGTTTGACTTTAAGCATTATTAAAATCACTGCTCCTGAAAAAACGGCCGTTTTTAAAACTTTTTTTGCATTGATCCATGTCCCCTGGGGCAGGACCCGGGTCCCCAAACACTTTTTATGACAATAACTTGCATATAAGCCTTTAAAATTAGCACTTTTGATTATTCGTGTTCGTGTCCCATAGACTTTAACGGCGTTCGCGTGTTCGAACGAACTTTTTTCCTGTTCGCATGTTCTGGTGCGAACCGAACAGGGGGTGTTCGGCTCATCCCTATCCATCACCATCATGGAATCCAGGCCGTGACACCACCACCTCAATGTAAGAAAAAAGGCTTACCAGCTTTGCAGGACCTTCCATAAAGAAAGGTCAATAAACCAAACAACCTGGTCAGGGTCTCTCAGCAATATTCCTGTAGGATCCCTTTGGAGGCAGATGTTAGAGCGGTAGTGATCATCTCCGTATCATCCCCTGAGGTTCATCCCCAAGAACATGGAAAAAATGCTCTAGATAGTGTAAAACCTTTAAGTAGCTTTATTAAAAGTATAAAAATTGCACTTACATCCATAGAATGCAAATACGCCTTATAAGAAATCCATGCCTGCTGGCATACAGCATATCACCTGTACCTCCGGGAGTAGAGACATGCGAAGACGTCAGCACGTTGCTCCGACCTACGCGTTTTGTCACAGGTGACAGTGTCCGTGTGTCTCTACTCCCAGAAGTGCAGGTGATATGCTGTATACTGGCTGGCAAGGATTTATTTTAAGGTGTATTTGAATTGTATGGATATGAAAGTGCCATGTTAAACTTTTAATAAAGCTAGATTTTACACCTGGAACATTTTTTTTCCATATTCTTGGGGCATCCAGGGAATCGCGTAGCAGAAGAATCCAGTCTAGGGATTGTGCAGCACTGCTGCCAGCTGAGTAGGCATAGGAAGGTCAGGGCACTTCCTAGACCAGGCCGTGGCAGTGCTCCACAATCCCTGGACTGGATTCCTCTACTACAGGGTTCCTTGGATGTCCTTAATTCTCATGCTCAACATGCCTCCACAAACTTACTTCATGTGAGTTGCCAATTTTGTTTTTATCATACAATGAATGTTTTAATGTTGCATTTAGATGGTGCCCTTCGCTGTGTGTGTTTTAATATTTTCATTCAGAGATTTCTTCCATATCTCTCGAGAAGCTGCATCTTGTGAAAGGAAGCTTACTGAAGTCTACCCCTGCCATACCTGATACAGACTGGTTTATTAGACTCATGGTTATGCATCCCAGTGAGGTTTTTTTCTCTGCTATAAGGAGGAGGTTACCCATACACTACTGGAGCTATAAGGACAATCCTTTTCATGTAAAGATAATGGCTTACCTTTGAATATTGGTTCATTCTTATGTTGTATGTTGAGTTCGGCGTACGCATTTTCCTCCCTAGGGGTCCCTGAAGACAAGCACAGACATGAAATAAGCTATCCCTTTCGCTGCCAGAGACGCACTTTTGACTCTTTTTGGCACACATGTTTAAATGCACATTTTAGGCCTGAAGATAAAATGAAACCCCCCAAACATTATATATATTCTGAAAGCTGGGACGCTCTACAATAAAAAATTGGTAGGCAATTTAATGTCACAAGACATTAGTGCAATATTTTATCAAACCCATATTTTCAGTAAAAATCACGCTATAGATAATTTTAGTGGGCAGAAACATAATATATCACCAATTTTTGTAGTATACACTATATTGTCAAAAGTATTGGGACGCCTGCCTTTACACCCACGTGAACTTTAATGGCATCCCAGTCTTAGTCCATAGGGTTCAGTATTGAGTTGGCCCACCCTTTGCAGCTATAACAGTACTGGAGTGGCCCAATACTTTTGAGAAAATAGTATGAATGAGCGAGTCTGGGGTGGAGGAACTTGACTGGCCTGCACAGAGTCCTGACCTCAACCCGATAGAAAATCTTTGAATTAGAGCGGAGACTGCAAGCCAGGCCTTCTCGTCCAACATTAGTGCCTGACCTCACAAATGCGCTTCTGGAAGAATGGTCAAACATTCCCATAGACACACTCCTAAACCTTGTGGACGGCCTTCCCAGAAGAGTTGAAGCTGTTATAGCTGCAAAGGGAGGGCCAACTCAATATTGAACCCTACGAACTAAGATTGGGATGCCATTAAAGTTCATGTGTGTGTAAAGGCAGGCGGCCCAATACTTTTCACAATAAAGTGTATAAAAGATGAGATTGAGTAAAGTAAATCGATCCAAAACGTGTCAAGCCTTAAAATGTTGGTGAAAGGGCCAACAAACTTCAGCACCTAATTTTACCACAAAAAAATGGGAAAACGTATTGACCCGAGTATAAGCCTAGGGCGAGAAATGCGCAGCTACTGTAAGTGGAAAAGAGGGTAAACAATGCCCATTTGCAGCCTCACTGTGCCCATTTGCAGCCTCACTGTGCCCATTTGCATGTCTCACTGTGCCCATTTGCATGCCTCACTGTGCCCATTTGCAGCCTCACTGTGCCCATTTGCAGCCATAGATCCCCTGAAACTTCAAACTCAGTGGTTAAGGGTTCCTAGATGCCCCCTAGCTGCAGCCAAAATTTGGGGTCTCTGGACCCAAAGGGTCCCGAAATGACATTGCTGCAGATGGACACAGTTGACCAACTTTGGGGCCCCGTATCTCAAGGCCACATAGTTCTAGGCACCCCAAATTTGGAGTGCAAACCCAGTGAAACTAGCATCACAATATATCCGAAGCTGGGGTTTCTAGCACCAAGTGGCCCCGAGATACAGGGCCCCAAATATCAGTTCAGAAAACATTTTCCAAACCGACTTTGGGGCCCCGTATCTCGGGGCCACTTGGTGCTAGGAACCCCGGGTTTGGCGTGCAGACCCAGTGGAACTAGCACTACAACATATCGAAATCTGGGGTTCCTAGCACCAAGTAGGCCCGAGATACGGGGCCCCAAAATCGGTTCAGAAAATGTCAAGCACTTTTCTGCAGCAGAGAATGACATTTTCTGAACAGACTTTGGGGCCCCGTATCTCGGGGCCACTTGATGCTAGGAACCCCAGCTTTGGATATGTTGTGGGTTTGCACACCAAATTTGGGGTTCTTAGCACTAAGTGGCCCCCAGATACGGGGCCCCAAAGTCGGTTCGGAAAAAATGACATTTTTTGCTGCAGAAAAGTGCTTGACTCCAGTATAAGCCGAGGGGGGCGCTTTCAGCACAAAAAAATGTGCTGGAAAAACTCGGCTTATACTCGAGTATATACGGTAGCTGAATTTTACCAGAATTGGGTCACCAAAAGGAAAGTTAAGCCCTGAGTATTAATTGGTTCCAGTTTCCAAGATACAGCTTTAGGTCAAAATTAAGAGGGGGGGGTGCGATTATGCTCCATAACTTTTCAGAAAAATGTGATATATCAATGAGAGCATTGTCACACCAATCATTATAAATGTATCTTTTTATTGATACCAATATCATAACTTTTCATTCATTTATTGTTTTTTCATGTAACATTTTCATGCTCCCTCCACACCATTGGGACTGCGAAAGGCATGCATTTTTCTTCTTGTTTAGCCAATGATGCAGATATAATGCAACAATAATGAAGGGCCTAACTCTTGTCCTGATCCCCTATTTCCATCCAAAATATAGATGCCATCATACTGCACATCAGAGATGCAAATGTAACCTTGCCACAAATGTAGCAGAAGTTATCTGCATTGTTTACACAGCTTCAAGGCATCTTGGCTATTGAGGAAAAATATCACGCAGCTGTTCTTTGGAAATGTTAGGCAATGACACTTTCACAAGCCACTGTATGATGTGTAGATCTGACCAAGACAAATGTACCTTGCAAAAAAAGAACAATAAATTACAGTTACAATAATATTCTCAAAGATAAATTTATACACTTCCATGTGGTACCATTTTCATTGTTCTACTGTACTTTGTCGAGAAGTTATGAGGCATCATGACCATCAGACACCTCCCTCCCTTGTAGGCAAATAAACTCACCTGTGTATAAATCTTTATTGTCAAATATCTTGAAAACTTTAGCCAACCAGCACCTTTATCACCCACAGTGTCTTTGAAAAGTATTCATACACCTTGGAATTTTCCACATTTTCTCATGTTACAACCAAAAACGTAAATGTATTTTATTGGGACTTTATGTGATGCAAGTCTTTTTGGGGATGTCTCTACCAGCTTTGCACATCTAGAGAGGGACATTTTTTGCCCATTCTTTGCAAAATATCTCAAGCTCTGTCAGATTGGGTGGAGAGCGTCTGTGAACAGTAATTTTCAAGTCTTGCCACAGATTCTCAATTGGATTTAGGTCTGGACCATTCTAACACATGGATATGCTTTGGTCTAAACCATTCCATTGTAGCTCTGGCTGTATGTTTAGGGTCGTTGTCCTGCTGGAAGGTGAACCTCCGCCCCAGCCTCAAGTCTTTTGCAGACTCTAACAGGTTTTCTTCTAAGATTGCCCTGTATTTGGCTCCATCCATCTTCCCATCAACTCTGACCAGCTTCCCTGTCCCTACTGAAGAAAAGCATCCCCAGAACATGATGCTGCCACCACCATGTTTCACAGTGGGGATGGTGTGTTCAAGGTGATGTGCAGTTACTTTTCCGCCACACATAGTGTTTTGATTTTATGCCAAAAAGTTCAGCTTTGGTCTCATCTGACCAGAGCACCTTTTTTACATGTTTGCTGTGTCCCCCACATGGCTTCCCCCAAACTGCAAATGGGACTTCATATGGCTTCCTTTCAGCAATGGCGTTCTTCTTGCCACTCTTCCATAAAGGGCAGATTTGTGGAGAGCACGACTAATAGTTGTTCTGTGGACAGATTCTCCCACCTGAGCTGTGGATCTCTTCAGCTCCTCCAGAGTTACCATGGGCCTTTTGGCTGCTTCTCTGATTAATACTCTCCTTGCCCGGCCTGTCAATTTAGGTGGACGGCCATGTCTTGGTAGATTTCCAGTTGTGCCATACTCTTTCCATTTTCAAGTGGTGGATTGAACAATGCTCCATGAGATGTTCAAAGCTTGGGATATTTTTTTATAACCTAACCCTGCTTTAAACTTCTCCACAACTTTATCCCTGACCTGTCTGGTGTGTTCTTTGGCCTTCATAATGCTGTTTGTTTACTAAGGTTCTCTAACAAACCTCCGAGGGATTTACATGACAGCTGTATTTATACTGAGATTCAATTACACACAGGTGGGCTCTTTTTACTAATTAGGTGACTTCTGAATGCAATTGGTTACACTAGATTTTATTTAGGGGTAACAGAGTAAAGGGGACTGAATACAAATGCACACCACACTTTTCAGATATTAATTTGTAAAAAATGTTGAAAAGCATTTATCATTTTTCTTCCACTTCACAATTATGTGCCACGTTGTGTTGGTCTATCACATAAAATCCCAATAAAATACATTTACATTTTTGGTTGTAACATGACAAAATGTGGAAAATTCCAAGGGGTATGAATACTTTTTCAAGGCAATGTAAACAGGTGATAAAGGTGTTGGTTGGCTAAAGTCTTCAAGATATTTCCCAATAAAGATTTATATATCTAATTTATCTAATCAAAATATGTAAGAATCAGCACACTTTATCTCGGAGGTCTATCATTTCCAAAAATTTGTAAACCAGTGAAATCAAACAATAGGTCAGCTGACTTTACACAAAACAGCATTTGTTGGTTAAAATTAACGCCTATATTAACAAAAAGTAGATACAATAGATTGAGATAGATTGATACATGTCCAGGGGACATGTATCAATGCAAAATACGTTTTTAAAACAATTGTTTTTTCAGGAGCAGTGATTTTAATAATGCTTAAAGTGAAACAATAAAAATGAAATATTCCTTTAAATATTGTGCCCGGGGGAAGGGGGGGTCCCCTTAGTCTGCCTGCAAAGTGGTGCATCTGTGCGATGTATAGAACATGCCGCAGCAATAATGACATTTCTTTGAAAATTGTTTTTATTGAAAATTTTCAATGATACAATATCAAACAAACAGCATAGCCATGTTTGTAAACATAGGAGAGTAACCAATACAAGGTAACAGAATACCATGCACATCCTAAAAGATCGTCTAATGGCCTCCACCCCAATCGACATGTGAGGCCCATGGTTCCCAGGTGAGTTTGAATTTATCAACCGTATCAAGAATAATGCTGGAAATTTTTTCTTGGGACATTATCCAGGAAATGTTTTGTTTCATCAGGTGGAATGAAACCGTAGGGGATTTCCATGCTCGAGCAATAGTCATTTTGGCCCCTAGAAGAATGAAGCCAATTAGGGCCTGGGTTGGGAATTTTGGGGATCCGCCTATTCAAGAGGGCAAGGGTAGGGTCTTGCTTAACCGCAATTCCAGTGGTTTTGTGGATCAGGTTAAAAATTCTGTTCCAATAGCCTCTGATTCTGGGACACTCCCATAAAATGTGGGGAAGCGTGCCCAAGTGGCTGCAACCTCTGAAGCATAGGGGGGAAGATTGAGGGTAATATTTTACCAGGTGGGTAGAAACCAGGTACCAGTGGGACATGACCTTGAAACCAGCTTCTATCAGGGAATTTTTAAGGATCCCCTTAACCACTTGAGCCCCGGACCATTATGCTGCCTAAGGACCAGAGGTCTTTTTCCAATTTGGCACTGCGTCGCTTTAACTGCTAATTGCGCGGTCATGCAATGCTGTACCCAAACGAAATTTGCGTCCTTTTCTTCCTACAAATAGAACTTTCTTTTGATGGTATTTGATCACCTCTGCAGTTTTTATTTTTTGCGCTATAAACGGAAAAAGACCGAAAATTTTGAAAAAAAATGATATTTTCTACTTTTTGTTATAAAAAAAATACAATAAACTAAATTTTAGTCATACATTTAGGCCAAAATGTATTCGGCCACATGTCTTTGGTAAAAAAAATGTCAATAAGTGTATATTTATTGGTTTGCGCAAAAGTTATAGCGTCTACAAACTAGGGTACATTTTCTGTAATTTACACAGCTTTTAGTTTATGACTGCCTATGTCATTTCTTGAGGTGCTAAAATGGCAGGGCAGTACAAAACCCCCCCAAATGACCCCATTTTGGAAAGTAGACACCCCAAGGAAATTGCTGAGAGGCATGTTGAACCCATTGAATATTTATTTTTTTTGTCCCAAGTGATTGAATAATGACAAAAAAAAAAAAATATTTACAAAAAGTTGTCACTAAATGATATATTGCTCACACAGGCCATGGGCCTATGTGGAATTGCACCCCAAAATACATTCAGCTGCTTCTCCTGAGTACGGGGATACCACATGTGTGGGACCCTTTGGGAGCCTAGCCGCGTACAGGGCCCCGAAAACCAATCACTGCCTTCAGGATTTCTAAGGGCGTAAATTTTTGATTTCACTCCTCACTACCTATCACAGTTTTGAAGGCCATAAAATGCCAAGATGGCACAAACCCCCCCCAAATGACCCCATTTTGGAAAGTAGACATCCCAAGCTATTTGCTGAGAGGCATGTTGAGTCCATGGAATATTTTATTTTTTGACACAAGTTGCGGGAAAGTGACAATTGTTTTGTTTTTTGCACAAAGTTGTCACTAAATGATATATTGCTCACACAGGCCATGGGCATATGTGGGATTGCACCCCAAAATACATTTAGCTGCTTCTCCTGAGTATGGGGATACCACATGTGTGGGACTTTTTGGGAGTCTAGCCGCGTACGGGCCCCCGAAAACCAAGCACCGCCTTCAGGATTTCTAAGGGTGTAAATTTTTGATTTCACTCTTCACTGCCTATCACAGTTTCGGAGGCCATGGAATGCCCAGGTGGCACAAACCCCCCCCAAATGACCCCATTTTGGAAAGTAGACACCCCAAGCTATTTGCTGAGAGGCATGGTGAGTATTTTGCAGCTCTCATTTGTTTTTGAAAATGAAGAAAGACAAGAAAAAACATTTTTTTTTTCTTTTTTCAATTTTCAAAACTTTGTGACAAAAAGTGAGGTCTGCAAAATACTCACTATACCTCTCAGCAAATAGCTTGGGGTGTCTACTTTCCAAAATGGGGTCATTTGGGGGGGGTTTTGAACTGTCCTGGCATTTTATGCACAACATTTAGAAGCTTATGTCACACATCACTCACTCTTCTAACCACTTGAAGACAAAGCCCTTTCTGACACTCATTGTTTACATGAAAAAGTTATTTTTTTTTGCAAAAAAATTACTTTGAACCCCCAAACATTATATATTTTTTTAAAGCAAATGCCCTACAGATTAAAATGGTGGGTGTTTCATTTTTTTTTTCACACAGTATTTGCGCAGCGATTTTTCAAACGCATTTTTTTGGGAAAAAACACACTTTTTTAAATTTTAATGCACTAAAACACACTATATTGCCCAAATGTTTGATGAAATAAAAAAGATGATCTTAAGCCAAGTACATGGATACCAAACATGACATGCTTTAAAATTGTGCACAAACGTGCAGTGGCAATAAAAAAAATACATTTTTGAAAGCCTTTAAAAGCCTTTACAGGTTACCACTTTAGATTTACAGAGGAGGTCTACTGCTAAAATTACTGCCCTCGATCTGACCTTCGCGGTGATACCTCACATGCATGGTGCAATTGCTGTTTACGTTTGACGACAGACCGCCGCTTGCGTTCGCCTTAGCGCGAGAGCAGGGGGCGACAGGGGTGCTTTTTTTTTTTTTTTTTTCTTTATTATTTTTTTGCTTTTTTATCTTATTTTTAAACTGTTCCTTTCATTTTTTTTTTTTAATCATTTTTATTGTTATCTCGGGGAATGTAAATATCCCCTATGATAGAAATAGGTAGTGACAGGTACTCTTTTTTGAAAAAATTGGGGTCTATTAGACCCTAGATCTCTCCTCTGCCCTCAAAGCATCTGACGACACCAACATCGGTGTGATAAAATGCTTCCCCAATTTCCCAATGGCGCTATTTACATCCGGCTAAATCTAAGTCATAAAATGCTCGTAGCTTCCGGTTTCTTAGGCCATAGAGATGTTTGGAGCCACTCTGGTCTCTGATCAGCTTTATGGTCAGCTGGCTGAATCACCGGCTGCATTCTCAGGTTCCCTGTTGAGACAGGAGAGCCAGAGAAAAACACGGAAGACGGTGGGGGGGGGGCATTCCTTCCCACGGCTTGTAAAAGCAGTCTAGAGGCTAATTAGCCGCTAGGATTGCTTTTACATGAAAGCCGACCGCTGGCTGAAAAGAATGATACCAAGATGATACCTAAACCTGCAGGCATCATTCTGGTATAACCACTCAAAGTCGTGAATGGCGTACCTGAAGAAAAAAAATGGTTAACAATAAAGCACAGTAAACGGTAAAGTATAACAAATTGCATACCTGAAAAGCAAACATGATAAAACATAATAACAATAAAACATTGCAGAATAGAATACAGTAAAAAAGAGCAGAACAATAGAGAGAGAGAATAGAGAGAGAGAGAACAATAAAACAACTATTTTTTTTTATTTTATATATAGATTTTTTTTTTTACACTTTTTTTGTAACTAACTTTTATAACTGTAACCGGTTCCAGGTTCGGGTCTCTCAAAATGCGATGGCATCTTGGGAGACCCTGTGAAAGTGTGCCTAGTCTGTGCAATGCTGTACCCTACGCTAATACTCAACTAGTGAATGGTAGCGTTCAAAACATTCACCAATGCAAAGACCAGGATTGTCAGGACAGGAGGGACAATAATAGCGGGTGTCACGCCTATATCCGCGCTTGCTGCAGACACAACATTTTTTTGGGGGGGTTCGTTGGGTAGGGGTACTCGGGAGGACATAAAGAAAATGAGTCTCATGCAGCCGAATGCATTTGGTTGGGGATGTGAATGGGGGAAGTACGGGCGCTGCAGAAGCGGTGGGTTCCCAATTAGGATTGGCCAATGCAGCAGGAAGGGCACTATGGGCACGACGGGCCTGTGTTTGTCTTCTTGGTGGCAGCGGGACACTATTTGTGCTTCCCACCTCACCAGCTTGAACTGCACTTATGGGACTCGCCACGTCACCAAGTGTTACTGCAGTGCTGGTTTGACTACGACCGGGGTGTACTAGGCCGCTGGTGCTTGCCAGTTCACCAAAACGCTACAAAAAAACTGTTAGCGATCGCAGGGATCAGGCCTGACTCTGCGAACGCTGCAGTTATGCGTTTCGTGTTTTGTAAGTGACAGTGATCGATCGATACTGCACTTGGGTGGGCTGGGCTGGGCCGGGCGGAGGGGCAAAACGCAGGTGCTAGCAGGTATCTGGGCTGATCCCGCTAACACTGCGTTTTTGGGAACCCTAAACTGCTGGTGACGCCAGTATAGATCTGATCGGATCAGATATTGATCCGATCAGATACTATACCACTAAGGGAGGCGTATGCTGCGTGCGTGGGTGTTAGCGGTACTGGCGCTAATCTGATGCTGCCTGGGGTGACGCATATCACCGCCGGGCGATCAGGGGGCTAAACCTTTATTCGGTAATAAACGGCGGGTGCCCTGACACTATAAAAAATAAACGAACTAACCAGCGTCAACCGTAACACTTATACGGTGATCACCGGTGAAAGGGTTAGCTAGGGGGCAATCAAGGGGTTAAAACCTTTATTCGGTAGTATATGGGGGTCCCTGTCACTATAAAACGCTGACGGCGAACCTAAATATTTAGGTCCCTAACTAGCGTCACCAGTGACACTAATACAGCGATCAGAAAAATGATCGCTTAGCGACACTGGTGACTGGAGGTGATCAAGGGGTTAAAACTTTATTAGGGGGGTTAGGGGGGTACCCTAGACCTAAAGGGGGCTAACACTAACTGCCCTAACCCAGTAACTGTCACAAACTGACACCAATACAGTAATCAGAAAAAAAAAAAAAAAAAAAACCTGCTTGGTGTCAGTTTGTGACAGGTGGGGGTGATTGGGGGACGATCGGGGGGGCGATTGGAGGGGGATCGGGGTGTTTTGTGTGCCTGGCATGTTCTACTGTGTTGTGTAGTGTGTTTTCACTCACAGTGATGTCTTCTCCCCTCGGCGATGGAACGGAAACTACCGAGCCGAGGAGAGATGACATCATTTCCTTTGCTGCTGTTTAGCATACAGCAGCAAAGGAATGTTCCCATTGGCCGGCGGCGATCGCGAGGGGGGGCCACGAATGGATGGCCTCCCCCTCACCTCCGATCGCCGGGGAACAAAAGACGACCGCCTCGTGATTTCGCCTGTCCGTGCCGCCTTGCCGACGTACATTGGCGTGAGGCGGTCGTCAAGTGGTTAAATGAACGGGGGAAATTAGAGTGCCATGTGTCAAGGTCCCACTTGATTTTCAAGGTCGTGCTCCCAGCCCAACATACAGGGGGTCCCCGGGTTATGAACACGATAGAGACTGTAGGTTTGTTCTTAAGTCGAATTTGTTTGTAAGTCGGAACAGTACCTTTTTTAAGTGCAAATCTAGTCTCAGAGACAGGATGTAAACCCAAATCAACAGAGAAAGGCAACCGGATGGTAGGGGCGGCATGGTTAGTTCTAATATGTTTTGTTTCTTTTATTTTTTTACTTTTTTATCACTTTTTTTTATTTTTATTTATTTGTAGCTTGTCGTTTACTTTTTTTTTATTTTTGTATAATTTTCTTATTTTTAATATTATTTTTCTCATTCTTTACTTTTTTTAATTCCTTATTTTATTTTATTAATTTAATTATTACTGTATTTCTTATTTTTATTTTATTTTTATTTGTTTTATCAATTTTTTTTTCACTTAACTTTATTGCTATCACACAGGAGGAAACAATTCCCTGTGTGATAGCAATTGGAGGCGACAGGTTCTCTTTATTGACCCTGTCACCTCCAAAACAGGAGTCCAGGAGCACAGCTGAGCACAGCTCTCCCCCTCACTATTTTCATGGCGGCAGCGACAGGAGACAGCAGAAAGGAGTACACTGTATGGCACAGCAGGGAGATGGATGGTGAAAGCAGCCATCAGAGGCCAGGCAGGCCGGCCGGCCGCGGTGCACCTTCGCAGGGCAGCGGCGCAGGAAAGACCGGGGATCCTGGAGGCTTCGTTAGGCCGCAGTAGGCCGGACAAGGCCTCGGCCACGACAGGTAGTTTTAGCGGCCTGGCAGGCCACCGGACAGTACCAGGCCTGTGGATGGGCAGGCAGGATGACGAAGGGGGCCCGCAGCCAAGCCAGAAACGGAGGAAAGGCTCACTCCAGCAAGGAGAGGAAGATTCGGCCAGCAGTGACGTCATTCGGGCCCCGTTCGTAAGTAGGAGTTGTTCGCAACTCGGATGTTCGTAAGTCGGAAACCCCCTGTATAGGTCGCTTTCTCCAGAGGCCGGGCTAAGGCTGAATATATCGGGGAGATACCCCCTCTCATATCTATGGCTGAGGAGCACCAATGCTCGTATGGGGTTACAGATAGGAGATTCGCATTACGTTTCCAGATCAAGTTTAGGAAATCTGCCAATTGGTGGTACCGGAATTTTTCAGAAGGGGGCATGTCGAGTTTGGAGACACAATAGCTTAATGTGAGGAGACCATTGGAGTTGAAGTAGTGTCCAATTCTGTAAAGGCCTTTGTCCAGCCACCACCCGAAGGCTTTGATATCTAACCCAGGGGGAAACTGAGGGTTGTGGAAAATGTGGGCCAATGGGTGCCAGGCAGAAGTCAAGGACTTCAGTTTGTGTAAAGAGTCACATAGTGGTATCGAGTGAGAAAAAGTAGGAGCTAGGATTGGGGGGCGACTTTTGAGTGAGCACCAAAGCAAAAAGTCTAAGGTATGTGTAGGAGTTGCTTGTCTTTCCATTCCCACCTGTAATGGGTCCCAGATGATTGACAGGAGGGAGGGAGCAGAGCCGAGTCCTTCCTGTGCCGAGGGGGAAGTGATGTCACCAGCCCAGGCAAAGGAAGAGGCAGACTACGAGGGACCACCTAGCAACAGGCATTTAGAGGTAAGTAAAAAAAAATATCCAAATGTTTTTGTTTTTTTTTTAATTTTTCAGGTATTTTTTTTTTTTTTTGGGTGGAACCCCACTTTAAACCCAATTGAGCATCTCTGGAGAGACCTAAAAATGGCCGTCCACCAACGTTTACCATCCAACCTGACAGAACTGGAGAGGATCTGCAAGGAGGAATGGCAGAGGATCACCAAATCCAGATGTGAAAAATACTGTAAATACTGAGCAAAGGGTCTGAATACTTAGGACCATGTGATATTTCTGTTTTTCTGTCAACAATTCTGTGTTTTTCTGTCAATATGTGGTGCTGTGTGTACATTAATGAGGAAAAAAAATGAACTTAAATGATTTTAGCAAATGGCTGCAATATAACAAAGAGTGAAAAATGTAAGGGGGTCTGAATACTTTCCATCCCCACTGTATCTTTATATTGATACCAATAACATAACTTTCCATTAATTTATTGTTTTTTCATGTAACATTTTCATGTTCCCTCTGTACCATTGGGACTGCGAAAGGCATGGACTTTTTCTTCTTGTTTAGCCAATGACGCAGATAAGTTGCACATGTAATGCAACAATAATGAGGGGCCCAACTCTTGTCCCGATCCCCTATTTTGCATCCAAAATATAGGTGGTATGCCTTTTTTTACCACTGCTGTCATATTGCACTTTTGAGATGCAAATGTAATCTCCCACAAAATGTAGCACAAGTTCTCTGCGTTGTTTACACAGTTTCGAGGCATCTTGGCTTCTGAAGTAAAGTATCACACAACTTTTCCTTGGAATCGTTAGGCAATGACACTTTCACAAGCCACCAGATGTAACTGTATGACGTGTAGATCTAACCAAGATAAATGCACCTTTCAATAAAAGAATAATATATGACAGTTGGGTGCATAACCTTTAGTCTCAAAGTGAAGATTAAGTATATAAATTTCCATGTGGTACCATTTTCATTGTTCTTCTGTACTTTGTCGAGAAGTTACTAGGCGTCATGATCATCAGACACCTCCCTCCCTTGTAGGCAAATATACTCACCTGTGTATAAATCTTCATTGTGAAACATCTCGAAAACTTTAGCATACCAGCACCTTTATCACCTGTTTTTTAGTTCATCTAATTAAAATATGTAAAGTGCCTTGAAAAAGTATTCACACCCCTTGAAATTTTTGATATTTTGTCATGTTACGACCAAAAACGTAAATGTATTTTATTGGGATTTTATGTGATAGACCAACACAAAGTGGCACATAATTGTGAAGTGGAAGGAAAATGATAAATGATTTTCATTTTTTTTTTTTTTAAATATCTGAAAAGTGTGGTGTGCATTTGTATTCAGCCCCCTTTACTCTGATGCCCCTAACTAAAATCTAATGGAACCAATTGCCTTCAGAAGTCACCTAATTAGTAAATAGAGTCCACCTGTATGTCATTTAATCTCAGTATAAATACAGCTTTTCTGTGAAGCCCTCAGAGGTTTGTTAGAGAACCTTAGTGAACAAACAGCATCATGAAGGACAAGGAACACACCAGACGGGTCAGGGATAAAGTTGTGGAGAAGTTTAAAGCAGGGTTAGGTTATAAAAAAAATATATAAAAAATATAATATAAAAAAATATCCCAAGATTTGAACATCTCACATAGCACTGTTCAATCCATCATCCGAAAATGGAAAGATTATGGAACAATGGCAAACCTACCAAGACATGACCGTCCACCTAAACTGACCAGCAGGGCAAGGAGAGCATTAATCAGAGAGGCAGCCAAGAGGTCCATGGTAACTCTGGATGAGCTGCAGAGATCCACAGCTCAGGTGGGAGAATCTGTCCACAGGACAACTATTAGTCGTGTTCTCCACAAATCTGGTCTTTATAGAAGAGTGGCAAGAAGAAAGACATTGTTAAAAGAAAGCCATAAGAAGTCCTGTTTGCAGTTTGTGAGAAACCATGTGGGGGACACAGCAAACATGTGGAAGAAGGTGCTCTGGTCAGATGAGACCAAAATGTAACCTTTTTGGCTTAAAAGCAAAACACTATGTATGGTGGAAAACTAACACTGCACATCACCTTGAACACACCATCCCCACCGTGAAACATGGTGGTTGCAGCATCATATTGTGGGGATGCTTTTCTTCAGCAGGGACAGGGAAGCTGGTCAGAGTTGATGGGAAGATGGATGGCACCAAATACAGGGCAATCTTAGAAGAAAACCTGTTATGCCGCGTACACACAAGCAGATTTCTCGTCAGACTGAACTCCGAAGGACTTTTCAATGGAGTTCCAACGAAACGGACTTGCCTACACACGATCCCACCAAAGTCCGATCGTTTCGAACGTGATGACGTATGACCGGACTAGAAAAGGAAGTTTAATAGCTAGTAGCCAATAGCTGCTCTTGCGTCGTTTTCGGTCCGTCAGACTAGCATACAGACGAACGTTTTTCTCGATAGGAATCGAGTCCATCAGAAATATTTGAAACCTGTTCTATTTCTAAGGTCCGTCAGATTTTTCGACAGAAAAGGTCCGATGAAGCCCACACACGATCGGAATGTCCGACGGATTCGTTCCGGCTGACCTTTTCTGCCGGAAAGTCCGCTCGTGTGTACGCGGCATTAGAGTCTGCAAAAGACTTGGGACTGGGGCGGACACTCATCTTCCAGCAGGACAACGACCCTAAACATACAGTCAGAGCTACAATTTTATGGTTTAGATCAAAGCATGTTCATGTGTTAGAATGGCACAGTCACAGTCCAGACCTAAATCACATTGAGAATCTCTGGCAAGACTTGCTGTTCACAGACGCTCTCCATCCAATCTGACAGAGCTTGAACTATTTTGCAGTTTGTGAGAAACCATGTATGGGACACAGCAAACATGTTGAAGAAGGTGCTCTGGTCAGATGTGACCAAAATGTAACTTTCCTGACAGACTCCATGGCAGCCTACGTGTGGGTTAACCCCGCCTCCTCTCCAATGCTATAGGACCCCCTACCCTATAAGAATGAGCTCACCTGTACAGACTGTGTTCCTTTTTTGTCCTCCTCCATGGACCTACATCACAATTGTTCCTGTTGGCGTCCGGTCGGATTGTTCCAGAATCTAGCATACCATGGTACGGTGTGGCTCAGGGCCCAGCTATGAGCGGGCGAGTAGCTTTCATGGCACCAAAATACCCCACTCGTGGAGGGTGGATGCCTCATTATGCTTGAAGGTGGACGCATCATCGGCTGGCAAGGTCTGCAAAATGTTTTACTTCTTCCATGGCAGTCGTTTCTTTGTATATACTATTATGTTGTTTGTCTCCCGGTTCTCCGCGGTACTCCCCGGTACCTCTGTGTCCCCTCATGGCATTCGGAACGCTTCTGCGTTCCAGGCCGCTGCGGTGCTTCCGGGTAGCAGCCGCCGCAGTCGTTCTGCGCATGCGCGGGGCCTTCGTGAAAACGAGGCTTGGCTCGCGCATGCGCGGAGTGGCGAATCTTCCGGCGGCCGCACAGGCACCGTATGGCTGTCTCCCACGGCGCAGGCGCGTGGTGGAGGAGCGGTGACGTCACTCAGGCGGGGGACTTGATTGTCTGTCATCGCCTGTCAAGGACGGGATTTCCCGCAGACAGTAAGCGGCAACTTCCCCCAGCCTGGTCAGTGTTGGTCTAACTGAGTTTTCTCCCCTTAAGGGAAAAATTGAAGATAAAATAAATAAAAATTTATAAACATATATGCATATATTGAAGAAAATATATAAAGAAATAAAAGTGGACTTTTTACTTCTATGTACTCGTCCTTACTTTATACAGCATGTATCTACACTCCTGTTTGGATTGTGAGTAAAAAAAAAAAAAAAAAAAAGAAAATAGATATATATATATAATAATAATAATCATAAATAAAATATGTATGTAAATATATATATCTTATATAATATTTCCGGTTGGCTCGGTTTATGTAGCATTTCCGGGTCATCTGTAGACCATCAGTGTCATGGTGACGTTCTGTCCAGCGGTTATGGATAGGTCACTGCCTTCATACAGCCAGCCCTTATGCACAAGGTGCGTGCAGGCGAGGGGAGGGGCCGAGGTTGAAGTCTCAAAGGATTGAGATTGCGTTTTGTTCCCCCCCCCATTCTTTTTTTCAGCCCTTTTTGAGATCAGATGACAGAGACCTTGCCAGGCCACAACATTTACAAGAGGAGATGTCACCATTCCTCCTCCAACTAGAGGATATGTTGCCATTCCTCCTACAACTAGAGGAGACGTTGCCATTCCTCCTCCATCCAGAGGAGATGTTGCCATTCCTCCTCCATCCAGAGGAGATGTTGCCATTCCTCCTCCATCCAGAGGAGATGTTGCTATTCCTCCTCCATCCAGAGGAGATGTTGCCATTCCTCCTCCATCCAGAGGAGATGTTGCCATTCCTCCTCCATCCAGAGGAGAGGTTGCCATTCCTCCTCCATCCAGAGGAGATGTTGCCATTTCCTCCTCCATCCAGAGGAGATGTTGCCATTCCTCCTCCATCCAGAGGAGATGTTGCCATTCCTCCTCCATCCAGAAGAGATGTTGCCATTTCTCCTCCATCCAGAGGAGATGTTGCCATTCCTCCTCCATCTAGAGGAGATGTTGCCATTCCTCCTCCATCCAGAGGAGAGGTTGCCATTCCTCCTCCATCCAGAGGAGATGTTGCCATTCCTCCTCCATCCAGAGGAGATGTTGCCATTCCTCCTCCATCTAGAGGAGATGTTGCCATTCCTCCTCCATCCAGAGGAGAGGTTGCCATTCCTCCTCCATCCAGGGGAGATGTTGCCATTCCTCCTCCATCCAGAGGAGATGTTGCCATTCCTCCTTCATCTAGAGGAGATGGTGCCATTCCTCCTCCAGTCACCGTACCCACCGCCCTATCAGCCGCTCGGATGGCAGAGCCTGCTGGAGATGTGGGACACGAGTCTCGGAAGGCGAGTCTGTATGTGTCCACTGTTGTGCCTGGGCGGTTGGGGATAAGAAACAGAAAACAAGATTATGGAGGCTCTTGTGAAAGAGGTGAGGAAGCAATCCCTAGGAGATGGGAGACATCCCTCACATGGAGCCAGTTGTCCATTCCACCCGGCTCCTTGACTGGTATAGCCCAAGGGTTTCAGGTCCTTCCCAGCCCTACGCTGCTTCTCCAGATTCTTCTGACATCAAGTTGGAAGGGGATGAATGTGTCGGAAGCTCTGATGTCTCTCTGATTCCTTCACGTGTCAAAGCGATTTAAGGAAGCCCTTAAGTGAGTAGTTCCTTCCTCCCCCCCTAAGCATAGTAGTTCTTTAAGCACCTGGGGGAAGGGCGCTCTCTCTCTCTCTCTTTCTGCTCCTCACGGATGAAAGGATGAGGAGTGCAACTAAGTGGACGAGAAAACTTCCACATCAAACTGTACCTCCAGAGTGTATCCCTTCAAGTCAGAAGAAGTGGAGTGTCGGGGAAACACTCCCCTTATAAATGCAGCGTCGTTGCGTCTGACATTACAGGTTGCTCTACCTTAGAAGATGCCGTGTCCTGCAGGACAGGCTCGAGAGAAGTCAGATCAAGATCTCAAGGAAGCTTACAGGTTTGCCAGTATGGCTTGTAACCCTGCCCTAGCAGCTATGTCCAAAGGTTATGGAAGCCTGGACAGAGATTGCAGTCTTCGTACTCAGGGAGCTTCGGAAGAGTTCTCCAGAAGATTAGCAGTAAAGGAGCTGAAGCCGGCGACAATCTGCTTCACCTGTTGGCCTGGACTAAATGATCCTCGGTCATGGTTCAACAGGCCTTATAGTTACGTCTTCCCCAGATTAAGCGTCTGCTCGGTCAGAAGAATCCCCAGTACGGGAGGTGTTGAACGCTCGTGAGAGGCTTGTGTTTTAAGTCCCGGTTGGGTCTTCATAAAGAACTGGAGTAGAGTGCAAGCATCCTTCCGTAAAACCCGCTAAGAGTAGGGCGTCTGTTGGTCGGGAACCAGCCGAAACTTTTGGGTTACACCCGCCCACGGGTGCCTGGACGGGGAGGCTCGTCTGCTCCTCTTCCGGCATGTCTGGGTGGCCTCCATCACTGGTTACTGGACTGTCAAGATGGTTTTATCGATCCACACATGGTCCTTCACTAATACCCCTTTCCCCAGATTTATTCCACTCTGCTAACTCAGTTGGAAGAGCAGGAGCAGGTGTTACTGTACACGCTTCGAGGGACGTAGAATTCCAGGGGTATACTTTCCTCTCTTCCCAAACACAAAGTAACAGTTTTGGTGTCTAGTATTAGATCTATCTTACCTATACAAGTATATAAAATTTGTAGATACGTTGGAAGGCTCTGTCGACCTTCTATACGGCCAGGACATTGGCTAATCCCAATTGACTTAAAAGATGTTACCTCTGGTTCCAAATTGGGCGAGACCATCTACAGTTCTTCTTCTTCCTTATCGGGCTGATGACCTCACACGTGTCTTCTTAAAATTTCTCCGGCCATAGTGGCCCTCATTTAAACGAGAGGGGTACGTCTTTATCACTATTTCGGTGACCTCGCCTTGCTATCCTAACACAAAGACCAGTTGCTGGTTCTCAGGGAACTGGTTATCTCCACCCTGACCAGCTTCAGGTGGCTCCTAAAAAAAAAAAAAAAAAGAACTACCGCCTCGACGGTCTTCACGACCCCTATGGTCAAGTGGTCTCTGCAAAGGTTATACCCGCTCCAGTCAGGTTTTCTGCAGTGAGAGAGATCAAGGGGCAACAGTCAACCTATTTACATATCAACGGCGTGGAGCAGCCTCTTCTGGTGTCTTCAGCGCAAAATCTGCTCAATTGCCACTTCATTGCCCCATCTCATGGTCAAGGTCACGACTGATGCCAGCGGTTCCGGTTGGGGAGCCATCTGCAGTTAGGATCTGGCTTAAGGCAAGTTGGGTACGCGTCTTCTCAACCCGGGCTAGAGTGTCCCGGATCTTCGGACAGCCTAGTGTGCCCTTCAGTTCCTCGCCCATCTCCGGAAGGGAGAGTCAGTATTATAAAGAATGAATGACACAATGGCGATCTTCTATGTGAAGAGTGGTAGGGGCACTTGGAGCTCCACACTATGCCGGAAGATCAAGCCCATCATATCTTGGGCCCAGCCTGACTGGCATTTCAATGGCCTATATTCCTCGAATCTAGGTCGTCTGATCGTATTTCTATACGCAAACACTAAAGAATGGTCTTCTCGTGTGCAGACATTCAAGCGGATTCTGTTCCTAGGAGTCAATCTCGAAGTGGATCTTTTTCTTTTTCTTCACAGGCAACCTCAAGCTGGTGAGGTGTTACTACCCGGGGTCATTACAGCTAGGCCTCTGGAGTGGATGCCCTGACAGATCGTTTTTAGCTTCAAGAGGGCATACGCCTTTTCTATCAATCCCAATAATTCTCAGGTTCTTACGAAGATCTCATGAGGAAGCAGTCAAAGTGGTGGCAGTAGCCCCTTACTGGCCAATCGCCCTTGACTCCCCCTCCTGAGCCAGCTCAGCTTCCGGGATCCGGTGTCTCTCCCTCTCAGGCTGGTCCTTCTTTCTCAAGGGACAGTTCTGCACCCTTGTCCGGCTCGGGTGCGCTTCAAGGGTGATTGCCACTCTCATGAACTCTACTGGGACGAGCATGAATTAGGTCGACGGGAGAATTCAGGACAAGTCGGTTGAGTTCTCATTCTCTGAGCAGGTCATGTAGAAATCCAAAAGCTCAGGATATCCTCAGCTTTTTCGGCCTAGATTTATCACTATCCATCAGCTCTCTTAGGGTCCAAGTCTCACCTTGTTGGCCTTCTCCAGAACTTCGTGGGCTGTTTACCCTTTAGTCCACCAACCATCCCATGGGCAGCTAAAGCTTAGCCCTCAAAAGGAAACCAAGATTTCCCAATTGAGACCTTCCCCTTGTCATTGGCTCACTGTCTGAACTCAGTAATACGGGGTCCTCCCCGCTTTCTATTGGAGGCCTTTTTAACTAAAATCAATGTCATAGCAGCCATTACCTTGGCTAGAGGGTCTCGGAGGTCACGTCCATAGGTTACGAAGAATCTTTTTTCTGTCCTTCTTCCCGGACCAGATGGTCCTTTTTCCCATGCTCAGCTCAAATCCAAGAATTACCTCAAGGTTCCATAGGATCCAGGAAATCGTCCTATACTCTGGTCATAGACGATATTCTGAAGGTATACCTGCAAGCTACTTCCTTCCTTCTGGACATTCTGTCTACCTGTCCGTCCTGCATTTCGGCAGTGACAAACTGAATCAAGCCTCGTCCAGAACTGTACAGTTTGTTCATCAGCCTTATAGAGATAGGATCCTGACTCCTCCGGAGGCGATGACGGCACGTTCCACCAAGGGTATAGCGGCCTCATGGGCAGCAGCCCGGTACGTGTGTTCAGGCGTTATCTGCAAGCGACCTCAAGGGCCCCTATTAAAACCTTAATGTCAGATTACTTTACTGAGCTTGCTTCGCTTTCTTCTGTGAGCTTTGGTTTATAAATCCTGTCGGTTGACGGGTCAAATTATATTATTGCTGTTCAGCATACCCACCCGTGTGGAATGGCTAGTTATTTCCCACACGTAGGCTGCCATGGAGTCTGTCAGGAAAAAGGAAAATTTATTATCAAATACTTACCGTAATTTTCCTTTCCTGATGGACTCCATGGCAGACGGAGTTCCCACCCATCGGTCAATGAGTAGGCTAGTTACGGAACACAGTCTGTACAGGTGAGCTCATTCTTATAGGGTAGGGGGTCCTATAGCATTGGAGAGGAGGCGGGGTTAACCCACACGTAGGCTGCCATGGAGTCCATCAGGAAAGGAAAATTACGGTAAGTATTTGATAATAAATTTTCCTTTTTTTTGGCTTAAAAGCAAACGCTATGTGTGGTGGAAAACTAACACTGCACATCACCCTGAACACACCATCCCCACTGTGAAACATAGTGGTGGCAGCATCATATTGTGGGGATGCTTTTCTTCAGCACGGACAGGGAAGTTGGTCAGAGTTGATATGACTATGTCATATATGTATATGTCATATGACGGTGGCAGGAACCCTTTGTCCCTCTGGGCCGCCATATGACGTCTTTTCTTCCTGAGCCTCTAGGGGGCGCGCTCACCACCTCACTAGGCACCCGATGCGCGTGCGCGGCAGCCGCGGTGTTTGCCAGGCACCCGCGATTGCCCGTGAACACAGCAGGACCGTGGATCTGTGCGTGTAAACACACAGATCCACGTCCTATCAGAGGAGAGGAGACCGATGGTGTGTTCCCTGTACAGAGGAACACCGATCGGTCTCCTCCCCTTGTGAGTCCCCGCCCCTACAGTTAGAATCACACCCTAGGAAACATTAACCCCTCGATCACCCCCTAGTGTTAACCCCTTCCCTGCCAGTCACATTTGCACAGTAATCAGTGCATTTTTTATAGCACGGATCGCTGTATAAATGTGAATGGTTCCAAAAGAGTGTCAAAAGTGTCCGAAGTGTCCGCCGCAATGTCACAGCCATGATAAAAATAGCAGATTGCTGCCATTACTAGTAAAAAAAAAAAAACAACAATAAAAATGCCATAAATGTATCCCCTATTTTGTAGACGCTATAACTTTTGCGCAAACCAATCAATATATATGCTTATTGCGATTTTTTTTTTGACCAAAAATATGTAGAATACTATGAATCGGCCTAAACTGAGGAAAAAATGTGTTTTTGTTTTTTTTAATGGGATATTTATTATAGCAAAAAGTAAAAAATATTGTGTTTTTTTTCAAAATTGTCGCTCTTTTTTTGTTTATAGCGCAAAAAATAAAAACCACAGAGGTGATCAAATACCACCAAAAGAAAACTCTATTTGTGGGGAAAAATTTAACAAAATTTCATATGGGTACAGCTTTGCAATTGTCATTGAAAGTGTAACAGCGCTGTAAGCTGAAAATTGGTCTGGGCAGGAAGGGGGTGAAAATCAGATGGACTTTTGGCAGACTTCCAACGGACTTTCCAAACAAACCCACTCGCGCACACACGACCAGACTTTCCGGCAGAATAGGTCCGACGGTCTTCCCGATGGACTTTCGACGGAGTTATGGCAGAGGTCCGAACGAACGGACTTGCCCACACATGGACTAAAGTCCATTCATTTTGAGCGTGATGGGACTAGAAAAGGAAGTCAGTCTCACCGCTTTTATCGGCGAGATTAACACCTTGCGAGTCCCATTGCAGAGCATACCAGGCCCAAAATCCATACCAGACCCTTATACGAGCACGCAGCCCGGCCGGTCAGAAAAGTGGGTGGGGACGAGCGTGCGCCCCCCCCTCCTGAACCGTACCAGGCCGCATGCCCTCAACATGGGGGGTGGGTGCTTTGGGGCAAGGGGGGTGCCCTGTGGCCCCCCCACCCCAAAGCACCTTGTCCCCATGTTGATGAGGACAAGGGCCTCTTCCCGACAACCCTGGCCGTTGGTTGTCGGGGTCTGCAGGCGGGGCGCTTATCAGAATCCGGGAGCCCTCTTTAATAAGAGGGTCCCCAGATCCCGGCCCTCCACTCTATGTGAATGAGTATGGGGGTACATAGTACCCCTACCCATTCACCTGGGGAAAAAAGTGTCAATAAAAAAACACACTAGACAGGTTTTTAAAGTAATTTATTAGGCAGCTCCGGGGGTCTTCTGACTTCGGGGGTCTCTTCCGACTTCTCCGCTCTCTCTGGCCTCTTCTCCCGGTGTCCGGTTCTTCTCCAGCTCTCCGAACCACTCATCCCTAGTGGTGTATTCCAAGGTTCAGTGTGATTAGTAGTGTACCCTAAGGTTCAGTTTTATAAATGGTGTACCCCAAAGTTAAGTATTATTAGTAGATCACCTTAAGGATCATTGTTATTAGTGGTGTACCTCATGGTTCAGTGTTTTTAGTAGTGAACCCCAAGGTTCAGCATTATTAGTAATGTACCCCAAGGTTCAGTTTTATAAGTGGTGTACCCCAAGGTTCAATTTTTTAAGTGGTGTATCCCAAGGTTTGTTGTTATTAGTGTTGTACCCCAGGTTCAGTGTTATTAGTGGTGTACCCCAGGTTCAGTGTTATTAGTGGTGTACCTCAAAGTTCTGTGTTATTAGTGGTTTACCCCAAGGTTCAGCATTGGGACCCTTACTTTTTAAATTATTTATAAATTATATTGCGTTTGAGATGAAAGGTCTCATTTCAGTGTTTACAGATGACACCAAGCTATGCAGTGTAATTATGTCCTTAAAGGATGTCTCCAATTTATAAGCTGACCTCAATGCTCTATTTAATGTTCATAAATGTGAAGTTCTGCCCTTTGGGGTTAAAACATGCATCATACATGCTAACAGGAGGACAGCTGGGACAGTCAATGGTGGAGAAAAAGGTTCTTGTAGATCATAGACTTAATAATAGCATGCAATGCCAAACTGCGGTTTCCAAAGCAAGCAAAGTCCTTTCTTGTATTAAAAGAGGAATAGACTCCAGAGAGAGAGATATATAATTTTGCTCAATTACAAATCATTAGTAAGACCTCATCTGGAAAATGCAGTTCAGTTTTGGGCACCAGTTCTCAAAAAGGATATCGGGGAACTGGAGAAAGTACAGAGAAGGGCCACCAAACTGATAAAAGGCATGGAGGAGCTCAGCTATGAGGAAAGATTAGAGGAACTGAATTTATTCACTCTTGAGAAGAGGAGATTAAGGGGGGATATGACCACCTTGTACAAATATTTAAGGGGGGGAAATGATCACCATGTATAAATACATAAGGAGGGATATGATCTCGATGTATAAATACATAAGGGGGGAAATGATCACCATTAGTGTTGGGTCCGAGCCTGAGTTTGTCCAACACCCAAATTTGCAGGGTGTATGGTAGGTGTTCGCCCTGCTGAACGCCCTGCAATGCACTGCGCGCTGCACAGTGCATTTTGTGCTCTGATTGGACAAAGCTTTGCCCAGTCAAGGCACAGATTAGGCTGGTTGTTAAGGAGCAGGGCATCCTTAACAACTGATGAGTCATCAGCTGTCAATGGGTTTGACAGCTGAATGAAAAAAAGAGATAAAATTGCTGGTAACAAAAAAAAAACAAAAAAAAACATGTGGGATCCCTTCCAGTCTGGTATGAATTTTAAGGGGAACCTCATGCCAAATTTAAAAATAAAGAGTGTAGGGTCCCCCCAAAATCTATACTAGACCCTTATCTGGGCATGCAGCCTGGCAGGTCAGGAAAGGGGGGGTTGAGTAAGCAAGCTTTCTTTATTTTGTAAACAACAGCTTAGAGAGCCAGAATGTATGCTGAGGCCACATTTTAGTGCACAAGATTAGAGATTGTTTGATAAATTCTGGTGTCTCTTTGGCAGACTTTGGATGGAAATAACAAAGTTCTGCACCACAGTGAGCAAGCCTTGTGTGAAGAAGCCAAATTATAGTACACTCGGGCCAAGCTTAACAATTTTTTTTAGCTAAAGTCTGGTGTCTCTTTCACAGACTTTAGATATAAGTAACAGGTGCAGAAAAATTGGGCTTTGGGTGTCGGTGGTGCATTTGCAATGTAACCCTATAGAGGTACTCTTGATGAAAGCAAGAATTGGCCTTGCTGAAAAAAATTTAATTATATGCCCCAGTCAAACAGGTGCAGAAAAATTGGTCCTTGGGTGTAATTGTGCCCATGAAACCTATACCAAACAAAATACTTAATCAGCAACATCGGCATCAGGGGCTTGATAGCTGATGCTAATCCAGGATTGATTCATTTTGACAAATGTCATCCGGTCAACGGAGTCTGTGGACAGACATGCTCTTTTATCCGTCACAAAAACTGCGGTAGCATTGAATACCCATTCGGAAAGCACGCTGGATGCAGGGCTGCCCAGCAGCTCAATTGCATATTCGGCCAGTGGTCTATTCTCATGACCAAAAAACCCAGTGTTTTGTGTACTGGAAAGCTCTCCATGTCTACTTTTGCCCCTAGATCAGTGGTTCTCAACTCCTGTCCTCAGGACCCACCAACAGGCCAGGTTTGCAAGATAACTGAAATATATCACAGGTGATATCATTTGCTGCTCAGTGATTGCAGTATTCTAGTCTGCATCTCCCCAAGGTAATACTTAAAATCTGGCCTGTTAGTGGGTCCCGAGGACAGGAGTTGAGAACCACTGCCCTAGATAATCTTCCACCATATAACCTCCCTGGCGGTATGATTATTTCGGATTTTAGGTGCTGAAAGCGGTACAATTATTTTGCATGGAAATTTGGCATTTTATATTGTAGGTCTGTAAATCTTAACAATAACACACTTAAATCTGTCCAAACCAGAGTCTAGTAGATATCCCGGGTATGATAAAGTTTGAAACACAAAAACATAAATTATAATATAATAAATAAAAATAAATAATTAAAAAAAATTTAAAAAAATAGTAATAAAATAAATTTCCCCACAATTCACTATCGCTCAATTCTGCAAGTGTTCTAATTTACTATCGCTGTTTTCTAGCTGGTCTAAAGCCACTTTTGACGTAAAGGGACACTTTTTGGTTGCTATGGACAATCTCCAGTTTCCAGGCAGAAAGAACAGTGTATATCATGTAAAACTGCATGCAGGGCATGGGCCAGAGCACTGGGGACAAAAGGGATGTGAAATCATTTCATACAGTACTGTAATCTGTAAGATTACAGTACTGTATGTGTTATGATTTTGACATTTTTTTGAATTTGCCGCCAGGCTCCGCCCCCGTGCGTCGCGCCGCTCGCAGGGAACGGAGCCTGGCACGGAGAGGCTTCGGAGGAGGACGGAGCCCACGGACACTGCGGGGGACATCGCAGGATCCCGGGGACAAGGTAAGTAACGCCGCCCCAGGATCCTGCAATGCGATCCCGAGTGTGGCTCGGGGTTACCGCTAATGGTACTGAATTTTAACCCCGAGCCACACTCGGGAAACCCGCCAGGGAGGCTACTGCAGACATTGCCGCTGGAATGTTGAACCTGAAAGCCCTGGGTGCTGAGGACTAAAAGAATTTTGAAATGCATCACTGAGACAGCCCCCTTCTCCACCGCCAACAGAAGCCTCAAAACAACCTTTTCAATGATAATGTAACCTACCAGAGTCTGGAAAGGCATTACATAAACTCTTCTTTAAGGTGTCCTCAAGATATTTCATCCTGAGGGCAGGATGAGTTTTAAGACTTTCCTCTTGTAACGGTGGTCAAGGAGGGCTGTTAACCAATAATTATCCTTCTCCTTGATGCCCCAAATTCTCGAGCCCTTTCGCAGGCTTTGAAGAATAAGGGAGCCCATGCACAGCTAGTTTGGGGAGGCATGGGAAGCTAGGTCCTCAGATTCTCTGAGGATTACAGTATCTGAAACTGCCTCCTCCCAGCCACGTACTGCTCCCAAAAATTCTGGGGACTGAAAAGTATCTCTTAGCCTGGGTTCACACTGCTGCGCTGCGATGTGGTGTGAATTTGATGCAGGTTTTTGTCCCGCCCCCCTCTGACGCCACAGGGAAGCCATTGGGAAGTCCCCGTGCATCAGAGGGGGGCAGGGTCACCCAGGTACATCACCATGTGGCCCGGCCCTCAGTTATAAAAGAACTGTCACCTGAGAGGAAATCGGGAAAATCTAAGAAAATTTGAAACAATAAAGGAAACAAATTCTGATTCCGAAAATGAATTAAACGAATCAACCGAATTTAACGAAACAAAATAAAAAGATAAACGTATCTAAACAAAACAAAAAAAAATTTTTCATCATGCACATGTGTAGGTGTAATGGTGTGGGAGATATTTTCTTGGCACACTTTTGGCCCCTTAGTACCAATTGAGCATTGGTTTAAATGCCACGGCCTACCTGAGTATTGTTGCTGACCATTAGGGATGAGCCGAACACCCCCCGGTTCGGTTTGCAGCAGAACATGCGAACAGGCAAAAAATTTGTTCGAACACGTGAACACCATTAAAGTCTATGGGACACGAACATGAAAAATCAAAAGTGCTAATTTTAAGGGTTAATAAGCAAGTTATTGTCATAAAAAGTGTTTGGGGACCTGGGTCCTGCCCCAGGGGACATGTATCAATGCAAAAAAAAGTTTTAAAAATGGCCATTTTTTGGGGAGCAGTGATTTTAATAATGCTTAAAGTGGAACAATAAAAGTGAAATATTCCTTTAAATTTCATACCTGGGGGTGTCTATAGTATGCCTGTAAAGGGGCGCATTTTTCCCGTGTTTAGAACACAAAATTACATTTCTAAAGGAAAAAAGTCATTTAAAACTACTTGCGGCTATAATGAATTGTTAGGTCTCGGCAATACAGATAAAATTAATTGAAAAAAACGGCATCAGGGTCTCCCTAAAAATCCATACCAGGCCCTTTGGGTCTGGTATGAATATTAAGGGAAACCCCGAACCAAAATTATTAAAAAAAAAGTGTGTGGGGGTCCCCTCAAATTCCATACCAGGCCCTTATTTGAGTGAACAACCTGGCAGGCCGCAGGAAAAGAGGGGGACGAGAGAGCGCCCCCCCTCCTGAACTGTACCAGGAAACATGCCCTTAACATGGGGAGGGTGCTTTGGGGTAGCCCCCCAAAGCACCTTGTCCCCATGTTGATGGGGACAAGGGCCTCATCCCCACAACCCTTGTCCAGTGGTTGTGGGGGTCTGCGGGCGGGGGCTTATTAAAATCTGGAAGCCCCTTTAATAAGGGGACCCCAGATCCCGGCACCCCCTGTTTGAAATGGTAACGGGTACCATTTCACAAAAAAGTGTCAAATTGTTAAAAAACCACAAGACACACTTTGGGACAAGTCCTTTATTAAAAAATAAAAAAATAAAAATGTCCCATGAAGTCCATTCATCTTCTTCTCTCGCTCCACCAACGGACCAAAAAAAAAACAAAACCCGCACGCCGCCACCAATCCGCCTCCATGGGAGGCACCCGCCGTAATGACCGTCCTCTCAGGTGACAGTTCTTTTATAACTGAGGGCAGGGCCACACGGTGATGTACCTGGGTGACCCTGCCCCCCCTGATGCACGGGGACTTCCCAATGGCTTCCCCATGGCTACAGAGGGGGCGGGGCCACCCATTTATGTAAACAGGTGGTCCCGCCCCCTCTGACGCCACAGGGAAGCCATTGGGAAGTCCCCGTGCATCAGAGGGGGGCAGGATCACCTGGGTACGAAAACGGGTGGCCCTGCCCCCTCTGACACCACAGGGAAGCCATTGGGAAGTCCCCGTGCGTCTGAGGGGGGCGGGGTCACCCAGGTACATCACCATGTGGCCCCGCCCTCAGTTATAAAAGAACTGTCACCTGAGAGGACGGTCATTACGGCGGGTGCCTCCCATGAAGGTGGATCTGTGGCGGCGTGCAGGTTTTTTTTTTTCGCTCCGTTGGCGGAGCGAGAGAAGAAGATGAATGGACTTCGTGGGACATTTTTATTTTTTAATTTTTTTATTTTTTAATAAAGGACTTGTCCCAAAGTATGTCTTGTGTTTTTTTAACATTTTGACACTTTTTTTTGTGAAATGGTACAGGTACAATGTACTCGTTACCATTTAAAACAGGGTGGGCTGGGATCTGGGGATCCCCTTGTTAAAGGGGGCTTCCAGATTCCGATAAGCCCCCCACCCACAGACCCCCACAACCACCAAGCAAGGGTTATGGGAATGAGGCCCTTGTCCCCATCAGCAAAAGCACTTTCCCCATGTTGAGGGCATGTGGCCTGGTACGGTTCAGGAGGGGGCGCTCTCTCATCCCCCACTCTTTTGCTGCGGCCTGCCAGGTTGCGTGCTCGGATAGGGTCTGGGTACGGATTTTGAGGGGGACCCCCTACGCCATTTTTTTTTTAATTGGCGCAGGGTTCCCCTTAATATCCATACCAGACCTGAAAGGCCCGGTATGGAATTTGGGGGGACCCCCACGCAATTTTTTTCACATTTTGGTTCGGGGTTCCCCTTAATATTCATACCAGACCCAAAGGGCCTGGTATGGATTTTTAAGGGGACCACCATGCTGTTTTTTTCAATGACTTTTATCTGTATTGCCGAGATCCGACAATTAATTTTAGCCGCGAGTAGTTTTAAATGAATTTTTTTTCCTTTTAGAAATGTAATTTTGTGTTCTAAACACGGGAAAAATGTGCCACTTTACAGGCATACTATAGACACCCCCAGGTATGAAATTTAAAGTAATATTTCACTTTTATTGTTTCACTTTAAGCATTATTAAAATCACTGCTCCCGAAAAAACAACCGTTTTTAAAACTTTTTTTTGCATTGATACATGTCCCCTGGGGCAGGCCCAGGTCCCCAAACACTTTTTATGACAATACAATGCATACAAGCCTTTAAAATTAGCACTTTTGATTTCTCCCATAGACTTTTAAAGGGTGTTCCACGGCTTTTGAATTTGCCGCGAACACCCATTGTTCGAGTCGAACTTATGTTCGACTCAAACATCGGGCTCATCCCTACTAACCATGTCCTTCCCTTTATGGCTACAGTGTCCCCATCTTCTGATGGCTCCTTCCAGCAGGATAATGCACCATGTCACAAAGCTCCAATCATCTCACCACTGGACAATGAGGTCACTGTACTCCAATGGCCTCCACACTCACCAGATCTCAATCTCTCAAAAACTAAACAAAACACATTTTTCCATCATGTACATGTGTAGGTGTAATGGTGTGGGGGATATTTTCTTGGCACACTTTGGGCCCCTTAGTACCAATTGAGCATGGTTTATACACCACGGCCTACCTAAATATTGTTGCTGACCATGTCCATCCCTTTACGACTACAGTGTCCCCATCTTCTGATGGCTCCTTCCAGCAGGATAATGCACCATGTCACAAAACTCCAATCATCTCACCACTGGACAATGAGGTCACTGTTACCTATGGCCTCCATACTCACCAGATCTCAATTCCATAGAGCATTCAAATCGAAAAATTTGACATTTTTAATTCGACTGATTCAAAAAAAATTTAGTTCAATATTTTCGAATCAAAAAAAAAATTGGGAAAATTGAAGAAAATTTGAAAAAATAAAGGAAAAAACTAAATTCCGAAAACAAATTCATCGAATCAACCAAATTAAATAAAATGAAATAAATAGATTAACGAAACAAAACTAAACAAAATACCTTTTTTTTTCATCATCTAGGTATAATGATGTGGGGGATATTTTCTTGGCACACTTTGGGCCTCCTTGGAACCAATTGAGCATCGTTTAATCGCCACGGTCTACCTGAGTATTGTTGCTGACCATGTCCATCCCTTTATGACTACAGTGTCCCCATCTTCTGAGGGCTCCTTCCAGTAGGATAATGCACCATGTCACAAAGCTCCAATCATCTCACCACTGGAAAATGAGGTCACTGTACTGTAATGGCCTCCACACTCACCACATCTCATCCAATAGAGCATCTTTGTGATGTGGTGGAATGGGACATTCACATCATGAATCTGCAGCAACTGCGTAATGTTATCATGTTACTATGGAGCAAAATCTCCGAGGAACGTTTCCAACACCTTGTTGAATCTATGCCACCAAGAATGAAGGCGAAAGGTGGTCCAACCCGGTACTAGCACGGTGCACCTAATAAAGGGGGTCCAACCCGGTACTAGCAAGGTGCACCTAATAAAGGGGGTCCAACCCGGTACTAGCAAGGTGCACCTAATAAAGTGAGTGTATATGGGTTCTGTCTATTGGGGTTTATTATTTGCTTAATGTTTTATTTACGGGTTCCTGTTGTTTAAATTCAATAGACTTATGGTTTTTTTTTTTGTTTTGTTTTTTTTTTAGCCTGACCAACTATGTAACAATGTAGCTATCAAGATTACTTTAATTTATTTTTTGCCCTATTCAGACAAACAAAACAAAATAAATTCATGGTTATATTTAACAAACCAAATGGGAGAAAAAAAGAAAAGTTTGCTTACATGCCATTTAAGGATGCTAAAATGTTATTATTATGTCAGGAGTCCCGCCCCTCCCAATATTCATCAATCATCACATCTATGACCTACCGTGCTCCATGGCTAGGTTTTCAGTTCCCGCCATTGCACCCTGCGGGCACGACCTGTGTTTTCAACGTCTGTTGCTGTTTTATTTGGAATGTGTTGCCAGTTACTTTGTTTCAGTTTTAGGAACTTAAAAATGTAGCAATTGAATAAAGAGGAAGTATTTGGAGTTGTGTAGTATTCGGTATATTATTACTGCATAGAAACGTGTGTCAGCTCATGAGCAAACATTTAACCCCTTCAAAACTGGGCACCTTCACCCCCCCTCCTACCCAGACCAATTTTCAGCTTTCAGCGCTGCCACACTTTGAATGACAATTGCGCGGTCATGCAACACTGTACCCAATTTTTGACAATTTTTTTTTTCACATAAATGGAGCTTTCTTTTGGTGGTATTTAATCACCACTGAGTTTTTTTTATTTTTTATTTTCAAAAAAAAAAAAAAAAATTGGGGAAAAAAATCACGCTTTTCTTTGTTTCTATTAGAAAAATGTGCAAATAAATATTGTATCTCCATAAATTTATCCCAAAATGTATTCTGCTACATTTCTTTGATGAAAATAACCCAAATGAGTGTATATTATTTAGTCAGTAGGAAAGTTATACAGTCCACAAACTATGGGATACCTATCTGAAAATTGATCAATCCTGATGTACTGATGGGCGATCTCATTTCTTGAGAACGGTACAGATATCCCCCAAATTACCCATTTTTGGAATGCAGACAGTCCAAGGTATTTAGTAAAAGGCAGTGGTGGCTGTTAAATATTTTGGTGGGGTGGCAGCAAACTAACATCAGCCACCCCCCCCCCATGGGGGGAGACAGACAGGAAGGTGACAGTCGCAGCAAGCTCCTACCCCCCCCACCCGCACGCGCAGGAATACAGACCAGAAGGCGGTGATCACCACATACCCCCTCCCCGGGAGACAGACGGTGGAAGGGAAGGCGGCGATCGCAAATCCCCCCCAGCGTTAGACAGACTGAACTTAGAAGGCAGGAGGAAGTAATAATCCAGTATAATCACATGCTTCTAAAAATGTAAAGTATAATCCATGCGTCCGGCTCATTGTATGTAGATTAGGGGCTGGCCGCATGGATTGGGGGGGGCGGCGTGTGGACGGCCGCCACTGGTAAAAGGCATGTTGAGTTTTTTCTAGTTGTCATTTTTTTGTCATAAGTTTTGGAAAATTAAGAAATTATTAAATTTTTTTTTTTACATACTGTCATCAGTGCAGTCCAGCATCATCATATAATGGGTGTGAGGGTGAAAAGAGACACTGACTGGTGACAGTACAAAATAAATAAATATAAACAAGGAGAGTGCAGCGCTAAACCTTATGTGAAAAACCTAGGACCAGGAAAAACTAAAGCAGAGTCCTATAGAATAATTAGCAATTAGTGACTAATATATAATAAAGTGAACAATAGTATGGAGTAAATCATGCAAATTAATCAGCATAAAATGCAAAAATATATACACATGTGAAACAACAACAAAAAAACAAAGAATCAGAGG